>NC_136427.1:47613333-48250000 GCF_052849685.1 Lactuca virosa
TACTGTCCTCGAGGGGAAATTCAAAAACTCGAGCAGGAACTCTGGGGTCTAGAAATGGTTGGTTCCGACATATCAACCTATACAAATAGATTCTGTGATCTGGCAATTCTTTGCCCTGATATGGTTGCTCTTGAGAGCAAGAGAATAGAGAGATATATCTGGGGACTGTCGCCCCAGATCCAGTCAAGTGTGTTAGCATCCAGGCCTGTTACTTTTGACAGCGCCAAAGAGCTGGCACGATCTCTTATAGATCACGGAAACCACCAAAACCCAACAATTCCTACACCCGAGCAACAAAAGGGAAACAACAACAACAAGAAAAAGGGGTGGAACAAGAGGAAAAGCGGGTCTTCGCAAGAATCCTCAAAGAGACAACAACTAGTGGCAATCAATGTTGCCACGGTAACCCCTGTTGTCCCTGCCAATCCCTTACCAGCGAAACCTTATGCCGGTAATCTTCCGAGGTGCAACAAATGCACTTTCCATCACAACGGACCTTGCCGGGAAATGCAGTGCAATAACTGCAATAGAAAGGGGCACACTGCCCGTTTCTGCAAGACTCCAGCAAGGCCGACCGCTCAAGTTCCTAACGCCGGTGTGGGCCAAGCTTGCTACGGTTGTGGCGAAGTGGGCCACTACAAGAGGAACTGCCCTAAGGCAGGGATAGCTGGCGGAGTAGGAAGAGTTCTGGCCATAGGCCACGAGGAAGTCGTAGCTGATCCTATAATAGTTACTGGTACGTTTCTCCTCGATAACTCATATGCTTGTATACTTTTCGACAGTGGAGCGGAGAAAAGTTTCGTAAACCAGAAATTTGCACACCTACTTAAACAAAAACCTCGTGCATTAGATAAATCATTCACTGTAGAAATGGCAAACGGGAAAACGGAAAGTACTAACTGCACATACGTAGGTTGTACTCTAACTTTAGATGGCCATACTTTCGAGATAGTCCTCATACCGGTCCCAATTAAAAGTTTCGACGTCATTATCGGCATGGATTGGTTGAGTCTTCATCGCGCCGACATCTTTTGCTTTGAAAAACCAGTTCGTCTTAACCTTCCTAACAGCGAAACTCTAATTATCTACGGTGACAAACCTAGTTCGAGTTTTCGCATCATTTCGTGCATCCAGGCTCAGAAATGCTTACGAAAGGAATGTCATGCATTTCTCGCTCACATCGTTGATACGAGTCAAGAAGTGAAAGACATTCAGAACATCCTAGAAGTACGCGACTTTCCCGACATCTTTCCAGAAGAACTACCGGGATTACCACCACAACGCCAAGTCGAGTTCAGAATCGACTTAGTGCCAGGGGCTACGCCAGTAGCCAAATCCCCATATCGTCTGGCACCAGCGGAGATGCAGGAACTTTCCAGTCAGCTTAACGAACTTCTCAAGAAGGGATTCATTAGACCAAGCTTCTCACCATGGGGAGCACCGGTCTTGTTCGTCAAGAAGAAAGACGGATCGTTTCGTATGTGCATCGACTACAGGGAACTCAACAAGCTTACCATTAAAAATCGTTATCCCTTACCCCGCATTGACGATTTATTTGATCAACTTCAAGGAGCCAACTACTTCTCGAAGATAGATCTACGATCCGAATACCACCAACTATGAGTGTTAGAGGAGGATGTTCCCAAGACAGCCTTCCGAACTCGTTATGGACACTACGAGTTTGTAGTGATGCCGTTCGGATTAACAAACGCGCCCGCAGTATTCATGGATTTAATGAATAGGGTGTGTCGTCCTTACTTGGATCAGTTTGTCATCGTCTTCATCGATGACATACTCATCTACTCTCGAAGTAAGGCGGAACATAGTCAACACCTCCGAAGAGTCTTAGAAACGTTACGATCGGAGAAGCTCTATGCGAAGTTCTCTAAGTGCGAATTTTGGATTCGAAGAGTCGAATTCTTGGGCCACGTAGTTAGTGAAGAGGGAATACACATGGACCCTTCCAAAATCAAGGCCATTGAGAACTGGTCAGCACCGAAGACACCTACGGAAATTCGTCAATTTCTAGGTCTCGCTGGCTACTATCGCAGGTTCATTCAGAACTTATCCCGCATCGCGAAACCTCTTACAACACTAACCCAGAAAGGCATGGCCTTTGACTGGGAAGAGAAACAGGAGAGAGCGTTCCAAATGCTCAAACGAGCCCTGTACACCGCACCAATACTATCCCTCCCCGAAGGAGTAGAAGACTTCGTTGTCTATTGCGATGCTTCAAATCAGGGGCTCGGCTGTGTTCTGATGCAACGAGGTAAGGTCATCGCTTATGCCTCGAGACAGCTGAAGACACACGAGGTTAACTACACTACACACGATCTTGAGCTAGGAGCAGTCGTGTTTGCTCTGAAGATCTGGAGACACTACCTATATGGTACAAAAAGCACGATCTTTACAGACCACAAGAGCCTACAACATATATTCGACCAGAAGGAGCTCAACATGAGACAACGACGGTGAGTCGAGCTACTCAGTGATTACGAATGCGAAATTCGTTATCATCCGGGTAAAGCCAACGTAGTAGCTGATGCCCTAAGTCGGAAAGAATATTCTGGTCGTAGAGTCAAATCTTTGACTCTAACTATCCATTCACACTTGTCCACGCAAATTAAGGAGGCTCAGCTCGACGCTTTGAAACCTGAAAATGTGGCTAGTGAATCCCTGAGAGGGATGGATAAGAACTTGGAAGTCAAGGGTGGCGGAGCCTTATACCTCATGGATCGGATCTGGACACCGAAACACGGTGGTTTCAGAGACTTGGTCATGACCGAGGCACACAACACTCGTTATTCCGTCCACCCAGGTTTAGATAAGATGTATCTGGATCTGAAAAAGCTATACTAGTGGCCTAACATGAAAGCAGAGATTGCTACCTTCGTAAGTAAATGCCTTACTTGCGCCAAGGTCAAGGTCGAATACCAGAAACCCTCAGGTCTACTGCAACAGCCGGAGATACCAGAATAGAAGTGGGAGTGGATCACTATGGACTTCATAACCAAGTTGCCCAAGACAACGGGTGGACTTGATACCATATGGGTCATCGTCGACAGACTGACCAAGTCTGCACACTTCTTTCCTATCAAGGAAACAGACAAGATGGAGAAGCTTACAAGAACTTACATTAGGGAGATTGTACGACTGCACGGTGTTCCCATATCCATTATCTCGGACAGAGATAGTCGATTCACTTTGAGGTTCTGGCAGTCGCTACAAAGTTCCCTAGGAACTAGGTTGGACATGAGTACAGCCTACCATCCACAGACCGACGGACAAAGAGAGAGAACTATCCAAACCTTGGAAGATATGTTGAGAGCCTGTGTGATCGACTTTGGGAAGGCATGGGATACTCATTTACCCCTTGTCGAATTCTCATACAACAACAGTTATCACACGAGCATAAAGGCTGCTCCATTTGAAGCCCTCTATGGCCGAAAGTGCAGATCCCCTCTGTGTTGGGCTGAGGTGGGTGATACCCAGTTAGCTAAAGGACGAGTTCTTGACAGCACTCTCATAGGTCCGGAGATCATTCGGGAAACAACAGAGAAGATCGTTCAGATCTGTGAACGATTGAAAGCCTCTAGAGACCGACAGAAAAGCTACGCAGACAAGCGAAGGAAACCATTGGAATTCCAGGTGGGAGACCGCGTTCTTTTGAAAGTCTCACCCTGGAAGGGCTTGATACGCTTCGGAAAGCATGGAAATCTCAATCCAAGATACATAGGGCCTTTCGAGATTCTTGCCCGAATCGGCCCAGTAGCTTACAAACTCAATCTACCGCGCGAACTCAGTAACGTACATTCTACTTTCCACGTCTCCAACTTGAAAAAGTATATGTCCAACGAGACGCTTGTAATCCCACTCGATGAGATCGAGATCAACGAGAGCCTCAACTTCGTGGAAGAACCAGTAGAGATCATGGACCGAGAGGTCAAGCAAACGAAACAAAGTCGTATCCCGATAGTGAAGGTTCGCTGGAACGCCAAGCGAGGACCTGAATTCACTTGGGAGCGAGAGGATCAGATGAAACTGAAATATCCTCGCCTTTTTACTTAGTGATTTGTAACTACTTATTTGATTAAACTCTAATTTCGGGACGAAATTCCTTCTAACGGGGGGATGATGTGACAACCCGAAATTTCTATTATGTACAACCATTCACTTCAATAGAAGTCAGAACTGTTTCTGCTAACTTTCAAGCTTTTAGGAATAAGTTTGAGTGTTTTTAAGTTAGTACTTCAGGAGATATCAATAGAGAGGATGCCCTAGGGTTTATTGTGCAACAATAATATTCCAAAACTCCAAGAGTTTGGAGTTTACGACCTAAACAAGGGTGTTTACGGCCGTAAACCCTAAAAGGGGGTATAAATATGACACTTAGTCATATTTTACCACTTTTCACATTTTCAAGATCCAAAATCAAATTCTCTCTCAAGTATCATCCAACAATTCTTCAAGATCTTCAACTTGTAAGTGTTTCTAGCCCTAATAAGTTGATATATTACTTAATCTAGTGATTTAACACACTTCCATCCGTGAAATCATTCCAAAAGGTTAGATCTTCAAGTTTCACCAAGAACACCAAGAACACACACTAGTGTTCTTGGACTTTTAGCACCTTTTCAAGCTTCTAACTAGTAAGTACTTCTATCCTAGAGTAGTATAAGGCTTGTTACACTTCTAAACATCAAGAAATCACCAAGGAAACATAAGATCAAGGTGTTTACGGTCCAAGGTGTTCTTGGACCGTAAACCCTAAAAAGGGTGCCAAAGTGTGCCCTAGTCCCTTCTAAGCCTTGGAAACTTGCATAGATCCTTTCCTCATTATGCTTGGGACTCAAAACAATCAAAAGACCAAAACCATATGGGTTTACGGTCGTAAACCCAAAGGGAAATGGTCCAAGGACCGTAAACTCCATTTAGGAGTGAAATGGTGCCCTAATCACTTCCATAGGCTTATACCTCAAGTGGAAATGCTTCTATGGACTTGTAGAGCTTCAAAACAACAAATGGTCAAAGAAACACGAGTTTACGGCCGTAAACTCATGGGTTTACGACCGTAAACTCAAGGAGTTATGGTCACAAAACCGTAAACTCCAAGGAAGTTTACCCTTGAACCCCAAACTTAATAGCAAGGTCCTACCACCCTTAGATGCAATCCTTATGACTTATAGCACTTAAATTGAGTGTTTTACATGTCTTAGAATGTCTTAAACTTGGATAATTAGTTGTTTTATGACTAATTGGATACATATATGTGATTATATGTTAACTAGGATCATTGTATGTGTAAAAGTCTTCACTTGACACTTAGGATCCTACTTCATTCAGTTCATCCACAACCACCCACTACAGGTGAGTTCATACCCCTTAATCAATCTTTTAAATGATTTTAAATGCTTTAATGGGGGGGGAATACAAGTAGAAAACAGCATGTTATAGAATCAATCACATGTGATTTATAACTGTGTTTTCAACTGTCACACCCCCAAAACCTATGAACGGCGGAAACGTTCTGGGGTGGAGGATATCATGTACAGTATCACAACAATGTAAAGTAGTAAACAAGCAACAACATCATCCATTGCATTAATAATATAATTTCATACAAGTGTGTTCTGTCAAGTTATATAGACACCAAAAATATACATCAAAATAAGAGAGGAGTCTTGAACGAGCTCCAGCTTCTCAAAACCTGGCACCTGTACCTGTCTACTGGTGACCTGAGAATACAAGTTATTTTGAAAGAGTTTATCAGCTTTAGAGCTGGTGAGATCATAAGTATATTAGTGTCTGTATTTGTAAGAATGTATTTGTAAGTATTTGAAGTGTGAGTATGTAAAAGTTTTGAATATCCTAGAAAACCCTATGTTTCCTACTGAAAGTAGCCTTCTACCAAGGCATCTAGTATCTGTGTGTGTCTCTTGTAAGAGTGTATATTTTCCCAAATCTGACTATCATTTATCCAAAAATATAGTTTTAGCATTTATGTCTATTGTGTGAAAATTCACAAAGTGAATGCAATGGGGAAATGAAATAGTACTATAGTATTATAATGAATAATTATTGCTGTACTAACTACCTTAAATCAATTATAATTTAAAGTACCATGTGATCGGCCTGTACTCCTGCTACCGACTATAGAACGCGACAATGTAAGATGTCGGAGAAAAAATGACGTTTGGCACCCATAGACATTTAAGTCTCACTCTAGCTAGCAGCAAGGTGTAGGATAGTCAATCCAGTATAGCTATACGCAAACTCATACGCTCCCCAATTAAGGAGATTTTGGATACATGCACGGTCATGGCAGGTAGTTCCATTCCCCGTACGTGGCTCACATAACTGTAGTAATGTATATGTAATGAATGTGCTAGCTGTATTGTATGTTCTCCTTCTGTCTAGCCTGTATGTTTTGTTTCTCATCACTCTGTATTGTATTGTAATGTACTGTGTACTAGCTGTAATGTGTGTTCTCTCTCTATCTAGCATGTATTGACTCATGTATGAACTGACTCATTGTAATTCATTGTTCTAGTAATAGTATTAGAACTCCCTAAGCTACACCTATAGTAGCTTACTAGTAATATGATGTGGATGTATACCCTTGCTACCCAAGGGTATTGAGTTGACTGGAAGAAACTTTTATGACTATATATGTATACATGATATATAACTATTATTTAGACGACCTTCGGACAGATAACCGATACCCTAAAGCCACATCCCAACGAGGAAAAGGAAACAAGGCGAGCTAGCCATTCTAAGTCCTTTAAACATTACTTATATAACTATACACATACAGACATGCATTTGAATAGGATATAAGTGTAAAAGAGTTTAAGTAAAAGCATTTGTTTTGCAAAAGAGTTTGTAAAACATTTTGAAGTAAAACAGTTTGAAAAGGAAGAAAACCACTTGTTTGGTAGTTATTAATCACATGTGATTGATATAATAACTATAATAGATCAACTTGTATTCCCCCCCCCCCCATAAAAGCATTTAAAAACAGTTAAAAGGTTAATTAAGGGGTATGAACTCACCTTTAGTGAGTGGTTTGGATGAACTGAAGAGATAGGATTGCTAGGTGTCAAGTGAAGACTTGTACACACACAATGATCCTAGTTAACATATAAATACACATATATGTATTCAATTAGTCTTTAAACAACTAATTCACCAAGTTAAGACATCCTAAGACATGTAAAGCACCTTATATAGGTGTTATAAGTCCCAAGGATTGCATCTAAGTGTTGTAGGACAAAGCTATTGGGTTTAGGGTTCAAAGGAACCCCTTATTGGAGTTTACGCTTTCTTGACCTCAACTCATTGAGTTTACGGTCGTAAACCCATGAGTTTACGGCCATAAACTCATACTCCTTTGACCATTTGTTGATTTGAAGGTTTCTAAGTCCTTAGAAGTGTTTCCACTTGAAGTATAAGCCTATGGAAGAAGTTAGGGCACCATTTCACTCCTAAAAGGAGTTTACGGCCCTAAGACCATTTCCCTTTGGGTTTACGGCCGTAAACCCCCATGGATGATGGTATTTTGATGTTTTCCAGTCCTAAACACATTAAGGTATGAGTCTAGACTAGTTTCCAAGGCTAAGGAATGGACTAGGGCCACTTTGGCCGCTTAAGAAGGGTTTACGGTCCAAGGTGTTCTTGGACCGTAAACACCTTTGATCTTGGTGTTTCCTTGTGTTTTCTTGATGTAAAGAAGTGTATCAAGCCTTAACATACTCTAGGATAGAAGTACTTACAATATAGAAGCTTGAAATGAGCCAAAAGTCCAAGAACACTAGTGTGTGTTCTTGGTGAAACCTGAAGATTCAACCTTTTGGAAAGATTTCACGGATGGAAGTGTGTTAAAACACTAGATTAAGTGATATACTAACTCAAAAGGGGTAGAAACACTTACTAGATGGAAGATCTTGAAGAAGTTTTTGGATGATACTTGAGAGAGAATGGGTTTGGATCTTGAAAGTTGGAAAAATGGTAAAAATGGCTAAGTGCCACTTATATACCCCTCTCCTTTAGGGTTTACGGCCATAAACTCCTTTTTTAGGCCGTAAACTCTAAACTTTTGATGTGTCGGGACTTTATTGTTGCACAGTAAACTCTAGGGCAACCTCTCTCCTGATATCTCCTAAAGTATTAATCCTAAAATACTCAAACTTATTCCAAAAAGCTTTAAAGTTTTCAGAATTTGATTTGACTTCTAATGAATTGAAATGTTGTACAGGATTGAAATTTCGGGTTGTCACATCATCCCCTCCTTAGAAGGAATTTCGTCCCGAAATTAGAATTTAAGCAATTAAGTAGTTACAAATAACTAAGTAAAAAGATGAGGATATTTCAGTTTCATCTGATCCTCTCGCTCCCAAGTGAATTCAGGCCCTCGCTTGGCGTTCCAGCGAACCTTCACTATCGGGATGCGACTTTGTTTTGTTTGCTTGACCTCCCGGTCCATGATCTCTACTGGTTCTTCCACGAAGTTAAGGCTCTCGTTGATCTCGATCTCGTCGAGTGGGATTACAAGAGTCTCGTCGGACATACACTTTTTCAAGTTCGATACGTGGAAGGTAGAATGTACGTTACTGAGTTCGTGCGGTAAGTTAAGTTTGTAAGCTACAGGGCCGATTCTTGCGAGAATCTTAAAAGGCCCAATGTACCTTGGATTTAGCTTTCCACGCTTTCCAAAGCGTATCAAGCCCTTCCAGGGTGATACCTTCAATAGAACACGGTCGCCCACCTGGAATTCCAACGGTTTTCTTCGTTTATTAGTGTAGCTTTTCTGTCGGTCTCTGGAGGCTTTCAATCGTTCATGGATCTGAACGATCTTCTCCGTCGTTTCCTGTATGATCTCCGGACCTGTGAGAGTGCTTTCAGGAACTCGTCCTTTAGCTAACTGGGTATCACCCACCTCAGCCCAGCACAGAGGGGATCTGCACTTGCGGCCATAGAGGGCCTCAAATGGAGCTGCCTTTATACTCGTGTGATAACTATTGTTATAGGAAAATTCTACAAGGGGTAAGTGAGTATCCCATGCTTTCCCAAAGTCGATCACACAGGCTCACAACATGTCCTCCAAGGTTTGGATAGTCCTCTCACTTTGCCCGTCTGTCTGCGGATGGTAGGCTGTACTCATGTCCAGCCTAGTTCCTAGGGAACTTTGTAGCGACTGCCAGAACCTAGAAGTGAACCTACTATCTCTGTCCGAGATAATGGATAAGGGAACACCGTGCAGTCGTACAATCTCCCTAATGTAAGTTCGTGTAAGCTTCTCCATCTTGTCTGTTTCCTTGCTAGGCAGGAAGTGTGCGGACTTGGTCAATCTGTCGACGATGACCCATATGGTATCAATTCCACCCGTTGTCTTGGGCAACTTGGTTATGAAGTCCATAGTGATCCGCTCCCACTTCCATTCTGGAATCTCAGGTTGTTGCAGAAGACCTGAGGGTTTCTAGTATTCGACCTTGACCTTTGCGCAAGTAAGGCATTTACTTACGAAGGTAGCAATCTCTGCTTTCATGTTAGGCCACCAGTATAACTTTTTAAGATCCAGATACATCTTATCTGAACCTGGGTGGACGGAATAACGAGTGTTGTGCGCCTCGTTCATGACCAAGTCTCTGAAACCACCAAGTTTCGGGGTCCAGATCCGATCCATGAGATATAAAGCTCCGCCACCTTTGACTTCCAAGTTCTTATCCATCCCTCGCAGGGATTCACTGGTCACATTTTCAGGTTTCAAAGCGTCGAGCTGAGCCGCCTGTATTTGTGTGGATAAGTGTGAATGGATAGTCATAGTCAATGACTTGACTCTACGACCAGAATATTCTTTTCGACTTAGGGCGTCACCTACTATATTGGCCTTGCTGGGATGATAACGAATTTCTCATTCGTAATCACTGAGTAGCTCGACCCACCGTCGTTGTCTCATGTTGAGCTCCTTCTGGTCGAATATGTGTTGTAGGCTCTTGTGGTCTGTAAAGATAGTGCTCTTTGTACCGTACAGGTAGTGTCTCCAGATCTTCAGAGCAAATACTACTGCTCCTAGTTCAAGATCGTGGGTAGTGTAGTTGACCTCATGTGTCTTCAGCTGTCTCGAGGCATAGGCGATGACCTTACCTCGCTGCATTAGAACACATCCGAGTCCTTGATTTGACGCATCGCAATAGACAACGAAGTCTTATATCTCTTCTGGGAGGGATAGTATTGGTGCGGTGCACAAGGCTCTTTTGATCGTTCAGAACGCTCTCTCCTACTTCTCTTCCCAGTCAAAGGCCACGCCCTTCTGGGTCAGTGTTGTCAGAGGCTTCGCAATGCGGGAGAAGTTCTGAATGAACCTGCGATAGTAGCCAGCGAGGCCTAGAAATTGACGAATTTCTGTAGTCGTCTTCGGTGCTGACCAGCTCTCAATGGCTTTAATTTTGGAAAGGTCCACGTGTATTCCCTCTTCGCTAACCACATGCCCTAAGAATTCGACCCGACGGATCCAAAATTCACATTTCGAGAACTTCGCAAAAAGCTTCTCCGCGCGCAGGGTTTCTAAGACTTGTTGCAGATGTTGACTATGTTCCTCCTTACTTCGCGAGTAGATTAGTATGTCGTCGATGAAGACGATGACGAACTGATCCAAGTAAGGACGACACACCCTATTCATTAAATCCATGAATATTGCGGGCGCATTTGTTAATCCGAATGGCATCACTACGAATTCGTAGTGCCCATAACGAGTTCGGAAGGCTGTCTTCGGAACATCCTCCCCTAGCACTCGTAGCTGGTGATACCCGGATCTTAAGTCGATTTTTGAAAAGAAATTCGCCCCTTGAAGTTGATCAAATAAATCGTTTATCCGAGGCAAAGGATAACGATTCTTGACGGTCAGTTTGTTGAGCTCCCTGTAGTCGATGCACATACGAAACGATCCGTCTTTCTTCTTGACGAACAAGACTGGAGCTCCCCAGGGTGAGAAGCTCGGTCTTATAAAGCCCTTGCTGAGCAGCTCGTTAAGTTGACAGGATAGTTCTTGCATCTCTGCAGGTGCTAGTCGGTAAGGCGATTTGGCTACGGGAGTAGCCCCTGGAACTAAGTCGATTCTGAACTCGACTTGTCGTTGCGGTGGTAATCCTGGTAGCTCTTCTGGAAAGACGTCGGGAAAGTCGCGTACTACTGGAATGTTCTGAATAGGTTTCGTTTCTTGGCTCATATCGACCACATGAGCAAGGAATGTGCGACATTCCTTTCGCAAGAATTTCTGAGCTTGAATGCTCGAGATGATTCGAAGGTTTGTGTCGGGTTTGTCGCCATATACTACTAGGGTTTCGCCAGATGAAAGATTAAGGCGAACAGCCTTTTCGTAACACATGATGTCGGCACGATGAAGACTCAACCAATCCATGCCGATGATGACGTCGAAACTTTTAATTGAGACCGGCATGAGATCGATCGAAAATGAATGGATATCTAAAGCTAAGGTACACCCTATGAATATGCAGCTAGTTCTCTCTGTCTTCCCATTAGCCATTTCTACTGTGAATGGTTATGTGAGTGCTCGTGATTTTTGCTTAAGTAAATGAGCAAATTTTTGGTTCACGAAGCTCCTCTCCGCTCCACTATCAAATAGTATGCATGCATAAGAGTTGTCGAGGAGAAACGTACCAGTGACCACTGTGGGGTCGGCGACCGCCTCTTCATGGCCTATGGCCAGAACTCTTCCTACTCCACCGGCATTTCCTATCTTCGGGCAGTTCATCTTGTAGTGACCCACCTCGCCACAGTTGTAGCAAGTTTGGCCCACTCCAGCGCCGGGGACTTGGGTGATTGGTTTTGCTGGAGCCTTGCAGAAGTGGGCAGTGTGCCCCTTCCTGTTGCAGTTAGAGCACTGCATTTCACGACGGGCTCCAACATGGTGGAAGTTGCACTAATTGCACTTAGGCAAACTTCCTGAGTACTGCCTTGTCGGAGCAGCAGCAGCAGTGGCAGGTGCTATCGCAGCATGAACTGCCACGACCTGCTGCTTCTTGGCAGCCTTCTTCCTTTTCTTGTCATCCCAAATCTTCTGTTTGGAATCAACGGTTCTGGCGGGTTCTGCGATGGCCAGGGTAGTTATTGTTGCGGCCAAGGTACGAACCACATGGTCTACGAGCCGCTGTGCCAATCGCTTGGCACTATCAAATGTAGTGGGGTTTGAAGCCAAGACATTTCCCTGGAATGGAGGCACCAGCCCCCATATGTACCTTTCAATCTTCTTCCCCTCTGTATGAACCATGTTGGGACAGAGGGCCACCAGTTCACAGAACCTGGCGGTGTAGGCGACTACGTTGGAGCCCTTCATGGTTAGGCTCCACAATTCTTCCTCCAGCTTCTGGATCTCACCCCTCGGGCAGTACTCCTCAATCATGAGGTCTTTCAAAGTTTCCCAACCTATAGCATTAGCCACTATAAGAGATAGTGACTTAACATGGCTATTCCACCATGTTAGGGCTTTTACTTCAAAGGTGCAAGCAGCAAACTTGACCTTGCTCTCCTCTGGGCAGGAGCAGATTTCGAAAACCGATTCGGTTTTCTCAAACCATTGCGAGAGGGCAATGACTCCGCCAGTCCCTTTGAAGGACAATGGCTTGCAGTTGGTGAAGTCCTTGTAGGAGCACTCTTTCAAGCGCACAGGGATTTCACCATGAGTAGATAGGACAGGGGTTCCTCCTCCAGTGGAACCAGATGAATGATATTGTGCCATGGCTGTAGCCACAGCCGCAGCTACAGCAGCATTCAGGGCTGCCGTGTCGAATTGAGGAGCAGGTGGTGTTGGTGCGGGAGGATCGCGTCTTGTAGATTTACGAGGAGGCATCTTTTAGCTATAAGTTTAGAAAGATGAAGACATTGATAAGAATTCAATAGGAACATGATAAGAATGACACATGAACTAACTCTCCATAGCACAACAGCACAAATAAATAGCACGAGTGATTGTAACGAAAGGATTTGGATATCAATTCCATTAGATTAGATATCTGTCAATAATACTGGAATTATAGATGTAATGAGTTTAGGAAAAATGACCTAGAAATAGGTCTTACATCGACCAAGATGGGAAAATTTTGACAGAACTACGACTTAATCAAGACCTAACAGGTCTAAGATTTACAAAGATAGGAAATTAGACTAGAGTTTTTACACAAACTAGGTTATATCCAAAAGAGAAGTCGATGAGACTCTATTAGCGACGAGAACTACTAGAGTGAGTTCTTGAATCCGACAGGAGGCGTTCTATGTCCCTTATGAGCCTATCGGACCTTACTTGTTGAGCTCGAAGTTCCCTGACTTCAGCTTGGGTTTTAGCAAGCTCTCTTTGCAGAACTGCATTACGGACCTGAGTCCTTTCATGAGCAGACTCAAGTTGGCGAATGCGGACGGTATTAACGCCGGAGTTGGCGTCAATCTCCACTACTCGGTCGATAGCTGCTCGACCTTGCTCGGTGTTCCGAGCAATTCTACGAACCATGATGGGTAGGACCCTGTCAGCTGAACCTCCCTCAGTGAGGTTGTAGAAGCTTCTGTCTCCATTGTAGGGTATGGGTTGACCCTGTTCCTGACTCCATCTGTTCAAGTTTGTGGCCCACAGAGGTGTGGGTCCTGGAAATGCTGGACGAGGATTCAGGTTTGGGTCTTGAGCAGCTGGGGGTAGGTTGTTGACTTCAGGCTCTGAGTCAGAACCATCAGAAAAGCCTTCAGCTTCATGATCATCCAAAGGGATTGGGTGATCATCCTCTGGTTCTTCTCCAAGCCATCCAGCATTGCCGTGGTTGGAAAGTACGGGTCGCCGTGAGGATGGAATCCAGCCATGATATCTACGCGAGAAAAGGGATATAAGAAATAACTAATTAGACGAACTAACTATGATAATTATAAGATGATCTTTATCAGTTGATTCAATATTTGTTTAGCGGATACCAGTTATATGTATTTAGGATATGATAGACCTTCGAATAAGTGACCCTAACCCTAAGCCCACAACCCAACGAGGATAGGGAATAAAGCAAAGATTCACAGATTCTAAGTCTATGACATCCTAGATACATATATCCTTAGTGTATCCACTAAACAACTATTGATATACTAATAAAGGCCTTTAGTTCTCAGATAAGTAATTATAGTAACACAAAATACTCCTATAGTATTTTAAGTTTAATGTTCTGTTCTACTGTTCTCATTGTAGTAGTGTTGGTAAGTTTTTAGACTTGTTGCAACCTCACAACCACACTTAGGCACATGCTAATCACTCCTCGGATAATGTAGTTGATCAGGCTACATCTTCCCAGGGTTGACCATATGTCTCTAAGTCTACTTGTGCTGTCCAACAATCGTAATACTTTTGTTCTGTCCTAGTGACACTGATTTTAGTATGAATGCAGGTATGTATACTTTATTAAATATTTTATTATTTAAAGTATAAACTCTTTATCAGAGTATTTTAATCCCGCTTGTGCTTATAGTTCGTATATCTTTTATGGGTTGATACACTCGATTCACTATAAACAAAGCTCTGATACCAATCTGTCACACCCCCAAAACCTATGAACGGCGGAAACGTTCTGGGGTGGAGGACGTCATGTACAGTATCACAACAATGTAAAGTAGTAAACAAGCAACAACATCATCCATTGCATTAATAATATAATTTCATACAAGTGTGTTCTGTCAAGTTATATAGACACCAAAAATATACATCAAAATAAGAGAGGAGTCTTGAACGAGCTCCAGCTTCTCAAAACCTGGCACCTGTACCTGTCTACTGGTGACCTGAGAATACAAGTTATTTTGAAAGAGTTTATCAGCTTTAGAGCTGGTGAGATCATAAGTATATTAGTGTCTGTATTTGTAAGAATGTATTTGTAAGTATTTGAAGTGTGAGTATGTAAAAGTTTTGAATATCCTAGAAAACCCTATGTTTCCTACTGAAAGTAGCCTTCTACCAAGGCGTCTAGTATTTGTGTGTGTCTCTTGTAAGAGTGTATATTTTCCCAAATCTGACTATCATTTATCCAAAAATATAGTTTTAGCACTTCTGTCTATTGTGTGAAAATTCACAAAGTGAATGCAATGGGGAAATGAAATAGTACTATAGTATTATAATGAATAACTATTGTTGTACTAACTACCTTAAATCAATTATAATTTAAAGTACCATGTGATCGGCCTGTAATCCTGCTACCGACTATAGAACGCGACAATGTAAGATGTCGGAGAAAAAATGACGTTTGGTACCCATAGACATTTAAGTCTCACTCTAGCTAGCAGCAAGGTGTAGGATAGTCAATCCAGTATAGCTATACGCAAACTCATACGCTCCCCAATTAAGGAGATTTTGGATACATGCACGGTCATGGCAGGTAGTTCCATTCCCCGTACGTGGCTCACATAACTGTAGTAATGTATATGTAATGAATGTGCTAGCTGTATTGTATGTTCTCCTTCTGTCTAGCCTGTATGTTTTGTTTCTCATCACTCTGTATTGTATTGTAATGTACTGTGTACTAGCTGTAATGTGTGTTCTCTCTCTATCTAGCATGTATTGACTCATGTATGAACTGACTCATTGTAATTCATTGTTCTAGTAATAGTATTAGAACTCCCTAAGCTACACCTATAGTAGCTTACTAGTAATATGATGTGGATGTATACCCTTGCTACCCAAGGGTATTGAGTTGACTGGAAGAAACTTTTATGACTATATATGTATACATGATATATAACTATTATTTAGACGACCTTCGGACGGATAACCGATACCCTAAAGCCACATCCCAACGAGGAAAAGGAAACAAGGCGAGCTAGCCATTCTAAGTCCTTTAAACATTACTTATATAACTATACACTTACAGACATGCATTTGAATAGGATATAAGTGTAAAAGAGTTTAAGTAAAAGCATTTGTTTTGCAAAAGAGTTTGTAAAACATTTTGAAGTAAAACAGTTTGAAAAGGAAGAAAACCACTTGTTTGGTAGTTATTAATCACATGTGATTGATATAATAACTATAATAGATCAACTTGTATTCCCCCCCCCCCCCCATAAAAGCATTTAAAAACAGTTAAAAGGTTAATTAAGGGGTATGAACTCACCTTTAGTGAGTGGTTTGGATGAACTGAAGAGATAGGATTGCTAGGTGTCAAGTGAAGACTTGTACACACACAATGATCCTAGTTAACATATAAATACACATATATGTATTCAATTAGTCTTTAAACAACTAATTCACCAAGTTAAGACATCCTAAGACATGTAAAGCACCTTATATAGGTGTTATAAGTCCCAAGGATTGCATCTAAGTGTTGTAGGACAAAGCTATTGGGTTTAGGGTTCAAAGGAACCCCTTATTGGAGTTTACGCTTTCTTGACCTCAACTCATTGAGTTTACGGTCGTAAACCCATGAGTTTACGGCCATAAACTCATACTCCTTTGACCATTTGTTGATTTGAAGGTTTCTAAGTCCTTAGAAGTGTTTCCACTTGAAGTATAAGCCTATGGAAGAAGTTAGGGCACCATTTCACTCCTAAAAGGAGTTTACGGCCCTAAGACCATTTCCCTTTGGGTTTACGGTCGTAAACCCCCATGGATGATGGTATTTTGATGTTTTCCAGTCCTAAACACATTAAGGTATGAGTCTAGACTAGTTTCCAAGGCTAAGGAAGGGACTAGGGCCACTTTGGCCCCTTAAGAAGGGTTTACGGTCCAAAGTGTTATTGGACCGTAAACACCTTTGATCTTGGTGTTTCCTTGTGTTTTCTTGATGTAAAGAAGTGTATCAAGCCTTAACATACTCTAGGATAGAAGTACTTACAATATAGAAGCTTGAAATGAGCCAAAAGTCCAAGAACACTAGTGTGTGTTCTTGGTGTTCTTGGTGAAACCTGAAGATTCAACCTTTTGGAAAGATTTCACGGATGGAAGTGTGTTAAAACACTAGATTAAGTGATATACTAACTCAAAAGGGGTAGAAGCACTTACTAGATGGAAGATCTTGAAGAAGTTTTTGGATGATACTTGAGAGAGAATGGGTTTGGATCTTGAAAGTTGGAAAAATGGTAAAAATGGCTAAGTGCCACTTATATACCCCTCTCCTTTAGGGTTTACGGCTGTAAACTCCTTGTTTAGGCCGTAAACTCTAAACTTTTGATGTGTCGGGACTTTATTGTTGCACAGTAAACCCTAGGGCATGCTCTCTCCTGATATCTCCTAAAGTATTAATCCTAAAATACTCAAACTTATTCCAAAAAGCTTGAAAGTTTTCAGAATTTGATTTGACTTCTAATGAATTGAAATGTTGTACAGGATTGAAGTTTCGGGTTGTCACATCAACCAACTGATTTCACATACTTCAAAATGTGATAAACACAATGGTTTTCAATCCTGTTATACTTTGTTATCAAATGAATTACTTTTGAAAGGTTTTATAAAATGACATCAAGTCATCATTATTATTGTTCAAAACTCTTAAATGTTTTACAAAACCTCTTTCAACTTATTGTTTAAACCATATCTATACACTTATGTTTCATGTATATATGTATTGATATGAGAGCTTTCATTCTTCATTCAGTTCCAACACTCTTGGGTAGCAAGGGTGTATAAACCTACTTGGACACTCAACTTACATTCCAGTAAACTATTATAGGTATAGTTTAGGGGATACAAAACATTATTCCTACTACATGGAATTACACCAGAGTCAGTTCATTCATGAGTCTATACTAATACATCAATATGAAGAGATACTAATACATCAATATGAAGAGATATTAATACATCAATATGAAGAGATACTAATACATCAATATGAAGAGATACTATTACATGGATACTTGTACATAGATACTTCTACATGGATACTGTTACATAGATACTTCTACATGGATACTGTTACATAGATACTATATGATGAGGTACACTTACATATTATATGTGTAGATACTATTATATATGTACGGGACTAACCATTCTACACCCAGCTGTTAGCTACAGAGGGAAAATGCACATCGACGGATGTCTACGGTTAATACTATTCGGCATCTTCCATGTCGTGTTTATCCTAGTACCAAAGGATAATACTTAAATGATTATATAATTTCCCTTTTACTTTTATTTTGTGACACATTCACATAAACGATGAGGTAGACTATATATTTATAATAATAGTCACATGGGAAAAACTTTCATTTACACAGAAATGCAAACTTCAAAGCATTCGGGTCTTGGTAGAAGACTACCTTTTATACTAGTAGGAAATATGGGATTTTCTAGGGTTTTCACACTTATATCAAATGTTTCATCATCAATTGCATGTCTTTCATATCAGCTTTCCAAATTAATGACACCATAATACTTATGAATTCACCAGCTTTATGCTGATCTACACTTTCAAAATAACTTGTATTCTCAGGTCACCAGTAGACAGGTACGATGACCAGGTTTTGAGAAGACGGAGCACAGACAAGACTCGTCTTTTATTTTGATTACATATTTTGGTGTCTTATTACTATGAAAGAACACTCATGTATTAAAACTTTACTTTTAATGCAATGGATGATGTTGTTGCTTGTTTACTACTTTGCACTGTTATGATACTTTACATGACGTCCTCCACCCCTGAACGTTTCCGCCATTCTTGGTTTTGGGGTGTGACACTTGGGCAGGTTCCCGTCGTATTGCCTTATCGGAGTGGGGTTGGCAGTGGTTGTGGCGGTGTGCACTGCAACCACTTGTTGTTTCTTGGCAGGGTCTTGAGTAGGCTGCCCCTTTTTCTTATTCCGAAATTTTCTTTTGTTGTTTCCCCCTTTTGCTTGCTCGGAGGTGGTCGTTACAGTGTCATGGCTGGCGTTATGGTCGATGAGTTGCTGTGCCAGTTCCTCGGCACTGTCGAAGGTAGTTGGCTTTGAGGCCAATACGTGCCCTTGGAGTTGTTGAGATAATCCCCATACATATCTTTCCACCTTCTTGCTTTCAGTAGGAACCATCCCGGGACACAGCATGGCTAGATCGCTGAACCTTGAGGTGTACGACAGGATGTCAGAGCGTGTCATCTTAAGACCCCAAAATTCTTCTTCCAGCTTTTGTATCTCACCCCTGGGGCAGTACTCCTTCATTAACATGGTTTTCAGATCTTCCCATGTTATCGCATTAGCCACCGGAAGCGTTAGTGCCTTGACGTGACCCTTCCACCAGGTGAGGGCTCTTTCGGAGAATGTGCATGAAGCAAATTTGACCTTGCTTGCTTCAGGGCATGCGCATATTTTGAAGATGGTCTCGGTTTTCTCGAACCATTGTAGCAACGCTATGACACCTCCGCTTCCGTTGAAGGTTTTGGGCTTGGCGTTAGTAAAGTCTTTGTAGGTACACTCTCTCGAGCGTCCCTAGCCGTCCCCGTTATTAGAATTCGAGGCACCACTGCCTGCACCTCCCGAATTACTGGGGTTGATTTGGGCTATCACGGCTGCCACCGCGGCCGCTATCACAGCCTGGAACATGGCTGGGTCGAACTGAGGAGGTGGTGGTGGGGGTGGTGCAGTCCCAGCTACTTCGCCGCGTCTAGGATTTCTACGAGGTGGCATTTTCTGCCATTTTACAAGAATGAAAAGACAATAAGTCTTTGATACAAGTCGAGTGTTAAACTAAACATTATTAGTTCTTTATATGCATCATGACTCCGACTTGAAAAAAAAACGTTGTAAGAATTCATTCATACTAGAAGTCTATAAACAATGAAATATAGACTTTATGAAATTCGATAGTATTGATTCTCATGAAATGTCTGTGATAGTATCCATACCGGGTCCAACCAATAATCACTTGATGTATAATATTTACATGTAATTAAGATTAAATAAACTTTCGAATCTAATGGTTCTGCCCTGGGCCCACAACCAAACAAGGAACAGGATCCAAGGCGGAACCACTATTTCTAGGTCGACATGGTCTCAATTACATATAACATTGGTTTATACCTCAGGCGATCATAGGTTGAGCACCAGTAAATTTTTATCTGAAAATAGTTTATGTTATGAATCTGATGTAGTGTTCTCAATAAAACAAATGCCACGTCAATATCATTGATATAACTTGGTATACAGTACTTTGGAAAAATTTGACCCTACTAGGGGTCTATGCTACATCAATGTACGGAAAATTTTGACCGCCTAACAGATCCCGGAAGTGTAAACACTTAAATCGCGAGATCGGACCTAGAATACTAGAAAATAATAGTAATATTTATCCGCAAACTAGATTAAACTGGAGCAAGCAGTGCAATACTACTTGCGGCGGTTGAAGCTCTGAGGATCACGAAGTGTAGACACGAAGTTCCTCATTTCAGCTCGGGATTCCGCCGCTTGGCGCTCTGCTTCAGCCAAGCGTCCTTCAAAAGTGGCTCGGTGTTCTCGGAGTTCTTGCACTTCAGCTCGGGTCGCAGCCATCTCTCGTCGAAGAAGTTCGGTGCGGTCTCGAGTCCGATCGTGTTCATCATCCAACCGGCGGATACGAACGGAATTGACTTGGCTGGTGGCACCAACCTCCATGAGATGTCGGGTGTTAACTCTTGTTTGCTCTTCGTGGCGTGTGACACGGTGAACTATGACAAGGAGGGCTCGGTCGGCTGACCCTCCTCTGCTGAGATCGTAGAAACCTCGTTGCATGCCATAGGGAGGTCGTTGACCTTGCTCTCGGCTCCATCGATGTATAGTTTCGGCCCATTGGGGCGTCGGGCCCTGGTAGTGTTGTGGAGGAATGGGGGCAGGGTGTGGATTGTAAACTTCGGGTTCCGAATCGGTTCCATCTGAGTCTTCTTCTTCTTCCTCTTCTTCTTCACCGTCCACTGATTCTTCTTCTTCCATGGGCTCCTCATCTTCCATGGGTTCTTCTTCGGGATCTTCCACGATCCAGCCGGCATTCCCTTGGTTGGGAAAGTAGGGGTCACCTGGTAAGTGGAATCCTGTAATCGTACCTGTACGAGAATGGGGATAAGGAGGAATGTCGCGAGAAAAACTTCGGGAACAAGAAGTTAGTTGTCGAAGTTGTGACTACGGCTTTTTGTGTTAAAATACTCCTATAGTATTTTTAAGTTTGATTCTTGAAATTTTTGGTAAGCTGCAGACTTGTTGCTCACCATGATCCTTCTTCGGCATACATTGGTCCTACCTTGGCTGAATATAGTTGATCAGGCTATATTCATCCAAGATTTGACTACATACCCCGAAGCTGAATCATGGCGTTCAACTGGTCTTGATACTTTTATATTATTGTCATTATGATACTGAATTAGTATGTGCGATTGTGCGAATACTTTTATAAAAATATAAATTTTTATTTTAAAGCATTTTTTTTTAAAGCTACGTTAGAGAATTTTGTCCCATTGTATTTATAGTTTGTATATCTTACGTGGTTCGATATACTTAGTTCACTATAAACAAAGCTCTGATACCAATCTGTCACACCCCCAAACCAGAACGGCGGAAACGTTCGGGGGCGGATGACGTCATGCTCAGTAGCATAAACATAGTGAAGAAAGTAACACACAACCATCATAGATATAATTTAAAAGATTACATTGTTTCCAAAATACATGTTCCCAATTAAATTACATATGATGATAAAATGTAGCAAAATAATCTACGCTTTAGCGTCTTGACTTCAGAAATCTTGCGGTTACCTGTATTACTGATTACCTGAGAATACAAGTTGTTTTGAAAAGAGAGTATCAGCATAAAGCTGGTGAGTTCATAAGTATTTTATAAAATGAATGTTGTTTCCTTAACGTTTGTTACAAGTTTGTTTCCAGAAAATCCAATATTTTCTAAAAGTTTTGTTGTAAACTGATTTGAAACAAGGCCTAGTATATGTAAGTAAATCGTCATACTTATGTGTGTGTTTTATATTTAAATAAAACTTCCTTGTAGAAAGCCTTAGAATTTCCGTGGATTTTATGTTGTGTTAATATTCCATGTGAGATGTTATAATCATACTAAATACTAGATGGCCTTGAATGCGACGTTCTTCAGGCGTCGGAAAGTTATGACACTTGTCACCACAGACCTGCCGGTCTAGCTGTTGCAAGCAGCTCAGGTGTGGGTTTGTCGGACCCAGTATAGATCTATACACAACTATCACATTCTCACTCCAAGAGATTATGATTATAACTAAAGGACCTTTCTGTGGTACTTGGAGTACCCCGAAGGAGAATGTCTCACAAATTTCCATTAACGAGTTCACGTAGTGTGTAGTGAAAGTTCGTTTTGTAAATCGATAATGTTATTGTTTTCTTTGTTAGATGTAGTGTTCAAAACTATACCTATTATAGTTTATCAAAAGTGTTGTATGATGGTATTAAAACCTGGTTACGCATGTATATGTATTTCAAATAAAGGACATTGGAAATACTAAGTGTAAATCTTACACACCTTGCTCGACATGTTACAAGGTGTGAATAACTCTTAAATATGTATTTGACAATTTTTCCCTTAACTGTCACTGTTTTTGAGTAATTATAGAAAAATCATCGTAAGTCGAAAACTGAATCCGCAAACTCTGAGTATTTGGAAAAAGTGTCTACTGTGTTCATAAATTTTCCCATAATTTTTGGTGGTCTCAAACTAGTGTGAAAATGTTCATTTTCACAACCTGGTTTGATTTCGTTGCTGCAGTGATAGACAGTTTTGTAAAAATCACCATAAATTGTAGAAAAATCGTATGGAGGTGTGCAAGTAGTCATTTTAAAGGTATAAACCTGAACTACTTTCATATTATACAGTTTTGAAAAATATTAAGTTTAAGTTGGTTAAAACAGTTCGTGAACAGGTCACAACTTTTCTGTTGTAAGCTGTCAAGTCGAGTTTTGAATATGTTTTGGTGTTTTAACTTGTATTCCCCCCCCCCCCTGAAAACTGAAGAAAACTAGAAAATGTAGGGCTATGAACTCACCTTGAGTGATGACTTGAAGAGTGGAAGGTCGAAGACGTGGAGTATCAAGTCAAGAACACTTGATGAACACGTGAGAGTTTGGATGATCCTAAGAACAATTTTTGGTGTTAAGATATGAGTCAATGATCCAAGAGTGTTATGAAATTATGGAATGACACTTGAGTTTAGATGGAATACTTACCAAAAAGTGTTGTAGCAACTCAAGAACAGTTGCACAAGGTGGTGGAAAGTAGAGAGAAATGAGCTTTCTTGAGGTGATATGAGAAGTGTGTAAGTGAAGGATTTATCAAAGTGAACCAAGAAATCCTCCAGGGATTTCTTTATATAAATGTTGTTGGAGCAATTTGCAAGATTGAATGGATGTTTACCTTGGTTTGTGTGATGTGGATAGGGTTGGACTATTGAGAGGATGACACATGGAAGGCAAGTGGACACACTTGACCCACTTGTGGGGTTAATATCTTCTTAATATAAACTAATGATTTTTAATTAATAAATTCTTGAGAAATAAATAAAATAAGAGTCATGGGGGTTAAAAATGATAAAATATGGATTTTGGTGAAAATCTCACGTTAAAATCATGAAAAACGGGCTTAAAACGAAGTCGTGGTCGAAAACCGGGTGAAAAATGGGAAAATCCGAAGTCAGGGCTTGGTTCCGGGTCTTGGCAGCCTTAGATCCGAAGTGTGGGTTGGCCGCTGAAGTGGATCCGGAGGCTGCGATTCGTTGGCTGCGGTTCGCTGGCTGCGGTCCGGAGGCTGCGGCTCGCTGGCTGCGGCTCACTGACTGCGGTTAGCTGGCTGCGGCTAGATGGCTGCGGCTGCACAAGGGGACTCCGGTTCAAGTAGGGTTTGGTCCCCATAGAGGGACTTCGGTTCAAGTAGGGTTTGGTCCCTATAGAGGGACTTCGGTTCAAGTAGGGTTTGGTCCGTATAGAGGGACTTCGGCCCTAAAAAGCTATTTTCCAAGATATCTTCCCGTTTCGCATGGTTTTTCACCAAGTCAAGTGTCAGGATGCCCCAAATGATTACAAAAAGATCAAAAGAAGTTTTGAGAGAGATTTGGGAGAGATTTGGCATTCTTGGAGAGATTTCTCGTATAGAGAGAGATTTGGGAGAGATTTCACATTCTTGGAGAGATTTCACATATTTAGAGAGATTGAGAGAGATTTCACATACTTGGAGAGATTTCACATACTTAGAGAGATTTGGGAGAGATTTGGCATACTTGGAGAGATTTGGGA
Source organism: Lactuca virosa (assembly GCF_052849685.1). Lineage (NCBI taxonomy): Eukaryota > Viridiplantae > Streptophyta > Magnoliopsida > Asterales > Asteraceae > Lactuca > Lactuca virosa. The sequence continues at coordinate 47,637,567 of NC_136427.1, forward strand.
GAGATTTCACATACTTGGAGAGATTTCACATACTTAGAGAGATTTGGGAGAGATTTCATATATTTGGAGAGATTTCACATACTTAGAGAGATTTGGGAGAGATTTCACATACTTGGAGAGAGTTGGGAGAGATTTCATATACTTGGAGAGATTTCACATACTTAGAGAGATTTGGGAGAGATTTCACATACTTGGAGAGATTTGGGAGAGATTTAATCTTAGCCATTATTATCGTATAATCTCGTAATGCAAGGTTTGTGAACGTCGTTATGTTTCGTTTATGATTCTTTTAAGTTCCCGAAAGGGTCCTTAGTCGTGTTTTGATGCGTTTAACTCCCTTTTTTAGGGTTTTTACACTGTTAACACATAGATTTTTCGAGACACTTGAATTTTTGACATACAAATGCACATTTTTATTCATAGAATAACTTCTAACATACATGCACTAATTAAATTCGACCGGTTTGACTTGTTTGACTTTGACTAGAAATTGACGGTTGTCACAAGTACACCGAACAGAGTCAATTCATAAAGTTACTACACAACATGTTTTAATCAAGGAATCACATCATGCCGTGATAAAACAAAGATCATGTGGATCATTTATGTTAAAAATTACTGTATTAAAAAACCAAATTGCTCTAATATAAATATTTAATATTTTTATTTAACAAATTTGATTTAAAGCTCTAAAAATAAATCTAACTAACATTTTTTATTAAAATTTCACCTAAGACAATGTCACCTATTAATATGATATGTATTTAATTTATGTTCCCCGCGTTTAACGCGGGTTATAATCTAGTTTTTTTAATACAACATTTTAAACTAGTATTTAACGAAAGTATTTTAAAATGTTATACACAAATATTAAATTATCATACAAAATATATGAAACACTTTAAAACGGTTGTAAAAGAAAGTTTAGTACTAATTATATGAAAGTTATAAAAAATGTATGAAAATGTTAAAAAAAAAATTAAAAACTTGTAAGAAAATTTTAAAACATTTATAAAATTTTTGGTTTAAAAGCATTTTTATTAAAATTATATGAAAATCTAAGAAAAGGTTAAAAAAAAGTATAAACAAAGTTTAAAATATTGTATTAAAAAAACTATAGGAAAAAAATATTTTTAAAAAATTTTAAAAAATATCAAGAAGTCTATCAAAAATACTGTATGAAATTTATAAAAATAAATAATAAATGTAAAAAATAATTACCAGACAAATTATTTTCCCTTTTATATTATATAAAACATTTTTGTAATATGTCAACTTAAAAACCACGATACACTGGATCACGATTCACGATCACCCGTAGGTTTGATTTGTCAAAAAACATATCCAAAAATTGCACAAAGCCTTTTTAAAAATGGGCTGAATAGGCCCATGATAAACGTTTTCTATATGGTAGATAAGGAAAAGGTCGAAAGAATCCTAACGAACGAAGTATATGTTTCAACAAAAAAGCGTTAAAATAAAATAAAAATAAATAGATTCTAGATGAAATCTTTTCGGGAGTTGGGCAGCTGACGTCAATTCGAGTTTCCTTCCACCTTCCTTCAAATCTTTCCCACACCCACAAATACCCACATCACAAGACATGCATTCATCACCGATTTCTGTTTAGAGCAAGATTTTGAATTGTTTTCTCTCATGATCATGAAGCAAGCAGAAGATAGACATCTAGACGACGACGGCGGCGCCAATAACGGCGGTGATCCTGCTGCTGGACTGTCCTACCATCCTCCGATCAATTTCGCCACCGTCGAAGATCGAATTTATAGATCTGGGTTTCCTCAGCCTAGTGATTTCCCGTTTCTTGATACATTGCAGCTTCGATCTGTCATGTGAGTCCCCAATTATTCTTTCTTCTTGTTAATAATCGATCCCATTGATGATCAATTTGATGTCCTCTTGCAGATACTTGTGCACCGAATCATACCCTAAAGAGAATTTGGAATTTCTTCATTCCCGCAATATTCGCCTCTTTCAGTTTGGAATTGATGGCACCAAGGTTATTCTTCTAACATTCTCTTTCTCTTAGGCTGCAATGGATATTGGGATCCCTTGATTTTGATGCCAGTTGTGTTAAATTTCAGAGAATTTGAATCATATATGAAATAAAATTTGGGGATAAAAGGTGAATGATTCTGAATGTTTGAATTTAACACGAATACGCAATTCCTTTTCACGAAACAAAAGGGGGTCAATATTCTAAGAATTTGAGTTCGAATCATCATGAATTTGTACTTCATTATGTTTTCTGTCATTCGAATGATTGTAACACTGTATATTTCTTGAATGATTTATACATGCAGGATGCGAACATTCCCAAAAGTATCATCACGGAAGCCCTCAAAGTTTTAATTGGTAAATTTTCATGAACATTAGAACATTAACGTTTTACCATGATTGTTTGATTTATCATTTATTCCCCCTTTTTTTTCTACATCTTTTACTAAATCCTCGTGTTCATTTGCAGACGTGAGAAACCATCCCATTTTGATCCATTGCAAACGAGGAAAAGTATGTCATAAATCCTCTCTTTCTCTATATACACGCATATATATAGTTTATGCTAGGTTAAAAGCAATAAATAGCAATGTACTTTTTTGTATTTTTTTTTATTATAGCATTCTACTTTCATTTTGAAAAATCTACCTACTTATAAAACTATAATTAAAATCTAATAATCTGGCTGATTTTTTCATGTATAATGTCTTAATAAGAAAAATATTTAAATTACTATGCTATAATTGGATGGATTCTTGAAATAAAATGTTTTAATAAAAAAAAAGTGGAAGTAGGATGCTATAATACCTAAATAAATGAAAAGTACGGGTGAGAATCGATAATTGAGATCTAGATGGGACTGGACTCCAGTCCCATCTATCAGTATTTTGTCTGTCTCGTTAGAATAGCCCTGCAAAGTTTGTCCAGTCCCATCTATCCAGTACTTTGTTTGTCTTGTCATGGGACATGTGGCTTAAGTTTTTGTTATTTGTAACATTTTCTTTCAATATGTTTATATATTTATTTCCTAACTTTTTTTCTTACATTTATGTGTCAATTTTAGCATCGAACGGGTTGTCTTGTTGGGTGCCTACGAAAGCTACAAAATTGGTGCTTATCTTCAATTTTTGAAGAATACAAGATTTATGCGGGTGAAAAATCACGAGATGCGGATTTAAAATTTTTAGAAACATATGACGTGTCATACCTAAGACAATGTCTTCATAGCATCATATATCAATATCACGGATACGGGTCTAAAAAGAGGCGTTTGCTTTACAAAGAAGATGTTCAACACAAGGCACGGATAAGTTCGGTTTAGGTTTACTATTCGTGCATTAATTCCTTTTTAGGACTTTGTTTTAGTGTTAGTTTGAAGATATATACTTTCATGAACGTGTTTTTTTAGTTGGTTTTATCGAGAGAATTCATATAGTGTTCTTGAAGGTGTTTACGAGTCCCGTTTTTAGTTTTGGGAAAGGAAATATATGTGTATATGTGTAATTCGGGAAGATTAAAAGGACAAATTGCAAGAAATAGCAACGAATTATGAGTTTTCTAGGAGGAGATTTTTTGTAAATCATAATATTGAAATTGCAGTGTTTACCCATTATATGAAATGGTACTTGGTGAACACGTTGTTGGTAAATGATTTTATTAATTTGTTGTTGATGTGTCATATGTTGTTATTGAGGTTTTTGTTATTCATATAAATATTTATTTATTCCTAACGTGTATCCGAAGTATTTATGATTTGAAAATCAAAACAAATCTTATCTAAAAGTCTTATACTAAATCCTAGATCTAAAATTCTTGAACAAAATCACTTAAATTCTAGATCAATGTTAAAAACGGGTATAATTATCTTTACAAAATACTACAAAAATCAATTAAAGTAAAAAAAAATTATGAATATAAAGTTCAAGTCGGTTACTTTTACATAGCATCTTTTTAAAATAATATATTTTATTAAAAAAAAACATTCGTTGTTTATTTATGATGTTGATCTAAAAGATAGTTTTAAGGAGTAGCAAGTCAAAGAATGATCTACTAGTATTCGTATGTAATTCCCACCATATACATACATACATGAACTATTTCTAAAGTAATTTTGCAAGCAGAACAATTTTTAAGCCATTGTTGCGTACTTGCATTGGACAAACGTTGCAGGGTTTTGGATCAAAAGTTAACTTCAATTGGGTTAATAAATAATAATTTGAATGGGTAATTAACTTTGTTTTGTGTAGATATTTAGCAAATTATTTATTTGTACATGTTTGATTATTGAATTTGTTTTATATGTTGAAAAAGGTAATATTACCTATCACAACATGCAATATAGCAAAACAATATATATAAAAAAAAGTTATTGGGTAAATGTGAAAAAAAAATTGTTATCTTTTGAAATCATTAACCGATAAAGTTCAAATAAAGTAAACTCGATGTTCTACAATTTGCATGCGAGCATCTTCAATGGGAAATCTCCTTTTTGCAGGGAGGAGATGGCATGCACTTGTATCATGTAAAGTGGTGTGATACTTATTTCTACAATAAAAATGTATTTTTTTTAGATATTATCTATATTTTTCAAATTTATTTTGTTAGGGATCTAATTATTATTTTTTTTTGCAAAAACTATATATAGTAGATTTGTTGATATTTAAATCATATAGATCCTTCGAGTTACTCTAGAGTTATCATTATAATATTTAATTTAATAACAATTGTGAGATTTATGTATAACATGTGTTAATTTAAAAAAAAAGTTAGATATAAAATTCTAAATATTTGATAACTTTAAATTTATAGGAAATTAAAAAAAATAATAAACTATTAAAATTGAAATGTTTTTTTTTATTTTAAATTTAAAAAAAAAAATAGTTTAAATAAATAAACAAAGAAAATTAATAAGCTTTAATTTGGGAATTTTGAAATTATAAGGTAAATCCATTAATTAAATTGATATCTATTTATTACTACATTTATTGTAATTATTAAATTAAAATATTATGTGGAATTTAATAAAATAAAAAATCCATAAAATGACATATGGAAAAAAATTAATTCAAAATAACCAAAAAATGACATTTGACAAATTGAATGAGAATGTGACATGCGGCAAAAAACATTCATTTATTAAAGTAGATTTTTTAGAGAACAAAATTTCCCATTTAAAAATACTTATGTTTATTATATATATTATTCAGTGTACTATCAAAAGAAAATAAAACCACAAAATAAACTTGTTTTTAGTTATAGACAAAACTACAAAAATAGTCCATGTGATACGTATTTTTTCTGAATTTTGGTCTAAATCCTGACTTTTTTGGATTGGTGGTCCTTTTGAGCTAGTTTGTTTGTGGTTTTGATCACTCGACAAACTAAAAAGACTAAAATGCCCTTCTGATACATTTTTTTTATGTTTTTCCTTATTTAATTTAAAGTTTATTAATAAAAATTAACCCCCCCCCTTTCTCTCTCTCACACACACACATTGAAACTAAAATACACACACACACACACTTAGGTGTTGTTTGTTTTTTCTGAGACAAAATATCTGCAGTCTACGAACCACATCCGTAGACCTCTGCAGTAGAAGATGTGGACCAAACATCTGCAGTCTGAAAAAAGAAAATTGTTTGTTTTTTTAACATCTGCGGGCTACTAAAATAAACTGAAATCTAAATAAACTGATTTTTTTACACTTCAAAGTGTTTTTTTAATATTTTTATGACTTTGTTATAAATAATTAACAAATCTATATCAACTTTTATGTATTATTGTATAAAAAATAAAAATAAAAATGGTATGAATTAACGTATATATTTGATAAAAGCCAACAACTTTGGTTGCAAAGTTATAACTAAACATTATAATTAAGGATCAAAGAATTTGATATATAAATGGATGAAAATAAACTTCGATTTTTTCAATTAAATCCATTAAAAACGTAGCATAAATATTTTCTCGAGAAATTGACGATAGCGTATTAAATAATGTTTTACAAAATTTAGCAAAAAAATATAAGAATATATTATGATTTTTTTCGTATTTATATAAACAAATTCAACGACTATTATTGTAATAAATCTTTATTTATAAATTTGTCAAAAATATCATGTTTGTATCGTCGAACGATTTTTTTTTTAGTTTTGTAATTTTTTTTTTCAAATTGTTTATCATTAATAAAGTTGGAATAAATATAAATTAAAAAAAAACTTAAAAAAACTATAGATATATGTGTTTTTTTAGGCTAGAAGATGTCTGAAGATGTTAAAAGACTCTGGTCCATATCTGCGCCAAGAAGAGGGCGCACAGACATTTTTAGGTCTGCAGTCTTCAAAAAAACAAACAGTCTGCGAAGGCTAATGTCTGTGCGGCGCAGACAGAAGAGGCCACGCAGATCTGCAGACATAAAACAAACACCACCTTAAACACCTATTTCTTTACCCATGTTCATCATCATCCTCGTTTACCCATCACTATGAATCAAAGGGTAAGTTTACCCATTCTCCCTATTCTATTGAAACCTGTCAATCGATGGGAACCATTTTCAACACAACTAAATTTAAGATTGGATCGAGAACCCATTCAACAAAGAACATCATTCGTTTAAGACACATTTATTCACTGATTCAATCTCATTGAAACAACATAAATCAACCAACACAAACCGAAAAATATTTTCATTAGTTGACCATCAATAATGAAGCAACAATCACAATCGAAAATGACTATGTTCAATCATCATTCAACAAACATATTCCAAACAACATCAGTTTAGAATTTCAGATCAAACAGGATAAATGCTAGAAAGTAAATAACTCGAGAGATGAAAAAATAATACCCTAAAATCATCAGCGGATTTGTTCTATGGTAGAGCTGCTAACACCAACAGATTTGTTCTATCGTATATGAATCCCGATATTTGGAACATCGAGCAACAAGGTTCACGTCGGTTGCAACGAAAATCCTGATTTTCGAGCTACAATGGGGTTTTTTGGGTGATGGATCAAAACTCATTCTCGTTCCACCAATATCATTCTCCTTATGACTATCCCCTAAAAATATTGACGATTAATCCACAAACTCTACCACCGAAAATCAAAAACACAAACTCATGGATCAAAACCCATTCAGTGGTGGTTTATAAGAGATAAAGATTGAGAAATATTGACGCCCTTTCTAAACTGTTTGAGAGCGTGTACATCTTCCCAATGCATGATGGAGAAGCCATGAAAACAAAGCTCGATGAAAACGATGATAAGGAGGAAGGAATATGAAAGATAACCCATTTGAGAGAGCAAATTAAGAAAAAGGGGATTGATTATGAAATACTGAAAATGAATATTTAGGGGAGAGAGAGAGAGAGAGAGAGAGAGAGAGCACTCTTATTTTTTAATTATAAGAATAAATTAAAAATGTTAAATTAAAAAAAATAAAAAATAAATACATCAATGATATTTTAGTCTTTTCAGTTTTTCGAGAAACCAAAACCACAAACAAACTAGCTCAAAAGAACAATCAATTCAAAAAAAAAGTCAATGTTTGGACATAAACTAAAAAAAAAGTTACCACGGGGATCATTTTAGCAGTTTTGTCTAAATTATATATGTGACAACTTTTTTTTTCTTTTTTATTGTTATTCAATTTAACATTGAAATTAGTTATAAATGAATAAATTATATAATGTTATGTTCACAATTAGCCAACAATATTTTTTTACATGATTGACCATTAAACTTGTGCTACATATTAAATAATGAAACGTTAAAAAAACATTATTAGACTAAATGTGATAAAAAAAACAATGTTCTTTACCTATTTAAAAGTCATTAACCCATTTCAATTAGCATATACAAATTTCTTTGGTACGATCAGGAACATCCAAAAGGTCTAAAAATGCACTATGCATTATGGTTGTTAAGATCCAAATCTCGATCTTAAGATTCTTACGATTTTAAGATACTACAAACTAAAAACGATTATGGTCTCAACAGGATCTATATGAAGCAAGATCTATAGTGAGATCTTAGGATCCTAACTAGGATCTTAAGATCTTAACACGATCTAATTTCACCTCTGTAGTGTTATTATATAGTTGAACTAGAAAAATTCGTCTATTTAACTTGAAATCAAGCATCACAAGTTGCAAAAAGCTTCACATAAAATCATAACTTCATCAATTCATCATGAATTAGGCAGGTTCCACTCCTAATATTCCATTTGTGATCTTAAACTTTTAGTTGTACAGCATAATGATCTTGTTTCTTTTAGAAAATGATATGTTTTCTTTTTAATTTTTATGGTTTGGAGCAACAAAAATTACAGGTCATGTTTAAAAAGTTAAAATTGGCAACATATCGACATTTTAAATGACATAAACTAATAATATATACAGCACACCCAAGATCTTACGAGCAAATTTGAATATCGGTTCATTTTGGTAGGATCTTCTAATCTCCGATCTGGTGTTATGATCACGATCTTGTAACACATTAAACGACTTTAAGTAAGATTCCGATCTTGAAAACCTTGCTATGCCCATTAAATTTTATATTTAAAAGTTTTACAAAAATGATACCCGAAATAAAATCTGTGGGGATGGTGGGTTTTGTTTCCGGCACATGGTTTTGTTGAATGGGATGGTCATTTTCTATTCCTAGTGGGTGCAATATACTGGATTGGTGGTTTTGAATTATTAAATATATATTTAGTTATTTTAGTGTTAATTATGTAAAGTATTCTAAATATATTAGGATTTTTGTATTAAATCTTCATTTAATATTGGCATGCTTATGCTTTTAGTAGGCAGAGCAGAAGAAACTAATCGATCGAGAGAATTTCCACCTGATGGCAGAATCTTTTCAGAAAATGCCTTATATTTTTATTTTATTTTTCGATTTAACCAATTTAATACCGAAAAATATTATGTTTATCGCTGAAAAAAAAAATTAAAGTTTCATCTAAAAAACAATAACATATAAAATCTTCTGTATAATTAACTCGTTATCTCATTGATAAACATATAAAGTGATTATATTTTGGGTTTGCTATTAAAAAAATATATCGGTTAACTTCTTTACCTCTTTGGTATATAAAAAAAATATTGAATCATTTTTAGAGTAAAATAGAGATTTGATCATTGTGTTTTACTCAAATTCTACGTATGAATCTTTGAATTTTTTCGGGAGTCAGCTTAATTTTGTGAAGACTTTTTTTTTTAAGAAATGTGATTTTGGTCCACGTGGTTTGCTGTTTTTTTAATAGATACATCCAAAACAATTTATTTTGTTTATTTATTATTAATTTTTGATATAAATTTGGTCCCTATAAAATTTGAAATAACTTTTAGGCAAAATTACAAAAATATCTTTATGGTTATCAAAATTATAAGGTTTTGGTCCAAAAAAATTTGATGGTGTATCAGTGGTCTAATTTCTAATTTTGGATACCTTATGCAATTTTGGTCCCGATAGTTGGTATTTTCGTATGGTTTTGGTCCATACCCAACCTAAAATGACAAATATACCCTTAAAATAGTTTTTTCTATTTCTTTTAATTGAATTCTTATTATTTTAATTAGAAAACCAAAAAATCATTTTCTATTTCTTTTAAATTGAATTCTTGTTATTTTAATTAGACAAAATTGCAAATTTGGTCCATGTTATTTGCATTTTTTCTGCGGTTTATTCCAAACTTCGATTTTTTTGGAATGATGGTCATTTTGAGCTAGTTTTGTTGCCTATTTGGTCCCTTCGAAACTTGAAATGACTATAATACCCTTAATGTATTTATTTTCTATTTTTTTAAATTTAATACTTATTTATTTATTTCTAATAATTAAAAAATAAAAGTCTCCCTCTCTCTCTCTCTGCCTGTCATTATTCATCTTCTCTTATTTCTATCTCTTTTTGAAATACACACACAAATACACATTGTAACGTCCCAAAATTTATAAGGTAAAAATTTCATTTTTAATTCAAACATAAACACCATTTATATTTTTCAATCATTCAAAAGTATATCAGAGTAGAAATAGTTATCAGAGTACAATCCCAAAGTCAAAAGTTGCGGAAACATGGGTGGATGTGTTGCCATCACGCCAGACTATTCTGCTTCGAACCGGAAGTACTTGAAACCATAAACATAAACTGTAAGCACAAAGCTTAGTGAGTTCCCCAAAATACCGCATACCATATATATACATCAGTTCAAGGCTGTACCGGGTCTATTTCACCCCGAGTCTGTTTCAACTCATATGTCAGCATAAGGCTGTACCGGGTCTATTTCGCCTCCGGGTCTATTTCACCCCCGAGTCTATTTCAACTCATATGTCAGCACAAGGCCATACTGGGTCTATTTCAACCCACATACATATAGCAAATGGGAACACATACATACAAACATACAACATGAGTCACAAAGACTACAAGCACATACAATCCCTATTGTCCTATAGTATAGTGAGCAAACTCACCTCTCAGTCTGAAAGATCGCTGAACACGACACTGCTTTGAATATCAGTGTAACGCCCGTTTATTTATTAGTTAAATAAATAAATTAATGGACGAATAGTAGCCCTAAAATAAATAATTATATTTCAAAGGTTGATCTTGAGGAGCTAATTGTCACACTTTAAGAGATTGGGGGTTAAAAGTGTACGTCCCAGACTAGTTTTGTAAGTATTTAAGAAGGCAGGGGCTAAATGGTAATTATTGGGACTTTATTTGAAAAGATCTTGAAGGGAGGGGGGCTGTTTGGTAAGTATTATACTCAATTTGTAAAGGATTTTATAGCTGAGGGTTAGAAAGGTAAATTGGGGATTTGTTTTGAAAGAAAAGGAGGGCGGAGGGGCCTATCTAGCCATTATGGCAAACTTATGTATGGAGGCGGGTATTTAAGGGTTCAAACCCTAACCCTAGCGCAAGAACTACAACCGCCATCTCCTCTTTCATTCTGGTAGCCGCTGCTACCATTGGAGCCTCCTCAGCCACCATTTGCGTCACCAAGCCCGACAGCCCGGTCCCGCCTACTGCCTCGTCGACAAACGCCATCATCCCGTCACCTGTTGCCGCCTGTAGATCCGTGAACGATCGGAAGTAGACAACCGGAGCCGCTGCTATCCTTCCTCCGCCATCGCGATGCCACCATGACTTTTTCCCGAGCAGCGAAGGCCGCCAGCGACCTCAGCGCTGCCACCGCCGTTTCCTTACCCACCGAAGATGGAGCACCCTCCGTTGCTGCCCTTGTCGGAGTTGTGAAGCTACCGTGATCTTCTTCTGCCGGCGTGGGTGTAGCGCCTTGCACCAGACGACATGATGGGCGGGGTTAAGGTGTTGCTAGGCAGTGGATCATCAGCGACTGCCACCACCACCGTGAGGTGGTGGCTGTCAAAGCAATGTCGACGTTTCTGCCGCCTCCGACCACCGTAGGTGGGAGTTTTGGATCCATTTCTCGAGAATAGAAGAGTATTTTTTATTAGTGTGTGTTGTGTGTGTGTGCCATGCTTGGTCGGAAAAGTGAGAAGAAGGGTCACCACCACCGTGAGGTGGTGGCTGCCGCCACGAGCCACCGCCGGCCACCACAGTGTGGCTGTGTGTGTGTGATTAGTTTAGTGTGTGTGTGTGTGGTTAATTGAGTTAGCTTTGTAAAATGTAATTTGAATTTGGAATAATGAAAATGAACCAAACCACCACCGTGAGGTGGTGGCCGCCGCCGTGAGCCGCCTTGACCACCATTACCTGAGGTGGTAGTGGGTGGTGCCCCACTAGCAAACCCTAATTGACCTAGCAAAACCCTAATGGGCTTAAGGATTGATTTTGGGCCTATTGGGCCATGTTTGGGAGAAAACCCTAATTGTGAGTATTGGGCCTTAGACCTATTGGACCCACTTTTGGGCCATTGAGATTGGATTGTGTATTAAGCCCAAATATCACCTATTACTTATCTAGTAGAGTAAAGGACTTAATGGATTAAGTCCTTAATGGGTTAAGTAAGAAACACTTAACCCTAATTATCATTTTATGTGAAACCCTAGTTTCACTTGGGCTTTGTGTTGGGCCATCCAAGAATAATCAAATGGACTAGAGTAACTACTTGGGCTTTAGGGTAAGGCCCATATGAAGGATTGGGTCCAATTTGGAAAATTGGGTCATTGATGGGCCATAGTTTGGGCCTAGATGGTTGTATGATATTGGGCCCTTAGAATGAGACATGTTGGACTGGACTAAACAATTGGGCCTTAAGGGAAGTCCATGTAGAGGTTTGGGCCCAATTTGGAAAGTTGGGCCATATGTTGGGCATTGATCCCTAGTTGACTTTGGGCCTATGGATTGGGCCTTGGGCTTGGGTAAGCCAAGCTAGGGGTAATGTAGTAATTATCCAAAGTATGCATTTATAGTTATGTGTTAGAACCTAATTATTAATTGGGTGTTATTTTGGTGTTGACAGTTCGGGAATCTGTCATCCAGCAGCTGGGGTTGAGTCTGCGGGACTTCAGCAGTATGGGATTGTGTCTACGGGACTTCAGCAGTGTGAGGTGAGTTACCTTCCAGTAGCGGTGGGTCTACGGCCACAATGCCGGCCCACCTGTAGGAGTTGTATGTTAGATGATTGTCTTTGTGATATCATCTAGGTTTGCTACTAGCTGATATGTTATATGCTGGCATGATATGTTATATGTGATAGTAGTAGAGTTCGGTTGTTAGGACCGAAGGGTAGGTCAGACACCCCAGATATGTCTGACAGTATGTGATGATATGTTTATATGCTGGTATGATATGTTATATGTGATAGTGGTAGTAGGAGGGGAATAGTCCCCAAGTTCGGTTGTTAGGACCGAAGGGTAGTTCGGACACCCCAGATATGTCTGATAGTATGTTTATGTTATGATATATGTGATAGTAGCAGTAGGGGTGGAATAGTCCCCGAGGGTCGGTTGTTAGGACCGACGGGTAGGTCAGCACCCCAGAATGGCTTGACACGAGTAGGTCAGCACCCCAGAATGGCTTGACACGGGTAGGTCAGCACCACAGAATGGCTTGACACGGGTAGGTCGGCACCCCAGAATGGCCATATCGGGTAGGTCCGTCACCCCAGAATTGCCCGACAGTATGTATGTTATGTGATTGTATGGTACGTGGTATGATGGGGGAACTCACTAAGCTTCGTGCTTACGGTTTGCAATTTTGGTTTCAGGTACTCGTGTTCAAAGGAAAGGAGCCGGCTTGATCGCAGCGCATCACACTATGTTTTCCGCACATGAGATCTTTGGGATTACACTCTGATATGGTTTTATGATAATATGTTTTGATTACTGACACTTTGGTTGGCACGAGATATTATTATGAATGTTTTTATACTGATGGTTTTATGTAATAACTTATTTAAAAATGAAATTTTTTTGGCCTTGAATTTTGGGATGTTACAAGTTGGTATCAGAGCCTTGGTTTGAGGGATTCGGACATACTCTCGGGTGTGTCTGAACTCAAACTAAAGGCTTGGTATGAAAATTTTCAAAAGTAAAACCATTTTATAAAAAGGAGTTTGAAAAGAATCTGAAGAGAGAAAAGAACTTTGAGAAGAACAAAGTGTGTGATGCGTGCAATCAGCCGAGCTCAAGTAAGTTTTCCCCAAGATACCCATACATGTTATGTTATGATCTGATATGATTATGAGAACTGCATGCTAGACTAGGGCTGAGGATCTAGGAGGATACCTTATATGCCTACTGTATGTGCTTGTAGACTTGCATGCTAGTACTGATCAGTCAGTGATAGGATAGCCTGTTTAGGTTATGCCTGATTGTATGAGCCTTTGAATTGCATGTACAGATTCCTGATTAGAGGATAGAATGATCTGATTGGAATATGATGGTTAGATTTTCCATTGTCTGAATGCTGCTTTCTCTGTGCTTTGTGGGACTCTTAGTAATGTGAGCTAACTATTAAGTGAATATGCTAGGTCACATGGGACACAGGCCGGATAATCTCAGAGTGAGAGACTTGACGCTATTGCGCAGCTCTTGTCTGAGTCCAACCGTTCTAGGGATGGGTCTTTTACTCGAAGGATTATCTGATCTCTGTTGCATGTGGCTATATTCATGAGGTAGCTAGTTGACATTACTAGGAATCTTTCAGCAGCTGAGGACTGGGTGAGTTCGGGAACCTAGGGAAGCCTAGGATACGTTTCAGTGGGTTAGTAGCAAGGTCTAGTGAGAATTGGGTGTGTCAGATTGAGGAAGTGACATGGGGGATCCGAGAGGATTGCTGAGGAAAGTATGGATAGGTGTGGAAGGTAGTATTGGGCCCGTACTATTGAAAGCACAGGATCCATACTCGAATCGGTGAGAGTCTTGGAGAATCTGAGAAGCTTCGGGGAGAGTTTGCGACCCGGTTTGGGGACAGAGGATGTTCCAGTTGTTGTAGCTTAGCCATTGTCAAGTGAGTTAGTGAGCGTGGCAGGGTGTCAGACTCTGAAGGATATGATTTCCAAGAAGTTGCAGATGCGAGATCGATTTGGAGCGCTTTGAGAAGAGAGGTTCGTACCAGGTGCGTATAGTTGAGGGTCGCGGGAAGAGACCTGTCACCTCCGATCATCGGGTGAAAGGCCAGCAGGACCAGAGTCAGTGCAATGCGTACGAGAAAGTACACGAGGGAGTTTGTTACTCCAAGGGTTTAGGCTGCTACAAGGTAGCAGGATTGGCCATGTCAGCAAAAGGGGGTCAGTATTCCTCCAGATGTTGCGGGTATGTCATCTTCTATGATATTAGGTGGATGTTTGGAATACGTACCGCTTTGGAATTGTGAGTGAGTTTGGATAAGTCAGACCTCGGGTCGGTTTTTCTGCTAGTGTTTGGGTTACCAAGGATCATATATGCCATCCTGCATGCTGAAAGGTCCTTGATGAACCCAAAGAGGGACGCATCTTGCGGAGTGGGTTCCGCGCATACCGTTATCATTTCGGATCTTTGTCGGGATCTATGCAGGAGTATTATTTAGAGGATACTCGATCAGGGTTGGAGTGATTGTTCTCCAATGAAGTCAGCGTTTAGAGGTTCTATCATTGTTCAGGTATGGTCGGTAATTGTTTATGGATGAACTTTGGAGTTCAAGGCACTACCGTTGGTAGGACAGAGCTGGTGACATGAAAAGGGTAGTGTCAGTCGCGGGTGTTAGAGGCATAAGTGGTTGATCATCGCATGTTCAAGAGAATTGTATGTTCGCATGGGCTGTGTTCGGTTAGAGTTCAGTGGTACTACAAAATTGGAAGTAGGAACTGTTGGATTAATGTCTAAGTCCATAACTATATTTGGTATGTACTTGACCCGACCCGACATGGTCCATTTGGGTTGCACTTCACCGGCACAATTTATATGGATAGTCTTTTGAGAATAGTATATTTATTATTTATATTAATATATTATAATTTCTAATAGATTAATATGGAATCATATTATTTAATTAGTATTGATCAAGAATTAATTTAGAATTAATTAAGTGATCAAAAAGAACTAATTAAATATGAACTCTTATATATATGGAATGGGCCAAGTTCATTTAGGTTGGGCTAAGCTTTCATGGATGGTCCATGGAGCTTTTAACCCATGGATCCTATGTAAATGAAAGGTCATGGGTATTAGGGTTTACATGGATGTAACCCTAATCCTCCATAATATATAAAGGGGTCCTTGGCTCACAAAATTGACACAAGTGTGTGAAAATAAGAGTGGGCCGATTTTAGTGTGCATACATATTCTCTCAAGTTCTTCCAAGGTGTTTTGGTGATTTGTGATTCCATTTGAGGCTTCCACACTATTGGGGCTAAGCTCTTAAAGCTTGAAGACATCAAGCTACATCGAAAAGTATGTCATCTAACTAGAACTTTGTAGTATAGGTGCTTTATAATATGCTAGTTAGGATGAAACCTTGGAATATTTAATATTTGTATGTATAATAGAGAAAACATAGATCCAAGGTTTATAGGGTTGCATGTACACCATAGGAGTGTTAGAATGCTCAAAACCCAACAGTGGTATCAGAGCCATGGGTTGTTTTCTATTATATTGATGCAAATGTTTTATTTTCAAGTTGAAAAAAAAGGAAAAAAAACATGACGTTTGTCAAATTTTAAGATAATTACTTGTTGTGTGAAAAACTAATTATTTGTAAAATTTGAATCATTTGCTATATGAGTTGAATTAGGTCAAATTTAGTAAAAGATAAAATGATATGATTATTTCATTACTTTTAAAAGTTTGATCTAAATGTTTTAAGGAGTTACAAATTTTGTCATAATATTTTGGAGCTCAAAAGTTTTTTTTTAAAGTTGTGATCTTAAGTGTTTTGAAACCTCCATAAGTTATGGATATGAAAGTTTTTTTTTTTTTAAAAAAAAATTGATTTAAAGTTTTTATGGAGTTACAAAATTTGGAGTTAATGTTTTAAAGAATTCCATAACTTGTTCTTAAGTTATGGAACATGAAAAGTTTCATCATAAAACAAATATTTAACTCCATAAGTTATGGAATCCAAAGGTTTTCAAGAGTTACAAAACTTGCCCTCAAGTTTTGGAATTTGGAAAAAGCTTTTTATGAAAAAAAAAGAATTGAATTCTAAAACTCTTGGGTTCATAACTTAAATAATTAATTAAATGGTTTTAATTTTGAATTTAATAATTGGAATTATGATGTTTTATTGAATAATTCAAATTAACTCTTATGGACTTTATTAATAGTTAATTAAAGCGTTTAATTAAAAGAGTATTATTAAATCCATAAATAAAGATATGGTTTGAGTTTAATTAAATTAAAAGTTTAGTTTAATTAATAGATTAAAGCACCAAGTATTTTAAATGTCTAAAATACACCCTTATACTATTATAATATTAAAAGTTTAATATATTATATGTATAAGAGCAAGTCGTCTTACCAATAGTAGGCCTCATTCACGAAGTCGGTCTATAAGGGGGGTATAAGGTTACTGCCTATAAAATGGCAGTTTAATGGGTGTCTACTCTCACCCACCGCTTCCTTGACTGGTGGAGGGTCGTTAGCCGAACGGGTAGGACAAGGACTATAATTCTCCCTTCATTAAAAGTATTAATGACAAATACTAAGTAACTAAACTCTTAATAATACCCAATCGTAGTTACTTAGGAAAATGTGAATTTGGTGCTAACCCATGAAATTACACTTTGCACTTTGCTTAAGTCAGTTAGTGGAGCGTGTGTGGTTAATCGGCACACTAGCTTGATTTAGCAAGGTAGGCAAAGGGTAACTTAATGTTTATCATAGTATCGGTGGAGCGTGTGTGGTTAACTGGCACATCGATTGAGGGGTAAATATTAAGGGTACCAAGTATATTTGCATGGTTATTCACACCTTGTTTTGTGATCCTCGGCATCCCAGTCACAAAACCTGAAGGGCACACTCGAGATTTAAACATGCCTTTGAAAAGTTCAATGAATCTCAAAAGAATCTAGGAGTTTCAAAACCACTTAAAACCTAATAATACATTTCGTTTATCTTGGTGGAAATTGGTGAATCGTCATTCACCTACCTTCAAATATTTTATAGCTTGGATTACGGCATCCCTCTTCCAAGTTATAAAATAGTTTGCTGTATCCTAGCCTTAATATTTCATATTGGGTGTTATATTAAGGACTTTAGATCAACTATCTTGAATATCTCCCAAAAAGATGTCTGGTTCAGACATCTATGATCCTCCCAAATCTCTTGGAACTTCACTTCCTCCACCTCCTCCAGTTATTCTCCCTAACCCACAACTTCAAGGTCACTCAAGCCCTATTGGCAAGCAAGGTCTATGTGTGATCGCATCTTGGAGATGAAGTCACATATTGACAAGCCGGGAGAGTTGGGTGTCAAACTCTTGAGAAAGTTGGTGGTTCAATCACTTTCTAAGTCACATAGTGAATTCCTTTGGGACTACTATGAAACAGACTATGACATGACCCTTAATGATCTTATCTATTTGCTTGGTGCTGCTGAATCAGCAATACTTTGGAGCACTGGGAGAGCAAATTTGATTAGTAGATCAACCTCCCAAACTACCATGGACATTGACAATGGTAACATTGGATATCTAGAAAAGCCTTCTCTTCCCAAGGAAAGGGATTGACCATAGTCAACTAGGTTGACCAAATGGTAAAGAGAAAGGCTAAGTCTGCGATAGTCCCATGTACCATTCCCAAAGAGTCCCTATGTTTCTCTTGCCAAAGGAAGAGGCATTGATTGCGAAGCAGCCTATTTACTTGAAAGATCATAAGGTTGATCAAGTCAAGAAGATTGACTCTACTTCAGTTAAAGTCCACTATCTAACTCTGTTAAGTTTCTATTCTGAGATTCTTGTTACATGATGTGACTGGGTCACATGTTGATGTTTTAAGAATCAAAGAAAAGTGAAGAAACTTAAAGGAAGTATATGCTGATTCTGATCGTGAAGATGGATCTCGATCGCATGGTTCTGTGATCAGAATGTTGAGTTGTTGCTTAGGAGTTATGATATATTGCTTAGGAATAGATAACAACAAAGTTTTTCATGTGCTTTTGCACTGTAAGGATAGTTTTTCCGCAAAGTTTTAAAATAAAAGAAAAAATATTTTGATTTCATTTATTTTAAAATATCCTTACAATGGCATTTGTGAAAAGGAAAAAAATTGTTGCTTATATGATTCCATTAATAGCAAGAGTGGAAATATGAATTTGATTCTTTCATTTGTGGTAGTGTCTAAATTTTCCAAATAATGAAAGATTCTCATCACCTAAGTTTCAGTTGGATAGAAACTTGGAATCATGCAAGTTGTATAGTATGATGAATGAGAACTTTCAAGCATTGGAAAATTAAGACTAATTACTTGTTCACATGGATGTGTGAGTCAAGTAAAGGACTAAGGGAACGAGTACACATTCTTGTGCACTGATCAAGCCCACCACAAATGTAACTTGAGTGACACATCTTAAAGAAGGTTTATTAACACTAGTGAAATGTAAGAGTAAAAGGTTTTCTACTCTTGTACATTTGAATTTGGTAAGTTGTGATGTTTTGGATAAAACAGAGACCAACTTAGGCCAATTGTGGTAAGTGTTTGTCTTGATTAGAATCCACACTATCTCTTGAATATTTGGCAAGAAAGTCTTATAGGTCAAGGAGACAGTGGGAGTCTAAAAGATCCTGAAAGGGTTTCAAGAAGTAATCAAGAATAAAACATGTATTTCATCACTAGCACACAACTAGAGGTTTATAACCTATCGTGTTGACATTTCTGTGCCCATTCCAGTTAAGTTGGCTATATATATTTGAGTTCTACATGTTCTCAATTGTTTGCATAACTACTTGGAAGCAATGGCAAGCCCTTGTGCTGCCAGGTGGCAAGAGGTTAAGATTGCACAAGTTCAATCCATATGAGTTAGTATTTGTCACTAACCTAGTCTTGTGATTATGGTTTGACAAATTCACATGGATAAGAACACATACACCATAAAATCTAAGTGTCATAAGGTTTCTCTCCGATTCATGAAAATGATGGTGAGGAAATTCTTTCACTAAGTAGATTTTAAGTAGATAGCAATTGTGATATTTGCAGTTCTCAAAGTCGTTAGTGGAGAGTGCGTGGTTAACCGGCACACTAACATTGACTTATGAGAAATGGCAAAAGGTCTAAACAATTGACACTATGATTATGGCATCCCTTTTCATAGTTCTGAAATTGTTTAGACACACCTGTGATCTATCTAAGATAAGGTGTATGATTTTGATAAAGTCTTATCAAAGCAATCTAGTATCAGAAATCTGAACTTTGGTAAGAATGTCAATAAAGTATTGACTTCTAGAAGTCCAGCTGTTTTCTGGATACATGTCAAAGCTAGTGGGAGCATGAGTGTTATGCTAATAATCATCATGTTAGTGGGAGCATGATAATTATGATAAGTATTGCAAGTTAGCAATGTTAATTATAGAAAACAAAAGTTTCAATTCGTGAGGTTGCAGGGGTTGAAAAAGTTGTTTTGCTATAATTAAGGGAGAGGATATTATACTTCATGTCAATTCTAAAAGGCTTAGAGTGAGATTTTAAGCTTAGATTGAGATTTTAATCATCTTTAGTCAAGAATATATATATATATATATATATATATATATATATATATATATATATATATATATATATATGAATTTCATGTTGGATTGGTTCAACTTAAGGAAATTATATATATTACGTTCTCAAAATTCGATTATGATTACGGCATCCCTGTTCATAGTCAAATTTTGAGAATATGGCAAACAAAAAATTATTATGGCAAAAGACTAGAATCATGTCTTTATGTGAAACATCATGAATCGTGTCCCATTTACTTTGGGTACAAGATCGATTACATGTGCTATAATATTTACCCTTTCTGAATTTTCCAAATGCCTTGGGGAATTAAGGGGAACAATGTCTAGAATTAGATATGACTAAAGTGATTAAGCAATTGTCGAGGACAATCTAAGGTTTACCAAAGATTGGTTGCTCAAGGACAGTTGGAAGTATACTGTTTAATATTGGAAGGACCATATTGACATAGTATGAAAAGAGGCAACTCTTGTTCAGAAGCGGTAGTCAAAATGGGAATATTGAGTTGTCTTCATAGGTGGAAGCAATCTGTGTAAGGTTAAAGAAACTTAATGCAAGAAGCATGTTCAAAGCAATGCGCTTTGAGTTTGAGACATCGTTTCCATGGAATTGATCTCCATTGGGATACTCTGTAATGATTGTTGCCAAGCCTTTTTGGCTTTGTGCATAATCATTACAAGAGGAACATTGCATATAAGTTTAAAATCTAAACAGATTTCGATAAATGATAGGAATTTGGAATTCTTACATTTAAGACAAGGATTTGGGAGTGTGAAAAGAGAATCATTGAAATTATGTTCAATTGATCTAGTTCACAAAGAAAAGGATCATAGACAAACATAGAGTTCATACTTGGTGTATGGCAAAGCTATTGTTTAAGAAAAACATAGTGTACATGCTTGGTGCATGGGACAACTAGTGTTTTTAATTCAAGTATAAAGTTGATAAAACCGAAACAATGAATAATGAGTAATCGGTATGGTGATAAATAAAAGTGTTTATTTATATTCATAGGGTTTGATACCATATTTGATTCATTTATTCTTGTGTTTCACTTTGCATGTTTTGACTTCCAGAATAACTAAGTCGCTCTTCCTGAATGATTAAGTTATTCAAACCATCCACAGTCGGTCATATGTTGGAAGTAGATATGAATCAAGATGATTAAGTTATTCAAACCATCCACAGTCGGTCATATGTTGGAAGTAGATATGAATCAAGACTGTCATGGGTTGGTTTGTAGAGGTCCAAGTTGGTGGACAAAGTGGTGCAACAACACTCGTGAGTGCTCATAAGTTCTGAGTATTGGATTCAACCCACGCTTATTTGAATCACTTCATGGATTTTATCACGAGTAATCATGAGACGATAATATCTTATATTCTTCAAACCTAGAGATATGAGTTGTTACTATGAGTTGGTTATACATTGATTGCACGAAAACGCATTTGGTAACTCGATGTTATAAAACGTGCCTTTGTGTATGATTCAACAAGTAGTAGAACAAGCCATATGAGTCGAAGTTTATCCATTCCTTTTACCTTCGGGATAAAAGCGATATCTGTGGGCCCCTCGATGATTTAGCGATGACACATGTGAGTGCTTGGCCAAGCCAGGACTGATTTGATTTGTTCAATCAGTCAGTCATCATAAATCGAAAATCAGGAAACAACAAATGGACAGAGAGAATGATTATAATCCATGTCTCAGTCCATATGATATCTAGAATGGAGGAATATATGATCCCTTATCTAATGGACAAGTCATTGACAAGGTCAGAGTTCGATAGCGGCTTTAAGAGCTACGATTGCCAGTTAGGTTTTGAAGTCATACTCAATAATAGTTTTAGACTTATCCAAGTAGGAGACTGTTGGATTAATGTTTAAGTCCATAACTATATTTGGTATGTACTTGACCCGACCCAGCATGGTCCATTTGGGTTGCACTTCACCGGTACAATTTATATGGATAGTCTTTTGAGAATAGTATATTTATGATTTATATTAATATATTATAAGTTCTAATATATTAATATGGAATCATATTATTTAATTAGTATTGATCAAGAATTAATTTAGAATTAATTAAGTGATCAAAAAGAACTAATTAAATATGGACTCTTATATATATATGGAATGGGCCAAGTTCATTTAGGTTGGGCTAAGCTTTCATGGATGGTCCATGGAGCTTTTAACCCATGGATCCTATCTAAATGAAAGGTGATGGGTATTAGGGTTTACATGGATGTAACCCTAATCCTCCATAATATATAAATGGGTCATTGGCTCACAAAATTGACACAAGTGTGTGAAAATAAGAGTGGGCCGATTTTAGTGTGCATACATATTCTCTCAAGTTCTTCCAAGGTGTTTTGGTGATTTGTGATTCCATTTGAGGCTTCCACACTATTGGGGCTAAGCTCTTAAAGCTTGAAGACATCAAGCTACATCAAAAGGTATGTCATCTAACTAGAACTTTGTAGTATAGGTGCTTCATAATATGCTAGTTAGGATGAAACCTTGGAATATTTAATATTTGTATGTATAATAGAGAAAACATAGATCCAAGGTTTATAGGGTTGCATGTACACCATAGGAGTGTTAGAATGCTCAAAACCCAACAGGAACGAGGATTCGTCAGCCAGAGTAAAGATTGAGACCTTCAATTGACTGCATGGGATATGGATTTAGGTGTCAGATTGGACAAGATTTCAAGAGTACTCTTCAAGATTTCAGAGGATGGACGATCTTAAGGTTTAATCGGTGATTAAACGCTAGCATTGGTAGGCACATGTTGTCATCAGTGGGATACTAGAAAGGGAGAAGGATTGGGAATCCCTCAATTCTCGCAGGCCGTGAAGACTTAGTTGAATCTAAGTGGGGGAGAGACTTTTTATAAGGTTCTCCAAATGTGAGTTCTGGTTGCGCGGGGTGCAATCTCTTGGCCACCTTGTCAACCAGAAGGGTATTCTAGTTGATCCGGCCAAGATAGAGGCTGTGATGCAGTGGGAGATTCCGAGTTCTCCATCCGAGATTCGGAGTTCCCTGGGTCTAACGAGTTATTACCGGAGATTTATACGGGACTTCTCTGAGATTGCGGTTCTTTTGACCCGACTGACCAAGAAGTAGGTGGCCCTTCGCTGGGGGCATGAGCAGCAGGCAGCCTTGAGACTCTCAGACATCGGTCGTGCGAGGCACCGATTGTCACCCTGCCAGAAGGTGTAGATGATTTCGTGGTTTACTGTGACGCTTTGATCATGGGCATGAGTACGGTACTGATACAATGGGGTCACGTGATAGCAGGTTTCGGGAACCAGGTTAGAGTTCCGGTTAGGACTCGTGTTCAGTTGAGGGTTAGGTCGAGTGCGTGTTCGACCCGGTTTGGAAAGTGTTGTAAGACTACGGGAGTAGCCGTAGCATTTACTAGCAGTCAGATAGTATGGAAAGTGTTGTAAGACTACGGGAGGTAGCCGTAGCATTCACTAGTGGTCAGATAGTATGGAAAGTGTTGTAAGACTATGGGGGTAGCCGTAGCATTCACTAGCGGTCAGTTAGCACAGAAAGTGTTGTAAGTCTGCGGGTGTAGCCGTAGCATTCACTAGCAGCAGATAGTGTGAGGGGTGTTCTAAGTCTGCGGGTGTAGCCGTAGCATTCACCAGGTTGGCAGATAGTGTTAGGGTGTTGTAAGTCTGCGGGTGTAGCCGTAGCATTCACCAGGTTGCCAGATAGTGTTAGAGTGTTGTAAGTCTGCGGGTGTAGCCGTAGCATTCACCAGGTTGCCAGATAGTGTTAGGGTGTTGTAAGTCTGCGGGTGTAGCCGTAGCATTCACCAGGTTGCCAGATAGTGTTAGAGTGTTGTAAGTCTGCGGGTGTAGCCGTAGCATTCACTAGCAGCTAGATAGTGATAGAGTGTTGTAAGTCTGTGGGTGTAGCCGTAGCATTCACTAGGTTGGTAGATGGCATGAGCGTGTTGTTAGAACGCGGGAGGAACATTAGTACCCACCAGTTCGGGTGCAGCAGTGAGGATATGGAAATCTACAGATCGGTTTATGGATTTCCATAGAGGGATTAGATCTAGTTAATCCAGTAATGAGACTGTAGGGATGCCACTACAGTTATGAGATCAGGGAAGCAATGGACGGCTTAAGGTCGTTTGTGATGTAAGACTACCATTGGTTAGGTAGCAATCACTTTTAGTCTTGGATTGGATGACGTCAGTATTTGACGCATGGGCCCAATCGGTTGTATTAGGAGGTTGTTAGAGCCACAATGGCATGATAACTGGTGGCAACTAGTTTAGAGAAGGATTTCGTTCAGGAGTCGTGTGAGGCGACTAAGTGGGAGTCCTTTGGCTCCGCAGCCGGGTCAGAACCCGATATGTCAGATGATTGGCGCACAAATTGAGACCGGGTAGGTCTCGGTAGATGTTGGGAAGCAACCACGTGGCAACATACTGCTTCAGACAGTTCAATGTTCGGACAGCTTCAACAATTGTCACTATTAGTATTTGTGTATAGGTTGCATGTTCGGACGAAAAAGCTGGTTGACTGGGAAGTGACAAGTCACTCCCAGCCGGATTAGCTGAGCCTCGACCAAGAATAAGTGATATGCAGGGATAATTAGGTCTGTGAACCTGTTTTATAGTGGGAGCTTCGAGCTATTAAAAGTTGAGTAGTCGGTTGAGGGATAAACAGACTGGATTCGTCGATGAGGAATCAATATGAGTGGTCTGTCAGGGAATCATACCATCTCGGGATAGTAGATTCAGACGAAGTAGATGTGATCCTGTTGCGAGGAATTCGTTCATATGAGGATATTAGGGCTTTGCGAAGATTGGTCACAGCTACCCTGGGAAGGCTAGGGTGTGCCCAAGACGGTGATCATGTTACTAGAAGTGGTTTGGCATATAAGATATAGTAAGGAGTGATTTCGAGGACGAAATCTAATTTAAGTGGGGGAGAGTTGTAACACCCGTTTATTTATTAGTTAAATAAATAAATTAATGGACGAATAGTAGCCCTAAAATAAATAATTATATTTCAAAGGTTGATCTTAAGGAGCTAATTGTCACACTTTAAGAGATTGGGGGTTAAAAGTGTACGTCCTAGACTAGTTTTGTAAGTATTTAAGAAGGAAGGGGCTAAATGGTAATTATTGGGACTTTATTTGAAAAGATCTTGAAGGGAGGGGGGCTGTTTGGTAAGTATTATACTTAATTTGTAAAGGATTTTATAGCTAAGGGTTAAAAAGGTAAATTGGGGATTTGTTTTGAAAGAAAAGGAGGGCGGAGGGGCCTATCTAGCCATTATGGCAAACTTATGTATGGAGGCGGGTATTTAAGGGTTAAAACCCTAACCCTAGCGCAAGAACTACAGCCGC
Source organism: Lactuca virosa (assembly GCF_052849685.1). Taxonomy (NCBI): domain Eukaryota; kingdom Viridiplantae; phylum Streptophyta; class Magnoliopsida; order Asterales; family Asteraceae; genus Lactuca; species Lactuca virosa. The sequence goes on from NC_136427.1 coordinate 47,663,093, forward strand.
CATCTCCTCTTTCATTCTGGTAGCCGCTGCTACCATTGGAGCCTCCTCAGGCACCATTTGCGTCACCAAGCCCGACAGCCCGGTCCCGCCTACTGCCTCGTCGACAAACGCCATCATCCCGTCACCTGTTGCCGCCTGTAGATCCGTGAACGATCGGAAGTAGACAACCGGAGCCGCTGCTATCCTTCCTCCGCCATCGCGATGCCACCATGACTTTTTCCCGAGCAGCGAAGGCCGCCAGCGACCTCAGCGCTGCCACCGCCGTTTCCTTACCCACCGAAGATGGAGCACCCTCCGTTGCTGCCCTTGTCGGAGTTGTGAAGCTACCGTGGTCTTCTTCTGCCGGCGTGGGTGTAGCGCCTTGCACCAGACGACATGATGGGCGGGGTTAAGGTGTTGCTAGGCAGTGGATCATCAGCGACTGCCACCACCACCGCGAGGTGGTGGCTGTCAAAGCAATGTCGACGTTTCTGCCGCCTCCGACCACCGTAGGTGGGAGTTTTGGATCCATTTCTCGAGAATAGAAGAGTATTTTTTATTAGTGTGTGTTGTGTGTGTGTGCCATGCTTGGTCGGAAAAGTGAGAAGAAGGGTCACCACCACCGTGAGGTGGTGGCTGCCGCCACGAGCCACCGTCGGCCACCACAGTGTGGATGTGTGTGTGTGATTAGTTTAGTGTGTGTGTGTGTGGTTAATTGAGTTAGCTTTGTAAAATTTAATTTGAATTTGGAATAATGAAAATGAACCAAACCACCACCGTGAGGTGGTGGCCGCCGCCGTGAGCCGCCTTGACCACCATTACCCGAGGTGGTAGTGGGTGGTGCCCCACTAGAAAACCCTAATTGACCTAGCAATACCCTAATGGGCTTAAGGATTGGTTTTGGGCCTATTGGGCCTTGTTTGGGAGAAAACCCTAATTGTGAGTATTGGGCCTTAGACCTATTGGACCCACTTTTGGGCCATTGAGATTGGATTGTGTATTAAGCCCAAATATCACCTATTACTTATCTAGTAGAGTAAAGGACTTAATGGATTAAGTCCTTAATGGGTTAAGTAAGAAACACTTAACCCTAATTATCATTTTATGTGAAACCCTAGTTTCACTTGGGCTTTGTGTTGGGCCATCCAAGAATAATCAAATGGACTAGAGTAACTAGTTGGGCTTTAGGGTAAGGCCCATATGAAGGATTGGGCCCAATTTGGAAAATTGGGCCATTGATGGGCCATAGTTTGGGCCTAGATGGTTGTATGATATTGGGCCCTTAGAATGAGACATGTTGGACTGGACTGAACAATTGGGCCTTAAGGGAAGTCCATGTAGAGGTTTGGGCCCAATTTGGAAAGTTGGGCCATATGTTGGGCTTTGATCCCTAGTTGACTTTGGGCCTATGGATTGGGCCTTGGGCTTGGGTAAGCCAAGCTAGGAGTAATGTAGTAATTATCCAAAGTATGCATTTATAGTTATGTGTTAGAACCCAATTATTAATTGGGTGTTATTTTGGTGTTGACAGTTCGGGAATCTGTCATCCAGCACCTGGGGTTGAGTCTGCGGGACTTCAGCAGCATGGGATTGTGTCTACGGGACTTCAGCAGTGTGAGGTGAGTTACCTTCCAGTAGCGGTGGGTCTACGGCCACAATGTCGGCCCACCTGTAGGAGTTGTATGTTAGATGATTGTCTTTGTGATATCATCTAGGTTTGCTACTACCTGATATGTTATATGCTGGCATGATATGTTATATGTGATAGTAGTAGAGTTCGGTTGTTAGGACCGAAGGGTAGGTCAGACACCCCATATATGTCTGACAGTATGTGATGATATGTTTATATGCTGGTATGATATGTTATATGTGATAGTGGTAGTAGGAGGGGAATAGTCCCCAAGTTCGGTTGTTAGGACCGAAGGGTAGTTCGGACACCCCAGATATGTCTGATAGTATGTTTATGTTATGATATATGTGATAGTAGCAGTAGGGGTGGAATAGTCCAGGAGGGTCGGTTGTTAGGACCGACGGGTAGGTCAGCACCCCAGAATAGCTTGACACGGGTAGGTCAACACCCCAGAATGGCTTGACACGGGTAGGTCGGCACCCCAGAATGGCCGTAGCGGGTAGGTCGGGCACCCCAGAATTGCCCGACAGTATGTATGCTATGTGATTGTATGGTATATGGTATGATGGGGGAACTCACTAAGCTTCGTGCTTACGGTTTACAGTTTTGGTTTTAGGTACTCGTGTTCAAAGGAAAGGAGCCGGCTTGATCGCAGCGCATCACACTATGTTTTCCGCACATGAGATCTTTGGGATTACACTCTGATATGGTTTTATGATAATATGTTTTGATTACTGACACTTTGGTTGACACGAGATATTATTATGAATGTTTTTATACTGATGGTTTTATGTAATAACTTATTTAAAAATGAAATTTTTTTGGCCTTGAATTTTGGGATGTTACAATCAGCTCTACCGATCACCTATTCATTGGAACATGACCAAACTTAACTTATAATCAAAATACCTAAAATACCCCTAAGTCAACTTGGTCAAAAACAGGTCAATGTCCAAAAGTCAAAAAGTCAACCGAGTTAACTCAGCAAGCGTACTCAGCTTATACGCTTAGCGTACTTAAGCCTTGACTAGAAACGAGGTGTTGACCTCGTACGCCCTGTGAACCATAGCATATGCCCAACGTACGTTCAACCATCATTTCCTTCTATTAAGAGCTTAATCCCTTAAGCTCTTTCGTCCAAATTCCAGATCTAGTCCTCAAATGATGTCCTTAACCATAAAATTTCCAACTTTATGGTCTTGCATGGCCATTAAGTGTTCAATACCAAAGACCCTAACTTCTTAACTCATTAATGTTGGATTAGTATCTAAGTCCATAACTATAATTGGTATGTATTCGACCCGACTTGGCATGGTCCATTTGGGTTGCATGGCATCATAACGATTTGGATAGACTTTTGTGAGAAAAGGATATTTATGATTTATTAATATATTATAAGTTCTAATATATTAATATGAAATCATATTATTTAATTATTAATGATCAAGAATTAATTTGGAATTAATTCTGTGATCAAAAGACACTAATTAAATATATGGGGATTGATTGTGTAAATCATTCATTCTTATATATGTGGGCTTATGATCCATAGTTCTTCACGTTGGGCTAAACCCATGGAGTAACCCATGGATACTCTATGGAGGTTTTAACCCATGGAGCATGAAGAATATAGAAAGACATGAGTTACATAGTGTAACCCTAATAGCCACAATATATAAGGACCCCATGGCTCAAGAAATCGGAACTAAGGTTTCATATGTGAGGGCTAGCCGATTTGAGCACAAGGACTTTTCTCTCAAGTTATTCCAAGTTGTTGTTGGTGTTGTGTGAACCATTTGAGGTGTCACACTTGAGGCACTCGGCTCTTAAGCTCCATGGAATCAAGCTACAACACAAAAGGTATGTTACCCTAACTAGTATCTTATTTTGTATATGAGATTGCATGCTAGTTGTAGGTTTAATGCCTTGGAAACCATTTGCATGTATAATTAGTGAAAACATAGATCTAATGTATTTAGGGTTGTATGTGCACCATAGGATGTTGTAGTATACTAAAACCCATCAGTGGTATCAGAGCCAAGGCTTGTTTTCAAGTTATACTTGCTGAAATAGCTTAAAAATCGAAGATTCTGGCTTCCTGGGCACTGGATTCGCCGAGTCCACTGATAAACTCGCCGAGTCCATGAAGAAATTCGTCCTACTCGTCGAGTAGGTTCATACACTCGACGAGTAGAAGCCCCTGACAACATATTTTCGACTTTTAAGGTTGGAATTGGACTAGGAACATTACCCTAAGCTGTTTTTGAACTAATAAACCTGTTTTTGATGTGGTAATGTTCATGCTAATCCAATTTCAAAGATAATTGTCATAATTTCAAGATTTGTATTAGTTTTATGTTCATGCTAATTTCTTGAACATTGATGATTTGAATTATCTTGTTCATATGGGTTAGCTTAGATTAAAAGAAAAGTTATGAGATAATGTGTTTTCAATCCATATTGGTCTAAAAGTTATTCATAAAATGTGTTTTTGTAACTTGTCCTCAAGTTATATGAAAAGTCACATTTATGTTTTTTTTAAAAACTCATAAGATTTCCATAAGTTATGAAAATGAAGAGTCTCATTTTTAAATGCTTTAAAGTCTTCCATAACTTGTCATCAAGTTATGGAACTTGAAGAGTTTTTCCATTAAAACTACTTTAAACACATAAGCTATGGAATTGAAAAGTTTTTGAATTGTTCAAAACTTGCCCTCAAGTTTTGGAATTTGTAAAGTTTCCCCATGAATACTTTAAGTCCAAGTTAAGCCCTTAGAGTTTTAAAAGTTAAAATTCAACCCTTATACTATTATAATATTAATAATTAATAGTTATATATATGTATAAGAACAAAGTCAGTCGTACCGTTAGTAGGCCTCATTCACGAAGCTGGTCTATAAGGGGGGTATAAGGTTACTGCCTATAAAATGGTAGTTTAATGGGTGTCCACTCTCACCCACCACTTCCTTGACTGGTGGAGGGTCGTTAGCCGAACGGGTTTGACATGACTCTAATTCTCCCTTCATTATAAGTATAATGATAAATATAAAGTAACTAAACCTTTTATAAATTCCCAATCTTAGTTACTTTAGGAAAATGTGAATTTGGTGCTAATCCATGAAATTACACTTTGCACTTTGCTTAAGTCGGTAGTGGACCGCGTGTGGTTAACCGGCACACTAGCTTGGATTTAACAAGGTACGCAAAGGGTAACTTAATGTTTATCATAGGATCGGTGGAGCGAGTGTGGTTAACCGGCACATCGATTAAGTGATAAATATTATGGGTACCAAGTATATTTGCATGGTTATTCACACCTTGTTTGTGATCCTCGGCATCCCAGTCACAAACTTGAGAGGGCACACTCGAGATTTAAACATGCCATTGAATAGTTCAATGAATCTCAAAAGATCTAGGAGTTTCAAACCAATTAAAACCTAATTCTTATTTCGTTTTTCATGGTGGAAATTGGTGAATCGTCATTCGCCCACCTTTAAATATTTTATAGCATGGATTACGACATCCCTCTTCCAAATTATAAAAGTATTGTATTGGGTCCTAGCCTTAATATTTCATATTGGGTGTTATATTAAGGACTTATATCAACTAACTTGAATTTCTCCCATTGTAGATGTCTGGTTCAAACAACCATGATCTTCCCAAATCCCTAGGAACAAGCTTTCCTAATGAAGATGATGTCCCATGGTTGGCTCATGGAAATCATACTTCTCTTCCTTCACCTCCTCCGATTATTCTCCCTAACCCACAAGTTCTTGAAAAGTTAAAGGTCACTCAAGCCCTATTGGTAAGCAAAGTCTATGTGTGCTCACATCTTGGAGATAAAGTCACATATTGACAAGCCGGGAGAGTTGGGTGTCAAGGTCTTGAAGAAGTTGGTTGTTGACTAGGTTCTTCAATCACTTTCTAGGTTACATAGTGAGTTCCTTTAGGACTACTACATGACAGACCATGACATGACCCTTAATGATCTTACCTATTTGCTTGATGCTGCTAAATCAGCAATGATTTTGAGCACGGGTAAAGAAAATTTGATTGGAAGATCGACTTCCCAAACTTCCATGGACATTGACAACGGTAACATTGGAAATCCAGAAAAGCTTTCTCTTCCCAATGGAAAGGGATCGGCCATAGTCAACTCGGTTGACCAAATGGTAAAGAGAAAGGCTAATTCTGAGACAGTCTCATGTACGATTACCAAAGAGTCCATATGCTTATATTGCCAAAGGAAGGGGCATTGGTTGCGAAGCTGCCCTATTTACCTGAAAGATCATAAGGTTGGTCAAGTCAAAAAGTTTGAGTCTACTTCAGGTAAGTCCACTATCTAACTCTATTAAGTTCCTATTTGGAGATTCTTATTACATGATGTGACTGGGTCACATGTTGAAGTTTTAAGAATCAAAGAAAAGAGAGGAAGCTTAAATAAGAGTAAGTTGATTCTGATCGCGAAGATGGATTTCGATCGCATGGTTCGGTGATCAGAATTTTTGAGATGCTGCTTAAGAGTTGTGATAGATTGCTTAAGAATAGATAACAACATAGTTTTCATATGCATTTGCATTGTAAGGATAAGTTTTTCCGCAAGTTTTAAATAAAAGAAAAGTTTCGTTTTTATTTATTTTAAATATCCTTACAGTGGCATTTGTGAAAAATTGTTGTTTATATGATTCCATTGATAGCAATATTGGAAAATGAATTTGATTCTTTCGTTTGTGGTAGTGTCATAATTTACCAAATAAGGAAAGATTCTCATCACCCAAGTTTCAGTTGGATAGAAACTTGGAATCATGCAAGTTGTATTGTATGATGAATAAGAATTTTCATCTTTGGAAAAATTAAGACTAATTCCTTGTTCACATGTATATGTGAGTCAAGTGAAGGACTAAGGGATCGAGTACACATTCTTGTGTACTGGTCAAGTCCACGACAAAGATCGATAAGATTATTCGTCATGATTTATTGAAGTTCAGTAAATATGGTTATACTTACAAGTTTAAGTATAATTCTGAAACATTGGAAAAGTTTCAATGTATGGTAGAACGAATGAGAAGAATCAAATTAGGCAGAAAGATAAAAGTTTCTCCAATCTGAAAAGATGGGACAGTACTTTAGTATCATGTTTTGTGATCATCTTAATGATTAAGAAGCTATATCACAATTGGTCCTCTAAAGACATCTTAGTGCATTCTTATGGCTAAGAAGAGGAGTCATGAATTGTTGAAGTGGTTAAATCAAAAAGATGAGTCATACTTCGTTCCAAAACAAGTCTTAGAGTCATACTCCAAGATTGTAACTTGAGTGACACATCTTAAAGAATGTTTATTAACACTTGTCAAATGTAAGAGTAAAATGTGTTCTACTCTTGTACATTTGAAATTGGTAAGCTGTGATGTTTTGCATAAAACAAAGACCAACTAAGTCCAATTGTGTGGAGTGTTTGTGTTGATAAGAATCCGCACTATCTCTTGAATATTTGTTTGTCAAGGAATGGGTCTTGGCAAGAGACTCTTATATGTCAAGAGGACAGTGGGAGTCTAAAAGATCATGAAATAGTTTCAAGAGCTAATCAAGAATAAAACCTGTTGGTTATCACTAGCACACGACTTGAGGTTTGTAACCTATCGTGTTGACATATTCTTATTTCTGTGCCCATTCCAGTTAAAGTTGACTATACATCTGAGTTCTACAAGTTCTCAGTGTTGGGACAACTACTTGGAAGCAATGGCAGGCCCTTGTGCTGCCAGGTGGCAAGAAGTTAAGATTGCACAAGTTCGGTCCATATGAGTTTGGATTTGTCACTAACCTCCCCTTGTGGTTATGAAAAATTCACATGGATAGGAACACATACACCATAAAATCTAAGTGTCATAAGGTTTCTCTCCGATTCATGAAAATGATGGTGAGGAAACGCTTTCACTAAGTAGATTTTAAATAGATAGCAATTGTGATATTTGCATTCTTAAAGTCGTTAGTGGAGCGTTTGTGGTTAATCGGCACACTAACATGGACTTGAGAGAAATGGCAAAGGTCTAAACAATTGAGACTATGATTACGACATCCCTTGTTCATAGTTCTAAAATTGTTTAGACACACATATGAGCTATCTAAGGGAAGGTGTATGACTTTGATAAAGTTTTATCAAAGCATCTCGTATCAGAAATCTGAACTTTGGTAAGAAAGTCAATAAAGTATTGATTTCTAGAAGTCCAACTGATTTCTGAGCATTTGTCAAAGCTAGTGGGAGCATAAGTTTTATGCTAATAATCATCATGTTAGTGGGAGCATGATAATTATAATAAGTGTTGCAAGTTAGCAATGTTAATTATAGAAAATAAAAGTTTCAATTGGGAAAAAGTTGTTTTGCTATAATTAAGGGAGAGGAAATTATACTTCATTTCGAATCTAAAAGCTTAGATCGTGAGATTTTAATCAAATTTAGTCAAGTATATATATGAATGTTATGTTGGAATGGTTCAACATAAAGAAATTCTATATATGGGAACATTATTTGCGTTCTAAAATTCGATTGTGATTACGGTATCCCTTTTCATAATCTGAATTTTGAGAACATGGCAAATAGAAATAGAAATATTATAGCAAAAGACTGGTCTAGTATCATGTCTTTATGTGAGACATCATGAATTGTGTCCCATATTCTTCGGATATAGGATCGATTGCATGTGCTATAATATTCATCTGCTCTAAATTTTTCCAAATGCCTATGGTATTAAGAGGGAAAAAGTACTAGAACTGGATATGACTAAAGTGATTAAGCAATTGTCGAGGACAATCTATGGTTTACCAAAGATTGGTTGCTCAGGGACAGTTGGAAGTATGGTGTAAATTTTTGGAGAGGACCATATTGACATATTTTGAAAAGAGGCAACTCTTGTTCAGAAGTGATAGTCAAAATGGGAATATGGAAATGTTCCCATAGGTGGAAGTTATCCATTAAATCTGTGTAAGATTAGAAAACTTAATGCAAGAAGGATGTTCAAAGCAATGTACTTTGAACTTGAGACTTCATTTAAATGGAATTGCTCTCCATTGGAATACTCTATAATGTCTGTTGGCAAGTCTTTGTGACTTTGTGCATAGTCATTACAAGAGGATCAATGCATATAAGTTTAGAATCTAACAAATTTTGGTAAATTGTAGGAATTTGGAATTCTTACATTTATGGTAAGGATTTGGGATTGTGAAATGAGAATCATTGGAATCATGTTCGATTGGTCTATTTCACAAAGTAAGGATCATAGACAAACATAGTGTGCATACTTGGAGTATGGCATAACTGTTGTTTGGAGAAAACATAGTGTGCATGTTTGGAGCATGGCATGACTATTGTTTTGATTCAAGTATAAAGTTGATTATTTGAAACATTATACAATGAATAATGAGTAATCACTATGTTGTTTAAATAAAAGGTGTTTTATTTACTCTCAAAGGTGCTTGAGACCATAGAGGATTAGTATTATTCTTGTGTTTCACTTTGCATGTTTTGACTTCCAGAATAGCTAGGTTATTCTTTCTGAATGACTAAGTTATTTAAATTCTCCACAATCGGTCATATGTTGGAAGTAGATATGAATCAAGACTGTCATGAAGTTGGCTTGTAGATGTCTAAGGTGTTGGACATAGCAAGAGTTGCTACAACATTCATGAGTGCTCATAAGCTCTAAGTATTGGATTAAACCCACGCTCATTTGAATCACTTCATGGATTTTATCACGAGTGATCATGAGACGATAATATCTTATATTCTTCAAACCTAGAGATATGAGTTGTTGACTATGAGTTGGTTATACATTGATTGTACGAAAACGCATTGGTAACTCGATGTTATAAAACGTACCTTTGTGTATAATTCAACAAGTAGTAGAACAAGCATATGAGTCGAAGTTTATCCATTCCTTTTACCCTTGTAGGGATAAAAGCGATATATGTGGGTCGCTTAATGATTTAGTGATGACACCCTAAGTGCTTGGCCAAGCCTGGACTGATTTGATTTGTTCAATTAGTCGGTCGTCATAAATCAGAAATCGGGAAACAACAAATGGACAGAGAGAATGATTATAATCCATGTCTCAGTCCATATGATATCTAGAATGGAGGAATATATGATCCCTTATCTAATGGACGCGTCATTGATTTGTTCAGAGTTCGACAACGACTTTAAGAGCTACGATTGCTAGTCGGGTTTTGGAGTCATACGCAATAATAGTTTTAGACTTATCCAAGTGGGAGACTTTTGGATTAGTGTCTAAGTCCATAACTATAATTGGTATGTATTCGACCCGACTTGGCATGGTCCATTTGGGTTGCATGGCATCGGAACGATTTGGATAGACTTTTGTGAGAAAAGGATATTATGATTTATTAATATATTATAAGTTCTAATATATTAGTATGAAATCATATTATTTAATTAGTATTGATCAAGAATTAATTTGGAATTAATTCTGTGATCAAAAGACAATAATTAAATATATGGGATTGATTGTGTAAATCATTCATTCTTATATATGTGGGCTTATGATCCATAGTTCTTCATGTTGGGCTAAACCCATGGAGTAACCCATGGATACTCTATGGAGGTTTTAACCCATGGAACATGAAGAATATGGAAAGACATGAGTTACATAGTGTAACCCTAATAGCCACAATATATAAGGACCCCATGGCTCAAGAAATTGCAACTAAGGTTTCATATGAGAGGGCTAGCCGATTTGAGCACAAGGACTTTTCTCTCAAGTTATTCCAAGTTGTTTTTGGTGTTGTGTGAACCATTTGAGGTGTCACACTTCAGGCACTCGGCTCTTAAGCTCCATGGAATCAAGCTACAACACAAAAGGTATGTTACCCTAACTAGTATCTTATTTGGTATATGAGAATGCATGTTAGTTGTAGGTTTAATGCCTTGGAAACCATTTGCATGTATAATTAGTGAAAACATAGATACAAGGTATTTAGGGTTGTATGTGCACCATAGGATGTTGTAGTATACTAAAACCCATCAATTAAGACATCCAAGCTCATGCATGGAAGGAAACTAAGGTCCAACATTACATTTTTATGGTTCCTAATACTCCATAATGGATAAAGTTTACAACTTTATCCCTTAGAATGGTCCAAACAACCAATATTAGTCTTTAAGTCTCAAAGGGACCAAAAGTGCATCTTTTTAAACTTAATCCATTAAGTCCAAGTCTCAAACCTTTAGATCTGAATCAATATGATGTTTAGATGGATAAAGTTTCCAACTTTATCCATAACAAGGTCACAAGCTTTCAAGATCTAAACTTTATGCACTAAAGTGACCAAAAGCTCATAACACCCAAAACTATCTAGATCTAATAAATGCATAATCAAGATTTAAGCTTTATACCTCTAGAAGAAAGATCAAGGTGAACAAAGTCTGGATCTACAAGCTCCAATGCAACCAACACTTTTCCAAAGAGCTCTTTCTTCTTCAAGATGAACCAAGAACACTCCAAAGCACTCAAACACACCTTCTTTTGGTCAAAAGGCTCAAACTAGGGTTAGGGTTTTTAACGGAGGGTGTTGGAGAGGTGGAGATTGAGAATGGAATGGGTTTGGGGAAGTTAAGGAGCTTAAATAGGTCTCAAACCATGAAAATAGGGTTTGGGCACTGATCGCGTACGCCCAGTGTACTCCTGGTACTCCCAGCGTACCAGGGATGCCCTAGTATGCCCAACATAATTCCTGTACGCCCAACTTACTAGACTAAGTCCAAAACCTTCCTCACTTCTAACGGTCATAACTTCTTTGTTTCAACTCCGTTTTTGATGATCTTTATATCCATGGAAATGTGCTGAGGAACTCTACAACCCTATCTAATTACTTTTGACTTAAAAACATCGAACTAAAATCCTTAATTCATAAAAGAAGTCTAAAACACCACTTTTCCCATTTTACCCTTTGACTCCAAGGCACAAACCGAACTCTTGGATCTCATAATCTACATTACCCACATCCAAATGGGTCTACACCTCTGTTCCCCAAAGACCGAATCCTTTTGATACTTTATCTTTGGGTCACGGCCCCGAATTATGAAATGAATCGAAACAGGGTGTTACAACTCTCCCTCACTTAAATTAGATTTCGTCCTAGAAATCATTCCTTGGTACTTTCCAGGCAATCAGACGATCCGACCATATCTTCTAGATCCCAAATAAAAGTCGACCCTAACATATGATGGCCTTCTAATAAGCAAACCCATCCTTAGCAGAACTCACATACTGATGACGAAGGAATCCTTGCTCCCGCTAACCTTATCCAATAAAGGAAAACTATCACCACTCAGCTCAAAACCAGGAATCCAATACCTTATCTAACTTCCAGACATACAAAACCATTCTGAATCACAACCAATATGGCTCCACTTCGCAATCTAATCCGCACGAAATCCTTATGACCCTAAATTATCCTGCTGACCAACATTCGATCTATCCAAGTTCTTTTTTGAGCTCCGAGCTGATCTACCAATATTCTTAAGCGCAGGATTTCCAACCGGTCTATGAAACTGACATCCTTTCAAACGACTGTGTAAGTCCCAAATCTATGGATCTTATGCAATATCATCTTAATCGCTTAAAGAATGCAGAATGTTAAATAATCAATGATTCAAGAACACAGAATAACTTTAAATGCACACAATTCTATTAAGAATAAATCCTCTAGTACATGTGAACTCCAAAGCAGCCGTGAACTAATAATGGAACAACTAACTAACCTACATGGCTGTATATATATATATATATATATATATATATATATATATATATATATATACCAAGTACAATACCACAAAAGCCCAATACCCATTATTGTGACAACCCGAAATTTCTATTCTGTACAACCATTCACTTCAATAGAAGTCAGAACTGTTTCTGCTAACTTTCAAGCTTTTTGGAATAAGTTTGAGTGTTTTAAGATTAGTACTTCAGGAGATAACAGGAGAGAGGATGCCCTAGGGTTTATTGTGCAACAATAATGTCCCAAAACTCCAAGAGTTTGGAGTTTATGGCCTAAACAAGGGTGTTTACGGCCGTAAACCCTAAAAGGGGGTATAAATATGACACTTAGTCATATTTTACCACTTTTCACATTTTCAAGATCCAAAACCAAATTCTCTCTCAAGTATCATCCAACATTTCTTCAAGATCTTCAACTTGTAAGTGTTTCTAGCCCTAATAAGTTGATATCTACCCTAATCTAGTGATCTAACATGATTCCATCCGTGAAATCATTCCAAAAGTGTAGATCTTCAAGTTTCACCAAGAACACCAAGAACACACACTAGTGTTCTTGGACTTTTAGCACCTTTTCAAGCTTCTACCTAGTAAGTAATCATACCCTAGTGTATTATAAAGCTTGTTACACTTCTAAACATCAAGAAAACACCCAAGAAACACAAGATCAAGGTGTTTACGGTCCAAGATGTTCTTGGACCGTAAACCCTATTAAGGGTGCCAAAGTGTGCCCTAGTCCCTTCTTAGCCTTGGAAAACTAGTCTAGACCCCTTCCTTACTGTGCTTAGGACTCAAAACAACCAAAAGACCATAATCATTTGGGTTTACGGCCGTAAACCCAAAGGGAAATGGTCTAAGGACCGTAAACTCCTAAAAAGGAGTGAAATGGTGCCCTAATATGTTCCTAAGGCTTAAACATGAAGTAGGAATGCTTCTTGTGATCTTTAAGGCTTCAAAACACAAAATGGTCAAGAAACATGAGTTTACGGCCGTAAACTCATGGGTTTACGACCGTAAACTCAAGGAGTTATGGTCACAAAACCGTAAACTCCAAGGAAATTTACGCTTGAACCCCAAACTCAATAGCAAGGTCCTACCACCCTTAGATGCAATCCTTATGACTTATAGCACTTAAATCAAGTGTTTTACATGTCTTAGGATGTCTTAAACTTGGTTAATTAGTTGTTTTATAACTAATTGGATACATATATGGGTTTATATGTTAACTAGGATCATTGTGTGTGTACAAGTCTTCACTTGACACTTAGGATCCTACATCATTCAGTTCATCCGCAACCACCCACTACAGGTGAGTTCATACCCCCTTAAACAATCTTTTAAATGATTTTAAATGCTTTCGTGGGGGGGGGGGGGAATACAAGTAGAAAACAGGAAGTTATAGAATCAATCGCATGTGATTTATAACTGTGTTTTCAACCAACTGATTTCACATACTTCAAAATGTGATAAATACAATAGTTTTCGGCTGTTTTATACTTTGTTATCAAATGATTTATTTTTGAATCTTTTTATAAACTGACATCAAGTCATCATTATTTATTGTTCAAAACTCTTAAATGTTTTACAAAACCTCTTTCAACTTATTGTTAAAAACCATATCTATACACTTATGTTTCATATACATATGTATTGATATCAGAGTTTTCATTCTTTCTTTGGTTCCAACACTCTTGTGTAGCAAGGGTGTATAAACCTACTTGGACATTCAATTTACATTCCAGTAAACTATTATAGGTATAGTTTAGGGGATACAAACTACTATTCCTATTACAAGGAATTACACAAGATTCAGTTCATTCATGAGTCTATACTAATACATTACATGCAATATGAAGAGATACTATTACATGGATACCATTACATGGATACTTTTACATGGATTCTGTTACATAGATACTATATGATGAGATACTATTACATATTATATGTGTAGTTACTATTATATATGTACGGGACTAACCATTCTACACCCAGCTGTTAGCTACAGAGGGAAAATGCACATCGACGGATGTCTACGGTTAATACTATTCGGCAATTACTATGCCGTGTTTATCCTAGTATCAAAGGATAATACTTAAATGATTATATAATTTCCCTTTTACTTTTATTTTGTGACACATTCACATAAACGATGAGGTAGACTATATATTTATAATAATAGTCACACATGGGAAAAACTTTCATTTATATAGAAATGCATCTTTCAAAGCATTCAGGTCTTGGTAGAAGACTACCTTTTATACTAGTAGGAAATATGGGATTTTCTAGGGTTTTCACACTTATACTAATTGTTTCATCAAATATTTACAAGTCTTTCATAACAGCTTTTCAAATCAATGACACCATAATACTTATGAATTCACCAGCTTTATGCTGATCTACACTTTCAAAATAACTTGTATTCTCAGGTCACCAGTAGACAGGTACGATGACCAGGTTTTGAGAAGACGGAGCACAGACAAGACTCGTCTTTTATTTTGATTACATATTTTGGTGTCTTATTACTATGAAAGAACACTCATGTATTAAAACTTTACTTTTAATGCAATGGATGATGTTGTTACTTGTTTACTACTTTGCACTGTTATGATACTTCACATGACGTCCTCCACCCCTGAACGTTTCCGCCGTTATTGGTTTTGGGGTGTGACAATTATGACCAAAATCACTAGGTGATTTCGATCCAGCTGACCGTGAACACATACAAGCCCATTAACATAATAATATTCGAAGCCCAAGAACAAAATCATTATGAGCCCAACATAAACCACAAAAATAGGACCGAACAATCTCCTCCTTGGTTTATTGTTGGCTGCTTTTACAGCTTGTCCACAAGATGAACATTAGACTGATCGAATGCCCTAGCCCACAGCTTCTTGTCAATTATAGTGGCAACCATTATAGTGAAAGCTTTGCCAGCAGCTTTAAACAATTCATTTTCTATAAGAAGTTGAAAATGTGACAAAGTATGAATATCACGTTCTCCAAACTTCAACAAATATTTGGGATCGACAATGCGATACTGGCCCTTTTTCTGCTTGATCACCGCCGACGCGGTAACCTTTGATGGGTTTTGAGCATTGTAATACTTCCTAAGTGTACATGCAACCCTAATAACCTTGAATCTATGTTTTCTCTATATACATGCAAATTTCTTTTCAAGGTTATTTCCTAACTAGCATGGCATGGGGATTACATAAAACATAAAAACTAGTAGAAATACATACCTTGTTGTTGCTTGGATTCCTTCAAGACTTTGTGAGCCTAGCACCCCAAATGTTGTGCCTCAAATGCTTCACACAACACCACAAGACTTGGAATAACTTGAGAGAATGTCACTTAGCCTCAAAATCGGTTATGCCCTCTCTAGTAACCCTTGGTCACGATTTTGCTAGCCATAGGGTTCCTTTTATAGTGTTGTCACAATTAGGGTTTACACATGAATGCCCAATTGATTCTCCACTTCCTGCTTAAACTCTTTGAACTTTTCAAAGGTTTCTGACTTATGCTTGATTAAGTAAATATATCCATATCTACTGTAATCATCAGTGAAAGTTACATAATAGCGATTAGCATTCCTTGTAGCAACTCTGAAGGGCCCACACACATCCGTGTGTACAAGGTCCAACAAACCTTCACCCCTATCACAAGTACCTGTGAAGGGTGACTTTGTCATTTTTCCAAGTAAACAAGACTCGCAACTATCATCTGACTTAAGGTCAAATGATTCCAAGACTCCAGCCTTTTGGAGTTGGCCTATGCGCTTCTTGTTAACATGTCTAAGACGACAATGCCACAAGGATGCTTTATCCAAGCTATCTGAAGAATCAATATACAACACATTATTTCCTAGATTGTCTACAACATTCACAGCTTCATATACACCATCACAAGGTAATGCTTTAAAGTAAAGTACATCATTGTAATAAACATTAATAGCACCATTTTTATTATCAAATGAAAATGAAAAACCTTGTTTGTACAAGCCATGAAAAGAAATAATATTTCTCGCCATATCGGGCGAGTAACAACACTTATTCAAATCTAACATTAACCCATTATTAAGCAATAAAGAATAAACTCCTATCTTGGTAACAGGTGATGCTTTCCTGTTGCCCATGACTAAGTTTATCTTCCCGTGCTCCACTTGCTCACTTCTTCTTAGTGCCTGCAAATCAGTGCAAATGTGAATACCACACCCTGTATCAAGCACCCAAGAATTAGCATTAGATGAGTTGTTAGACAATATTGTGTAAATACCTGCATGGGTGGGTTTAACCTTCCCATCCTTTAGATCTTGCAGATATTTGGGGCAGCTTCGCTTGAAGTGTCCCTTATCCTGGAAATAGAAGCACTGTGCTTCCTTTGGGTTTGAAGAAGGAGTAATGGGACCTTTCTTTGTCCCACTTGAAGAGGAACCATCAAGAGTCTTACCTTTGGTACCCTTCGAAGGGCTTTTCCTCTTCTTACCTTTTCCCTGCCCAATAGCCAGAACAGGGGCTGTTGAAGGAGTAGAAGTAGCAACCGCTTTACCCTTAAGGCCATTTTCAGCTGTCCTTAAGAGTCCTTGAAATTTGCTAAGTGTGACTTCCTCCTTGTTCATATGATAAGTCATACGAAACTGATCATAACTTGGAGGTAAGGAATGGAGAATGATGTCAATCGCCATTTCCTCAGGAAAGTCAACATTTAGCTTCAGCAACCGGTCAACGAACCTTTGCATCTTCTGCAAGTGACCGGTGATGGGTTCACCATCCTTCATCCTTGCGGTTATCATGGAGGAGATGATTTCATACCTCTCCTGACGCGCGCTCTGATGGTACCTTTCCATCAGATCCAGGTGCATCTCATAGGGGTAGAAATCTTCATAGGATTTTTGAAGTTCAGGAGTCATGGTGGCCATCATGATGCATGCTACTTTAGTAGCATCCTTTTCATGTGCAACAAACTCCGCAAACTCTTCAGGAGTAGCAGTGGCTTCATTCACAACCTTAAGCTCCTTATCGAGGACATATTCTTTGTCCGCATAGCGGGTAATCATTCTGATGTTTCTGATCCACTCATTGAAATTGGATCCATCAAAGATGACCTTACCACACAAGTTCATAAGGGAAAAGGAGCTTGTTAGGTTTGAGCCAGAAGCATTATTGGAAGACATCTGAAAGGAAAGAAAGACAAGTTTCATTAGATTAGGAATCCTTAATAATTCACCCAAATGAAATATTAAGGCTAGGATCCAACAAACTATTTATAGTTGGAAGAGGGATGCCGTAATCCATACTATAAAATATTTAAAGGTAGGTAAATGACGATTTACCAATTTCCACCATAAGAACGAAATATTTTATTATTAGGTTTTATTGGTTTTGAAACTCCTAGATCTTTTGAGATACATTGAACTTTTCAATGGCATGTTTGAATCTCGATTGTGCCCTCTCAAGTTTGTGACTGGGATGCCGAGGATCACAAACAAGGTGTGAATAACCATACAAATTGACTTGGTACCCTCAACAATATTACCTAATCGATGTGCCGATTAACCACGCACGCTCCACCGATCTATAATAAGGTCAAGTCACCCTTTGCCACACTTACTAGTCCATGTTAGTGTGCCGGTTAACCACACACGCTCCACTAATGACTTGGTAAGTTACAAAGTGTAATTTATGGGCTAGCACCAATTTCACATTTTCTTAAAGTAACTAAGATTGGGAATTTATAATGTGTAATTACTTTATAATTCATTATACTTTTAACAAGTATTTAAAGTCGTATCCTACCCGTTCGGCTAACGACCCTCCACCGATCAAGGAAGCGGTGGGTGAGAGTGGACACCCATTAAGTCACCATTTTATAGGCAACAACCTTATACCCCCTTATAGACCGGCTTCGTGAATAAGGCGTACTAACGGTAAGAATGACATATTCTTATACATATCTATATAATAAAATTATAATAATAGTATAAGTGTTGATTTTTAAACTTTTTAAAAATCTAAGGTTTAATTTGGAATTAAAGTATTAGAGTGTAAGACTTTTCAAATTCCAAAACTTGAGGGCAAGAATTGAAACTATTCCAAGTCTCTTCAATTTGTAACTTATGAGTTTTAATGGTTCATAAAAATGAAGACTCTTCATTTTATGAAACCTCTTTAGTTCTTTAATCATAATTAAAAGAAGTGACTCTTGGTTATCCATAACTTGAGGACAAGTTATGGACACCATCATAGCCATTAAGATCATGAATTGAACACACATGGAGGTTACACATAATTCCTATGATCTTCTAAAACTCATAAGAACACAAATTCATGTCAAGCAATTTCAAGAAATCATATAAACATATACAATACTTGAAATTTGATAAAAGTCATGTAAAATGGGTTAACATAATCATTATCATTTTGAAAAACAGATTTTACAAGTCCAAAACAGATTGGGATAATGATCTTAATCCATTTCCAGCAACAAAACTCGAAAAAACTGCCCAGCACGCTCCTACTCGCCGAGTGCACTATTCTACTCGTCGAGTAGGATGAATTTGTTCATGGACTCGGCGAGTCCTCCCCATGGACTTGGCGAGTCCAGTCGTCAGAATGCAGAATTTTCGATTTTTTAAGCAGTTTTGCATCAAGTATACAGAAAACAAACCTGGCTCTGATACCACTGATGGGTTTTGAGCATTCTAACACTTCCTAAGTGTACATGCAACCCTAATAACCTTGAATCTATGTTTTCTCTATATACATGCAAATTTATTTTCAAGGTTATTTCCTAACTAGCATGGCATGGGGATTACATAAAACATAAAAACTAGTAGAAATACATACCTTGTTGTTGCTTGGATTCCTTCAAGACTTTGTGAGCCTAGCACCCCAAATGTTGTGCCTCAAATGCTTCACACAACACCACAAGACTTGGAATAACTTGAGAGAATACTTCTAGCACTCAAAATCGGTTATGCCCTCTCTAGTAACACTATGTCCACAAAACTCCAATTTTGCTAGCCATAGGGTTCCTTTTATAGTGTTGTCACAATTAGGGTTTACACATGAATGCCCTTAATTGTCATGACTCTTGATTTCCCATGACCCATGGGTTTGTAACTCCCATGGACTATCCATGGAGCTCCATATGGTTATAACCAAACCCATAAACCATGGATCATTAATCCACCATAAAAGAATTGATGATTGTCAAAATCAACCCTATATATTTAATTAGTCTCACTTTGATCACCAAATTAATACTAGATTAATACTTGATCAATACTAATTAAATAATACTATTATTAATATATTAGAACTTATAATATATTAATAATCATAAGTGCCTTATTCTCTCATTTAGTCTATCCAAGTATTGCAATGCCATGCAACCCAAATGGACCATGCCGGGTCGGGTCAAGTACATACCAAATAAAGTTATGGACTTAGACACTATATCCAACAGTCTCCCACTTGGATAAGTCTAATAACTATATTTGCAAATATGACTTCAAAATCCGACTAGCAATCGTAGCTCTTTCAAAGTCTCTCGGAACTGAGATGATGATGATACGCCATTTAAGATAAGTGATCATATAATCCTCTGTTCTCATGATATCAGCCGAACAAACACATGGAACATGGTCTTACTTATTGTCCAGCATTTGTTTCTCGATCTCTGATTTGTTTCGACATAGAACTAAATTGAACACATCAATTAGGTTCTGACCGGGCCCGGTACATAGGTCAACACCAAATCATCGAGGGGCCCAGATATCGCTTCTATTTCTAGAAGGAACAGATAAACTTCGACTGATATGCTTGTACTAACTACTTGTTGAATTATTCACAAAGGCACGTTTTATGACATCGAGTTACCAATGCGTTTTCGTGCAATCAATGAATAACCAACTCATAGTCAACAACTCATATCTCTAGGTTTGAAGATTTATATGATATTACCGTCTCACGATCACTCGAGATAAATTCCATGAAGTGATGCAAGTGAGCGTGGGTTGGATTCAATACTCAGCCCTTATGAGTACTCATGAATGTTGTAGCAACCATTGCATTGTCTAAAGCACTTTTAGACAAATCATACAAGCCAAATTCATGACAGTCTTAAATCAATACTTACTTCCAAAGTTTGACTGACTGTGGATGGTTTGAATAATAACATAATTATTCTGGAAGTAAAAACATGCAAAATTGAAACATAGTAAACAATCAACACAAGATAGTAACACCTTACTCATAAATAAATAACAACTTTTATTTATCATCAAATGTCAATTACATTTTACAAGTTTCAGGAATCTAATTATTGAAACTAATATCATCCTTCAGCCCAATGCGCCTCGCATGCTGTAAATGCTTAACCCTGCTCAGTCCCTTCGTGAGGGGATCTGCCGGGTTCTCATTTGATGATACCCTCTTAGCCACGAGGAGTCCTTCTTCTATTCGATGTCTGATGAAATGGTATTTTCTGTCAATGTGCCTAGATCTCCCGTGATCTCTTGGTTCCTTAGCCAAAGCAACCGCACTTTCACTGTCACAGAAAATTTCCATTGGTTCCTTTATGGCTGGTACAACTCCAAGGTCTCCGATGAAGTTCTTTAGCCATATCGCCTCCTTAGCTGCTTCACTTGCTGCTATGTACTCTGATTCACAAGTGGAATCAGCTACTGTCTCCTGCTTGGAACTTTTCCAAGTAATTGCCCCTCCATTTAGGATAAAGACCCAGCCTGACTGAGAGCGAAAATTATCCCTATCAGTCTGGAAGCTAGCATCGCTATATCCTTTCACTCTCAAGTCATCACTGCCTCCGAGGGTAAGGACCCAATCCTTAGTCCTCCGCAGATACTTGAGAATGTTCTTTACCGCTGTCCAGTGTGCCTTGCCAGGGTTCCCTTGATATCTACTGACCATGCTCAAAGCAAAGGCCACATCAGGGCGAGTACAAGTCAGAGCATACATGATCGAGCCCACAACGGAAGCATATGGTATATGACTCTTTTCAGCTATCTCAGCCTCTGTACTCGGACTCTGAGTCTTACTCAGCTTGGCATTACTCTGGATTGGTAATTCTCCTTTCTTGGATTCTTGCATGCTGAACCTCTTCAGCACCTTATCCAAGTAAGTACTTTGACTAAGTCCAATTAGTCTCTTACTCCTATCTCTCAATATCCTTATCCCTAGGATATAGGCAGCTTCCCCAAGGTCCTTCATAGCGAAACACTTCCCAAGCCAGGACTTAACCTCCTGCAAGGTTGGGACGTCGTTTCCTATGAGAAGTATGTCATCCACATACAACACCAAGAAGCTAACTATGCTCCCACTAGCCCTGACATACACACAAGACTCATCCTCACTCCTAGAAAAGCCAAACTCTTTGACTTTCTCATCAAAGCAAAGATTCCATCTGCGAGATGCTTGTTTCAATCCATAAATGGATTTATCAAGCTTACACACTCTATTAGGGTATCTTGTATCCACAAAACCCTCTGGTTGAGCCATGTAAACATCCTCAGCCAACTTTCCATTAAGGAAAGCGGTTTTGACATCCATTTGCCATATTTCATAATCATGAAATGCAGCTATGGCTAACAATACTCTAATAGACTTAATCTTAGCTACTGGTGAGAAGGTCTCATCATAGTCAACTCCCGTAGTTTGAGTAAAGCCCTTCGCAACCAGTCGCGCTTTATAAGTGTGTACCTTCCCATCCATGTCGGTCTTCTTCTTGAAGATCCATTTGCACCCAACTGTCTTACGACCTGGTACATTGTCAACCAAGTTCCAAACTTGATTGTCATACATGGACTGAATCTCGCTGTCCATAGCCTCCTTCCATTTAGCAGACTCAGGGCCTGCCATGGCTTCCCTGTAATTATTAGGTTCATCCAAATCTATTAGTGTACTATCACTAATAAATGTATCTCCTTCAGTGGTGATGTGATAACCATAATAAAAATCAGGTGTGTTCCTCACCCTAGTGGAACGTCTTGGAGGTACAGACTCATCTATCGGATCAACAGGAGTTTCCTCCTCAGGTTGGTCGATAGCATTTGAGGTTCCTTCACCGCTTGACTCTTGAAGCTCTTCAAGGTCAATTTGCCTCCCACTGTCCCCTTGGCTTATGAATTCTCTCTCACGAAAGACTCATCTTCTTGCTACAAAGACCACATTATCACTGGGTCTGTAGAAGAGGTAACCAAAGGATCTTTTGTGGGTAGCCGATGAAAATACACCTCTCACTTCGAGGTTCAAGCTTATCATGAGTCTCACGCCTCACGAAAGCTTCACAACCCCAAATCTTGATGTGGTCCAAATTGGGAACTTTCCCAGTCCACATCTCGTGAGGTGTTTTGGCAACCTTTTTAGTAGGGACTAGATTAAGGATATGGGCGGCAGTCTCTAAGGCATACCCCCAGAAAGAGATTGGTAACGAAGCTCGACTCATCATGGAACGAACCATATCCAACAAGGTTCGATTGCGCCTCTCAGCTACACCATTCAACTGTGGTGTTCTGGGAGGTGTCAATTGTGAGACAATCCCACATTCCTTAAGATAGTCAAGGAACTCAATGCTAAGATACTCTCCTCCCCGATCGGATCGGAGCATCTTGATGTTCCTGCCCAATTGATTCTCCACTTCCTGCTTAAACTCTTTGAACTTTTCAAAGGTTTCTGACTTATGCTTGATTAAGTAAATATATCCATATCTACTGTAATCATCAGTGAAAGTTACATAATAGCGATTAGCATTCCTTGTAGCAACTCTGAAGGGCCCACACACATCCGTGTGTACAAGGTCCAACAAACCTTCACCCCTATCACAAGTACCTGTGAAGGGTGACTTTGTCATTTTTCCAAGTAAACAAGACTCGCAACTATCATCTGACTTAAGGTCAAATGATTCCAAGACTCCAGCCTTTTGGAGTTGGCCTATGCGCTTCTTGTTAACATGTCTAAGACGACAATGCCACAAGGATGCTTTATCCAAGCTATCTGAAGAATCAATATACAACACATTATTTCCTAGATTGTCTACAACATTCACAGCTTCATATACACCATCACAAGGTAATGCTTTAAAGTAAAGTACATCATTGTAATAAACATTAATAGCACCATTTTTATTATCAAATGAAAATGAAAAACCTTGTTTGTACAAGCCATGAAAAGAAATAATATTTCTCGCCATATCGGGCGAGTAACAACACTTATTCAAATCTAACATTAACCCATTATTAAGCAATAAAGAATAAACTCCTATCTTGGTAACAGGTGATGCTTTCCTGTTGCCCATGACTAAGTTTATCTTCCCGTGCTCCACTTGCTCACTTCTTCTTAGTGCCTGCAAATCAGTGCAAATGTGAATACCACACCCTGTATCAAGCACCCAAGAATTAGCATTAGATGAGTTGTTAGACAATATTGTGTAAATACCTGCATGGGTGGGTTTAACCTTCCCATCCTTTAGATCTTGCAGATATTTGGGGCAGCTTCGCTTGAAGTGTCCCTTATCCTGGAAATAGAAGCACTGTGCTTCCTTTGGGTTTGAAGAAGGAGTAATGGGACCTTTCTTTGTCCCACTTGAAGAGGAACCATCAAGAGTCTTACCTTTGGTACCCTTCGAAGGGCTTTTCCTCTTCTTACCTTTTCCCTGCCCAATAGCCAGAACAGGGGCTGTTGAAGGAGTAGAAGTAGCAACCGCTTTACCCTTAAGGCCATTTTCAGCTGTCCTTAAGAGTCCTTGAAATTTGCTAAGTGTGACTTCCTCCTTGTTCATATGATAAGTCATACGAAACTGATCATAACTTGGAGGTAAGGAATGGAGAATGATGTCAATCGCCATTTCCTCAGGAAAGTCAACATTTAGCTTCAGCAACCGGTCAACGAACCTTTGCATCTTCTGCAAGTGACCGGTGATGGGTTCACCATCCTTCATCCTTGCGGTTATCATGGAGGAGATGATTTCATACCTCTCCTGACGCGCGCTCTGATGGTACCTTTCCATCAGATCCAGGTGCATCTCATAGGGGTAGAAATCTTCATAGGATTTTTGAAGTTCAGGAGTCATGGTGGCCATCATGATGCATGCTACTTTAGTAGCATCCTTTTCATGTGCAACAAACTCCGCAAACTCTTCAGGAGTAGCAGTGGCTTCATTCACAACCTTAAGCTCCTTATCGAGGACATATTCTTTGTCCGCATAGCGGGTAATCATTCTGATGTTTCTGATCCACTCATTGAAATTGGATCCATCAAAGATGACCTTACCACACAAGTTCATAAGGGAAAAGGAGCTTGTTAGGTTTGAGCCAGAAGCATTATTGGAAGACATCTGAAAGGAAAGAAAGACAAGTTTCATTAGATTAGGAATCCTTAATAATTCACCCAAATGAAATATTAAGGCTAGGATCCAACAAACTATTTATAGTTGGAAGAGGGATGCCGTAATCCATACTATAAAATATTTAAAGGTAGGTAAATGACGATTTACCAATTTCCACCATAAGAACGAAATATTTTATTATTAGGTTTTATTGGTTTTGAAACTCCTAGATCTTTTGAGATACATTGAACTTTTCAATGGCATGTTTGAATCTCGATTGTGCCCTCTCAAGTTTGTGACTGGGATGCCGAGGATCACAAACAAGGTGTGAATAACCATACAAATTGACTTGGTACCCTCAACAATATTACCTAATCGATGTGCCGATTAACCACGCACGCTCCACCGATCTATAATAAGGTCAAGTCACCCTTTGCCACACTTACTAGTCCATGTTAGTGTGCCGGTTAACCACACACGCTCCACTAATGACTTGGTAAGTTACAAAGTGTAATTTATGGGCTAGCACCAATTTCACATTTTCTTAAAGTAACTAAGATTGGGAATTTATAATGTGTAATTACTTTATAATTCATTATACTTTTAACAAGTATTTAAAGTCGTATCCTACCCGTTCGGCTAACGACCCTCCACCGATCAAGGAAGCGGTGGGTGAGAGTGGACACCCATTAAGTCACCATTTTATAGGCAACAACCTTATACCCCCTTATAGACCGGCTTCGTGAATAAGGCGTACTAACGGTAAGAATGACATATTCTTATACATATCTATATAATAAAATTATAATAATAGTATAAGTGTTGATTTTTAAACTTTTTAAAAATCTAAGGTTTAATTTGGAATTAAAGTATTAGAGTGTAAGACTTTTCAAATTCCAAAACTTGAGGGCAAGAATTGAAACTATTCCAAGTCTCTTCAATTTGTAACTTATGAGTTTTAATGGTTCATAAAAATGAAGACTCTTCATTTTATGAAACCTCTTTAGTTCTTTAATCATAATTAAAAGAAGTGACTCTTGGTTATCCATAACTTGAGGACAAGTTATGGACACCATCATAGCCATTAAGATCATGAATTGAACACACATGGAGGTTACACATAATTCCTATGATCTTCTAAAACTCATAAGAACACAAATTCATGTCAAGCAATTTCAAGAAATCATATAAACATATACAATACTTGAAATTTGATAAAAGTCATGTAAAATGGGTTAACATAATCATTATCATTTTGAAAAACAGATTTTACAAGTCCAAAACAGATTGGGATAATGATCTTAATCCATTTCCAGCAACAAAACTCGAAAAAACTGCCCAGCACGCTCCTACTCGCCGAGTGCACTATTCTACTCGTCGAGTAGGATGAATTTGTTCATGGACTCGGCGAGTCCTCCCCATGGACTTGGCGAGTCCAGTCGTCAGAATGCAGAATTTTCGATTTTTTAAGCAGTTTTGCATCAAGTATACAGAAAACAAACCTGGCTCTGATACCACTGATGGGTTTTGAGCATTCTAACACTTCCTAAGTGTACATGCAACCCTAATAACCTTGAATCTATGTTTTCTCTATATACATGCAAATTTATTTTCAAGGTTATTTCCTAACTAGCATGGCATGGGGATTACATAAAACATAAAAACTAGTAGAAATACATACCTTGTTGTTGCTTGGATTCCTTCAAGACTTTGTGAGCCTAGCACCCCAAATGTTGTGCCTCAAATGCTTCACACAACACCACAAGACTTGGAATAACTTGAGAGAATACTTCTAGCACTCAAAATCGGTTATGCCCTCTCTAGTAACACTATGTCCACAAAACTCCAATTTTGCTAGCCATAGGGTTCCTTTTATAGTGTTGTCACAATTAGGGTTTACACATGAATGCCCTTAATTGTCATGACTCTTGATTTCCCATGACCCATGGGTTTGTAACTCCCATGGACTATCCATGGAGCTCCATATGGTTATAACCAAACCCATAAACCATGGATCATTAATCCACCATAAAAGAATTGATGATTGTCAAAATCAACCCTATATATTTAATTAGTCTCACTTTGATCACCAAATTAATACTAGATTAATACTTGATCAATACTAATTAAATAATACTATTATTAATATATTAGAACTTATAATATATTAATAATCATAAGTGCCTTATTCTCTCATTTAGTCTATCCAAGTATTGCAATGCCATGCAACCCAAATGGACCATGCCGGGTCGGGTCAAGTACATACCAAATAAAGTTATGGACTTAGACACTATATCCAACAACCTCATCATAAAACCAGAATTGCATTGAGTCCAAAGTCCCTTCTGGTAAACGTCTAGGAAGCGGAATCCTTTTAGCTTGCTTTGTGGGTGGCCACATAACATTCACCATGGTTTTATTAGTGTGAGGATCAATGACCCCTTAGCCTTTTTTGTGAACGATAAAGCAGTCTTCATGCCTTCAAATTTATTTTTAGCTTGATCCTCAAGAAACCTCTTAAAATCCCAGGCCACAGAGTCATTGGTTGGATTGTTGAAAGGAGCGTGAATGAGTTCAACAAGATGAACTTTTTTCCAGGACATAAAGTCAGCTGGCTTCTCATAATACTCAATTCGACTGCTCTTTCGCTTCACGGCCCACATTTTCTTGTCAGCATCATATCCCCACATCAAAATGCCAGAGCGATCTCCATACTTGTCAGTAAATTTATTCCCAGTTTCCCTTAAAACATTTCATTGTGATCACTTGGAGCATTCTGATCCGAATGTTTCATCACTAACATCTTCCCTTTCAGCTGCTCAATTCGAGCTTGTTTCTCTCTTTTTTCTTGAGTAGAAAAGGACCAGAAGATAAAAATGTGTCAAGATTTGCATCCAGAGCAGGTCTTACAACTCTTTCACTTGCATGTTGAGAAGGTGGAATGACTGGATCAGAACTAGAAGTAGGAATCTTTTCGCCTTCAGCACTTAAAGGTTGAAAATCATCACCAAACTTTTGATGTAAGCGCTGTTTCAAGTCAAAGAATAAAGCAGTTATACCACCAAGATTTGCTTGAAGTTCGGAAATCTTCGCGTATTTAACAGAGTTCTCCTGTTCAAGGTTAGAAACTCTCACATCCAGACTACCAATCAGTAAGTCCTTCTCAATGGACTCTTGCTTCAAAAACATAATCTCTTGTTTAAGCTCAGAGATGGTTTGATGGGAGTCTTCATCACCTCCTTGCTTGGAGCCAATAGATATTCCTTTTCCTTTGGATTGAGAAATGGAATCTTGAAAAGCAAGTAACTTGGCTAGTTTAACAGATGCAGCATCGTGCTCTGGAGGTGGTGGGGCAGAAGAGCTTCCTGAAGCAAATGCTTCCTCATTAGCCATTTGACTTTGAACATCTTCTTGGACCGGGGCTGGTTCAATGATTGGGCTTTGAACATCTTCTTGAACCGGGGCTGGTTCAATGATTGGGCTTTGAAAATCTTCTTGAATAATTTGAGCTGGCTCAATAATCGGACTTTGAACATCATGAGTAACTTGAGTGGGCTCAACAATCTGAGAGGGCTGTGGTATTGGCTCAGGAGAAAGCACTCCCGACCTTGGATCTCTACATTTTCGCTTTCGTGGCAACAAGGAGGCTTTTGAATTATCTTTATCACTCCTAGATGGAGACTCAGAAGTAACAGAAACTACTTGGGGAGGCTTCCTTGCAGTTGACTGTAATTTGTCAATAAGAGCTTCCATCTGTTCGGGCGTAGGTTTGTTTAGTTGCTTAAAATGTTGATTTCCTTTTCTATCTCAGCTGGAGAAATCACAACCTGATTGATTGGCTCCTTCGTCGGTACAAACATACGAAAATCCATACCATCGTTATCACTATCACTCTCATCATCACCATCATCAGAAACTTCAAATGAAGAACTAAAATTTGGTCTTGATGGCACCGCGTGTTCTTCAGCCACCACAGGAGTTTGAGCACTTGAAGTTTGAACACCTTCCGTCTCTACAAAATTTCCAAAATTTACCAGCTCCTTTAATCCTTGACAGACGACTTTTGTAGATTGTCTTGATTACTTCATTAGCCTAAAGGTGTTAGGACCCAAGGCTTTCATGTCCAAAGTATCAGAAGATCTCTTGATCTGGGGATATCTTTCATTCAGAATCATCTGAAGAAACCTGGGATACATTAAGAACGAATCCTTCTTCTTCCCTTGGAGATTCCTTTTCATTTCCTAAAAAACGTACTTTGAAAAATTGTAATCCCAGTTCATTGTTAGTGCAACAATGGCTGAGGTTGCAGTCTGACTAATCTCATCAAACCCTCCCTTCCTTCCAGAAATGCAACTCACAAAGTAATGTCCCAGAAATCTCCAGTAAGGTGGCGGCAGCTTCTTGATGGTGGGGGGATAGATTCCTTCATAGCACATCTTCTCAAGTGACTCCTTCACTTGACTAGCAGGGTACTCAATTGGAAATGCAGGGGCATCACCAAATTCAAGTACTTCGTGAATAACTTGCTCAGAAACAACTACTTGAGTTCCCTTTACCATTGACTCAATAGAAACAACTTCATCCGCTCCTGGACTATTGATTGAGGCATTTTTTCAGAAATCAGCAATCAGGTCCTTGTAGATGACTGGATTAGAACGCAAAGCGTGAGAGATTCTGCAATTATTCAGACCCACAATCATGGATTTGAATTCTTTATGAACAGCAGGTGGATCCATAAGATATCCAGCAACATTGTGATTTTCAAAGAACTTTAATTGATTCGCCATTTGTCTGCACCAAAATAATTAAGTGAGAACAATAAATTTTTTAATTAAAATCAAAATTAAAAATTTATTTAATTTTTAATTAATTTTTTTTGATCCACTATGGTAGATTACGGTCCAGATCATTCCTTTATGTGTTTGCGGTCAAGGTCAATTTCCCCTTTTATCATTATTATTATCGTTTTCGGTCAAAATACTTTTGACCAAACGTTTGCGGCCAAGGTCAAGCCTTCCATCGTTTACGGTCAAAGCAAAGGGGGTTTCCTGTTGGATCCGGATCTAACCGAAAACCCGGAAAGAAAAACCCCGACATTTCATCTTGACAGGTTCCCCGGAAACTACCGTCAACATGCCGGAAACCCTTCGAATACCCTGCAAAACTCCACAGAAGAATCATAACGGGTGAAACATCATGCTCGAAATAAATATACCTAGATAAAACAACATTCAATCGAAAAAAAAATTGATGATGTTGAGCTGAAGATGAAGCGATGAACAGTTTACTCTTGCTTAGGGTTTTGAGAGAAAAAGAGATGGTTTCGGTGATGGTGAGGAACAATGAAAGAAAACGAAAAAATAATCCTTTTATATTCAAAGAGATTGGGTTCTCGGCCTTTTGGGCCCCCGAAATCAATGGACTTCCCATTTTTTAAAAAAAAATAATTCGTTTCATAGATGAGTACAACAATAAAATAAAATAAAATTTGAAGTAAAAGAAATAAAATAAAATAGACACACTTAAATAATTAAAAATTCACTCAAAATAAAATTAAAATATTTTTGGATATATTTATATATATATATATATATATATATATATATATATATATATATATATATAGTTTTTTTAATTCTCCCCCTAAATTTGTGCATATAGGAAAATTATGAACAAATTTAACAAAAATATTTTGGGATCAAATTTGTCAAACAATTCAATATCGTTTATCAGCACACACCGACATGTTTAGCTCTGTTCAATCACCAATATTGTGGTCCACTTAAACACAACGGATAGTGACAATTTGGACAAATTAACAGTGACAAGTCATTGTGATCTTATTCCTAAATAGACCATTTTGCTGACGACGACCAAGAATATTGTTGTCCACTTAAATTCACCAGCAAGATCTACAGACAACCTTTTAAATGGTTGAATTTTAGATGCACTAGAACGTGTTACCCACTTCCCGACATACCTCGGTAATCAAGAACTTCCAAAAAACTCCTTACTTTAGGTGAGTAGACAATCATTAAGAGAGATATCAGATTTAGAGATGCATATGTTGTATACCCAGGTCGGATCTCTTCCAATCACACAAAGGGACAACATATGGATAACTAGAATAGAGGGATTGAGAGGTAGAATGTTGCATATGCTGTGTTCCAGGTCGGATCTCTTCCAATCACGCAGAGGAGACATCATATGGCTAACAGATAGAAAGAATTGCATAGAGAAGGAGATGTATAGAGATAGAGTTGCATATGTTGCATTCCAGGTCGGATCTCTTCCAATCATGCAGATGAGGCAACATATGACTGACAGATAGAAAGCAAGAAAATAATTTCCTACAGACCTACTTTATCAGAACCCCCAGTCACCCTATCAGTACCGGAATTAAGGACATGAGTCCATACGTCGAGGAAATGTTAAGCCACAGATCTAGATACATAGGACTTTAATGTATCCTGCAGGCTCCCTTGTTTATCTCATTGCTCAATCTACCCGAACGGCGTATAGTCAGTCCAAATGAAACTACCTAAGTCCAGATAAGTTAACACAGTCAAGTCCTTTCATTGTCAGCTATGTCTAGTCCTTTTGAATCCTTCGTGCCTACCAGCACATTGAACACAGAGTCTTAACAATTTGGCTTCAGTGCCTTACACGAATTTCAGACTGCCCTTTCGCACTAAACTTCATATCACTTCCCAAAAAAAAACTTGCGAAAGAAAACATATTTTTGTATTTTTTGAATTTTTTGAATTGATTTCTTGTAACACCCCGTTTATTTAATAGATAAATAAACAAATTAACGAACGAATAGTAGCCCTAAAATCAATAATTGTATAGCAAGGCGTGTTCTCGAGGAGCTAACTGTCACGATTTTAGAAGTCGGGGGGTTAAAAGTGTAAGTTTCGGTTTGGTTTCGTAAAGATTTTTAGAAGACAAGGGGTGTTTGGTATCATTTGGACCTAACATGAAAGGATTTATGGAAGCAGGGGCTAAAGAGTAAATTCTGGACCTAATTTGAAAAGGATTTGTAGAGGTAGGGGCTGTTTGGTAAAATTTGGACTTAATTTGTAAAGAATTTCAGGAGGCAGGGTTTAAATGGTAAATTATAGACTTCTTTTCGAAAGATTTTATGGAGGAGGGACTGGAAACGTCATTATGAAAAAGATATGATATGGGGCGGGGTATATAACCGTTGGCTTCTTAATCCAAACCCTAACCCTAGAGTCGGATATCAGCCGCCACCCCCGACCCTTATGCCTCCCCGTCGGCGGCGCCGCTATGTTGTTTCTGATCAGCATCTGAAGACGATACCTCCGGACTTCCGCTCTTCTCCTCCTTCTCCTTCTTCAGTCGCTGCCATGAGAGGTCTCATCCACAAACACTACTTCGCCATCAGAGCCCCTCAACCACAATCACCGCCGACGACGATGAAGCCGGAGGAGCCGGAACTTCGTTGTTGTCGTTCGCTGCTGCTACGCCACCACCTTCTTCTTCGTTCTTTAGGTGGGCTGACGTCGTGTACGTCGACTGGGATCGACGGTGGGATTTGGTCGCCGTTTCTGGGTTTCCGGTCGTCGCTTGCCAGCCGTAGTGGCTGAGTTGGGGAATGTTTCAGTCTTCAGATCTCGTTTACGAGTGTGTGCATGTGTTTTCTCGGCTGGGAATCAAAATAACCACCACCACCACCGTGAGGTGGTGGCTTCCATCGCAAAATCGTCGTTGTCGCCGCCGTGAGCCACCAGGTGGGTGGCTGGAGTGCATTCTGCAATTTGGAGTGTATGTGTGTGTGTGTGTGTTTTGTGTGGTTGGAAAACCAAGGAAGTCACCACCACCACGTGCCACCGCCGGCCACCACTAGGGTGGCTATGTGTGTGTGTTTGTATTAGTGTGTGTGTGTTATTTGGGTTTTTGCTTTGTAATATTGTATTCAGTGCTAGAATAATGAAAAGAAACTCATAACCACCACCGTGAGGTGGTGGCTGCCGCCTCCTGCCGCCACCAGCCGCCGTGTTGGGTGGCGGTGTGCCTTTTTTGTATTTTGATTCGTTTTGGGATGCTTGGACAAAATGGATTAGAACCATAACCACCACCGTGAGGTGGTGGCCGCCGCCGTGAGCCGCCGTTGACCACCATTACCCGAGGTGGTAGTGGGTGGTGCCCGACTAGCGAAACCCTAATGGGCCTAGTGAAACCCTAATGGGCCTAATGAAACCCTAATGGATCTAAGGACTTAGCTTTTGGGCCTACTGGGTTAGGATTGGGTTGGAAACCCTGATTAGGGTTTAGAAAACCCTAATTTTGGATATTTTAGTTTGGACTTATCGGGACCCGCATTTTGGGCTATTGGAATGGAATTGTGAATTACACCCAATCACACCATATGATTTATCTAGTAGAGTAATGGACTTAATGGATTAAGTCCTTAATGGGTTAAGTGAGAAACACTTAACCCTAATCGTCATTTTATGTGAAAACCCTAATTTCACTTGGGCCTTGAGTTAGGCCTTTCTATTAGGCCTTGATGATTGGGTTATTGGTGGGCCATCCAAGAATAATCATATGGACTAGAATGTTTAGATGGGATTTAGGGTAAGGCCCATATGTGAGGTTCGCGCCCAATTTGGAAAATTGGGCCATAGATGGGCAATAATTGGGCCTTTATGATTATGAGATATTGGGCCATTAGAAATGCCAAATGTTTGGACTGGACTAAGTAGTTGGGCCTTAGAATAAGACCATGTAAAGGTGTGGGCCCAATATGGAAAGTGGGCCATATGTTGGGCTTTGATTCACAGTTTGACCTTTGGGCCTTTGGATGGGCCTTGAGCTTGAATGAAGCTAAGTTAGGGGTAAAGTAGTCTTTTACCCCAATCATGGACTTATGGATATGTGTTGGAACCCAATTATTAATTGGGTATTGTTTTGATATTGACAGTTCGGGAAGCTGTCATCCAGTAGTCCGGGTTTTCGTCTGCGGAACTTCAGCAGTGCGAGGTGAGTTATCTTCCAGTAGAAGTGGGTCTAAGGCCACAATGCCGACCCACTAGTAGGAGATGTTTGTTAGATGATTGTATTTGTGATAATTGTCTGGTATGCCACTATCTGTTATGTTTATATGTTAGTATGATATGTTATTATGTGATAGTGGTAGGGGTGAAATAGTCCCCGGTTACCGGTTGAAAGATACCGAAGGGGTAGGTCGGGCACCCAGATATGCCTGACAGTATATTTATATATGTTATGCTATGTTATTATGTGGTAGTGGTAGGGGTGAAACAGTCCCTGGATACCGTTTGAAAGATACTGGAGGGGTAGGCCATCACCCAGATATGCTAGGCAGTTACCGGTTGAAAGATACCGAAGGGGTAGGCCAGCACCCAGATATGCTAGGTAGTTACTGGTTGAAAGAGACCGAAGGGGTAGGTCGGGCACCCAGATATGCCTTGAAGTATGTGTTATGTATGGTGTGTGGTATGATGGGGGAACTCACTAAGCTTCGTGCTTACGGTTTTCAGTTTTGGTTTCAGGTACTTCGTCTTCAAAGGAAAGGAGTCGAATCGATCGCAACACATCACTATGATTTTCCGCACATGAGATCTTTGGGATTACACTCTGATATTATTTTATGATAACATGATTTGATTATTGACACTTTGGTCTTGACATGTGATGTTATTAAGGATGTTTTTATACTGTTGATTTTATAATAACTTAATTAAAAATGAAATTTTTGGTCTTGAATTTTGGGATGTTACATTTCTCCCCCTTAATTTGTGCATGGGAAGAAATGAAATGAAGGAATACGCAAATTTAAACACACAGAAAATAAAAATTAAAATATTAAATAAAAGAAGAGACTTAATCTTCGAAACGAATCATTTTTAGAAAACCCACAAGCACATCGAAACGAGCTTTACTAAAGGGTTTGGTAAACAAATCAGCCACGTTGTTATCAGTGTGAATTTGTTCCAAACTAATGAGTTTACGCTCATAACTGTCTCGAATAAAATGAATTTTAATGTTAATGTGCTTGGTTTTGGAATGTTGAACCGGATTTTTAGCAATTTGAATGGCTGCATCATTATCACAAAAAATTGAAGTGTTAAGAAAGTTAAAACTGTAATCCAGCAATTGGTGTTGAATCCAGATAACCTGAGAGCAGCAGGCTGAGGCAGCAACGTATTCAGCCTCAGCCGTTGAGGTCGACACCGTTTGCTTCTTGTTACATTGCCATGACACCAATCGGTCTCCTAAAAAATGACATCCACCCAATGTGGATTTCCAGTCAAGATCACATCCTCCATAATTGCTGTTAGCAAAGGCATATAAATCGAAATCAGGATTTTTAGGATACCAAAGACCCAGTTTAGGACTACCTTTAAGGTACCTGAAAATCCTTTTAACAGCAATTAAATGAGAAAGTTTAGGATTACCCTGATAACGAGCGCATTGACAGACGGCAAACATGATGTCAGGTCTGCTGGCAGTCAGATACATCAGAGATCCGATCATCGATCGATATTCAGTTTGATCTACGGATTCCCCATCTGGATCTGAAGTCAACAATGGTCTTTCTGCCATTGGAGTCGAAGCAATTTTTGAATCTTTAAAGCCAAACTTTTCTAGCATGTCTTCCACATATTTGCCTTGATGCAATAAAATTCCGGTCGCATCCTGTCGAACCTGTAACCCTAGGAACATTGTCATCTCACCCAGCGAGCTCATCTTAAATGTTTTGTTCATTACATCCTCGAACTCTTTGCATAGCTCTGTGCCGGTCGACCTGAAGATGATGTCGTCTACATAGATCTGTACGACAATCAAATCTGCATCCACTTTCTTGATAAATAATGTCTGGTCAATCATTCCCCTTGTGTATCCGTGCTCAAGCAAATATTCAGTTAGGGTAGCATACCAAGCCCTAGGAGCCTGATGCAACCATATAGAGCCTTATCTAGCTTGTAAACATGATTTAGAAACTTTGGATTGACGAACCCTGGTGGTTGATCAACATAAATCTCCTCCTTCATGACTCCATACAAAAAGGCTGTCTTGACATCCATTTGATAAACTGTAAATCCCATGTAGGAAGCATATGCCAGGAATATACGGATTGATTCTAAACGTGCTACAGAAGCATATACTTTTGTATAGTCAAGACCCTCTATCTGCCTGAATCCGCGAACGATGAAACGAGCTTTATTTCGTACAATAACCACGCTATCATCTTGCTTATTACTGAAAACCCAACTCGTGTCGAAGGACTTCTTGCCCTTTGGTAGTTCTACCAACTGCCATACTCTCAACTTCTCAAACTGATTTAGTTCTTCATGCATTACATCTACCCAGCTTGATTCAGTTAATGTCATGGCCACACTCTTTGGTTCAATTTGGGATATAAAGCACGAATAGAGACATTCGTTGACATCTCCACTTTGACTACTGGTCTGAACCCCGCTTTCTAGTTGACCAATAATGTTCTGAATAGGATGATCGCGTTGAACTCTGGTTGGGATAGGATGGCTGATATCATTTACTGTGACTGGAAGATTTGTGATATTTTCAAATTTTCCAGCTCCCGAATCACCTCCATCTGACTGTCTTTGACCATGAGAAGTACTTGCCACAAATTCATTTGCGAATGGCTCTTGAAAGAGTAACTCCATGAAGGTTTGAGTGGCAGATACATTTTCCCTTGAGAGAATCTCGGCTTCTTCGGGAGTAGGGGAAGTGGCTTCGAGGTCAGATATAGACTTTTGGACAGGTGAAGAAGATGATGTAGTTGGTGTGGCTGCAACCACTAAAGGAGATTCAGGAATGACCACAGATGGTTTGAATGAACCGATGACAACATCTTCCTCATCATCTCCAAGAGCTGCACTCGAACCTGAGCATGTACCTGAAATATCATCTGAAAACACATTAAAGGATTTAGCCAAAGAAGTGTAATCAAATAACCAATATGGTCCAACTCGAGCATCCGTTGTGTTTTCTTCCAGCCAGCGCACATCAAATGACTCCACGATCTGTTTGGTGGATTTATTGTAGACTTGATAAGCAGTGTGTCCAGCGTATCCCACGAAATAGCAGTCATCAGCTTTTGAGCTAAGTTTAGGAGTTGATTCCAGGTGAAGTAGTGTGCAAGGGCATCCAAAAATTCTGAAGTGAGCAACCATCGGCTTATGACCATATAAAATTTCATATGGAGTCTTCATTTGTTGTTTGTTGATCAGAACACGATTCTGAACATAACATGTCGTGTTAATGGCTTCAGCCCAGAAGAAGATCGGTAATTTAGAGTCACAAAGCATGGTCCTTGCTGCATCAATCATAGTTCGATTTCGCCGCTCCGCAACACTATTTTGTTGAGGTGTCCGAGCAGTACTATACTGACACAGTATACCCTTTTTGGCACAAAAATGATCCAGAACAACATTCTTGAATTCTGTGTCATTATCACTTCGAATCCCCTTCACCTTCTTATTGGTTTGATTTTCAATGAGCACAATAAACCTTTTGATAAGTTCAGTAGTTTCACTTTTACTTGACAAGAAGAAAACCCAGGTGAAACATGAGTAGTCATCGGTTATCACCAAGCAATAAGAGTTCCTATTGATGCTCAGAACGTTGGAGAATTTTGTTGATTGTGTTGACCAGTTTGGGCTTGTGTGGCTTGCGATGATGTTTGCCTTGAGCACAAGCCACACATTTCTCAAAAGTAATGAAACCCTTTATCGGAAGATCTCGGACAATATTGTTCTTAGCAAGATGATTGAGATTATTAGGTTTGCATGACCGAGACGACGATGCCAGAGTATAGCATTTTGTTCTGAGACTTTTGAGAATAGGCATGTTACTTGATCGGGAACATTGTGGTTCATGTCGATGATGTATGCATTCCCTTCACGCTCAGATCTCACCAAAATCCAATCCTCTGGTATGATGATACCAGGATTCAAAATTAAGCACTCCTTGTTTGTGAAATG
This sequence comes from Lactuca virosa, assembly GCF_052849685.1. Taxonomy (NCBI): domain Eukaryota; kingdom Viridiplantae; phylum Streptophyta; class Magnoliopsida; order Asterales; family Asteraceae; genus Lactuca; species Lactuca virosa. Next base: position 47,700,844 of record NC_136427.1, read on the forward strand.
AGTTGAAAAACCTTTGTCACAGATCTGAGATACACTAAGCAAATTGTGTTTCAAATCTGGAGCATAATTAACATTTTCAAAGCTCAAAACTCCGTTAGTAACTGTGCCCTTTTGAGTTATTTTTCCTCATTCTCCTCCCGCAAAGGAAACATACCCTCCATTAAAGTTTTGAATGTTATGAAACTGAGAGATGTCTCCGGTCATGTGCCTGGAACAGCCACTATCAACATACCAAGGTCTGATGATATTCCTCCATAGTTGTTCCTGCACAATGTGCGAGATTAGTTAGATTTGGGAACCCAGTCCATAGAGACACTGGGTTGACCATGTCATTTGCACATTTAACTTCTTGCCATACCATATCCTTTGACTCGAATAATGTACTTGATGAATTTAAAGGATGATATGGTGATTGGGCCGCAGGACCTTTGGGCACCCATCTATAATCAGGTATAAGAATTTTATAGCTGACATAGATGGGGGCTTAGACATTAGTTTTTGAAGTCTTTTTGTCCTTTTTGTTTGACCTTTTGGGTATCCATCTTTGGTTAGATGATGACCCATGAGATGACTTTGGAGACACCGATCTCAGTTTACCAATTTTGGTTTCACCAAAGTATCTCTTGAATTTTGTTTCAAAATCTTCTTGTCTTTATTTTCTTTGATAGTCTGATTTCGATCCTTATTTGCATTCCAATCACCATCACTGGAACGTGACCTCGAGGAATTTCTTTTGAGAGATCTTCCTCATGATACGTTCTGCCTACCTTGTCCATAGTATGGAGCATATACACGATTTGGACAGTTTTTGGCAATATGTCCTGGTGTTCCACAGTGGAAACAGGTCTGCTTCTTCATGAAAAAGTCGTTACTGCTTGTTCCTGGTTTCAAGTCAAGATTATGTCCACAAGTACACGAGCAGCTTGCAGTCTGTTTGACTTGTTTTGGTGGACTATATTTACTAACATCAGGTTCATTAGTATTAGAATTCACAACCACATCATCACAAACATTTGAAACAAAAGAAGTATCAGTTTTTAAAGAAACATTGTTTGAACAATCAACCGAATTAACTAAAATAGCAATATCAACTTTCAAAGCATTATTTTTAAAAGTAGCGTCATTTTTCAAAATAAAAACACTTTCTCCATCCTCTTTCCTGTCTTGCACTAGGGGTTCATCTGCATGTGATGTAGAAACGTTAGTATAGTTCACCCTATCATTAGTTACTAGCACAACTATAGTAGATTTTCCGTACTGCAGGTGTGCTTCTCTTGCTATTTCCTCCTCAGTCAGAGGACTAAAGGTGTAGTTGTCATTAAATGGAGGAGGAACACCATCATAGCCAAGACCTACATTTTTCTTACCTTGCCATTTAAGTTGTTTTTCAATCATGGTTTCAACTTTCTTACTTGACACATCAAATTTTTTAAAATTAAAATCTGCATTTTCAAACTTATTTTTCAATGTGTCAAGTTCGGCAGTAAGACTGGCAATCTTTTCTTGAGCATAATCGTAGCATTCACATTTAGTGCTATATTCTTCTTGAAGTTTTCCAAAATCCTTGGTTTTGGCCTCTAATTTTTCTTTTAAAGGTTTTTAGGCCTTTCTGAGAGTATAGCCTTCATAATGAAGGTCCTCAATTTCCCTAATTAATAGTTCATTTTGATCATGATAATGTTTAATTTTATCATTACATGCTTGAGAACATGAAGTTTCACTAACCTCTTTTGTGGCAGGTGTAGTAGAGACCTTGAAGGCGAATTGCAGTTCCATCATCTCTTCTTCGGCTTCTTCCACCTTTGAATTATCACTGATTTGTGCCAAGTTTGCAGCTTCATGACCTGTCAGATTCAGTGCCTGCATTTGATCCTCCCAGCTGAAGCTTTGTGCCACCATTGCCAAGTTAGTTGTTTCATTGTTGGCTGCAGCTCCTCTATTGTTTCCTGCAGTCACTAGTGTCCTATCGGGATTGTTCCTCGTGTCTGGCTTGGTACATTCATGAGCAAAATGACCTGGCTCGTGACAGTTGAAGCACCTGAGCTTGCTCTTGTTGAACCCTACCTTCGTTTCCACGTTCATTCCCCAATTGTTCTATCCTGTGCGCTGGGTAAACTTCTTTTCCCTGAATACAGCCATAGCAATTTGCCACGTGATGTCCATTTCTTCCACGTCCTCAGGATGAATCTGCTCCAGTTCACCAACCATGATTGGAGGGGCCAAGTCTCATACCAGTAGAGCGTTATAACAGTTCATAAACCCAGCCATTAGGGCCATGTTTTCTTCACCTTATTTTGGAAATGATGAAGAATGAGATGTGGCTATGGTTTTAGAGGTTGAGCCAAAAGAACTTGAGGGTGCTAGATGTTGATGAGGCACAACGGGATGAGCAGAATATGTTTGTTGAGCGGAGAAAGCATTATTTGATGAGATTCCTAGATTGGTAGTAGAGTAAGAAGTCACATGGTTGATTTTACGCTGCTTATCATCCATGTCACATGCCTTGATTATGGTCATCACTTCAGCAATGCTAAGCTTGCTCAGATCCCTAGTCTTCTTGATTGCGGCCACATTCATGTCCCAATTGCGTGGAAGAGAGTTCAGCAACTTCTTGTTGATCTCAGTCCGTGGTAAAATTATCCCAACCGTGCTCATCTCTTTGGTGAGAGTAACGAATCTTTGCAGTTGAGCTTCAAGAGACTCCCCTAAAACATGATTAAACATGTTGAACTTCTGTCGGAGCAGGTCATGTCGACTTTGTCTCATGTCCTCATTCCCTTCATAAACCTCAATCAAGGCCTCCCATAGATCCTTTCATATTGCCTAAAGCCTTGGGCAATTTCAGGAGATAGGGCCGTTGTAAGAGTGGCAGGAGCTCTGTCATGTTCTTCAACCTTTTCAAAATCCTGATCCGTGTAGTTTTCTATCTTCTTATCAATAACGGTCAGATCCTCGTCACTCAAGGTAGTGGTAATCCTGACTGGACCTCTTAAAATGCTCCTCCATATTCTGGTATCCTTAATCTTAATGTATTTCTCAAATCTGAATTTCCATTCCGGAAATCCATCGGCCAACAAAAGTCGAGGAATACGAGTGGTAGTCCCCATAATAGAGTCCAACTCTAGATGCATTGAACTGGTGTATTCCATTTTAAATTAGTAACTCTAAGAACGTCAAAAAATATTTAAAGTTTGACCGAAAACTCCAAGATTTTGTTGACCGTAAACTAGGAAAGTCAATAAATGAGTTGACCATAAACTCCAAGAATATTCCGACCGTAAACTATGAAAGTCAACAGATGAGTTAACCGTAAACTCCAAGATCTTGTCGACCGTAAACTCCAATATTTTGTCGACCGTAAACTCCAAGATTTGATCAGATAACCACCGAAAACTTTGATTTATTATTTAAATAGGATACCGTAATCCCCTAAATTTCGTGAATTAGCTGATTACAATTCAAATTCAATCCCGATAAATCAGAAGAATATGCCCCATTATTCCGATGAATACGAAGAACACCAAGAGCAGTTTCACGAAGAACACAGGAAGAATAATCAATGAAAATCTAAAATTTATATTTTTCGATTAAACCAATACTCCCAAAAATAACCAAAAACGTTTCCAAGGTCCTTGAATACGATTGATACTTGTTCTTGCTCTGATACCAATTGTAAGTCCCAAATCTATGGATCTTATGCAATATCAATCTTAATCGCTTAAAGAATGCGGAATGTTAAATAATCAATGATTCAAGAACACAGAATAACTTCAAATGCACACGATTCTATTAAGAATAAATCGTCTAGTACATGTGAACTCCAAAGCAGCCGTAAACTAATAATGGAACAACTAACTAACCTACACGATTGTATACATATATATATATATATATATATATATATATATATATATATATATATATATACCAAGTACAATACCACAAAAGCCCAATACCCTATATGACCGAAATCACTAGGTGATTTTGGTCCAGCTGACCGTGAACACATACAAGCCCATTATCATAATAATATTCTAATCCCAAGAACAAAATCATTATGAGCCCAGCATAAACCACAAAAATATGACCCGACAGACTGTACCACGAGACTCTATCCAAGAGTCTTTCTGGCAAAGCTACCCTAACCTACTTGTATATAAGGCTTCAACATCCCTCCTATTTCAACCAGGTATATCATAACCAGCCCTCACATCGATGCAATGTAACTTACTTTTCTCTAAATAAATGTTACACGCCTAGTTGTAGTCTTACATCATGACCGACCCCCATACGACCCACAACCTTCCTTGATTCCATGAATGATGTGGCCTTCCCACGGTCTCACTGTCCATCCTGCCATGCTCTAATCCCACCTAGAGGAAACTACGAGCCAAATCATAGATTCACTACACTCTCAGAGCTGCTCATGGTCCAGGTGAATGCCACAGGTCACCCCTCAGTCTTACAACACTACCACCACCATCCAACTTAGTGAATGCTACGGCCACCCCCGCAGACTTACAACACCTCTATAACTATCTTCCAATCTAGTGGATGATACGGCCACCGTGCGGTCTTACAACACTTCCATCAATACCTGCCAATCATAAGCATCATGAGTCAAACCCGCATCCGACTATACCCTAATCAGGTGTTTGGGTTATGCTTCGAACCCCAAGGCCTTTATCATACAAGAGAAAGCATAGAGGCTCTAACACAACCCTCATCCCAAACCTAATCACATACCCGCCATGAGCTACCACTGATGCGCAAGGTAACCTATAATATCATTCCTTGTGTAATCCCTTAGTCCAAGAGGTTCTCCCCCACTTGGATTCAAGTGCGCTCTTCCAACCACAAAATTGATAGATTTCCAATCTATCTCGCAACCTGACTACTCGAAGTTGTCGACAACCTGAGCTCACAAGTACTAGCGTTCCATTACTAGCCAATCCTAGCGAACACATACCTGCCAAATTGAATGAATATTCCCTGAAATCTCAACAAGCTCAATATTATTTAGCACTTTCCACTGAATCCACTATAAGTCCTCGGCGACTTTATCGGGTGATGAAGAACAAAATCTCAACATTCGAAACGGGTACCCAACCAATTCAACGTCCTACTTGCACTAGAGTAATTCCCATGCGAACCAGCAATTGACCACACTTCGAATGTAAGAACTTGATAATTACAGATCTTACACCCACGATCAAACCAATTCCTAATTGTTTCATATCCCCGAAAGACCCCTAAAAATCCTACATTCAAACCTAACATGACCACCTTGTGGATTCCTTGAGTTCCTTGTTGATACCACCAAAGATCGAACCGACTGCTGGTCTTTTCTCACTTAAAGCTTGCTCTGACGGTGGTCAATGCCTCCCACATCGAAATTCAAAACTGGCTCACCCAAATATCCTTTAAGTACGACTCTCGATATGCAAAATGGCATATGAATATTATCAAAGTAAAATGTCTGCGACTTCAACTAGTGGAACTCGGATCTCCTCGGCCTGTAACTATAATGCTCGACTACTCACCACGGGAACATCCACCCTATCCCTTGTGACCATTAGTTATCCTCAGAGTGGCTAGAGCAAGTGCCCTCACTGCTCCCTTCATCGACTCCGGACAGTCGTCCTTCTTGTGTCCCACTTGGTTGTAGTGGAAACATAACGAACCCGTCCCATGGGGACAATCTCTACTGACATGACCAAGCCTGTCAAACTTGTAGCAACCCGAACCCCTAGATCGACAAAATCCATCGTGCTGCTTCCCGTACGTGTTGCACTGACGTCGGCCCTGCTGGCCTCTCACTCGCTGATCAAAAGTATTGGGCCTTTTCGCAGGACCCCCAACCGTCTGCACCAGTTATGGCTTCCTGTTCCTGAGGTGCTCCAAATCAATCTCCCACTTCCAGGCTATAGTAATCATATCATTTAAGGTCTTACACCCCGACAAGATCCCAAACTCCATAATTTCATCCCTCAACATATCATGATACCACACCTTCTTCATCTCCCCGTCTGTTGCATATTGTAGAGCCAACAAAGCCCTCTCCCGAAACTTGGCAGTGATCTCTGTCACAGTCTCAGTAGTTTGGTGAAAGCCCTAAAACCCCCTTGCCAGCTGTTGCACCTCAATTGTCGGTACAAACTTCTCCTAATGACCTACAGACCTCCTCCCACCAATCACAGGATCATCCCCTCAAAAGACAAGATGAAAAACCCACCTTCGCCCCCTCAGGGCAGAAGCTCGTCCGCTGAGCATTCTCCATGTCAGCGATCCATCGGCTGCTAGAAATGGGGTCCTTAGCCCCAAATAACTCTACAGCTCCACAAACGTTGAACTCCCAAAATGAGGGAGTTCGTGCTCCCAACTGTCATGTCGTGATCTCGGCCCAAAAAACCCCGAGTCGCTCATCCAACAACTCTATAACCCCAAAACTATACGTGTCCAGACGGTCCTGTATAATCGCCATGATCCCCTCCTTGATCGTACCAACGATCACATGAGTCTGCTCCAAAATACCGCGGGTGATCTTTGATGATATGAAATCTTGCATCTGCTCAGCAATCGGCTCAGATCCAGCACCTGAGTCTGAACCAGATCCTTCGCCACGAGTGCTCACCACTATACTAAAATGAAATCATACAATAATCAGAACATACCCATATAATCCTCATCCCTCAGGCTTCCTAGATCCTCCGTGACTCCCCTCGATTCTATAGTTTGTATGAATCGAGTAAATAAAATGAAAGCAGAGTATGACTTGAATTCAGAACACAAGATGTAAATATAATCTGTTTGGCTCAATTAAACTTCTGAAAGATACAAGAGGGTTTTTAGAGTAAGAACACTGAAGGCTTAAAAGTTACTCTATCTGTAGTACTTATCCCTATTTATAGGAATGATAGAAGTTAACAAAAAGTACATAAGGGCTAAATCTAATACGCTTCGACATACAAAGGTGCCCCCATGAAATACATACAACAAATACTTCATTACAGACTTAGACACTAACAAGGACATAAGACACTTCAACACCTCACAACTTAATTCCACCTCAACAATCTCCCCCTTTGTGAGCAGTGTCGAATCCTAAGTCATTAGCATCTTCGTCGCTTGATGAAGAAATCTTCTAATCTCCGTGTACCAAATGATTCTTCTGCGAACCTCAGCTTTATCTCCTTCGATATTCCTTTTGCAATTATTTATACGAACAAGAAGATTCTTATATTGCAAATTTGTATATCTTTCCAGCAAATACAATTCCCAGCGGTTTGACATAAATTGCACCATCTTCAAAATACTTGAAGCTCCCTTGACCTTTTAACAATGATTGTGGCACAGTAATTTGCTTTCCCATTGCCAAAGCAAGTTCCACATCAGTTAAGGCAAGACAATCATAGTAATTGTCAATGAAAAGCTTGATATGTGCAAACCCAAGCAGAAAATCTTCCTTGCTGTCCACTTGGAGTTTCGAGACATCAACTCCACTCAAGATCTTCGCGACATTGATTAAATCATTGATATTCATCAACAGAATGCTGCAACTGTGAAATCACAAGCTACATTATTTGCACGTACCACGTGAAAACGAAAGTTCTGCAAAAGACCTTTGAAAAGTTGATCCTTGGCAACACCCAACCCAACACTTTAACTATTTTCACTAAGGATCAAACCTCTTCTTCCTTATTTCCAAGGACTGCATGAAATCTCAATTTCAGCTTTTTATACTCTTCTTTGTCTTCGAATTTTTCCACCAACTGATACTGAGCAGAGACGCACATCATATGATTGATAGGAAAATCCGGTTGATTGAAATCTGAAGTTTCGATCTCATAGCTCTTCTTTGGAACCTTAAAAAAATCGTACATGTTACCAAGTGAAACAATATATTCGATTGTTTCATAACAGTATTGTTTGGTTGGATCTCCCTTCTCAAGACCTGGACTATCACCCTGCCTTTGCCTTAAGATACTGTTGATTTGTCAATGTCTTTCAATTTCCTTTTCAAGATTCTTCTTTTTCTCTTCTTCTTTTAACACTTCATTTGCAATACCCATCCCTCTATCACCTTTAGCTTGATTCGAAGTTGGTGGCTTAGAACTTGAACCCCCAACAGTCTAACCAATGACTATGCCTTTTGTCAATGGCTTCGAAGTGACAGTAGTTGAGGTTGTTGATAATGTGGACTTAGGCAATGAAGTTGGAATCTGTGTACTCATTACCTTCCCAACCACCTTTCCTTTATCTGATTCCTTTGATGATCCACCACCCTTATCTCCCCCTTGAACCCCTATTTTAGCAGGTGGGGCATCAGTTGGCATCAAATGAATAAGCTTCAGAAGATGAACCAATTCAGCCTTTAGAGTGGACTTCAAGGACGAAAACATATGAGACAGAGACTCCTGAGAAACCTTAGACTTTCGAGAAGAGTCAAGCTTTGAAATGGACTCCTTTAGACTTGTCAAAAAATCCTCCATCTTGGTAAACACTTGGGAATCAGTTGATGAGAAAGCAGTAAAATTTTCAACTAACTTTCGAATAGCCTCAGAAATGATATCCAACTTCTTATGAATAAAAGAATGACTTTGTTCAAGCTTAGCCACCTCCTGTGAGAAGTCTGAGTTAAGGGACTCCACTTTGAGATTAACAGCCTACTCCACTTTTTGGACTTCTTCGACAAGAAGAGTATGTCTCTCTTTGGCTACTTCGCGAAGCTCTTTAACCTCATATTGAAAATTCTCCACATGACGTTTTAAGCATTCTTCATACTTCATTTCAATGCTTTCCATTTCAACTTTCAACCTATGTTCTTGAGATTTCAAAAGCACATCAACTTTAATCCCAGATACCGTGTTTTGACTTCCTGTATCAGCTTGAATCTGAAGCAAAGAGTTCAACTTTTGATTCAAGATTTTGAATTGTTTTCCAGACATCAACATGTGATCAGGAATATTTTCCTCCTCAGGATCGAACTAAATATCACCAAACGAAACCATGAAATCATCATCCTCTTGATCAACCTCATGAGTGGACTTTAGTCCTTTGATTGATTGAGAAGGAAAAAGAGAAGTGATTGGTTGATCCATAATGTTTGAAAATGTTGGTGACATAGTTGAAGCAGGAAACGAAGTGGGTGTATGAGAAATGAATGGTGGTAAGGAAGTAGAAGTATCAATAGTGGTTGTTTTGAATGTGGATGAAAGAACAAGGGAAACATGAACAGATGAAGTAGAAATATTCGAAGTAACTTAGGCTTCGTGAGTCGACATCTCATCACCCATTTTGACATTTATGTCCATATTAGATATGTCCACAGTGGTGCCTTAAGTTCGCACCTCCTCTGTAATGGACTTGGCAATCGAAACTTCGAGTGGTATGACCAAAGTCTTCTCAGGGATGGAAAAAGTAGATGTATCACCCAGATTAGTAGTTATGTCCACATGAGATGCTTTCACAGAGCCACTAAGACTTCCAGTCACCTCGAAAGTCGACTTGACTGGAGAGTCCCTCTGGGGTGAATCGAAGCTAATGTTATCACGAATCAGAGAGTGATCGTTGTCATCTTCAAAGTTGGTTTCGACCACAACCTCATCAAGAGGATCTTGTAATGTCTTTTTCTTCTTCTGAATCTTCTTGAACATGTCACGAGCTCTTCGTTTCTTTGAAGCGGGAGAAACTGGAGCTGGAATTTCATGAATAACAATACCCTTTTGATTGAGCTAGGGTTTACGAATCCTATTTGACTTGGAAACAAAAGCCCCTTTTGGTGAAGAAATAGACTTCGCAACAACATCTTCGATAATTGGCCTCTGTTTGGGTGAATGACGAGGTCTGTGGGCTGGCGTCTTCGTTCTTTTCAAAACACCAGTTTTTGAAGGCACTACCTCCTTTTGAACATCCTGCACAATTGGTTCTTGAATAGGCTTCGTTACTTCCTTTTCGACCGTCTTAGGAACAGATTTAGGTCTTTCAACCTTGGTAGACTTTTTGGAACTTTGCCCCATTTAGAAGTTCCTTCTATTCCTTTCGGCAATAAAACTCCTGTTTCGACAGTAGGATTGATAGTAGTAAGGTAAGAAAGAGAACTGGGTTTGATGGATCCACCTTACGAAGCATGGCATCCGGAATTCATGCAACTGAAGGAAATATCTCCGAATCATCTTCAACAGTATTCGGATGTTGATAAAGAGCAAATTCAACTTTTAGAACATCAACTGGAACCATAATTCCTTCCTTCTCATATACTTGTTGCAAAAAATCAAACTCCAATATCTTGCATAGGAAACACCATTTGCAACATTGGTGTATGAATTCTAGCACCAAACTCCTCCCACAGTTGTGTAGCATAATCCACAGTTAGGTCATAATAGAGACCAACAATCATAACATACACCTCAAGTTTGGATTTATCAAGACCAACACTTCGGCCTAATAATAGAAATTAGATAGGCAACCTAGTGCATCATAAGGCGTCTTATAGATATAACAGGAATAAGTCATTTAGCACATAAAGAAAATTAGGTGTCTTATCCTAAAGTAAGCTAATGCTTGTGTCAATTCAGGTGTACTACCTAAAATATAATAGACACACTCCTCGCAATCATCGCTTAGCATTCTATGTTTAAGTCTATAAATCCTACAAATTCCTAGTTATCTTAAACTAATGCTATGATACCAACAATGACATCCCCAAATTTACAGTGATTTTTAAAAATTTCATTTATACTTATTTTGAAACAGAGTACTTTTTGTTGCAGAATTGGTCCCAAAAATATTATTTTAATGTGAGATAATATTAACATTAAACACTTCCGAAGAAACGTTCGACATTGATATCTTTTCAAAACTTTGGATGTCATAACTAATACAAAACGTAAGCATAAACAAATCTTACATTTATTAACACTAATGGTCAATATCTCCTTTAATCTCTCAATGTAATGTAAATTCTCATCGATACCTGTGATACAAACAAACAAATTGGGTCAGGTGGGGAAACCTAGTGAGTACATAGGGTTTTCAACCTACAATAATATAGTTAATTATCAAACAATTAACCCAATTTCTCATCCCCATTATCTTCATTATTTTTAAGGATCTACCCTAAGGATCTTTTATGCTGACAGTACTAGTTCATGGATTCATCCTTAATACTTGTCAGTAGGTTGTTTTTCTATCTTCCTTCCTAAGGGTTTGTCCAAAAGAATAGACACGAATTCCATCGCTATCAGTTTTTATCTAATAGGCACTAAGTCCACAGCTTCCAGTGTTTATCTGGTAGGCACTAAGTCCATAGTTTCCAGTCTTTATCTAATAGGCACTAAGTCCATAGCTGCCAATGTTTAGGCATGAAATACATTACTACCAGTGTTCCACGGGATGGTCATGAATATTTTGGTGCTTGTCACCTTTACTTTGTTAGGTGATTATATCACAGGTATACTGGTACCATTCCTACATCATTGGCACACTAGTACTCTTTCTACGGTCGTGACATTCTATCATTGCATATATCTTTCATTTTACTATGGCATCTATTACTACCCTTCGCTACCCCCATGTATTATATATATAAAAATACACATATGGTATAATTCATATAACTTATCTTTATAACATTTCATCAAACACATATCATATTTGCACATACGCACATATAGCAATTAATCATTTAGATACTTCATATCTATATGTAAGATGAAGGTAACTATGCACTCACTTGTTAAAGTGGATGATTGGAAAGTTGGGCAGCGCTTCGCTTTAGCACTTGGCTTTTCCCTTGATGTGGCCTAGGTTCAATTATTACTAAATCTTAGTTTATTATTTCTTATGACTAATTAATAGTCGAGATCCCTCAATAATCCCAATGTCTACTGATTTATAGTTGGTAAGAGACAACCAGGTAGGATCATATCGGAGGTAGGGACCGTTTGGTATATAGAGTATACTGTTTGGAAATACCACTTTCAACACCTCACTAAATCCAGCCTAAACATCATCCCCATATGTAGATCAATCGGTATAAAGAATTGGAATCAACGATAAAGCTTAATTATAGGTTCATAGTAACGACTATGACTATAATTAAAAGTTGCACTTAAATAAAATAAGTGTAACTTAACTTACAGAGTAATCAAGTGAAAATCAGGAAATTACACGGATAGAATCTCGATCCGAGAGCTTCTATTCTTTGGCTATCTAACACCGTAGGGCCCCCTATAGTGAATGGGAACTAGGGAGTAAAGGGAGTAATGAATAGAAATAATCTCCAGAGGATTTGGAGGAAGGATGTGAGAAAAATGAGCTGAAATCGGAAGTTTATATAGGTTGATTCAGGGTGCGCGTCGCGCACCCTCCCCCCTGCACACTGTGCATCTAGTCGGCCTGGGTGACGTATTGCTCGATGGGTGGTGCCATGTGTCGCAATCTCGTGGATTGTCGATGCGCATTGCACATCTTGTTTGTGCGTTCGACTGCACACGATTTTTTATGAAATCTTAGAAAGCTCATAACTTCTCCATACGAGCTCCGTTTTCGACGGCTTTTATATCCACATGTAGCTATCGATGAGATCTACAACTTTCATTTAAACTAGTCGGCTAATTTTGGATTAATATTTAAAGTTATATTTATAATAGGTTTAGACTGTTAAAGTCCATTAAAAATTCATAACCCTCTCGTCCGATGTCCGTTCTCAACTGTCTTCATTTTGTCGGGATTCTATTAACGAGATCTTCAATTCTCGTTTAGATTGTTTCGGCTAAAATCAACCGATCTAAAATCGATTTCTGAGTTGTACATTGCTATGCTGAATCTTAGAAAAATCATAACTTCCTCTAATGAAGTCAGATTTAGACGTTCTCTATATGCACGCTCTTAGTTTAACAACTACTATGACTTTGCTTTAGATCACTGAAACGAACCAAATATTCAATGTAAGAATTTTGTTTTTAATTCAACCATAAAACACCATTTAGTAACACCAATCATTCAAAAATATATTAATGTAAAAACAATTATCAGAGTACAATCCCAAAGACTAATAAGTTGTGGGAAACATGGGTGGATGCGCTGCGATGACTTCGTGCCCTTCCCTTTTGATCCGGAAGTACCTGAAACCACAAACATAAAATGTAAGAACAAAGCTTAGTGAGTTTCCCAAAATACCACATACCATACATATCAAACACATAATGGGCCCCACCCGGTATATAGATCTGTCAGTCTTCAGGCCCCATCCGGTATACATATAAGCATATAAACATATAAACATATAAACACACAACACATGCCATAATCACAGAAATAAATAGCATACAGACTAGTCATCGGACCCCGCCCGACATTGGGTCGTACCCGGTAACATAAAAACACATACAGATAACTAACATACAATATACTCATTAGACTCCGCCTGGCATCGGGCCCCACCTGGTATCAGATATCATACATGCAGAGTCACACAGACAGTTAGCATTCTAAACATAATAAACCATGGGCCGGCATTGGTGTCGTCGACCCATTAACATAGTGAGGAAACTCACTTCTATTGATGATAACTGGAGTAACACTCGATCCGCTGCGAACACTACTCCTCACACTAAACCAAAACCAGAAACAATCCCAATCAATAATTAGGGTTTAACCTAAACCCATGTTCTAGTCTATTCCTTATCAAGATAAGGGCAAAAGACCATTTTTCCCTTTTTATACAAGCCTAACTAGACTAAGCCCAAGACCCCTAACGGCCCAAGGCCCAAAATCGACCCATTGGGCTTATGCATAGAATGCCTGGCGTTCCTCCCTACAACACCTGGTGTCCAAACATTGAGCGTTCACATGAAAACACCTGGTGTTTGCTTGTTGTTCACCAACTTCCAAACCAATGACTTAATGGCTTAAGATATCAAGTCCAAACTTCAGATCCATAGCTAATAGAACGTCTAAAGCCATAAAGTTGCAAACTTTATGGCCACACATGGTTACAATGATCCCAAAAGCTAAAACTCCAACTCCTTAACCCATTAAGATACCTCAAAACTTGCATGGAGTGAAAGGAAGGTCCAAGATCATACTTTTATCACTTAATCTACCATAAAACGTTCAAAAGGACAACTCCTTTGGTCTAACGTAGTTCCTACCCAAAAAGACCAAGAAAATAGGGCTAATAAGCATAAACTTCTAACATAAACAAGATCTAGAGATATGATGATCAAGTTCATAACTTTATACCACAAAATGATGCTCCAAGATGCCAAGAGTCCATATTGATTAGATAAATCAGTGATATTTATAGTTTGTGCTAATGATCCATATTGATTAGGATGGACTAATTCTATGTGGGTGTCCATGAAGAGTTAGTCCAAAGGGCTTATCATATGGATTATTGGATTAAAGGCCCAAGGAAGTGAACTAGGGTTTCATCTATGATCACAAGTCCCAAGGAAGCTGGTTGTTGACTTGTGTAGTGCCCGGTTCTTGGTACGTTTTCAAATTCAAGAAATATTGGGATTTACTCTAGGACTCGGCGGGTTGGAGGCCCAACTCGTCGAGTAGACTCGACACTATGCGAAAGTTTTAGTAACCTACTCGATGATTCGGGGGACCGACTCGACGAGTAGAAGTTGTCTGGACAAAACCCTAATGTTCAGGGTTTGCACCCTATTTAAACAACTTTTCTTGCCTCAACCCAGCCTCCATCGTTCCTCTCAACCCAGAGAAACCCTAACTCGAAACCCTAAGCCATTATTGAGTGTTCTTGAGATTTTTGGTGCCTTTTGTGTGTATTAGAAGTTGAAGGAAAAGAAGGAAGCTTGGAAGTTCAAGTGGAAGTTAGTAGATCCAGAGATTTTGCCTCAATTCCATCTCACTTGAAGTATAAAGCTGAAACCTTGACTATTCTTTGCTTAGATCTTGATTTGGGGCTATTTTCTACCTTTTCCTAAGCCTTAGTGAAGCTATAGTCGGAATTGTGTGCATAAGTGGGTTTGTGCTTCAGATATGGAACCATTGAGGGTTCCCATGGCATAAAGGTGCCAACTTTATGGCCACGGGAGACCCATGCTTCATATATATACCTCTTTTATGGCTTTTGAGCCAAAAACCCCATGCATGGACGTCAAGATTGGAACTTTACGTGTGAAATGGACCCTAGGAGGTCAGATCTATGGTTTTGATGCATTGAGACCCATTGTAATCGACTGTATAGTTTTGGACAAAGAGGGACTCGGCGAGTCACTTGGGTGACGTGGCGAGTCGGGACGCTTTTTCCCCCAAAACGTCTTTTGGAAATGGTGTAGATTGAGTGGAAGGAACACTCAGCCTGCTAGGGGTTTGTCTTGGACCTGGAAATCATAGGACTCGGCGAGTGTATGAACAGACTCGGCGAGTCTAAGGCAATCTCCCAACTCATGAAGACGGACTCGACGAGTTGTTCATACAACTCGGCGAGTTATAGACTGAATACATTCATATGAGGGAGATGAACTCGACGAGTTCAAGGATGAACTCGGCGAGTCGGTTAAAGATGGTCCCGATGTTATGGGTGAAGAAGGACCCGTCGAGTGGTTGCTGGACTCGGAAGGTAGAATCTGTTGGGTTATGAGCATTCTAACACTCCTAAGTGTACATGCAACCCTAAATACCTTGGATCTATGTTTTCTCTATTATACATACAATTATGAACATCCAAGGTATTATCCTAATCTAGCATACAAAATAATAAATATAACAAGATAGAATACATACCTCTTTGATGTAGAATGTCTTCATGAAGCTTGAGTGCTTAGTTCCCCAAGTGTGACACCTCAAATGGTTCACACAACACCAAATACACTTGGAATAACTTGAGAGAAACTTGAACACTCCTTGAAATCGTCTAGCCCTCACACTCACACATTAGTGTACGATTTCTTGAGCCATGGGATTCTTTTATATGGTGGCTATTAGGGTTACACCATGTAACTCATAACTTTACCCATTCCTTATGCTCCATGGATTTTAACCTCCATGGAGTATCCATGGGTCACCCCATAGACTTAGTCCAACATAAGGAATCTTGGATCACAAGCCCATATATATAAGAATGAATGATTTACACAATCAACCCATATATTTAATTAGTCTCCTTTTGATCACTTAATTAATTCCAAATTAATTCTTGATCAATACTAATTAAATAACCTTATTAATATATTAGAACTTATAATATATTAACCAACCTTAAGTGTTATTTCTCTCATTATAGTCTATCCAAATACATGATGCCATGCAACCCAAATGGACCATGCCGGGTCGGGTCAAGTCTTACCAATTATAGTTATGGACTTAGACATTAATCCAACAGTCTCCCACTTGGATAAGTCTAAAACTATTATTGCGTATGACTTCAGGAACCGATCAGCAATCGTAGCTCTCAAAAGCTTCTGTCGAACTCTGACCTTGTCGATGAACTCTGACCTTTGTCAATGACTTGTCCATTAGATAAGGGATCATATATTCCTCCATTCTAGATATCATATGGACTGAGACATGGATTATCAATCATTCTCTCTATCCATTTGTTATTTCCCGATTTCCGATTCATGATGACTGACTGATTGAACAAATCAAATCAGTCCTGGCTTGGCCAAGCACTCACATGTATCATCTTTAAATCATCGAGGGGCCCACAGATATCGCTTTTATCCCGAAGGTAAAAGGAATGGATAAACTTCGACTCATATGGCTTGTTCTACTACTTGTTGAATCATACACAAAGGCACGTTTTATAACATCGAGTTACCAATGCGTTTTCGTGCAATCAATGTATAACCAACTCATAGTAACAACTCATATCTCTAGGTTTGAAGAATATAAGATATTATCGTCTCATGATCACTCGTGATAAAATCCATGAAGTGATTCAAATGAGCGCGGGTTGAATCCAATACTCAGAACTTATGAGCACTCATGAGTGTTGTAGCACCACTTTGTCCACCAACTTGGACCTCTTCAAACCAACCCATGACAGTCTTGATTCATATCTACTTCCAACATATGACCGACTGTGGATGGTTTGAATAACTTAATCATTCAGGAAGAGCGACTTAGTTATTCTGGAAGTCAAAACATGCAAAGTGAAACACAAGAATAAATGAATCAAATATGGTATCAAACCCTATGAATATAAATAAACACTTTTATTTATCACCATACTGATTACTCATTATTCATTGTTTCGGTTTTATCAACTTTATACTTGAATTTAAAACAATAGTTGTCCCATGCTCCAAGCATGTACACTATGTTTTCTAAATACTAGTCATGCCATACACAAAGTATGCATACTATGTTTGTCTATGATCTTTACTTTGTAAAATAGATCAATTGAACATCACTCCAATGATCCTCTTTTCACAGTCCCAAATCCTTACTGCAAATGCAAGAATTCCAAATTCATGCCATTTACTGAAATCTGTTAGATTCTAAACTTATATGCATTGATCCTCTTAATGATTATGCACAAAGTCAGAAAGACTTGACAACAATCATTACAGAGCATTCCAAAGGAGATCAGCTCCTTGGAAACATCCTTCTTTCATTAAGTTTCCTAATCTTACACAGATTGAATAATTTCTAACTTTGAAACATTTCCATATTCCATTTTGACTATCACTTCTGAACAAGAGTTGCCTCCTTACAGATTATGTCAATATGGTCCTTCCAGAATTAACATTATACTTCCAACTGTCCTTGAGCAACCAATCTTTGGTAAACCTTAGATTGTCCTCGACAATTGCTTAATCATTTTAGTCATATCCAATTCTAGACCTTTTCCCTTCATAATGCCCCAGGCATTTGGAAAATTTTAGAAAGGATGAATATAGCACATGTAATCGATCCTATATCCGAAGCATATGGGACACGATTCATGATGTCTCACATAAAGACTAAATCAGTCTTTTGCTATAATATTTCCATTTCAATTTGCCAAGTTCTCAAAATTCAGATTATGAAAAGGGATGCCGTAATCATAATCGAATTTTAGAACGCAAATAATGGACCCATATATAGAATTTCCTTATGTTGAGCCATTCCAACATGAATTCATATATATATATATATATATATATATATATATATATATATATATATATATATATATATATATCCTTGATTAAATACGATTAAAATCTCAATCTAAGCTTTTAGAATTGAAATGAAGTATAATTTCCTCTCCCTTAATTATAGCAAAACAACTTTTTCAACCCCTGCAGCCTCACGAATTGAAACTTTTGTTTTCTATAATTAACATTGCTAACTTGCAACCTTTGTCATAATTATCATGCTCCCACTAACATGATGATTATTAGCATAACACTTATGCTCCAACTAGCTTTGACATGTACTCAGAAATCAGCTGACTTTCTTACCAAAGTTCAGATTTCTGATACTAGATTGTTTTGATAAAACTTTATCAAAATCATACACCTCTCTTAGATAGCTCACATGTGTGTCTAAACAATTTTAGAACTATGAAAAGGGATTCCGTAATCATAGTCTTAATTGTTTAGACCTTTGCCACTTCTCACAAGTCCATGTTAGTGTGCCGGTAAACCACACACGCTCCACTAACGACTTTGAGAATGCAAATATCACAATTGCTATCTAGCTAAAAATCTACTTAGTGAAAGTGTTTCCTCACCATCATTTTCATGAATCGGAGAGAAACCTTATGACACTTAGCTTTAATAGTGTATGTGTTCTTATCCATGTGAATTTGTCAAAACCATAATCACAAGACAAGGTTAGTGACTAATCCAAACTCATATTGATTAAATTTGTGCAATCTTAAATTCTTGCCATTTGGCAGCTCAGGTGCCTGCCATTGCTTCCAAGTAGTTGTGCAACCAATTGAGAACTCTCAGAACTCCTATGCAAAGCCAACTTGAATAGGCACAAAAATTTCAACACGATAGGTTATAAACCTCAAGTCGTGTGCTAGTGAAGGACTTTAGGTTTTATTCTTGATTAAGTCTTGAAACTTTCAAGAGCTTTAAGACTCCCACTGTCCTCTTGACATATAAGACTCCCTTGTCAAATATTCAAGAGATAGTGCGGATTCTTTATCAAGACTAACACTTTACACAATTGGCCTAAGTTGGTCTCTGTTTTATCCAAAACATCACAGCTTACCAATTTCAAATGTACAAGAGTAGATAACCTTTTACTCTTACATTTGACTAGTGTTAACAAACCCTCTTTAAGATATGTCACTCAAGTTACAATCTTGGAGTATGACTCTAAGAATTGTTTTGGAACGAAGTATGACTCATCTTTTTGATTTAACCATTTCAACAATTCATGACTCCTCTTCTTAGTCATAAGAATGCACTAAGATGACTTTAGAGGACCAATTGTGATATGGTATCTTAATCATTAAGATGATCATAAACATGATACTAAAGTACTCTCCCATCTTTTCAGATTTGAGAAACTTTTATCTTTCTGCCATACTTTGATTCTTCTTATTCGTTCTGTCTCACATTGAAACTTCTCCAATGCTACAGACTTATACTTAAACTTATAAGTATAACCATATTTACTAAACTAAAGTAAATCATGACGAATAGTCTTCTTGATCTTTTGTGGTGGACTTGACCAGTGCACAAGAATGTGTACTCGATCCCTTAGTCCTTTCCTTATTCACATAAGGAATTAGTCTTAATTTTCCAAGCTGAAAGTTCTCATTCATCATACTGTACAACTTGCATGATTCCAAGTTTCGGTCCAATTGAACCTTGGTTGATGAGAATCTTTCCTTGTTTGGTAATATTAGACACTACCACAACCGAAAGAATCAAATCCATTTTTCCAATATTGCTATCAATGGAATCTTATAAGCAACAACTTTTCACAAATGCCATTGTAAGGATACTTAAAATAAATAAAATCAAAACCTTTTTCTTTTATTTTAAAACTTTGCGGAAAAACTTATCCTTACAATCCATATGAAAACCTTGTTGTTATCTATTCCTAAGCAATATAAATATCATAACTCTTAAGTAATAGCCCAAAATTCTGATCACCGAACCATGCGATTGAAATCCATCTTCGCGATCAGAATCAGCATGTACTTAATAGAGTTAGACAATGGACTTTACCTGAAGTAGAGCCAAACTTATTGACTTTAACATCCTTAGGTAAATTTGGCAGCTTCGTAACCAATGCCCCTTCCTTTGGCAATAGTTACCTATGGACCCTTGATAATGGGACTATCTCAGACTTCGCCTCTCTCTTTACCATTGGGTCAACCGAGTTGACTATGGCCGATCCCTTTCCATTGGGAAAAGAGAGCTTTACTGGATATCCAATGTCATCATTGTCAATGTCCATAGCGTTTTAGGAAGTTGATCTTAGCAAATAGATAAGATCATTAAGGGTCTTGTCTTAGTCTGTTTCATAGGATTCCCAAAAGAACTCACTATGTGACTTAGAAAGTAGTTGAGCCACCAACTTTCTCAAGACTTTGACACCCAACTCTCCCGGCTTGTCAATATGTGACTACATCTCCAAGATGTGATTACACCTAGACCTTGCCTTGCCAATAGGGCTTGAGTGACCTTAAACTTTTTAGGAACTTGTGGGTTAGGGAGAATAATTGGAGGAGGTGAAAGAAGTATGATATCCATGGGACATCATCTTCATTTAGGAAAGCTTGTTTCAAGAGATTTGGGAAGATCATAAATGTCTAGACCAGACATCTTTTTGGGAGATATTCAAGATAGTTGATTTAAAGTCCTTAATATGACACCCAATATGAAATATTAAGGCTAGGACCCAACAAACTATTTTATAACTTAGAAGAGGGATGCCGTAATCCAAGCTATAAAATATTTGAAGGTAGGTGAATGACGATTCACCAATTTCCACCATGAAAAACTAAATAATTTATTAGGTTTTAATTGGATTTGAAAGTCCTAGATCTTTGAGATTCATTGAACTGTTCAAAGGCATGTTTCAATCTCGAGTGTGCCCTTCAGGTTTTGTGACTGGGATGCCGAGGATCACAAAACAAGGTGTGAATAACCATGCAAATATACTTGGTACCCTTAATATTTACCCCTTAATCAGTGTGCCGGTTAACCACACACGCTCCACCGATACTATGATAAATATTAAGTTACCCTTTGCCTACCTTGTTAAGTCCAGGTTAGTGTGCCGGTTAACCACACACGCTCCACTAACGACTTAAGCAAAGTGCAAAGTGTAATTTCATGGGTTAGCACCAAATTCACATTTTCCTAAGTAACTAAGATTGGGTATTAATAAGAGTTTAGTTACTTAGTATTTATCATTAATACTTTTAATGAAAGGAGAATTATAGTTCTTGTCCTACCCGTTCGGCTAACGACCCTCCACCAGTCAAGGAAGCGGTGGGTGAGAGTGGACACCCATTAAACTGCCATTTTATAGGTAGTAACCTTATACCCCCCCCCCCCTTATAGACCGGCTTGGTGAATGAGGCCTACTAACGGTAAGACTGACTTTACTCTTATACACATATATATAAATATTATTAACTTATAATATTATAAAGTATAAGGGTTGAATTTTAACTTTTAAAATTCTAAGGGCTAACTTGGAATTAAAGTATTCACAAGTGAAAACTTTTCAAATTCCAAAACTTGAGGGCAAGTTTTGAAACTATTCAAAACTAATTAATTCCATAACTTATGAGTTTAAAGTAGTTTTAATTAAAAAAAAAAAAACTCTTCAAGTTCCATAACTTGAGGACAAGTTATGGAAGACTTTAAACTAATTAATAAAAAAAATAATTTTTTTTATTGTAACTTATGGAACTAATTAAGGTTACACTTTTTTTTTTAATTTAATGAAGAGACTCTTGAACCTCCATAACCTGAGGACAAGTTATGGAGTCATAAAACCATTTAATTAGAACTAGACTCTTCATTTTGTAACCTTTGCCAACTTTTATGAGTTTTATGATTCTTAAATGTGACTTTTCATATAACTTGAGGACAAGTTACAAAAACACACTTTGGAATCAACTCTTAGATTAAAATGGATTGAAAACAACTATTTCACACAACTTTTCTATTAATCTAAGAACCTCATAAGAACAAGATAATTCAAATCATCAATCTTCAAGAAATTAGCATGAACATACAAACTAATACAAATCTTGAAATTATGACAATTATCTTAGAAATTGGATTAGCATGAACATTACCACATCAAAAACAAGTTTATAAGTCCAAAAACATCTTAGGGTAATGTTCCTAGTCCAATTCCAGCCAAAACAATCGAATATATGCATCCAACTCGATTTTTCAGCTACTTTTGCAAGTATAACAAGAAAACAAGCCTAGGCTCTGATACCACTGTTGGGTTATGAGTATTCTAACACTCCTAAGTGTACATGCAACCCTAAATACCTTGGATCTATGTTTTCTCTATTATACATACAATTATGAACATCCAAGGTATTATCCTAATCTAGCATACAAAATAATAAATATAACAAGATAGAATACATACCTCTTTGATGTAGAATGTCTTCATGAAGCTTGAGTGCCTAGTGCCCCAAGTGTGACACCTCAAATGGTTCACACAACACCAAATACACTTGGAATAACTTGAGAGAAACTTGAACACTCCTTGAAATCGTCTAGCCCTCACACTCACACATTAGTGTACGATTTCTTGAGCCATGGGATTCTTTTATATGGTGGCTATTAGGGTTACACCATGTAACTCATAACTTTACCCATTCCTTATGCTCCATGGATTTTAACCTCCATGGAGTATCCATGGGTCACCCCATGGACTTAGTCCAACATAAGGAATCTTGGATCACAAGCCCACATATATAAGAATGAATGATTTACACAATCAACCCATATATTTAATTAGTCTCCTTTTGATCACTTAATTAATTCCAAATTAATTCTTGATCAATACTAATTAAATAACCTTATTAATATATTAGAACTTATAATATATTAACCAACCTTAAGTGTTATTTCTCTCATTATATTCTATCCAAATGCATGATGCCATGCAACCCAAATGGACCATGCCGGGTCGGGTCAAGTCTTACCAATTATAGTTATGGACTTAGACCTTAATCCAACAGAATCGGGGTTTTAAGAGTTTATGGAAAAGGGGACTCGACGAGTTGGCGGGCCAACTCGGCGAGTCGAGTCAACTAGATGTTGACTTTAACCAGCGTTTGACCTTGACTGTTGGCTTGGACTTGGGTTGACTCTTGTAAGAGGGTTATGATTATGAATTAGTAATCGAGAAGGGTTGTTGTGTAGGGATTGAAGATTTGAGACGAGCTGATTTTCGTGTCGAGGATCGTGCTGGCACTACACGACATCGAGGTGAGTCTCCTCATTATTTGTATGGGTCTACGGCCACAATGCCGGCCCATTTAGTTTATGTATGGTAGGAAGACCCGGGGGTTAGCCCTAGGCTTTATGCATGAAAGACCAGGAGGAGGCTCCTAGCACACAATATGCTATTATGTATGGTAGGAAGACCCGGGGGTTAGCCCTAGGCAACATGTATGAAAGACCAGGAGGTGGCTCCTGGCACACTGTATGATGAGTAGTCTAGTAGAGTAGTATGTATAGTTATCTTTGTGATGATTGCATGGAAGACCAGGGGGTGACCCTTGGCACTTGTCTGTAAGACCCAGGGAGTGGCCCCAGGCTTGACAAGAAAGACCATGTGCCGCCCGTGGCATAACAGCAAGACTATGTCTGGCACATAGCGCCTTACTTGATTATGGATGTGTTTGTTATGTATGGCTCATGGTTACGTATGGCATGTATGGATCAGTTGATATGTATGTTACGTGGTATCTGGGGAACTCACTAAGCTTCGTGCTTACGGTTTTCAGCTATTTGTTTCAGGTACTAATGTTTTCCAAGGAAGGAGCCCGGGGCGATCGCAGCGCATCACATCATGTTTTCCGCACTAGATGATCTTTGGGATTTAAAACTCTGATAAGTGTTTTATTAAAGAATGTTATTAAATGATTGAGCAAATTTTATTAAGCGATTTTTAATTAATCAAAACGAAATTTTTGGTCTTGAATTTTGGGATGTTACAAGTTGGTATCAGAGCCTTGGTTTGAGGGATTCGGACACACTCTCGGGTGTGTCTGGACTCAAACTGAGGGCTTGATATGAAAATTTTCAAAAGGAACTTGAAAAGTATTTGAAAAGAGAAAAGAACTTTGAAAAGAACAAGGTGTGTGATGCGTGAAATCGACCGAACTCAAGTAAGTGGTTCCCAAAATACCATTACATGTTTGATATGTGACATGATATGATTATATGAATTGCATGCTAGATTATGGCTAAGGATCTAAGAGACATGCCTTGTATGTTTATGTGAACTTGTAGAATTGAATGCTAGAACTGATCAGCCAGTAGTAGGATGACCTGTTTAGGTTATGCCTGATTGTATGATCCCTAGAATTGCATGCTAGTGTAGATTCCTAATAAGAGGATAGAACGGCTTGTTTGGTTAGATTTTCTGCTTGTCTGAATGCTGCTTGCTTTGTGCTTTGTGGGACTTTAAGTAATGGGAGTTAGCTACTAGATGAATGCGTTAAGTCACATGTGATCAGGGTTGAATAATCTCAGAGTGCCGGACTTGACCCTATTGCGCAGCTCTTGTCTGAGTCTAACCGTTGTAGGGATGAGTGTTTTACTCGAAGGATTATCCGAGCCTCGTCACTTGTGATGGTAATCATGTAGTGGTTAATTGGCATCATGAAGAGTCTTTCAGTAGCTGAGGACTGGGTTTGGGATTGGAGATTTCCCTAGGGTAAGCCTAGGAGGAGAGTAGCAGAAAGCAGCAGTAGTAGAGGGGACTTGGTAAAGTCGAAGCAATCCTTGAGGAAAGTACGGATAGATGTGGAAGGTAGTATGGGCCCGTACTACTGAAAGCAGAGGCTCCGTACTCGAGTCAAGGAGGGCCGAGATAGAACCAGGAAACTTGTAGTATGTGAGACCTTCTGAGGTGACATATGACCTTGAAAATTATGTGTTTCGTTTCAGAATGGTGATGATTACGCGACACGGAGCGGGAGGATCAGGATCCGGTTCAGGATCAGGTTCGGGTGCAGGTTCCGAGCCAGTGGATGAGGGACTACATGAGTTCATCACGTCTGACATCACGAGTGGTATCCTTGAGTCGACCCCGGTGATTTTCGGGTCGATCAAGGAAGGGATTATTGAGCTGATGGAGGATCGCCTCAGAGCGTTCTGGAGTGATATGGCATCCAGCCAGTCAGAATCGCGCACATTGTCCTTCAAGGACTTCAGGGGGAGTGGCGCGCCAGACTTCCACAGGGTGAAGGACCCCATTGTTGCCAGGAGATGGATTGCAGACATTGAGTCGGGACAGTTGACGAGCTTCTGTCCCGAGGGGTCGAAGGTTCGATTTGCTGCAGGATGCTTGAGGGACAGAGCTAGAGACTGGTGGGAGTCAGTTGGTGATTCCTTGGGAGCCTCAGCCATTGAGGCTATGACCTGGTCCGACTTTGTGACCAGGTTTAGGGCGGAGTTTGCGCCGGTTGTGGAGCTTCAGCAGTTGGCCAGGGAGTTCCTAGACATGAGACAGACGACGAAGTCAGTGGCGGAGATTACCGCCAAGTTCCGGGAGAGGGCCTTATTGGTGCCTCAGTATGCAGGGGATGAGGAGATGCGGAGGACCCGCTATCATTACATGTTGAGAGCTGATATTTAGGAGCATGTCAGCTTCTCGGCATGCCCGACCCTGGACTTTATGATTGCCAGGGCGCGGGAAAGGGAGATTGATTTGGAGCACATTGCGAAGAGGAAGTCGGATCAGATATATACTTTGGAGGGTCCCGGGAAGAGACCCAAGACTTCAGATCAACGATTAGTAGGTCGGCAGGGCCGAAGTCAGTGCAGCACGTGCGGGAAACTGCATGAGGGAGTTTGTCGTTCCAGGGGTTCAGGCTGCTACAAGTGTGGCAGTGATGGTCACATCAGCAGGGACTGCCCACAGGGGGCAATCCCATTATGTTTTCACTTCAATCAGGTGGGCTACAAGAAGGTCGACTGCCCGACGATGAAGGGAGGAGTAGGGAGTGCGTCTGCCCCGACAACTTTGAGGATTACGGATGGGTGAGAGGGTAGGGCCTTGCAGTGACAGATGAGGGAGATATGGATTACAGCAGGGAATGTTGCAGGTATGTATCAATGGCTATTTTCGATTCTATATGTATTAGGATTGTTCTTACCTCGATCTCAGGTGATAGTATGTATGAGTTGTCTCTCTGCTTGTATTCGGATTGTATTTTCAGAATTGTCATATGCCAATTGCATACCAGGAACTATTAGTAGCTAGTGTAAGGTCATCTCTCACTTCGGGTTCGAAGTGTCCAGTATTATCTCGGTTACGGCCGAAAACGGTTCAGGAGCGTTACGTGGAGGTCGGTGGGCAGGGTCCATGGATTAGTCATCCACCATCATCAGGGTTCGGTGGTTCTAGTCTTGGTGTTTAGGATAGCTTTTGGAAGCATCAAGGGAAGTGGTCTATCACTGAAGAGGTTGCTCTGAGCATTAGTTATTCGAACCTTAAGGACGTCAGTTTGAGCTCAGGGGATTATCAGTATCGTATGGTATTTGGAGTGGGCTAGTGACGGATCGCTAGCAAGATTAAGGCGATGGTAGTTATCATGCCTATTGTGTAAGGGAGGAAGGAATGGAAATCCTTGGACTTTCGCGTGCCGAAAAGACTTAGCCGAAGCTAAGTGGAGGAGAAACAATCATGTTACGGGAGCAGAAGCGGTTTTGAAAAGGGGATAAGTTTCACTCTCCAGTCAGGAAGAAATACGGCCCAGGCGGCTGTATGAATTGAGGATAGTGTGAATTGGAAGTTCGGAAAACTTGCCAATTTGTGAGATATCATTCTCGGGATGTTTAATAGCAGGTTTCGAAAGAATCAGTTGGGAGTTTCAGTTAGGACATGAGTACAACTTGGGGTACTAGATTGTGCTTGTATGCTCGATTATGGGTATGTACGGATTAGTAGTGAGCGAAAGACCATGGTCAGCGGTCGAGTCAGTGTGAAAGGTGTTGTAAGACTTTGGGTTAGCCGTAGCATCCACTAGCAGCCAGTCGGTATGGAATGTGTTGTCAGACTACCGGATAGCTGTAGCATTCACCAGTGGTCAGATAGTATGAGAAGTGTAGTAAGACTGCGGGGTGGTCCGTAGCAATGGTTTGCAGATAGTGTAGGAGTGTTGTAAGACTATGGGGTGGCCCGTAGCATTCACTAGCTAGCAGATATAGTAAGGGAGTTATAAGACGGCGGTGTGGCCCGTAGCAATCGTATATTAGTATAGTTAGACTGCGGTGTGGCCCGTAGCATTAGTATAGTTAGACTGTGGTGTGGCCCGTAGCATTAGTATAGTAAGACTGCGGGGTGGCCCGTAGCATTAGTCGGCAGATAGCGTAGAAGTGTGGTGAGACTGCGGGGTGGCCCGTAGCATTAGTTGGCTGGTAGCGCAGAAGTGTTGTAAGGCTATGGGGTGGCCTGTAGCATTCACTGGTTGGCAGAACGAGTATAGTAAGACTACAGGGTGGCCGGTAGCATTCTTCGGTTCCTATTCGACAGTAAGAATGTATCAGATGCGTGATTCGCTGGCAGGGTTTTCAGATAGTTTAAGATAGGGCGGGGCAGCCGCTCGGATGTGAGTGGGCCACATTATGAATGGATTCGGAAGGCGGTAGGTCATTGGAGACCAGGAGTGATGTAAGACTACAACGGTTTTGGTAGCATTCACCTTTAGTAGTAGATTTGCTGGCAATGAGTAGTCAGACAATACGATTGGGAGGGTCAGCAGGAATGTTGGAGCCGTGAGTAAGGGTGTGGATCGAGGAGTTTCAATAGCTGAAGTTCTCCAGAGGTCGCTGGAAGCGACTGAGAGATTGTGCTTGGAATTAGTAGCCGGTGGGAGTCCGGTAATACAAGTAATGACAGATCAGTCGCCGAGCAAGGTAGTATCAGTTCATCCGAATAGTGGTTAAGAGACAGCAGGACGTTCGGATAGAAGGGAGTACTGTGAGGAACCTTGTACGCAAATTAGCTCACCAAACAAAGGCACTAAGTCACTTACAGACGGATTGAATAATCTCAGAGTAATGGGTCTGACCCTGTAGCGCAGCTCTCGTATAAGTCTAACCGTTTCAGGGATGAATTTGCTACTCGAATGATTATCTGAGCCCTCTGTCAAGTATCAGTATGCTACAGCTAGTTATGGTCATGGATTTTGTTCTGATGATAGCATCGAGATTATCGTCACTGGGGAGTGTGCATTGGTCAGTTACTCGATGGGATGGCATGGTAGTTTTGGAATGTAGGTGGTCCGTCAGGGGGATAGACCAGCATGGGATTCAGACTTTGGGGAGACAGAAATGACTTGCAGAAACTCGACGTTCTGTTTATTTTAGGATGTGGTCCGTGTAAATTGCACGATTCAGCAGTGGTGCCTTTAGGGGATATTCAGGAGGGTGACAGCCTGAGTTACAACGAGCGGCCAGTAGCTATCCTCGACAGGAAGTCAAAGGATCTGAGGAACAAAAGCGTAGAGCTGGTGAAGGTGCAATGGCGGCACCGCAAGGGCTCAGAATGGACATGGGAGTCGGATTCAGTAGCAGACTTCGAGGAAGAAGTCTAAAATAAGTGGGGGAGATTTGTAGCGCCCCGTTCTTGGTACGTTTTCAAATTCAAGAAATATTGGGATTTACTCTAGGACTCGGCCAGTTGGAGGCCCAACTCGTCGAGTTGACTCGGCATTATGCGGGAGTTTTAGTAACCTACTCGATGAGTCGGGGGACCGACTCGACGAGTAGAATCTGTGTGGACAAAACCCTAATTTTTAGGGTTTGCACCCTATTTAAACAACTTTTCTTGCCTCAACCCAGCCTCCATCGTTCCTCCCAACCTAGAGAAACCCTAACTCGAAACCCTAAGCCATTATTGAGTGTTCTTGAGATTTTTGGTGTCTTTTGTGTGTATTAGAAGTTGAAGGAAAAGAAGGAAGCTTGGAAGTTCAAGTGGAAGTTAGTAGATCCAGAGATTGTGCCCTAATTCCAGCTCACTTGAGGTATAAAGCCGAAACCTTGACTATTCTTTGCTTAGATCTTGATTTGGGGCTATTTTCTACCTTTTCCTAAGCCTTAGTGAAGCTATAGTCGGAATTGTGTGCATAAGTGGGTTTGTGCTTCAGATCTGGAACCACTGAGGGTTCCCATGGCATAAAGGTGCCAACTTTATGGCCATGGGAGACCCATGCTTCATATATATACCTCTTTTATGGCTTTTGAGCCAAAAACCCCATGCATGGACGTCAAGATTGGAACTTTACGTGTGAAATGGACCCTAGGAGGTCAGATCTATGGTTTTGATGCATTGAGACCCATTGTAATCGACTATATAGTTTTGGACAAAGAGGGACTCGGTGAGTCACTTGGGTGACTCGGCGAGTCGGGACGCTTTTTCCCCCAAAATGTCTTCTGGAAATGGTGTAGATTAAGTGGAAGGAACACTCAGCCTGCTAGGGGTTTGTCGTGGACCTGGAAATCATAGGACTCGGCGAGTGTATGAACATACTCGGCGAGTCCAAGGAAATCTCCCAACTCATGAAGATGGACTCGACGAGCTGTTCATACAACTCGGCGAGTCATAGACTGAACACGTTCATATGAGGGAGATGAACTCGACGAGTTCAAGGATGAACTTGGCGAGTCGGTTAAAGATGGTCCCGATGTTATGGGTGAAGAAGGACCCGTCGAGTGGTTGCTGGACTCGGCAGGTAGAATCGGGGTTTTAAGAGTTTATGGAAAAGGGGACTCGACGAGTTGGCGGGCTAACTCGGCGAGTCGAGTCAACTGGATGTTGACTTTGAACAGGGTTTGACCTTGACTGTTGGCTTGGAGTTGGGTTGACTCTTGTAAGAGGGTTATGATTATGAATTAGTAATCGAGAAGGGTTGTTGTGTAGGGATTGAAGAGTTGAGACGAGCTGATTTCCGTGCCGAGGATCGTGCTGGCACTACACGACATCGAGGTGAGTCTCCTCACTGTTTGTATGGGTCTACGACCATAATGTCGGCCCATTTAATTTATGTATGGTAGGAAGACCCGGGTGTTAGCCCTAGGCTTTATGCATGAAAGACCAGGAGGAGGCTCCTGGCACACAGTATGCTATTATGTATGGTAGGAAGACCCGGGGGTTAGCCCTAGGCAACATGTATGAAAGACCAGGAGGTGGCTCCTGGCACACTGTATGCTGAGTAGCCTAGTAGAGTAGTATGTATAGTTGTCTTTGTGATGCTTTCATGGAAGACCAGGGGGTGGCCCTTGGCACTTGTTTGTAAGACCCAGGGAGTGGCCCCAGGCTTGAAAAGAAAGACCACGTGCCGCCCATGGCATGACAGCAAGACTATGTCTGGCACATAGCGGTTTTTAATTAATCAAAACGAAATTTTTGGTCTTGAATTTTGGGATGTTACAACTTGGTTCTTCATTCATTTCCTAAGTCATATAGTGAGTTTGTTAAAGACTAGTATGTGACAGACGACGACGTGACCCTTATCGATCTTACTTATTTGCTTATTGCTGCTGAATCAGCAATGATTTGGCGCACTAGTAAAGCAAACTTTATTGGAAGATCTACTTCCCAAACTTCCATGAACATTGACAATGGCAATATTGGAAGTCCAGAAAAGCTTTCCCTTTCCAATGGAAATGGATTGGCCAAGTTCAAATCGTTTAACCAAATGGTAAAGAGAAAGGCTAAGTATGTGATTGTCCTGTGTACCATTCTGAGATAGTCTGTTTGTTTCTATTGCCAAGAGAAGGAGCATTGGTTGTGAAGCTGTCCTGACTACCTGAGAGATCTAAGAGATGGTAAAATCAAATTGTATGGTTCTACTTTAGGTAATTTCACTATCTAACTCTATTAAGTTCCTACTTATAGATTCTTAATACATGATGTGATAAGATTGCATTTTGATGTTTTGTAGGATCAAAGAAGAGAAAGGAAGCTTGAAAGAAGAGTAAGCTGATTTTGATTGCGAAGAGATGGATTTCGATCGCATGGTTCGATGATCAGATTTTTTTTGAGCTGCTGCTTAGGAGTTATGATAGATTGCTTAGGAATAGATGGCAACATAGTTTTCATTTGTATTTGCATTGTAAGGACAAGTTTTTCCGTACATTTTATAAATAAAGAAAAAAAACTTTGGTTTTGTCTTGTTTTATATTTCCTTGCAATGGCATTTCTGAAAATTGTTGTTTATATGTTTCTATTAATAGCAATATTGAAAATGGTTTGATTCTTAGTTATATCAATTGTGGTAGTGTCATAATTTTCTAAGTAAGGAAAGATTCTCATCGCCCAAGTTTCAATTGGACAGAAACCTGGAATCATATGATTTGAATCATGTGATGTATGAAAATCTTGGTACTTGGGAGAATTGGGACTAATTCCTTGTTTACATATGTATGTAAGTCAAGTGGAAGATGAAAGGATCTAGTACACATTGATGTGTACTGGTCAGGCCCACCACAAAGGATGATAAAGGCTATTCATCATGATTTACTAATGGTTCAGTAAATATGGTTATGCTTACAAGTTTAAGCGTAATTCTAATACCTTGAAAAGTTTCAATGTATAGCAGAACGAATAAGAAGAATCAATTAGGTAGAAAGATAAAAGTTTCTCCACTCTGAAAGGAAAGGAGAGTACTTTAGTATCATGTTTTATGATCATCCTTATGATTATGGAACCATGTCTCAATTGATCCTCTAAAGATACCTTAGTGCATTTATATGACTAAGGAGAGGTATCGGGAATTGTTAAAATGGTTAAAATCAAAAGGATGAGTCATACTTCGTTCCAGTATCAAGTCTTAGAGTCATACTCCAAGATTATGCCTTGAGTGACATATCTTAAGTAGGTTTATAGCTCATTTGTAATTGGTAGTTGTGATAAAACAAAGACCAACTAAGACCAATTGTGTGAAGTCTTTGTCTTGATAGGAATCCACACTAACTCTTGGATATTAGTTAGTCAAGGAATGTTTCTTGACAAGAGAAACTTATATGTCAAGTAGTCAGTGGGAGTCTTAAAGATCTTGAAAAGTTTCAGGAACTAATCAAGAATAAACCTATTGTTCATCGCGAGCACACGACTTAAGGTTTGTAACCTATCGTTTTGACATATTCTTGTTTCTGTGCCCATTCCAGTTAAAGTTGACTATGCATGTGAGTTATATGAGTTCGCATCTGTTTGCATAAGGCCTTCTTGATCAGTGAAAGTTCATTGACTTCGGTGGGAGCTGGGACTCCTACCTACCACTCGCAGAGTTCTCCTACAACAACAGCTTTCACTCCAGCATTGGTGCTCCACCCTATGAGCTGTTATATGGGCGGAGATGCCGCACCCCAGTCTGTTGGGGCGAAATGGGTCACAGGGTGATGGGTCGGACCGAGGTAGTCCTGCAGACTACCGATATGATTCAGCAGATTAGACAGCAGCTGCAGACCGCATAGAGTCGGCAGAAGAGCTACGCCGATCTGAGTTGGAGTTTCAGGTCGGTGACATGGTACTCCTGAAGGTCTCACCCTGGAAGGGCGTGATCCGCTTCAGGAAGAGGGGGAAATTGGGTCCCTGATACATTGGACCGTTCCGGATCATTGCCATGGTTGGCAAGGTGGCATATAGACTCGAGCTACCAGAGGAGCTTAGTCAGATCCACAGTACTTTTCATGTTTTGCTATTGCGGAAGTGCGTTCTGGACGAGGAGGCGGTGGTGTCATTAGATGATATTCAGGTCGATGAGCGCCTGAACTACGTAGAGAGGCCAGTGGCCATTCTGGAAAGGAAGGTGAAGGTTCTGCGGAACAAGGAAGTGCCTTTGGTAAAGGTACAATGGGAGCAGCGGAGGGGATCTGAGTGGACTCGGGAGCCGGAGGCTGAGATGCAGGAGCATTATCCGGAGTTGTTTGCCGCAGCCGACTTTGGGGACGAAGTCTAGTTCAAGTGGGGAGAGTTGTAACACCCCGACTCCCAGGTATATATATCTTTACAGCTTTATGTCCATATCAGAAGATCTACTCGACGAGTTGGTGCCCAGACTCGTCGAGTAGGGACGCGTCTGGCCACGTGGTTTAAGTGACCAACTCGACGAGTCGGTGAACCCGACTCAGCGAGTTGGAGCTGGAATGAGAAACCCTAATCCCATGGGTTTTGCACCCTATTTAAAGGATCCTTGTCCCCTTAGCCTCCCCTTACAGCCTCTTGTGAGTCTAGAAACCCTAATTCGTGTGTGTACTCCATTCTTGGGTGATTTTCAAGCTTGGAAGGTGATTTGCAAGAAGAAGACTTGAAGTATAAGAGAAGTGGTGCAATAGGAGCTAGTGGATCTGACCCTTCTGCTTATTGGCATCAGTTTGAAGGTAACAAGTTGTTACCTTGACCTTCTTCTATCTAGATCTATGCATGTTTGAGATTAGGGCTTTCCTAGCATGTATATTAGCCATTTTTGAGTATAGACTAGGATCTGAAGTTGCAACTTCAGATCTGAGCTTATCTTGGTCTCTATAGCTATAAAGTCTCTAGCTTTGGCAAGTATGAACCTCCCCTTTTGAGTTAAACCCCATTATAAGCTTAAATTTGATATTCTGAGCCTTTAGAGATTTGCATGCACGAACATTTTGCAACATTACGTGATAAACATGCCTCGGGGAGCTTGATCTGCAATATGGAGCTTTGGGGTGGCTTAAAAGCATCTGAATGAAGAAAGGACTGAAGGGACTCGACGAGTTGAATGGCCAACTCGGCGAGTCCGATGAAGATTGATTTCAACAAAACAAGCCGATGGTGATCTCACTTTCAAAAGAGATTGATTCTCTTACCTGCATCCTTACACCTAGAAAGGTACTTTTGTCGTGCAAGGAGATCTGCATGGACTCGGTGAGTCAGTAGGGTGACTCGGCGAGTCAGCTACGGTTTTCCCGACATTTGGACATGCATGAACTCGGCGAGTTATATGGA
Source organism: Lactuca virosa (assembly GCF_052849685.1). Classification (NCBI taxonomy): domain Eukaryota; kingdom Viridiplantae; phylum Streptophyta; class Magnoliopsida; order Asterales; family Asteraceae; genus Lactuca; species Lactuca virosa. Next base: position 47,734,975 of record NC_136427.1, read on the forward strand.
AACTCGACGAGTCAACCGGGGATTTCACGACTTCTCGAGTTCAGGAAGGACTCGTCGAGTCGGTGGACTGAACTCGACGAGTCGGGTCAACATGGACTGTTGACCTTGACTTTGACCAAGGATTGACTGGTTGACTTCTGGAGTATTTTGGTAAATTGGAAATTTATGGAAATGATTTCATGATAAATATAGGTGGTGGAGTTCGTTGCCGTGGTTCGAGAGTTTGAGTTTATCACTTCGATTCTTCAGTTGAGAGGTGAGTTATCCTCACTATATCAACAGGGTCTAAGGCACCAATGTCGGCCCTTATCGGATTTGTATCTGGGTTATTTTATGATATGCTTATTGATTTAAATCCTGGTAGTTAGGATGATGATATGCTTAGTGACCTGGTTAGGTCGGTATCCTGGTATATAGGATGATGTTATGTTAGTGACCGGTTAGGTCTGTATCCTGGTTATAGGATGTTCCTATGATTGATGATCTGTTAGATCGGTTGACTGTTATATATGCTAGCATATGATATTATGTGCACATGTTTGTTTGAATGGGGGTTGGGTTGAGGCGGTCCTGCTTTGTGTTGAAGACCAACATACCCAGGGCGGTCCGGATAGACTACAGGCCCAGGAGGGCATGTCAGTCAGACCGAATGCCCGGCGAGCGGTCCGGATAGGTTGTAGGCCCTGCGAGGCGGTCCAGACGTGCCGAAGGCTCGGAGAGCAGTCCAGATAAGCTGAAGGCATGCGAGGCGGTCCAGTCAGGCTGAAGGCTCATTATGCATGTTGTTTGCTTATATGTTTATATGATATGGTTATATCTGTATGTCGTTGGTATTTTGGGGGTAACTCACTAAGTCTTCGAGCTTACATTTATCGATTATTGTTTCAGGTACTTCTGATGATCGCGGGAAGGCGAAGGTGTGATTGTACCGCTTCTCACACTTTATGATTTTATGTTTTGATTCTAGGATACTCTGACAATATACTATTTGAAAACAAGTTTTGTAATAATCATGGATTTTTAAATGTTTTAAAAAGTTTAAATTTGGAATGATTTTTATGGATGTTACAAGATCCAGATGACTTTTCATCTTGAGAACATGAGTGCTCATATTCCTGGTTTCCTCCATCTTGCAGGCATGAAGGGCTCGAACAGTTTCAAATCTTTTAGTCCTAGCTTGTTGACCAAACATTTGCTTGAGATGTTCAATCATGTCAAAGGTAGTGAACAGTTCCAGATCCCGCTGAAGATCAGGAATCATTGTGGCAAGCATATGGCATGAAACATCAAGTGAATCATCCACATGCTTAAGCCATGCATCATATTCAGCCTTTGGGACAGAAGGTGGTTCTTCCGGGACTTGTGATTAAGGACATAGTATTTCTTTTCTTGCTTTAAAACGATTCTCAAATTTATGTGCCAATCTAAAAATTTGGAGCGGCCCAGTTTTTCTTTGTGAAACATTGATTGAATGTTCATTGGATGGTGGTGTGTAACAGTAGTTGGTGGAGCTATCTACAAAATTTTAACAAAGTCATATTTAGTATTTAATTCTTTAAAAATAATACTCTTTTGTTTCCAAAAACATTATTGATTTAAAGTCTAGGATCCAAGTTAAAAATTAAATAAATGGTTAGATGACCTTTATCCCACTTACTCAATTTTAACAAGGTAAATAAATTTTATTAATTACAACACTTGTAATTCCTAGATGTATGAGACCCTTAACAATCCATTTTAATTTGACATGTTTGGTCTTATCTATGCCTTGGAACACTCTTCCTTAGGTGACCTTTATCACAAGAGGTTTCCAATCAAGTCATATAAGTAGAGAAACTTGTATAATTGGTCTATAACTTGATTATAGAAATCACAAAAATACTTTGGCCACCAAAAGATAACACAAGTGGTTGGGTGACCTTTATCCCACAAGCATTATACAAATGGTGTGCAAATGTTCCTAAAGTTGGATGACATAGACTAGCCTTTTGAAAAGTGATTTGAATGTTTTATTATTCTATTTTAAAACATGTGATATCATGATAATTGCATGCATTCAATTAATAATGGTATCAATTTTCAAAAAATCACTTTTAAGGTTCAAATATAAAACCCGTTTTTTATATTTTGATACGGTTCAATTTTAATGATAGTATCCAATATTAAGTTTGATTTTGAGTCATGTGGAACCTTATTATAATACTTAATAAAACTCCCTTTTATTATTAATATGTTGGGATTTGAATAAGTCATAAAATCACCATTTTAGAATTATAATTTTACAATTTCAAAACTTGTTGTTATTAATGATTTAATAAATCTGGATTTTATTCTAAAATTATAATTTATATAATCTAATATTATCATTTTTCAAATTGGAAAACAAACTCAATGTGATAATTAATTTGTTCAAAAAATAGTTTGAGTTTGTGAAAATCGAATTTATCAACCATACAAAATATTTGCATAAAATAAACAACACAAGCATGCATTTGACATAAACAAACCTTAAACTAGATAACACTTTTGTGAGTCAACACAAAAGTGTATAGTCCTTCCTAAGGGACTAAGGGAACAAATATTACCATTTGTTCTTCATGTGATCTTCAAGCTCCCACTTGCAATAACAACCAACTTTGTTGCAATTTTATAAAAACTTTATAAATTTATGAACCTTTATAAAATCTTTATAAAACCGTGACTTCCTCTTGATTTTTTCAAAAATGGGCCCCATCTTCATCTTGTTACAGCTTTCATAAAATAAAAATAGTATAAAACAAATCTATTACATAAAAATAAAAAGAATAAAAACTAGCTACTTTCATTACATACTTTACGAATAAGAATATTACAAATCATTTTTAACCAAATCACACAAACAACAAAACAAATAGTTCAAGGCTTGTTTATGCACTCTAAAATACATATAAACATAAACCAACCTTTTTTTTTAAAACAACTTTAAGTGACAAAAAATGCATGTAAGTTTTTGTCACACAAAATAACAATTAAAAAGTTGTTAAAAAAAATATGTATGAACTTGTTTTTATACAAAACCAAGTTATCCATATTCTCCAAAAACTAAGATTTCAATAAATCAAAAAATCTAATTAAACTTGCAAGGTCGCTCTTGATACCAATTGTTGGGTTTTAGATTAAAATTAGTTTCAAAAACTCATAAATATGGCAAACGAAAGACTTGAAATTTTAAACAATTATAAACAAGTTACAACCCACCAATGATCTTGAAAGTAATAGAAAGGAAGTGTAACGCCCGTGTTTCTAGGCTAGGCATTAATATTGACATAATAGTCTAGGTTAACATTTGTAACTCATTTTGAAGAAATAAAAAGGAATTATGTGAATATTATGTGAATTATGTGTTTTATGCTTAATTATTAGGATTTAATTAATTAAGAATAAAAAGGAGCGTCGAAAATAAATATTAGATAAAGTCGATATCTATTAAGAAAGTTGTAGTGGTCGTGACAAGGATTTCGGATATATAAAGAATACCGAAATCCGAGTTATAACGAAGAAGTTATGACATGTCGAAGTTTCGCGACAAAACCGGCACGGTGTCGAATGACGTAAAAAGTGAGTTTTTGATAAACTACTTTTTAGCCTTAGTGATCTAAATGAAAGTCGTAGTGTTTGTTAAACCGAGAGTAGGTATAAAAAGAACGCACAAATCTGACTTCGCATGAGGAAGTTATGATTTTTCTAAGTTTCAGCTTAGCAGTAGACAGCTAAAAACCCGAATTTGAGATCGAGTGACTTTTAGCCGACATGATCTAAACGAGAATCGAAGGTATCGTCAATAATAGTAAAACGGTAAAAAGACAGACGAAAACAAACGTCGGATGAAGAAGTTATGAATTTTTAACGGATTTTCTGTCCTGGTCTGTTAAAAATAATAATATTAAAATTAAAGTCAAAATTACCCGACAAAGTATAAACGAAAGTTGTAGAGCGTAATTTTACCTACGCGTGCATATAAAGAACGTCAAAAACGGAGCCCGTATGCGAAAGTTATGGATTTTAGAAGTTTTTGCACAAAAACCGAGAAATTTCGCATAGTCATGTTTCGGCCACGTCACCTTCGCTCCATCCGCGCCACGTGTCCGAACTGCTGAGTCATTGAGACCAATTCCGCAACATCTTTTAAAAGGATTTCTCTGATTTTATTTGAAAAGCATAAATTAAATCGGTCTTTTATGGCCGAGAAATTAGGGGATGTCACAGTTGGTATCAGAGCATTAGTTTAAGCGAACTAGGAATTTGTAGGATTTCTAGACTTAAACTTAGAATGCTAAGTGATGATTGTGAGATGAGTGTCTACCATATTTTAGACACGAGCACTAGTTTATTTTAGGAAAGATGCCTAAAATGCTTTTATGTGCTAAATGTTATATGTTTTCCATATATGATATTATTTGTTTGGATCTATGGTCTGTTACCGACCGGATCTGGAAACTTTATGTGTGTAGGATTCTAAGCGTATGACTACGATATTAGAACTAGCATGTAAATGTTTTGGAGTGATAAGGAGAATTAAGAATATCGATCGTGAATAAAGATCTAAATTCACGTTATTCGGTGTATAGATAAAAAATGGCAAGAACTCGCAGTGGAGTTGGAAATGCAAACGGAAACAGGAATCAACAACCTCAACCCCAAGTACTTGAGCAAGTACCTGTTGTAGCAGCTGCACTTGAGCCAATGACAATGGCTGGAGTACAAGCAATGATGCAGATGATGTTGGATCGCTAAATGGAAGAGACAAGGTGATTACTACAATAGGATAGGGAAGAAACTATGATGCCTGTTGAACAGCCCGAAATGAATGAAGGACAGTCGGATGAAGGAAACTTCAGTGGGGTTCTTGGTCAAGCCAACCCACCGATAGTTAGACAACACAACCAGGATGGAGGAGTTGATGGACGTGGATGCAAATACAAAGATTTCATGGCATCCAAACCACCGTGTCTATCTGGAAGCCCGACACCGGTGGAAGTCATGAATTGGATCTCCGAAATGGAGACAATGTTTGAAAGTTATGAGTGCAGCAACAAACAGAAGACCGCACTTGCAGTTCCTCTGTTAAAATCTGGTGTATTGAGCTGGTGCAAGTTACTAGCTGATTCGATGCCCAAGGGAGAAGCTAGCAAGATGTCTTGGGAAGACTTTGTGGTACAACTGAAATTGCAATACTGCTCTGAGCAGGATCTTCTGGAAATCAATAATGAGTTCCAGAATTTGAAGAAGGGAAAGATGAGCGTTACTGAATACGCTGCTAGTTTTACAGAAAATATGAAGCTTGTTCCTTATCTAGTTCCGAATGAACTCTCCAAGGTCAACAAGTTTGCCCACGGATTACCAGCGGACTTTGGTCCAATGGTCAAGCAAACAACCACTTTGAAAGCCGCCATCTACGCTGCTAAGAATGTTGAGACTCAGATCAGAGAGAAGGGTCTGGAGAGGGCAGAAGTTGGCGAAAAGAGAAAGTTTGAAGGAACTTCAGGTTCCAACAAGAAAAGCAAATTTGCAAAGTCTAAGAAGTTTGGAGGAAGAGGAGGAGGCGAAGTGAAATGGTGTGAAAAGTGCAAGAAAAAACACTCTAGGAAATGTAGTGAGGAGGTGACTTGCTACAAATGTGGAAAGACTGGGCATTATGCCAAAGAGTGTCCGTCCAACAAGAGGGTATGCTTTGGATGTAACGAAGAAGGGTACGTTTTGAAAGACTGTCCGAAGAAGAAGGATGCAGCAAAGCCCAATCTTCCATCAAAGCCGAAGGCGAGAGCCTTTCAGATGACACTTGAAGCTGCGAAAGAAGAAGTCGATGTCGCTTCAGGTACCTTTCTCGTAAACGAATTGCCTGCCCAAATTTTGTTTGATTCTGGAGCCAATTACTCCTTTATTTCGCATGAATTTGGTAGAAAACTAGCTTTTCCTGTAGACTGACTAGTTAATGCTTTAATAGTCGAGATTGCTAGTGGCAAGTTTATACCTGTTAGCCATCGTATTAAAAACATCCTCATTGACTTCAATGGGAACAAGTTCCACGAGGAATTATTACCTATCGAGTTAAATGGTTTCGACATAGTTCTAGGAATGGATTGGCTTAGCGCCAATGATGCTGAAATATTGTGTAGAAAAAAGATAGTAAAAGTAAAACCACCAGGGAAAGAGTCGTTTATGGTGTATGGAGACAAACACAGAGTAAACTCTGGAATCATTTCCCTAATGAAAGCCAGAAAGTGTTTGGCCAAGGGATGTACATCATATCAAGCATTTGTGATCGATGCTAAAAAGGAAAAGAAGGAGGTGCAGAATATTCTGGTGGTGTGTGACTATCCGGAAGTCTTTCCCGAAGATCTTCCCGGATTGCCCCCTGATCGACAAGTAGAATTCCGTATCGACTTGTTACCAGGAACGACGCCAATAGCAAAAGCACCGTATCGATTAGCACCAACAGAGATGAAAGAGCTTATGACACAACTTCAGGAGTTGTTGGACAAAGGTTTTATTCGACCTAGTTCATCACCCTGGGGAGCACCGGTGTTATTCGTAAAGAAGAAAGACGGGAGCATGAGAATGTGCATCGATTACAGAGAGCTGAATAAGGCAACAATAAAGAACAAGTACCCGTTGCCAAGGATTGATGACCTGTTCGATCAGTTGCAAGGTTCGAGCTATTTCTCGAAGATCGATCTTAGGTCAGGATATCATCAGCTAAAGGTAAGAGAGCAGGATATTGAGAAGACTGTGTTCAGAACAAGATATGGACACTATGAGTTCTTGGTTATGTCGTTTGGACTAACCAATGCTCCAGCAGCTTTCATGGATTTGATGAACAGGGTTTGTAAACCATACCTTGATAAATCCGTGATAGTGTTCATAGATGATATTTTGATTTATTCAAAAAGAAAGCAGGAGCATGACAAGCATCTGCGTGAAGTGCTTGAAGTTCTGAAAAAGGAGAAGTTGTATGCTAAGTTCTCTAAATGTGAATTTTGGATTCAAGAAGTCCAATTTTTGGGTCATGTGGTTAACCAAGAAGGGATAATGGTTGACCCAGCGAAGATTGAAGCTGTGATGAAGTGGGAACAACCGAAGAGTCCTACGGAGATCCGAAGCTTTTTAGGATTAGCTGGATATTATCGAATATTTATCCAAGGCTTTTCTTCGATCGCTACTCCATTAACAGCTTTGACCCATAAAGGAGCTACTTATACTTGGGACGAGAAGCATAAGGAAGCTTTTGAGAAGTTAAAGAAGAAATTGTGTGAAGCACCGATTCTTTCTTTTCCTGAAGGAGTTGATGACTTCACAGTTTATAGCGATGCATCTGGAGTTGGGTTAGGTTGTGTTCTGACCTAAAGGGATAAAGTGATAGTGTATGCATCGAGGCAATCAAAAGAGCATGAAAAGAACTACCCCACTCATGATCTGGAGTTGGCAGCGGTAGTATTCGCCTTAAAGATATGGAGGCATTATCTTTATGGCACAAAGTGTAAACTTTTCACTGATCATAAGAGTCTTCAATATCTCTTTAATCAGAAGGAATTGAACATGAGGCAACGACGCTGGCTAGAGTTACTCAAGGACTACGACTGTGAGATACTTTACCACCCTGGTAAAGAAAATGTTGTTGCTGATGCTCTCAGTCGGAAGGTAAACCTTGAAAAGAAAAGGCCAAGAGCGTTGAGAATTGAAGTTGTCTCGACAATTGTGGAAAGTATAAAGAAAGCTCAAGAGGAAGCTTTAGAGAAAAATAACCGAAAGGAAGAACGTTTGGGCAAAACGTTAGTATTCGGTACAAACAACCAAGGGCTGAAGGTATTCCAAGATAGGATTTGGGTACCTAAGACGGTAGGAGTAAGAGATCTTCTGATGGAAGAAGCTCACAAGACCATGTACTCGATTCATCTCGGCAGCACAAAAATGTATAGGGATCTAAAACCCTACTACTAGTGGCCGACGATGAAGATCGATGTTGCTAAGTATGTGGCCGAGTGTGTAACATGTGCTAGGGTTAAGGCACAACATCAGAAACCGTATGGGAGGTTAGAACCTTTGCCTGTACCCATGGGTAAATGGGAAGACATCACCATGGATTTTGTGACTAAACTGCCCAGAACAAAGAACGGTCACGACATGATTTGGGTGGTCGTTGATCGCTTCACTAAGAGTGCGCATTTCATAGCAGCCAACGAGAAATGGTCTATGGATAAACTTGCGAATTCTTATGTGAAGGAAATTGTGAGGCTTCACGGTGTTCCGTTAACGATTGTATCAAATCGTGACAGCCGTTTTACCTCAAGGTTTTGGAGGAGTCTACAAGAGGAATTGGGTACCAAGTTGTGTTTGAGTACAGCTTACCATCCGCAAACCGATGGTCAGAGCGAACGAACAATTCAAACACCGAAGGATATGCTGAGAGCATGTACCCCGGAATTCCAAGGTAACTGGGATGAACATTTACCTTTGGTAGAATTTTCCTATAATAACAGTTTCCACTCGAGCATCAAGATGGCACCTTATCACGCTTTGTATGGAGAAAAGTGTCGAACGCCGTCATATTGGCTGGAAGCTGGGGAAAAGCAGTTTATGGGACCTGAAATAGTCCATCAGACTGCTGAAAAGTTGAAACTAATCAGGGAAAGGATGTTAGCAGCTCAAGATCGACAAAAGAGCTATGTTGACAAGAAAAGACAACCGATATCATTCGAAGTTGGAGATTCGGTTTTACTTAAAGTCTCGTCGTGGAAGGGACTTATAAGATTTGGTAAAAGGGGAAAGTTGAGTCCAAGGTTTATTGGACCATTTAAAGTTCTTCATAGGATCAGGAATCAAGCTTACAAGCTAGAATTACCGGAAGAACTAGAGGGTATTCATAACACCTTTCATGTGTGTTATTTGAGAAAGTTCACGGGAGATGTGCCCGACATAATTCTAATTTCTAAATTAAGGTTGGATGAAAACAAGAGGTTAATTGAAGACCTGAGGCAATCGTTGACCGTAAGACTAAGAAGTTGCGACGCAAGATGGTCGATTTAGTGCTTGTGCGTTGGAAACATACGAATGGGCCAAATCTCACCTGGGAAACGGAGAGTGACATGATGAGTCGCGACCCGCATTTGTTTGCTAATGTGTGATTCCGGGGACGGAATCATCCTAAGGGGGAGAGAATTGTAACGCCCGTGTTTCTAGGCTAGGCATTAATATTGACATAATAGTCTAGGTTAACCTTTTTAACTCATTTTGAAGAAATAAAAAGGAATTATGTGAATATTATGTGAATTATGTGTTTTATGCTTAATTATTAGGATTTAATTAATTAAGAATAAAAATGAGCGTCGAAAATAAATATTAGATAAAGTCGATATCTATTAAGAAAGTTGTAGTGGTCATGACAAGGATTTCAGATATATAAAGAATACCGAAATCCGAGTTATAACGAAGAAGTTATGACCTGTCGAAGTTTCGCGACAAAACCGGCACGGTGCCGAATGACGTAAAAAGTGAGTTTTTGATAAACTACTTTTTAGCCTTAGTGATCAAAATGAAAGTCGTAGTGTTTGTTAAACCGAGAGTATGTAAAAAAAGAATGCCCAAATCTGACTTCGCATGAGGAAGTTATGATTTTTCTAAGTTTCAGCTTAGCAATAGACAGCTAAAAACTCGAATTTGAGATTGAGTGATTTTTAGCCGAGACGACCTAAACGAGAATCGAAGGTATCATCAATAGTAGTACAACGGTAAAAAGACAGACGAAAACGGACGTCGGATGAAGAAGTTATGATTTTTTAACGGATTTCCTGTCCCAGTCTGTTAAAAATAATAATATAAAAATTAAAGTCAAAATTAGCCGACAAAGTCTAAACAAAAATTAGAGCGGAATTTTAACTACGTGTGCATAAAAAGAACTTCAAAAACGGAGCTCGTATGCGAAAGTTATGGATTTTAAAAGTTTTTGCACAAAAACTGAGAAATTTCGCATAGTCATGTTTCGGCCACGTCACCTTTGCTCCATGCGCGCCACGTGTCCGAACTGCTGAGTCATCGAGGCCAGCTGGCGAGGCGTGTCGCACTCCCTCGCATCCGAAGCGCTGGTCGAACCGCGGTCCGACGCGTGCCCTTCCTAACGTGTCCGAGCTTCGCAGGCGCGCCACGACTCCACCCCTCGGACCTAGACCTCGGTCCAATCAGAAGCCAACAGCTGGACCCTCGCACGTACATGCCACCTGACCCTCGCATCTGCTGACACCTGTTCGCTTCTCAGCCTTCGGATCAGAAGCCTCGCCCCTATAAATAGAAGGGTGCGAGACCTCCCGGGTATATTTTTGAAAAGTGTCATTTTTCACACCTTAAACAATATTTCTTCCATTCCAACTTCCCCCAAAGCCCCGGTATTATACCAAACACACGAAACACGTCCCGAAGTGCCCGATAAGCCCGAGAAATTTATCTTTTCGGTTTTGAAGCCCAACCCTCGCAGAGCCCGGTTTCTCAATAAAACTCCCGGTTTTATTAGAAACGATCGTCTTAAGAAACGAAGTGCTGCCCGATTATCATTAAATCATGTGAGTGTGTAGTTACCTTCATCTTACACCTAGATATGAAGTATTTTCTATAAAATACGTGCTATGTGTAATTATATTAATTGTTTAATTGAGGTGACTGTTGAATAGATGTTTTATACAAGTTTTAAACTGTATATGTATTTTATCTACAAATATGTTGGGTAAAACATGGGTAGACGAAATAGCCGATGTGTGTTAAAATGATGAGAGGCCTCGATGTTATTGTGATCCAGTCATCTAGCGGAGTATGGATGACGACCACGGACTTTTCTAGACAGTCCAGTGGAACGCTGGCAGGCTCGCAACCTGTAGGTGTTAATGAGCTTGGGTGTTCATTTGCTGTACTCCATCCCCCACATGGTTGCCTTATTTGACATAAATTGTTGGGAAACCCCCAAAGCAATATTGTCGCCCCGATGAAAATCCTTAGGCTAGGTCCCTTATGATAGGTGTTTAGGGACGTAAAGTGAGGATAACGGGAATGGGTAATCAGGGTTATTGTTGATTGATGAACTTAATAAGTTTATTATTATTGTGGGTTGAAAACCCTATATGCTCACCAGGCTCCCAAGCCTGACCCACTCAGGTTTTTATATTACAGGTAGTGGACCCCGAGCATAGTCGGATGATGATGAGAGATTTTTGGATTATAGGCCAGTAGTTGTAAATAACTGTTGTAAGGCTTATAATGTCTTGTTTATGCTTTTGATCTGTATCGGAACATGACATCCCGAGGTTTTGATATAAAAGGAAAATATATACTTTCTTAAAGAAAGGTTTTGATAAACTTTTATCATGTTTTGTTTTGGGGACCAATTCCGCAACATCTTTTAAAAGGATTTCTCTGATTTTATTTGAAAAGCATAAATTAAATCGGTCTTTTCTGGCCGAGAAATTAGGGGATGTCACAGGAAAAACCAACCATAGAAGAGTAAAAGAATAAACAACCTTTGTTGTCTTTGTATCCTCATGGGGGGAGGGTAGGAAGTTAATGAAGAATGTGGAACCTTTGAGACACCAACAACGAACCAACTTGAAGAGATGTTAGTCACAACTCTTAAGCTTTAAGCCTAAACAAAAATTGTCTTAAAGAGAGCAAGTAACTTCTTCTAACACTTTGGAAGATCAATGAGAGAGGGAGAGAGGAGGAACTATGGTTTTTCCATCGAAAAATGAAGGTATGAAAGCCTTCATAAAGCTAAATCATTACCCAAGAGTTCTTAACACTTTAAGGACTTCATACCCAAAAGCCTACATATCTCCCATGCTTTTTAAGCCATGCTTACTTTCCCCTATTATATTCAAAAGACTATGTCTTGTTTCCTAGAAACTAGCTCACCTTTTTTGGTATAAAAAAAGAAGAAAAGTTTAAAAAATTCTTATAAATCTTTATAAGATATAAACTATAACTTTTAGCAAAAAGACAAAAGAGTCTTTCTAGTCCAAAATAATGTACATGACTTATTAATTAATACCATATGAAATAATAAGTTACTTGTTATTGTAAAATAACTATTTCCATGAAATAAATATTTTTCCAATTTATTATAAGAGTTTATGAATATTTATTAAAATCAATTTCTAATAAATAATCAATTGTATCAAGTTGTTGTTAGTATGACCCTTAGGATTATATGTTAATTAGCAATATCATTTTAATATAACTCTTGAGCATGCAAGATCTTTCACTTTATTCCCGACTCTGCCATCTGCAATAAGCCGTGGAGTGGGCCAGTGTGGTTTCAGTATCGTTCAAATGATATGTCACAACTGGCATTTTAGCTAGGAAATTCTATTCCTGTATAACCATTCAACTATTGTAAAACTTATATTCTAAGTAAATCTCACTCAATGCACATTTAGATTCACCATTCATGTTCATCAAAGAGTCTGAAGCCCTAAGATCCATGGTTTAAGTCCATATTGGGCTAGGAGTTCCTTATTGGGCCTAATGTACCAATAAGCACCCAATTCAACTTTATTGGAGTTAGAAGCCCTAATTGGACCCAATTCACAAATTTAAAACAATTTGCACCATTTGGGCATAGAATGATTCATTCTAACCCTAATGGGCCTTATTGGGCCATAACTAATCCAAATAACCCTACTTAGCCATAAGCCCATTCTTTTACTCTAAATTGGGCCGTGAATGCTTCCAAGAGCCCAATGGGCCGAAAAACCTTATGTTTAGGATCCAAATGTCCTAGCTAGAGTTAATGGGTCCAATCTACTCCACTCTTTCTTCTTGGCCCAAAATTCGGCCCATGTATAAAACAACAAAAAAAGGGAAAAGAAGAGATTAAGGGGGGGTTGACTTTGGAGTGTCACCTCTATAAATTCCAACATACATCTAGGCTATAAACCACCATACATCCATACTAGTCACTTCACCATCTCTCTCTCCCCTTTCCTCTTCTACTCTCGGCTGAATGCAACACACACACACACTCCACCAAAATTCTCTCTAACACTCTCAAGAATCATCCTACTCCTTCCATCAAAAATCTCAAAATTTGCTTGTGTTTCAAGAAGGATTTCACAAGATAATCATCACTTCTTGGTAAGTCTTTACACACCCAAGTTTATAACTCCATTCTCATGTTAGATCACTCTTTTAAGCAAAGTTTTTGGTGATTTTGTTTCCTAGAACTTCTTAAGTTCGAAATCTACTCAAGAAAGCTTGCTAGGACCAAAATCTTCTTCATTTCTTCTTCAAAACCGAAACATCAAAGCAAAGGTGAGTTCATACCCCCTTGTTTTCGGTTTTCATATGATTTTTGGGGGAGAATACAAGTAAAATGTGTAGATCTATGTGTTATATGCATGTTTGGTGTGAATTCTTAGTTTATTTGACAAAAATGTGTTAGATCTTAGTGAATCTCGAAATTTTAAGTATTATGTAGCAAAGATCTAAGAACTATAACACTATATATATATATATATATATATATATATATATATATATATATATATATATATATATATATATATATATATCATATTACCAAGCCAAAGGAGAACACATGTTTAAGATGCAAAAGAATTCAACAAAAACCTTGTTAAAGGTCAAAATTGTCAAGAAAACAAAAGATAAGGGTAAAAAGCAAAAATTCTGTTTAAAAGGGGGCCAAACTGGTCCTACATGTATAAAAAGGTATTTTTATGCTAAACATACTTTTACAAGGGTCAAAAATGCAAATTTAAGCTTATTAGTCCAAACTTTTGGGCCTCACGGCCTTTGGGCCCAATTTGCGAAAAAATGAGGTTTTGAGGTTTAAAAATGTTATTTTGGCAAAAGTTTGAGTCATAAATGTAAATAAACCAAATTTAGAGGTGAAAACATCATTTATTCTCAATTTGGACCAAAAATGTAAAGTTTTCCAAAACTGGGCCGAAAATGTAAAGCTTTACCAAAAAGGGGCAGAAAATGTAATTTTCTGCAAAACAGGGTTTTAAATGTGAAAATATATCATTTTGGGTCAAAACAGTAAATTTACCAACATTTGGGACAAAATTGCAAACTTTTATAAATTATGGACTAAAGTGTCATTTTTACTAAACTTTGGGCCTTAATTAGAGATTTGAGTATCATTATCCAAAAATGCCATTTTTACAAAATGAAAGCCTTTTATCATCAATCCATTAAGCCTCGAACTAAAACAAACAACCGAATCAAAAGAACGAACGAATTACGTCAAAAGCTATTTATTGGGTCCAATATTCACATTTCTTGGCTATTGGGCCCTAAGGGCCCAATTAAGTGTGTATTGAGCTCAATGTTTTCCATGACATGTTAATTGGGTCTTGTGGCCCACTTACATGTTAACTTGGGCCTAAGTTATGGATTACATGTTTATTGGGCTTTTGTGGCCCATTTACATGCCTATTGGGCCTAAATTACCCTTTTACATGTGATTGGGCCTTTGTGGCCAAATTTCATATTAATAGGGCTTGGAATGGAAATTTCATGTGTTAGTAAACCGTAATGATACCCTTATGTAATCATTAAAATCCGTAAACTTATTCAAGTACCTTTCGAATACCAAAAACATCCCACAAATACGTAAACATTGAACATAGTACAAAGAGAGGTTAAGAATCTAGTGAGACTTGTCGGTTGGCACCACTGAGTGTACTATCGTAGCCTGTAGTTATAATCAGAGTTTCCTGGTAGGAAAGTGGGAGTTTGTGTATAGACCTATGCGGGGTGACCCCCCACGCCTTAGTTGTTCGCTACAGCTAGACTAGGCCAGTCTAGGGCGACAACATCCTTAGCAAGACCGGCATTTGGAAAAATACCAAGACGGGCGACCTAGTCATTATCATGCATGGTTATAACGGCTCATATAGGGATTCAATACCAAAAGATAACCATTTGAAGATAAACTCTTTAATTTTGTTAATGCAAACGACTTATTTAACGATACAAGAAGTTAGACGTTATTATAAAACAGAAAATATCGGATTTTCTGGGGAATTTATTTATATACAATTATCATTTATTCAAAATACAACGAACCTAAACTACACTCTTATAAGTTTTATCTATTAAATTCACACATGCATTTATACTCGATTTTCACATCATTTTCAAAACAATTTACACAGAATATCGGATTTTCTGGGTTTTTACAAAAGATACAAAGACTTTTACTCAAATATACTTATGAACTCACCAACATTATATATGTTGACCGTTTTCAAAATAACTTGTATTCTCAGGTAATCGTTAAGCCGGAAGATATGCAAGTGTGTCTGGTTTTGTTTATGTAACATCACTTATCGTACTTTGAACAATTAGAACTTATGTACTTGATGCGAACAATGTTGGTTGTATTATGTAATGTTGGTGATGAATGTGTTATGTTTCATGTATATTCATTGTAATGATTATTCAATTGATAGTCACACCAGCCCCTGGACGTTTCCGCCGTCTGGTTCGGGGGTGTGACAGGTTGGTATCAGAGCAATGTTTATAGTGAACTAGCATATCTAACCATACATGATATGCAACTATAAACACAATGGGACTAAATAACTCTGAACAAAACAAAAATCTCACACTTATGTGCGCATACTAGGATAACAATCTAACAACATCTAATAAAAGCTTATGGAGGAGATCGAACACTATGATTAAACCTGGGCAGTTATGTAGTCATATTAGGGATAAATATAGCCTGATCAACTATATTTATTCAGAATATGACCAACATGTGTTCGGGAGTAATCATAGCGGGAAATGAATCCAAAAGCCTACCTTACTCTCCAAAACTCTAGGGAACCCAAAACTTAAACAACTAAAAAATATACTATAGGAAATATTCAAAACGTGATTTATTTACGCACCCTCGTGCAGTCAGTATGGCTGGTTTCCACCACCCTGGAGATCCCTACTTTCCTAATCAGGGAAATAACAGATGGCTAGAGGAATCCGACGAGGAACCTGAAGAGGACCCCGTGGAAGAGGAGGAACCGGAAGAAGAAATCGAAGAGGGACCTACAGAACCTGTGGCAGACATTGAAGAAGAAGAGTCTGGTGACGACAGCGACGATGATTCAGATACTGAGTTTGTAGTCATCAACCCCCCATACCCAGTGAGGGTGCCAGCTCACCGAATGGGCCCTAACGACCCTACCCCTCCCTGGGGTATCGATATTTGGAGATGGAGCAGACAATAGGGACAGCGACCCCCGTTTGGCATGGCTCGTGAGTTCTATGACTTGAGGGATGGAGGATCGGCTGACTGAGCACTTCCAGTCATGGTGAGACGATTGATGGACACTGGCAATCTGGCTCAGAGCACCGCCGATCAGATGCACCAGATGCAGACTAAGGTTGAGCGGGCGGAGCAGGAAATACGAGAGGTTATCCGAGAGTTCCACATGAGGCAGGTGAGGTGGGAGAGTCGACTTCGAGACGCGGAGCGACAGGTGGCTCGCCTTCAGGGAGCATCCCCTTCCTCAGCACCACCCCCTGGCGCACCCCATCATGACTAGGACCAGCAGTAGCTATCATTAGTATTAGGTTTCTATTAGGCATTCTATGCTATGTACTACCGACTCTATGTTTAAGTGATCATACTACTCATAGAGCCGTTATGCTGCCGGATTTTTTTATTTTCCTTATGCACTGTATGCCATCTGGCAAATTTTCATGCATCAAAACTATTAGTATTAATGAAAATGCTTTATGTTTTATCATGACATTGTTATCTGCTAAGTGTTTTACTTCCTTGTTTTATGTCAACGTGTGAAAATACTTAAGTACATGCTATACCCATAGTCTATAGGATCACAAACTAGCAAAAACCATAGGCACTCAACATCTTTCCGTTCCATGACAGAAAGATGCCTCAAAGACCCAACCGTGGAAACAACGCAACACCGACCCCACCTGAGATAAACTCGGTTGCATTCCAGGCAGCAGTGTCCGCTGCGGTCACTGCAGCACTTGCGCAGATTCGCAATGGAAACAACGGAGAAAGCAACGGGCAGGGAGCCGGAAGATCCAATAAAGGGACGAACCACGGAGCCGCACGAGCATGCACCTACAAAGATTCCGCCAACGCCAAGCCTCGGACCTTTAACGGGACAGGAGGCGTAATAGCCCTGAAGAGATGGATCGAGAAGGTAGAATCCGTATTCGAAATCTGCGGATGTCCTGATGAGTGTAAGGTCAAGTTCGCAGCCTACACGTTCATTGACCAAGCTCTCTTCTGGTGGAATGGCCACGTAGAGGCCATGACACTCTCGGTGGCAAACACGATGCCCTGGGAAGAGCTGAAGGAGATGATGTTAGCGGAATACTGTCCTAGAGGTGAGATTCAGAAGATGGAACAAGAATTGTGGAACCTCACAGTTCAAAACTCCAACATCGACGCATACATATCCCGGTTTAGCGAGCTATCTCTTCTGTGTCCCGGGATGATCACCTCAGAAGGGAAAAAGATTGAGAGGTTTATATGGGGATTGACTGCACCTATCCAAGGGAATGTCATTGCGGCAAACCCTGAGACGTTTGATAGCGCCAAGAGACTAGCCAAGAAACTGTATGATCATGGCAACAAGAAGGGTGCCAAAACAGTGGAAGCGGAGGTTAAAAAGGAAGACGAGAACAAGAAAGGGAAAAACAAAAAGAGAAAAGGAAGGCAAAACTCGGAATCGTCTAAGAAGCAACAAACGGTGTATGTTCATGCTGCAACACAAGCTATCACCACACCACATGCTCCAGCCTCATGCACACCGAATGCTTCTAAGCAGTACTCGGGAAATCTCCCCAAGTGTGACAAATGTAACTTCCACCATCATGGAGAGTGCAGAGAGATGAGTTGCACAAGGTGCAACCGGAAGGGCCATACAACAAAGTATTGTAGGACTCAGCTCCCACCGAACCAGATGACGAAAAACAACAATAACAATAACAACAACACCAATGTTGGAGCCAGCTATACCTGTTACGGATGTGGGAAGACCGGTCATTTCAGGCGAAACTGCCCCAACGCGAACAATCAAGGGGCAGGAGCAGCAGGGAGAGTGTTGACAATGGGTCAGGGTGAAGCAGTGCAGGACCCAGCCGTTGTCACCGGTACGTTCCTACTTAACAACTCGTATGCATGCATCCTATTTGATAGTGGGGCGAAACGAAGTTTTGTAAGTAATAAATTCAAACACTTACTAAATCAACAACCCCGGAAGCTCAATGAAGCCTTTACGGTGGAAATGGCTAATAGGAAATCAGAAACAACAGAAGATATCTATATAGGATGTACGTTAGCACTAAACAATCACACCTTCCAAATAGACTTAATGCCTGTAAATATTAGGAGTTTTGATGTGATCATCGGCATGGATTGGTTAAGACCCCATCATGCCGATATTATGTGTCACGAGAAGGTCGTTCGCCTTCATCTTCCTAACCACGAAACCCTAATAATCTACGGAGATAAACCCGGCGCAAATCTTCGCCTTATCTCATGTGTCAAGGCACAAAAGTGTCTACAAAAGAAGAACTACGCATTCCTTGCTCACGTGGTGGACAAAACCAAAGAGGAAGCAAGCATTCGCAACATCCCAGTGGCGTGTGATTTCCCAAACGTGTTTCCAGAAGATCTTCCGGGAATACGCCCAGAGTGGCAAATCGAATTCTGAATCGACCTAGTGCCTGGAGCCACTCCAATAGCCAAATAACCCTATAGGTTGGCCCCTGCTGAAATGCAAGAATTATCAAGCCAACTGGGCGAACTCCTGGAGAAAGGATTCATCAGACCCAGCTTCTCGCCGTGGGGAGCTCCGGTTCTTTTCGTTAAAAAGAAAGACGAATCCTTCGGGATGTGCATCGACTATAGGGAATTAAACAAACTCACCATCAAAAACCAGTATCCATTTCCACGAATTGATGATCTATTTGACCAGCTTCAAGGAGCTAGTTACTTTTCAAAAATAGATCTGAGATCCGGTTATCATCAACTCAAAGTCTGAGATGAGGACATTCCTAAGACTGCTTTCCGAACTCGATACGGTCACTACGAATTCATTGTAATGCCCTTCGGTCTAACAAATGCCCCTGCTGCATTTATGGACCTCATGAATCGAATATTCCGCCCATTCCTTGAAAAATTTGTCATCGTTTTCATCGACGATATTCTCGTGTATTCTCGAAGTGAAGAAGATCATAGCCAACACCTTCGACAGATTTTAGAAACCCTACGGGCTGAAAAGTTGTATGTGAAACTCTCCAAGTGCGAGTTCTGGCTCCGCAGTGTAAACTTCATGGGCCATGTAGTCAGTCAGGAAGGAATACATGTGGACCCCTCCAAAATCAAAGCAATCGAAAGTTGGGCAGCTCCGGCAACGCCAATGGAAATTCGTCAATTCTTAGGTCTCGCAGGCTACTACCGAAGATTCATTCAGAACTGTTCCAAGATAGCCAAACCCCTCACCACGTTAACCCAAAAAAGGCGTACCCTTCAATTGGACCGAAAAGCAAGAGCATGCCTTCCAAACCTTGAAGCAAGCCCTCTGTAGTGCTCCAGTGCTATCCTTACCGGAGGGAACCGAAGACTTCATAGTTTACTGTGATGCTTCAAATCAGGGTTTAGGTTGTGTCCTCATGCAACGAGAGAAAGTAATTGCTTATGCATCCAGACAACTGAAAACGCATGAAGTAAATTACACCACGCATGATCTAGAACTGGGGGCGGTGGTCTTCGCCTTAAAAATTTGGAGGCACTACCTATATGGTACCAAGTGCACCATCTTTACAGACTACAAGAGCCTCCAGCACATTCTAAATCAAAAGGAGCTAAACATGAGGCAGCAAAGATGGGTTGAGCTGTTAAACGATTACGAATGTGAGATCAAATATCATCCCGGCAAGGCTAACGTGGTAGCCGATGCCCTGAGCAGAAAGGAGAATGCAAATCGTCGTGTGAAGACTCTGTCGATCACCATCCAATCTCATCTGGCTTCGCAGATCAAGGAAGCTCAATTGGACGCATTGAAGCCAGAGAATGTCGCTAGTGAATCGCTACGAGGAATGGAGAAGGAGCTTGAAGTTAAAAACGATGGAACCCATTACTTCATGAATAGAATTTGGGTTCCCAAAATTGGGGGATTCATAGAGATAGTCATGCAGGAAGCCCACAAGACGCGATATTATATTCATCCGGGGTCAGATAAAATGTATTCGGATATCAAGCAGCAATATTGGTGGCCTAATATGAAGGCAGAGATAGCTACTTTCGTGGGCAAGTGCCTTACTTGCGCCAAGGTGAAAGTAGAATATCAAAAGCCCTCGGGACTATTGCAACAACCAGCGATACCCGAGTGGAAATGGGAAAGGATTACTATGGACTTCGTGACCAAATTGCGAAAGACAGCGGACGGATTGGATACTATCTGGGTAATCGTCGATAGATTTGCAAAATCCGCTCATTTCCTGCCAATAAAAGAGTCATACAAGATGGAAAAGCTGACCCGAATCTACATCAAGGAGGTCGTGAAGCTCCATGGAGTGCCAGTATCTATTATCTCGGATCGAGATAGCAGATTTACTACAAGGTTATGGTAATCTCTTCAGAAGGCAATGGGAACACAGCTAGATATGAGCACCGCCTACCACCCGCAGACGGATGGTCAGAGTGAGCGTACCATCCAGGCACTCGAGGATATGCTCCGAGCTTGCGTGATTGACTTCGGCAAAACATGGGATGCCTACTTGCCTCTGATCGAATTCTCTTATAACAACAGTTACCATACGAGCATCAAGGTCGCTCCCTTCGAGGCTCTCTATGGTCGTAAATGTAGATTGCCCCTATGCTGGGCCGAGGTGGGTGACACTCAACTAGCAAAAGGGCAATCGCTAGCCAGTGCTCTTATAGGACCCGAAATCATTCGTTAAACAACCGAGAAGATAGTCTAAATCAAATCTCGACTTCAAGCATCGCGAGACCGACAAAAGAGTTATGCTGACAATTGGCGAAAGCCACTAGAGTTTCAAGTCGGGGATCGCGTGCTATTAAAAGTCTCCCCTTGGAAGGGAATGATTCGGTTTGGGAAAAGAGGAAAATCGAACCCGCGGTACATTGGACAGTTCGAGATTCTTGCCCGAATTGGTCCAGTGGCTTACAAGCTGCAGCTACCCGTCGAGCTCAGCAACGTACACCCAGTGTTCCACGTCTCAAATCTGAAAAAGTGTCTATTAGACGAAACCCTTGTCATCCCTTTAGAAGAGATTGGGATAAACGAGAACCTCATGTTCGTCGAAGAACCAGTCGAGATTATGGATAGGGAGGTGAAGCGTACAAAGCAAAGTCGCATCCCGATTGTGAAGGTTCGATGGAGCGCGAAACGCGGACCGGAATTCACGTGGGAACGTGAAGATCAGATGAAGTAGAAATACCCTCACCTATTCACTCCTTCACAATCCTAGTTTTCGAAAGAATTTCGGGACGAAATTCCCTCTAACGGGGGGGATGATGTCACAACTGGCATTTTAGCTAGGAAATTCTATTCCTGTATAACCATTCAACTATTGTAAAACTTATATTCTAAGTAAATCTCACTCAATGCACATTTAGATTCACCATTCATGTTCATCAAAGAGTCTGAAGCCCTAAGATCCATGGTTTAAGTCCATATTGGGCTAGGAGTTCCTTATTGGGCCTAATGGACCAATAAGCACCCAATTCAACTTTATTAGAGTTAGAAGCCCTAATTGGACCCTAATTAGATCCAATTCACAAATTTAAAACAATTTGGACCATTTGGGCCTAGAATGATTCATTCTAACCCTAATGGGCCTTAATGGGCCATAACTAATCCAATTAACCCTAGTGAGTCATAAGCCCATTCTTTTACTCTAAATTGGGCCGTGAATGCTTCCAAGAGCCCAATGGGCCGAAAAATCTTATGTTTAGGATCCAAATGTCCTAGCTAGAGTTAATGGGCCCAATCTACCCCACTCTTTCTTCTTGGCCCAAAATTCGGCCCATGTATAAAACAAAAAAAAGGGAAAAGAAGAGATTAAGGGGGGGGGTTGACTTTGGAGTGCCACATCCATAAATTCCAACATACATCTAGGCTATAAACTACCATACATCCATACTAGTCACTTCACCATCTCTCTCTCCCATCTCCTCTTCTACTCTCGGCTGAATGCAACACACATACACACACTACACCAAAATTCTCTCAAACACTCTGAAGAATCATCCTACTCCTTCCATAAAAAATCTCGAAATTTGCTTGTGTTTCAAGAAGGATTTCACAAGATAATCATCACTTCTTGGTAAGTCTTTACACACCCAAGTTTATAACTCCATTCTCATGTTAGATCACTCTTTTAAGCAAAGTTTTTGGTGATTTTGTTTCCTAGAACTTCTTAAGTTCGAAATCTACTCAAGAAAGCTTGCTAGGACCAAAATCTTCTTCATTTCTTCTTCAAAACCGAAACATCAAAGCAAAGGTGAGTTCATACCCCCTTGTTTTCGGTTTTCATATGATTTTTGGGGGAGAATACAAGTAAAATGTGTAGATCTATGTGTTATATGCATGTTTGGTGTGAATTCTTAGTTTATTTGACAAAAATGTGTTAGATCTTAGTGAATCTCGAAATTTTAAGTATTATGTAGCAAAGATCTAAGAACTATAACACTATATATATATATATATATATATATATATATATATATATATATATCATATTACCAAGCCAAAGGAGAACACATGTTTAAGATGCAAAAGAATTCAACAAAAACCTTGTTAAAGGTCAAAATTGTCAAGAAAACAAAAGATAAGGGTAAAAAGCGTCTGTTTTAAAGGGGGCCAAACAGGTCCTACATGTATAAAAAGGTATTTTTATGCTAAACATACTTTTACAAGGGTCAAAAATGCAAATTTAAGCTTATTGGGCCTCACGGCCTTTGGGCCCAATTTGCGAAAAAATGAGGTTTTAATGTTTAAAAATGTTATTTTGGCAAAAGTTTGAGTCATAAATGTAAATAAACCAAATTTAGAGATGAAAATATCATTTATTCTCAATTTGGACCAAAAATGTAAAGTTTTCCAAAACTGGGCCGAAAATGTAAACTTTTACCAAAAAGGGGCTGAAAATGTAATTTTCTGCAAAACAGGGTTTTATATGTGAAAATATATCATTTTGGGTCAAAACTGTAAATTTACCAACATTTGGGACAAAATTGCGAACTTTTATAAATTATGGACTAAAGTGTGATTTTTACAAATTTTTGGGCCTTAATTAAAGATTTGAGTATCATTAGCCAAAAATGTCATTTTTACAAAATGAAAGCCTTTTATCATCAATCTATTAAGCCTCGAACTAAAACAAACAACCGAATCAAAAGAACAAACAAATTATGTCAAAAGCTATTTATTGGGTCCAATATTCACATTTCTTAGCCATTGGGCCCTAAGGGCCCAATTAAGTGTGTATTGAGCCCAATGTTTTCCATGACATGTTATTTGGGTCTTGTGGCCCACTTACATGTTAATTTGGGCCTAAGTTATGGATTACATGTTTATTGGGCTATTGTGGCCCATTTACATGCCTATTGGGCCTAAATTACCCTTTTACATGTGATTGGGCCTGTGTGGCCAAATTTCATATTAATAGGGCTTGGAATGGAAATTTCATGTGTTAGTAAGCCGTAATGATACCCTTATGTAATCATTAAAATCCGTAAACTTATTCAAGTACCTTTTCGAATACCAAAAACATCCCACAAATACGTAAAAATTGAACATAATACAAAGAGAGGTTAAGAATCTAGTGAGACTTGTCGGTTGGCACCACTGAGTGTACTATCGTAGCCTGTAGTTATAATCAGAGTTTCCTGGTAGGAAAGCGGGAGTTTGTGTATAGATCTATACGGGGTGACCCCCCACGCCTTAGTTGTTCGCTACAGCTAGACTAGGCCAGTCTAGGGCGACAACATCCTTAGCAAGACCGGCATTTGGAAAAATACCAAGATGGGCGACCTAGTCATTATCATGCATGGTTATAACGGCTCATATAGGGATTCAATACCAAAAGATAACCATTTGAAGATAAACTCTTTAATTTTGTTAATGCAAACGGCTTATTTAACGATACAAGAAGTTAGACGTTATTATAAAACAGAAAATATCGGATTTTCTGGGAATTTATTTATATACAATTATCATTTATTCAAAATACAACGAACCTAAACTACACTCTTACAAGTTTTATCTATTAAATTCACACATGCATTTATACTCGATTTTCACATCATTTTCAAAACATTTTACAGAGAATATCGGATTTTCTGGGTTTTTACAAAAGATACAAAGACTTTTACTCAAATATTGTCACACCCCCAAACCAAGGATGGCGGAAACGTCCGAGGGTGGAGGACTTCATGTAAAGTATCACAACAACGAGTATAATAGTGCTCAAAGTAAATACAACCATCATAAATATAATTGAAAAGGTTACACCATAGTATATGTTTACATGTTTCAAAATCAATTACATTATGATGACAAAATAAACTGTTTGACGATTTAACGTCCCATCCTCAAAGTGCTGATGTTTTCCTGTTTCACTGATTTCCTGAGAATACAAGTAGTTTTGAAAAGTGTCAACAATTAAGTTGGTGAGTTCATAAGAATTTTGTTTGAGGAAGAAACCGTTTTCCTTGTAAAAGCGATAGAGTATGATTTCCAGAAAATCCAATATTTTCTTAGTTAAGTGTGGAATGAATGCTCCTATGTTATGCGATAAGGAACCCTAGAAGGACCCATAGATTCCTTCTATAATCGTCCAGTGTATATAAGTTATATAAAATTTAAGTTAAATAAACCGTTGAATATAATGGGTCTGCCCTAGGTCCACAACCAAACAAGGAACATGAAATAAGGCGGTCCCACCAATTCTAAGTCGATTATGACTAGATTCTTATATAACTCTAGCATATACACTTAGCAATTATAGTTGAAGTCTAACAATTCTAGATGAAATAGTTTTAATATCATAAAAACCATTTTGTGTGAACCTGGTACTTTGTATTTGTACCCCTTTTTGGTACGAAACCGGTACTTTGTATTAGTACCCCTTTTCGTATGAAAACCTGGTACTTTGTATTTGTACCCTTTTTTGTATAAACCAGGTACTTTGTATTTGTACCCCTTTTTATATGAATCCGGTACTTTGTATTTGTACCCCTCTTTGTATGGATCCGGTACTTTGTATTTGTACCCCTTTTTGTTTGAAAACCTTTTGTAATGAGTTCGTAATGTAAATGAACATAAACTATACCTATTATAGTCTATCAAAATGTTTGTAATGTATATGCAACCTAACTATACCTATTATAGTTTAGTATGTTTGTTTGTGGTGTATAAGCACCCTTTTCTATGTACGTCGAATGTATAGCAAAATATAAATATGTTTATCATGCCTTGTTTTGTACTATTGGTAATGATGGAGGATTCTTACAATTCAGTGAGTATTTTCTGTTATACAATTATCCCACAATAAGAAACACATGTAAAATATGAAGGCATTAAAGATTAACACTTTGCTCAACATGTTACAAAGTGTGTTGAAAATTATAAGCTGTTATCTAGATTTTGACCTTTCTACACTGTTTTAGAAAAGTTATAGAAAAATCATACGAAGTCGAAAACTGAATCCGTAAATTCTGAGAGTTCACAAAATGTGTCTAGTTTATTTATAATTTTTATTATGATTTTTAGAAGTCTTTAACTTGTGTTAAAATGTTCATATTCACAGACTGGTCCGAATTCGTTTCTGAAATGATAGGCAGTTTTGTACAAATCACCATAAATCATAGAAAAATCGTATGTAGATGTGCAAGTAGTCATTTTAAAGGTATGAAGCTGAAATATTTTCATATTAAACAGTTTTGAAAGATATTAAGTTTAAGATAGTCAAAACAGTCTGTGAATAAGACTCAACTTTTCTGATGAAAGCTGTTGTTTGAGTTTAGTTGTGTTCTTGGTGTTTTAACTTGTATTCCCCCCCTAAAACTTGAAGAAAACATGAAAATGAAGGGGTATGAACTCACCTTGAGAGATTTCAGTAGATGGATGATGGAGAAAGGTAGTGTTCAACTCAAGAACACTAAGAAGATGCCTTGAAGGTTTGAAGATCTAACATGAATGTGATGATGTTTGTGTAAGATATCTATGATTTGAGTAGAAGGAAGTGAAATAATTATATGGAGGATGAATATACTTACCAAAAGTGGAAGAAAAGCTTGGAAGAAGTCCCTTGAATCTCGAATTTTAGTGAGAGAATTGAGAGAGAAAATGTGTTTAATCTTTGGTGGAAGAATGAGAAAATGAGAGAGAGAGTTAGGAGAGAGGATAGATTTCAGCCTTAGACAAGGAATGGGGTTGGGAAATGATGGGAAAAGGACGATGAATGACTAGGTATGGTGGGGGGGTGTGGGCTGGTCATGGAGTGGGTGTGGGTGGTTGCTTGTGTCATAAACTAAAGTAAAGTCAACACTCCACCTCAAGATCTTACTTAATAGATTTTATTCTTAATTAAGGATTTCCCTAAAAATATGTTGAATTTATGAATATATGGGGTCTTATATGTCAAAATATAAGTTTGGGTGAAAATCCCTCGTTAAAATAATTAAAAACGGGCTTAAAACGGAGTCGTGGTCGAAAACCGGGTGAAAAGTGGCAAATCCGAAGTCAGGGCTTGGTTTCGGGTCTTAGCAGCCTTAGAACCGGAGTGGCTTGGTCGCTGAATTGGGTCCGAGGGGGAGGGGACTGCGGTCCGAGCAGGTACCGCAGGCGGCTCGTCAGGAGGGACCATAGGCGAAGTTCGGATGCGGTGCTCCAGGTCCGATGGCTACGGTCCGATGGTTGGGGCTTGATGGCTGCGGCTCGATGGCTGTGGCTACTCAAGGAGACTCCGGTCTTGGTTCTTGGGCTTCGGCTCGAGGAGGGTTTGGTCTCTATAGAGAGACTTCGGCCCTAAAAGGCTATTTTTCAAGGTATCATCCCGTTTCGAATGGTTTTTCACCAAGTCAAGTGTCGGGATGCCCCAAATGATTACAAAAAGATCAAAAGAGGTTTTGAGAGAGATTTGGGAGAGATTTGACATACTTGGAGAGATTTCACATACTTGGAGAGATTCGGGAGAGATTTGACATACTTGGAGAGATTTAGGAGAGATTTCACATTCTTGGAGAGATTTGGGAGAGATTTCACATTCTTGGAGAGATTTCTCATACAGATAGAGATTTGGGAGAGATTTCACATTCTTGGAGAGATTTCTTCTACTTAGAGAGTTTTGGGAGAGTTAGAGTGAAAGAGATTTGGAGAGACTTCTTTTGTGATCTTTTTGAGTGTTTGGCTTTGAAACGCAAGGTTTGTAAACCTCGTTAAGTCTTGTTATGATTGTTATATGCCCCCGAGGGTTAAGGAATAATGTTTTATCGAGTAGTTTCATCACTTGCCCTGATTAGGGTTTAGAATTTCCGAACATGTGAAAACTCTAAGTGATACTTTGTATTAAGATTGCGAGTTGTTCAATAAGAAACATAATGGAAACCCTAATATATAAGGGTTAGATGAGTTGACCGGTTTAACTTGTTGACTTTAGTTGACTTTGACTTGGCCAAAATTGACGGTTGTCACAAATATACTTATGAACTCACCAACATTATATATGTTGACCGTTTTCAAAATAACTTGTATTCTCAGATAATCGTTAAGCTGGAAGATATGCAAGTGTGTCTGGTTTTGTTTATGTAACATCACTTATCGTACTTTGAACAATTAGAACTTATGTATTTTAACAATGTACTTGATGTGAACAATGCTGGTTGTATTATGTAATGTTGGTGATGAATGTGTTATATTTCATGTATATTCATTGTAATGATTATTCAATTGATAGTCACACCAGCCCCCGGACGTTTCCGCCGTCTGGTTCGGGGTGTGACATGATAAGCCAAAATGAACTAATCATAACAAGGTAGAAAGGAGTTGAGGACCATGACAATGGCCAACTCCTTGTCGAAATTCACATTTAGCCTTTCAAGGCGCTCCACGTATCTCTGCATCCTTTGCACATGATTGCAGACCGACTCTCCTTCCTTCAACTTGCAAGCCATTAGGGTTTTGATGGCCTCATACTTTTCTTGACGGGCTCTCTTGTGAAACTTTTCCACAAGATCCAAGTTCATCCCGTATGGCCAATAGTCCTCAAAGAACCTTTGCGACTCAGGAACCATGGTGGCAACCGTGATGCAAGCAACCTTAGTTGCGTCGTCATAATTTTTCTTGTAGGAGGCAATCTCTTCAGGAGTAACAGTAGACTCATCGATCTAAATAAGTTGTTTTTTCAAGGACATACTCTTTTTCCTCAAATCGAAGAGCCATATTGATGTTACGCATCCAATCATTGTAGTTGGTGCCATCTAATGTCACCTTGGACACGATCGAAAGTAGCGAAAAATTCGAGTTGTGGGTGGAGGTTTGAGAAGCAAAATCATCACCAGGAGTAGACATCTATAGAGAAAAAGATAGTTTTAGTCGTCATTATATTTTTCTAATTAATTAAATAGAAGTAAGAAAAATATTGAAGTTAGATAACATAAATCCTTAATATTTTAACCCATAATCAAGGTTAGGATCTAATATAACAACTCACAACTAAGAAGAAGGATGTTGTAATCTTATCGTGAATTTATGAGGGTAAGTAAAACAATTCACCCATTTCAAACTATGAAATTCCTAGATGTTTTGAGATTCATTGAATCTCATCAATGACATGTTTAATCTTAGATTATGATCTTCTATTTGTGACTGGGATGCCGAGGATCACAAACAATATGTGAATAACCATGCAAACACGCTTGGCAACCTCGATGACATTTATCATCTCTAATTAATGTGTTGGCTAACCACACATGCTCCATTAACAATGATAATTTTCGAGATGCACATCATTTCTCTTTAAAGTCCCTATTAGTGTGCTGGTTAACCACATGCACTCCACTAACGACATATTAAAGTATGATGTGTGTTTTCATTGATTAGCATACTTTTCACATTTTTTTTAAAGTAACTAGAGTGAGATTTTTAAAGAAATTTCTAGTACTTTTATATCATTATACTTTTTAATGAGACTGTGTCCTATCAAATCCGTTCGGCTAACGACCCTCCACCATACAAGGGAGCGGTGGGTGAGAGTGGATACCCAATGACGGTCATTTTATAGGTCGCTTCCTTATACCCCCTTATAGTATAGCTTCGTGAATGAGGCCAACTACTGACTTGACTGAATGGTCTTATACATATACTATATTAAACTTTTAATCATATATAGTACAAGGTGTATTTTAAAACTTTTTCAAAATACTAGGTTCGGTTTTAAATTTTCGAAAATTAAAAAAATAATTTTAATTTAAAATTAACCAATTATGATTTAATCTTTATCTTTTAATTAACTATTAATTAAACTAATTTAAATCATATAAGGATTAAATAATTATTTACTATTAAATTATTAATCAAATAATTTAAATTTAATCCTAATCCAATCCCTACTAGATTTTCGAAAATTAAGGGTATTGAGATTATCCAATTTTAATTATTCTATTTTAACCAATTAAAACAATAATTATCAAATAAGGAAACCGTAACAACCCTATGGATTTTCGAAAATCAAGGGAGGAGGCTAGGGTTTCAAGAACCCTAGCCTAAGTCGAAAATTCTATGCCTTAGGGTTTAATTTCTATAAACCCTAATTTGATCCATTCAACTATTATGCATTTTCAATTGAAAACATTGGGCTCTGATACCACTGATAAGTTTTATAGGTTACAAAAAATCATGTGGCGGAAAAATAACTTAACTCTTAAGTTCACATGTAACCTAATTGGATCTATATTTTCACTATTGAAAGCAATAATCAATGAACATCAAAGAACCCTATGGAAAACCTAGTTTAATCGAAATTCATAATAGGGTTAGGGTTTACATACCTTTTTATTATTCTTGTAACTAACCAATGAAATCCTTCTTCAAAAGCTCTTGGAAGCAAGCACTAGAAATCTTGTGCCTCTGATGGTTCACACACAAACCCTAGCAACTAAGGAAACTTGAAGAGAGAGGAGACGAGATGGAATTTTCGGCTATCCTTCTAGGAGTATGAGTGGCCAAAAATGTGGAGCTAAAGGACCCTATTTATAGCTGATATGAACACCCTACAAACCCTAATTTGAAATAAATTAATACTCGAAATTATCTAGTTTCTTAATTATCCATATTATCAATATAGAATATTCCAGAAACCATAGGGAGCGTCCAATTTTCGGCCAACCCTAAGAATATTCTAGAATTCCTCTCTTGTTCAACTATTGAACAATTACAACTTTTGTCCTTGCACTTTTAATTAACCCAATTAATCCCAAAATTAATTCTAATTAATTCTTAACTAATAATATTATTTCCAATTAATATATTATTCTCATAATATATTTGTAAATCATTTATTGTTATTTATTAATCATATAATAAATCAATAAATCAGTCTCTCTCTCTCTCTCTCTCTCTCTCTCTCCAAAAAATTTCATATTTAATTACTAGGTTTGAAGGCAACCCAAAAGAACTTTGCTAATAATTCAAATATATACCAATTTAGTTATTGGCTTAGACATATAATCCAACAGTAAGGGGCAAGGGGGGTCAAGTTAGCGTGTAGTGGATGGATCAAGTCAGCGTGGAGCGGGTGGATCAAGGGAAAAGAAGATGGACAAGGGAAAAAGGCATAAAGTGCAAAATGTAGGACCTAAGTGAAGTTCGATACATATGAAAGCATGACTGATCAAGTTATTTGCTTACCTTTTGTTTAAGATTAAAAACTTGTAATGATGCTTTTGAGATGTTTTTTTTCAAACATGTTTAATCTGGATAATTACATCTTTTGCTACTAGCTAAATTACTGATGTAACTAAGTTGATACAATCCCCATGTCATGCTATATTTCCAGTTGTAATGATCAATATGTGGTGAAGATTTCTAGTTTCTTTAGTCATTTATAGTGTTTTAATTGTGTGCCTATCTCATTCTATTCCAATGTTTGATCAATAGCCAAAACTCATTCCATTACATTCCAACGTTCTTGATCAATGACAAAAAGTCAATGCTTGATAATTACCTTAATATGCAATATCATTAAACTGATTAACCAAAACTATACAATACATCAACATTCTAATACATGACATCCCATCCCAAATCAAGTGGTAAAATCTCATTGCAGTTCTTATTACACATCCCATAATACAAATCCAAAATACATCCCTAAATACAAAAAGACAAATACACTGAGCAAAATACATCCCCAAATCTAACTCCTACTTAGTGCTTACATATATATAAACGAAAAAAAGAACCAAGATAGAAGAAGCATCCACTTCAGCTTTACTGCCTCTGCACGAACTCGATGCAACATCATTTCAACATTGTTCAGTTTCCTTAGCAAGTCAGGAATCACCTCTACAGCCCCTATGGCACATCAGATCATCCACCCACCCAAGAATGGACAGCTTTGACCATTTCAAGCACAAAACCAGAATCGCGGATTAAGGTCCGTCCAAGACGTGACTCTTACAGTTATGCTTCCACACGTACAAATCACCATTTTTGGGAGAAGAGAGCTTCGATATTTCCAGAGGCCAGCTTGAACTTTATGAACGTTGTCTAGGACATTTTAAACGGGATGGAGAAGGCTAGATGTGAAAAGACCAAAATACCCCCACCTTTTTTGAACTTAATGGGCCCAAACGGGCTGAAATTAGAGGTAGTTAAGAAAAAGTACATTCGGTGCAAGTTTTGAAAACCCCAAGGGCCAAATGCATCAAAAATAAATAATATAACTAAATAAATAATAAATTGTTATTCGATTCTTATTTTATAAATCAAAACCAATCTGAAATCCAAAGCAATAATTCTGTTTTGCTGGAAACCAATCAAAAAATCTAAATATCCGAACAACAGTCTAAATGCAAATTTTCCAATTTTTCAATTCGATTTTATTCAAATAGTACTGCAAATTTTCCAATTTTTCAATTCGATTTTATTCAAATAGTACTGAGCCATAAATATAAATCTATATTTATGTGATAATATAATTATAAACTAATATAAATTGTTGCCTTGTATCACGACTTAGAAAAACATCATGGTCTTAACATGGCTCGTAAAGCTTTACGATTGGTCTTATCGCGACGATAAGCCTCACGTCTTTTAGAACCTTGCTATTACCCTTAATATAATATTTATCTTTTAAGTTTTTATTTATTTTTTAATATTTTATTATTAAAAGAAAAATAGAAATTGTATACTAGGCAATCAAAAAGTGTGACATAAAACAAAAGCCCCAAGACCGAAAGGAGTACCCATATCTATCACGCAGTGGGGTGATATGGTTGTGTGAGATGCAATGACTAAGGATCGCTTCAAAGAGGTTGGACACCACATTCTCTCTCTCTTCTTCTCTAGAACTCAAGTAGTTGCCCATTTTTTATACTCCGTCGTCCCAATATCATTGTCCACAGACAAAAAACATACATATTAAAAAAATCATTAATTATCACTAACTTTATTTAATAAAATGACAGTTTTGTCCTTACTTTGCATTTAATGTTCCATTAAATGCTTAGTTGATTAAGTAATAATGAAGGGGTATTTTGGTAAAAATATTATTTATTTTTAAAAGTGGACTATTATTTTGAGACAAACCAAAAGAAAAATATGGACTATAATTTTGAGACGGAGGGAGTATATAATTTCTTTTAAAAACTTTATGAATACCAACAGTTTCATTCATTTTTCCATCACAAAACAAACACTCACAACTTCGATATTTATTTTATCATCATCATTGTCTACTTCATAGGATAAGTTGTCATGTCATTACAGGAAACAACGTTTATCGGAAAGTTATGGGAAAAAAACAATGATGTATTATTAAGAACAAGAAGCTCAAAGTTCACGTTTTATAACAAGAAATGGTCCTTTAAAGATAAATCGAGTTTATTAAGATCCTAAAAATCAAGGATTTAAGGATTCGGAAGAAAATTTGGTGTGGTGTATTTTGATGATTACTATGTTTTAGTTTTGTTCTCTAATTTTAATTATGTAATTTTTATTTTCAAGTAAGAAAAATATTTTCATTTTTATTAATTTTGTGTTAATTAAGATTTCTTTTAATAACATGTGAACAAAGAACAAGGAGGGAAAAAGAGAAGCAATCGTGATTAAAGCAAGAGGTGAGTGGGTAATTTTCCTTTCATCTTAATAACTAATTTTTCATTCACAACCTGTTCCCAAATCTCCTAATTTTGATCCTAACAAATAAGAGAAATCATTACTAACTATCTTTTGATATAAAAGTCTGTTTCTTTGTACCAATGAACAAGAGCATCATTCAGATGATCAAGAACATAATACTTTGGGTGCATAAACTTTAAGTTTATGGCAACTTTCACGTTTGTTAATAGGGAAATCGAATACCATATAAAAGATTTAGGGGTGATTAATACAGGCTCAAAAGCAGCAGAATAACATCGGGTGTAGAAATCAAGAACTCTGAACAAAAGTTTTATCTCATATCGCAACTTTGAACACATGATTCCTATTAGAAAGATGCTGAAGAGATTAAACAAACAAGATCATCATCATAACTATCTACCTAACGAAAAATAATTAGCAATCTAAAGGATAGATAATAGATTTTAGGATCGAAATATATAAATAAGTATAAGAGCATAGCTTAGCTTTCAACAACACACCAACAGAAACCATCATCCATTTAAGGAACACGAGATTGAGAAATTAAACCTAAATCGAATCCGCAGAGGGGATTGACGATTCATCCGTGATAATCGATGAAGATCTTCACTTCTTGAGACTACCACGAACACCAGGGCGACCCTTGGATGTATCCGCGACGGGTGCGAGCACGGCATGGAGGTTAGTTATCTTTGATTCATCATACGGAAGCTTGGGGTGCTTCGATTCATGGTGGATCTGCATCGTTTTAACATCCGGTACGGTGATCTTGCAGAGAGGGCATTCGAACTTAGCGTGGCCTCCCTTCTCCTGACCGGTCCGATCAGCAACTCCGGCCTTGCCGCCGCCTCTATTGGTCGTGGCCGCGTCCACTTTCGCCTGGATTTCTTTCGCCGTGTGCTTCTTCGGCTTCGCTTTTCCCGTCATTTTTGCTTGTTACCACGGACGCTAGGGTTTCGATCGACGACAGAGAGGAAAAGGGGAAAAAGGGAAGCGGATAAACACAAGAGATTGAAATGCGAACAAGTGATGAACCCTAATTGGTGGCCTTTAAATAATTAGAATAACATAGCTTTTTTTCTTTTTCTCTTCTTTTCCGGATGTGATAACAAATAGGATCGAGCTTGAGTTGTTGGATTCTGATTTGTGACCTCGTTTGAGAATAGTATTGAAATTATGTTTATGTTTAATGAAATAAAATTAACTAGAAAGGTTGGATTTGATTTTGATAAAACAAAAATATTAAAACATATATATAGAGGAGTTTGGAATTGCTTATTTAAAACCTTTTATGTTATTTAAAAATGTTTTATTAATTTATTATATATAAACAAAGTTTTAGAAAAAAATATTTGGATTAATTTATTATCTACTATAATAAATAAAGATAATTTTGTCACATGTCAATCATTAATACGTTTTGACACTTGACATTTTGTGACATTTTTCAAATAAATAATATTTACATACCAATTTATGGTTTTTTTCAATTTTTAAAATTAAAAAGTTACATAATACTTATATTTATATATGTAAAGTATCAAATGTAATAAATATTATACTAAATTGCAATTAATATGTTTCTTCATTTCTTATTTCAAAATTTTATTTTAAAAATTCTTATTATTTACATTTTTATATTTTATTTTCTTTAATCAATCAGTGTAGTATACGAATTTTACACCTAGTGATTATAATATAATCGAACACCTAAGAATATTTATTATATGAGTCAAATCGGAATAAACTAATAAACACTTTAAATAAATAATCTCATAATAAACTAATAAACAACTAGTTGTGAGACCTATGTATTACATGGTTAATTTAAAAAAAAAGTTAAATATAAAAGTCAAAATATTTGAAAACTTTGAATTTAAAAGAAAATAAGAAAAATAATGAATTATTATAATGTAAATGTTTTTTATCTTTTAAATTTAAACAAATAATTTAAATACATAAAAAATTAATGAGTTTTAATTTTAAAAAAATTGAAATTAAAAAGTAAGTTTATTCATGAAATTGATATCAATTTATTACTACATTTATTGCAATTATTACATTAAAATATTATGCGGAATTTATTAAAATTGAAAAAAACTCATAAAATGACATGTAGAAAAATAATTAATTCAAAATAACTACAAAATGACATTTGACAAATTAAATGAGAGTTGACAAGTGAAAAAAAAACTTTTATTTATTAGAGAAGATTTAAATAAGCAATCTCAAAATTAAGGACCTATGAAAATATGAGCTTGATACTTGTTTATAATATAAAGTTTTACCTAAAAGAATTCCTTTCCATTTTATTCAACTAGTTTATATCGTCAATTACAATTTCCAATACAATACGTATAAAACGACATGAACTAATATAAACATCTAATACTACAACATCAATCTTCCATACTTTATCTTTATCTTAACACTAATACATTGACTATAAGCAC
This sequence comes from Lactuca virosa, assembly GCF_052849685.1. Lineage (NCBI taxonomy): Eukaryota > Viridiplantae > Streptophyta > Magnoliopsida > Asterales > Asteraceae > Lactuca > Lactuca virosa. The sequence goes on from NC_136427.1 coordinate 47,770,847, forward strand.
TTGTACTTTAAATTGATACCCGTAAATATAAACCACAACCGATCGTAAACTATTTGTAACATATTACCCTTTCGTCTCAACATGAAGTTCATATGACTTCATCATAAATAAGTTTAAAGAAATTAAATATCCTTCTACTTTTATTTCTACAAATCCTCCTATCCAATTAAATGATAACATGTGTTATTTTAGTATACTTAAATATTATTAAATGACCATTAAATGTGACACATTTCATCATTTAATTAGGTAGGAAGATTTGTAGAAACAAAAAGTAGGAGGATATTTAATTTCTCATAAGTTTATTTTTCAAGTTAGTATTAATTTCAAACATGAATATCATACAACAAACTCATACTTTATACTATAACTCACAATAAACATATACAAGTCCCACGCTAAACCACCAATGTTCCATAATAACTCAAGAAAATACATTTTGTCTTTATATATGTATACACACGAGGCATTAGACAAGCATATATATATATATATATATATATATATATATATATATATATATATATATATATATATATATAGGGCTAGGTTATTTTGTTTCTTACATTTATTTTGTGCTAGAATGCACCAATAGGAATTTAGTAAATTAAATAATTATTTAATTAAATAAATAAAGATATTAAATTATTTCCATAATTATATGTATATTAAATGATATCCATAATTATAATTCTCTTTTTATAGAAACTAATTAAATCTGTCATTAATGTCAGCAATAACAATCTTTCAGAATAAATTCGCATCTAGGTTTTTATATATGAGTTCGTATTTTGTTTCAGGACTCACTCACTTAAAATACAATAAAGTTGCATGGAATATGAAGAACGAGAGTGTATTCTACTAGAATACACTCTCATTCTTCTAGATATGAATTCATTCTAAAAGAATACTATTGTTGACATTAATGACGAATTTAATTAGTTTCCATAAAAATGAATTATAAGTATGGATAGCATTTAATATGCATATAATTAATACTAAATTCTTATTGGTGCATTTTAGCACACAATAGATATAAGAAACATTTGAACCTACCTCTCTCTCTCTCTATATATATATATATATATATATATATATATATATATATATATATATATATATATATATATATATATATATATAATGTTGGTCCAAATACATTTTGGGACCAGGGAGAGAAAAATTAAGGCCCGTAAAAACACAAATTTCACAAAAATATAATAAATTATGAAAAATATTTCTTTTTAGATGAAAAAGTGCTAATTACATTACAAAAAATAAGTAGTAATTTCAAAATAATAAAAATCCAAAACTCAAATTGAGTCAAATTAGAATTTTAGTCCATGTGGTTTGGTTGGATACATATTTTTTCTCCAACTTTTGAAGATTTGACAAAATGCATCATATTACACTCTATATTATGTTTCATTTTAAAAGCCCATTTTATCCTTTCTTATAACCTTTTGTTTTTCTATTACACATTTATAATTTCTTTATATATATATATATATATATATATATATATATATATATATATATATATATATATTATTTTCACATTTAGGTCGTTTTTATTTTATTCTATTTATTTATATTTTTTATGATTTATATTTTTTTTTAACTTTTGTTCGAATATATTGTTTAAATGTTTTCTTACACTTTGTTTGCTTATATTTTTTTTGATGTTTTGTTCGAATATAATTTTCTAGTTTTTTTTTAATGTTTTGTTTGTAATTTTAATGTTTTTTTTGACATTTTGCTTTTTTATATTTTTGTAAAAAATTTTATAAATATTTTTTGTAAAAAATACAAAAAGGTTTGTTAAATGTGAATATGATTAACATAGATTAGCTATAAAATTATTTATTTCAATACGATTAGACAAAACTGCAAAAATGGTCCTTATGGTTTCTCATTTTATATGGTTAAGGTCCAAACCATTGAAAAGTTATAGATTTGGTCATTTTCAACAAGTTTTGTTGTGGTTTTGGTCCCTCTTCCGTTAACTTTAACAGCTTGACTGTTAACTTTTTTAGAATGACTATTTTACCCTCAGGGACCATTTCTGCATCCAAACTACAATGACAATTTCTACATATATTCTTTTCATTTTTATTGAATTATTATATATTAATAAATGTTACTTTTAATATATACTATTTATATACTAATAAATATTATTTTATAAGATTATTAATTTTTTTAATTAAAGTTTTTAATTTCTTTGTTATCGGATATTTTAATTGGATTGTTACATAGGAATAAATATTATTTTTAATATATAATATTTATATTAGATTAATATATTGGATTATTAATATATTGTAGTTAGTTTTGTTTATTGGAGTAATTTATTTTTTACTGGATTATTATATATTAATAAAATGTTATTTTTAATGTATAATATTTGTATCCTAATAAATATTACATTATCAGATTATTAATTTCTTTTAGTTAATTTTTTTAATTCCATTTTTTTGGATTAATTCTTTTCTATTGAAATATTACTTTTAATTTATTATTTTTTATATAATAAATATTATTTTTTATATTATTAGTTTATTTTTATTGTATAATAATAATTCTATTTAATTTTATTAATTGCACCACAAAGTTGTCAGAGTAAGCAAAAGTGTCGCCTGCTCATCAACGAAAATTATCGGGATCACCGCCAAAAACCTTTATCGGAGGTCCGACGTAAACCCCACTAACTTTTTCCACCCAACATCCCCAATAGCCACCTACGACAACCTCTTCACAATCCACTGGAATCCTCCATATCTCACACAATGCGCAACAAACTCCTATAAAAAGTGGCGGTGATGATCAGGTGATGGTAGTGGTGTTATTGCAGGTGACTACCGTCATCATTGGTTGGAAAAGGTTGGTGGGTTTCTGTCCGACCTCCGATGAAGATGTTTTGTGGTGATCCCGATGATTTTCGATGATGAGAGGCAACGCTTTTGCGTATTCTGACGATTTTGTGGTGGAACTACTAAAATTAAAAATAATTAATAGTATACATTAATAATAAAGTAATACACTAATAATTCAACAAAATAATATTTATTATATAAAAACTAATAATTTAAAAGTAATATTCCAATAAGAAGGAATTAGTCCAAAAAAGGAATTAAAAAAATTAAATAAAAGAAATTAATGATCTGATAATGTAATATTTATTAGGTCATAAATATTTTAAATTAAAAGTAATTATTATTAATATATAATAATCCATTAAAAAGAATTACTCCAATAAACAAAATTAACTAAAATAAACTAATAATCCAATATAATAATATTAATATATAAATATTATAAATTAAAAATAATATTTATTCATATATAATAATCCATTAAGAAAGAATTGCTCCAATAAACAAAATTAACTAAATTAAATTAATAATCCAATATAACTATATTCATTAATATATAAATATTATATATTAAAAATAATATTTATTCATATATAATAATCCAATTAAAATATCCGATAACAACGAAATTAAAAAAAACAGTTAAAAGAAATTAATAATCTAATAAAACAATATTTATTAATATATAAATAGTATATATTAAAAATAACATTTATTAATATATAATAATTCAATAAAAAAGATATGTAGAAATGGTCCTTGTAGTTTGGTTGCAGAAATGGTCCCTGATGGTAAAATAGTCATTTTAAAAAAGTTAACGGTCAAACTGTTAAAGTTAACGGAAGATGGACCAAAACCACAACCAAACTTGTTCAAAAGGACCAAATCTACAGCTTCTCAAAGGTTTGGGCCTTAACCACATAAAATGAGAAACCATAGGGACCATTTTGCAGTTTTGATATACAAGCTAACCGGAATCCGAAAACGGGTGTCAAATTATACACAGGCTAATCGGAATCCGTATAACTCGAAAACGAACAATTTTTTTAAAAACAAAAAAATGAACTCGAAAACATTGATACTTGTTTTCAAGTTGTACGGATTTAGATTAGTTTATGTATAATTTGACACCTATTTCGGATTCCGGTTAGCCTCTATATTAATCATATTAAAAGAAATAATGTTATACCCAATCGATGTTAATCATATTCACATTTAACAAACCTTTTTACAAAAAAATATTTATAAAATGATTTACAAAAATTTAAACAAACAAAACGTCAAAAAATATTAAAAAAACGTATTAAAAAACTAGAAAATTTAATTTGAACAAAATGTCAAAAAAAAAATGTAAGTGAACAAATGTAATGGTCTTTTTATTTGGACAAAGGGATCGGGATTGTAATCTGTTAAAACCAAAGGGATGCAAACTATAAATTTTTTCAATTATAGACCATAACTGTGAATTTGACCAAACCATAGGGACCATTTCTTTAATTAACTCCAAAAAGTATGATAACCAACCATTTGTTCAAATATGTCAAACCATAATAAAAAAAACCAAAGTGATAACAAAGATAGTAAAATCAAATCAATTGAAGTCTCCAAAACATATCCATGGATACGATGCATTCAAACTATGTCATTCCTTTTGCTACCAGAACAACTTGAAAACATTTAAACTTAAAAGAGTAAACCTAAAGCTTAGTGAGTTACCTAAGATATCACATACTCTTATGAATGTTATGATCCCACCATAGTCTTGCACTCATTTTCTTTGCTACAATTTAACCACAGTCTTTCCTGTTATGCCCCCACCATAGTCTTCCGTTGCTACAGTCTGTCACAACCCGAAAATTTCTATCTTGTAAGGTCAAACACATCAACTTAAGGTCAAACTTATAGGTTTCTATACCGAGTATACGTAAGGGTTGCGTGTTAGGAAGTGAACCACGTAAGAACCGAGAGCCTAGATCAACATTCGAGCCATAAAACCTCATCAAGTGAGGTTCACGGTCGCAAACCATGTTCACAGCCGTGAACCTTTCTTAGGTCGTGAACTCTCTCTTGGCTGTGATCTCCTCCCTATAAGTAGGTGTTTGGTTCATTTTTCCTTTATTTCTTCTTCTTCCAGCCGTGAACTTGAGTTCTCTCTCAAATATCATCCTCAAGAAACACTCTTTTCTTCCCTTAAACACCCCTTTTCTTTTTGTATATTCTTGGAATACAATAAAGGGCCTTCAAGCACTTGCTAAACACCAAAATCTTCAAGTGTTCTTCATGTTCTTGGGCCGTGAACCACTCATAGGGCCGTGAACCCCTCATAGGGCAGTGAACCCTTCAACTTGGGTCATGAACACTCATGTGTTCTTGGGCTGTGAAAACCCAATAGGGCCGTGAACACCATTTCAGCCTTCCAACTTACTCAGGACTTCGTTCGTGGAACCTATCATCCTATATCGAATCTTCAATTGAATCACCACATAAGGTGAGTTCATACCCCCATGTCTTTTTTCCAACTTTTTAAATGTTTTAGGGGGGGGGGGGGATACAAGTATAACACAAGAAATGTTGTGTTTTAAAATATAAATTGCTTATTATGTCTTTGTACCAATGAACTGTATTTAGAACATGAAACTTTGAATAGAACATAGAAATAAGCTTATAAACTTTAATAAGTTTAACATAAGGAACAAAAGGATCTTTTTATAAACTTATTTGTTAATTATAAAAAGGGTTTTCCACATTATTACTTGTAAAGTCATTGATCTAGTTTGTGAGACACGTCTTCGAGTACTCATATAAGTACCAGTGAAAGTCTACCCTTACGACCAGAGTCTCCTGGAGGGAGAGCGTGAATTTGTGTATAGATCTATACGAGATTGACAATCTCGCACCTCGCTGTTAGCTACATTCGGACCGGCAGGTCTGCGGGTGACAAATGTCCTATTCTTTTCGACGTCTACAATACGTCGTGTTTAACCGGTCCAATTAGTATAGTCGTAAAACTCACAATAGATAACAACGATATATTTACGTAGTTATATACTTTTCTTAAACAGTCTCAAGGGATACTAACTATGTGATTACTCAGTATATACCATAGGGTTAGATAAAACTGAAATCCGATAGACAGTGGAATGTGTGACTTCCGCCTCACTTCCTGTTCCTTGTTTGGTTGTGGGCTTGGGGCAGATTCACTCATTCAACTGTCTGTTCGGTCTTGGTTATATACAACTCGTATGTATTAAGTGATCATAGGAGGGTAGTATCGCCGTATCAGGCTTTAAGGGTAAACAAGTCTTTATTTAGTGTAACATATCAACAAAACTAGATATCATTAAAGTAAGTGTAACACCGTAATTTTTCCAACAGATTTTTCATTTTAAAATCGCATACTTTTCATAACATATTGTATAGAAATCTCATTTATTCAAATTACAAAGCACAACTCCATTAATAATCCAGGATCCTCAAAACATAACTCTTTCTCTGGTGTGTACAATCAAGTCGGTGTCGTCCCGCGATCCTGAGAAAACCTGAAACACATAACACATAACACGGTAAGCACAAAGCTTAGTGAGTTCCCCAAAATACCACGCACAACAACTAGCCACTCGAGGCTGAAACTATGCGAGACCTTCCGGTCAATGTGTCTCAGTGGGACCTTCCGGTCCCATAGCTTGTTGGACCCTCTGGTCCGGTCATAGCTCGTTGGACCCTCCGGTCCGGTCTAACTCGTTGGACCCTCCGGTCCGGTCTGGTTGAGCGTTCCGGCCTCATAAATTGTCGGACCCTTCGGTCCAGTCTGTAACACTCCGCATAGCATAAATCACAAAGAAATAATGCACAACATAAGCATAATAACACGATACTCAATGTAAGCACATAAGACCTTCCGGTCACACATAACTACCACTCAAGGTAAAGTATAGTGAGAAGACTCGCCTCGGCTAGAAGGTGAGCAAATAACCTCGCGCTCGGATCTCGAACTAGGCTCCTCCTAACACAAAGGATGAATATCTCTTATTAATACTCTTTTCACGACTCAGATAATCGAAGGCGGTTCTTTCTCTTTCTAACTCTTTAAAGTGGTTAAAAGACCATTTTACCCCTCCAAGGTCTCTATCACATATGTTGACCAAAACCCCAAAGTCAACAGAAGTCAAACTCGAGTCAACAGTCCAAGTTTGACCCGCCTCGTCGAGTGCACTCTTGCGACTCGTCGAGTCCCCTCGTATTCTCAAAAGTCTCAAAAGTCCAGCTCAACTCATCGAGTTGACCCCCAACTCGCCGAGTTATCGCACAATCAATCCATCGGGACAAACCCTCGCCCACTCGTCGAGTCAGTTCATGGACTCGGCGAGTCCCTTTGATCTGATTTCTCATTCAGACGATTTTAACAAGATCTATCACTCTAAACTATAGATTTATCATCCCAAGGCTCAATAATTACGTAAAGCTTCGATCTTTACGTTCATACATGATGCTATTGCTTCAAAACGCCAATACATGCTCTTCATGAAGGTTTTTGCTCATCAACCCTCATTTGGACCACTAAAGCTGAGGCACCTAGCCTCCAAGGACCTCACAAGGTTCAGATATGAGGTTCCCCCCCCCCTCCTCAGATCATGTCTCACTTAGCTCATAAGCACAAAGAAGGGGAGTTAAACCCTAAAAACTCCCAAGATCATGAGGTCCAACCAAAACAGAAGAAATGATGCAAGATCATACCTCATACAACAGTCCCATGTGAAGAAATGCTAGATCCACAGCCCCCATCTCGTTCCTTGCTTGAATCATGCTCTTTTCCTTCCATAAAACCCACCAAAATACTTGATTTCATCATAAGAACTCTCCCATGGCGCCAATGGCGATTTAGGGTTTCTCACAGGAGATATGAGGCACATCCAAGATCATAAGTTCCTTTAAATTGGCTCCAACCCCGAAACTTAGGGTTTTCTCTGCCCAGTACCTACTCGGCGAGTCCATCCTTGCACTCGTCGAGTCCGCTCATTAAATCCACGTGCTCACTCGACGTGACTCGGCGATTCAGACCTTAGACTTGTCGAGCCCCTCCTAAATCTTCAAAATTGAAACACGAACTATCATACCCGAAATTCCGGATGTTACAATTCTCCCCCACTTGAATTAGATTTCACCCTCGAAATCGCTCCTCCACAACATATAGATCTAATCAAATAACCAAACAGCACCATTGAAAGGGTCTCATACCACACAACTATCTTCCTTTCTGGACACCTGAATCCAAACAGGAACTCCTCCCTGGAAAAGGACAGACCCATCTGCCACTATGTTACCCCTCCTGACTCTCAAGAATCTGGAACTCTAGTAGCCTGACACACAGCCAGACCGCCATCTCCAGATGTCACCACGTTATTCACTCCTCGAATAACAAACCGCGATAGCTCACTGCCCCTCTGATTCTCTAGTGGGGACCAATAAAACAAATCCATGCCCAAAACTGGCTACCGATCACTCGTCCCAGACATGATAAACAATCCAGATCATATACCAAGGAATGGAAGGATCACATCACACCAGGGGCTCATCCACTGAACTGCAATCAAACCCCGACTCCCTTCTCTAAATCCCTTTGAACACTGAGCACCAGGTCATCTCCCGACCTAGCAGTTGAACCTCCAAGGGTTACCCATTGCATACCTCAACATGTCTCACTGACTTCCTTCCCACACTAGCTATCTCGGCCCAGTGTGACACACAAGTCACGAAGTTCGCTTTTCCTCAAGCGAATACGGAATTCGTTTCACCCTCGACCTCTGCCATCTACTACTCATTAGTTCCATACGTTTCGCGGTTTTCTCATACCTACGAATTGACCCACTCAGGTCTAAGACACCAGATGGAACCAATACCCCTTTCCAAAGGAAATTCATTTCTGAATCCGGAATCTCATTTTGCCTACTCAATACACCACTAGGATCGAAATCAACTCGAGAGTCTGGTCCGACACAGAGTTGGAACCACTCGCCCCAACGAACCACTCAACTCATGACTCATGACCCGCAACCCATGCGTACCTCACTGATCCACTTCCCTTTGGCCACGAAAGCCACTACTTAATTCAGAATATAACGACTTCCGACAAACATAGAGACCGCAGTCTCGCCCCTGGTTCGACCCCAGGCTTCCACAAACTCAAATATTAGGGCTACCCAAGCCTAAAACTCTTCTGCGTCAAGCTCTGATCAGAGAGCACTTCATCACAACATTCTCTCGCTGACTAGTGGGTACTACGGTTCCCCGCAGTATCACAACGACCTCTCACTGAATAGTGAGTACTACGGCTCCCCGTAGCATCACCACACCCCTCACTGAATAGTGAGTACTACGGCTCCCCGTAGCATCACCACAACCTCTCACTGAATAGTGAGTACTACGGCTCCCCGTAGCATCACCACAACCTCTCACTGAATAGTGAGTACTACGGCTCCCCGTAGCATCACCACAACCTCTCACTAAATAGTGAGTACTACGGCTCTCCGTAGCATCACCACAACCTCTCACTTAATAGTGAGTACTACGGCTCCCCGTAGCATCACCACAACCTCTCACTGAATCATTGAAACTGCAGCTCCCCGCAGTCTTACCGCACTTACTCTTACCACTTCACAATCTCATCCTCAGGTTGACACCACACTGCGATCATTTACTCATGCTCTGCGGCCCAACATAGATAGGTACACACACACTCCTCTAGGCTAAGCATCACTACTTCGGACGACCACCGTCGTGACAAAACCTCTTTTTCTCGCTGCAATTCACATTCTCAAATAAATCCATTTGATGTCAATAAGCTGAAGGGCCCCCACCGGAACCATAGACACTTGATACACCACTCGTCATCTCAAGCTCAAAACTCAAAATAATCCGAGATTTTAGGACATTAAACTCGGATACCCCGGAATACCATCACAATGCCTCGCAGTGTCTTGACTCTACCACTGATCTCATACTCATGGCATCATACTCAGATACCGCATTGCTTCCTCGGAACCTCGCAACCGCTCTTTCTCTCGTGCCACTTGTAACCCCGGAATACTCCATCTCCCAAATTAAAACACGGAGAAATTGCCAACGACTTAGAACACGAAGATGTCAATCCGAAACTTCCTCCTCTATTGCTCAAAACTCATGCAAGAATACTCATAACGACCCTGAAGTTGGTTGCCCAATCAACTTCTTCCCTTCCCATACTGCATATAATAGCCCATACTCTGAACCAAAAATCCTCAACCGCTGAACTAACCTCACAAGCCAACCACCTCGAATTCACCATTTTAACCTTGAGGGATTCCTAACCACCACAAGGTCTCCGACCAACGGCCACTTTCCGTGGAGACACTCATCCTTTCTCAAACACGTACCTCATGCACTATCTCACTCTGCACCTCTCCTTGACCACCAATAACCCTGGTCTCAGGAATCCGCACCGCAGGCCTCTCTATCCAGTTCTCTAACCACCCTTGAAAAAATCTCTGATCTCCTCAAAAAGTACCAGGTTCTCCCCCATTCAGGGTTCGAACCATCACCAATTGGTTCGCCAACAATCTAACCCACAGACTGTTTTTTCCAATAATATCGCACCTACTCTTGGAAGGTGATCCGCAATGCTCCATGATCTCCCCGATGAAGGTCAAGCAATTCCAAATACCCCGAATCTCCGATGAAATCCTCAGAAACTTCTCATCATGACTACCTCTAGTCATTCAGAATCTCGTACCCTCCCACTACCGGACATCTCAACTGTCCAATCGTAACCCTGACTCTCAGTCTGGAAATAACGAACTAACATATTCCTCATCCTCGACTCTTCAACCAACGTTCCATCACGTGGGTTGTAATAAGAGTGGAGTCCTTGTTACCACACTCGATACTCATCATAGACAATAAGAGCCACTGCCCCAATATCCTCTTCTTGATCGTCTGCCGCTGCAGCTAATACATGCCCTACTATGCTCAAATAGGGTGTATCCTTGTCCTTAACCATCTCAGTCCCCGCTGACAACCTTCTCATGCTCTAACATTACCTCTCGGCAGACATATTGCCCAAATACTCTGATGAAAGATCGTAACCAAAGCTACCCCACAGGGCTCACCCCCAACCTTGGAAACCGAAAATCTTAATACCTCTCCTGTTTCCCACAGGAACAGAAATAGCACTGCTCAGGTCACAGAAGATGACATCTCCACCATCGGCCGGTCGCTCAGCCCAGACCGTATTCTCCCATAACGCAACATCCCTACTCATCCCTGAGTCTTGCGACTCCAACTGGCATCTCACCAACAATCCCTCGGAGCTAACTCGATTTCCCTTTTAAGGGATGCCCCACTAAAACTCGTTCAGCATGGCCCTCTGGCCCCATACTCTTTCACATCTGATCTCGGTCTAACCAATCACCACGGAATAACTGGTAGAACCAATATGTCACACCCCAAAACCGGAACGGCGGAAACGTTCGGGGGTGGAGGACGTCATGTTCAGTATCACAACAATGCAAAGTAGTAAACAAGCAACAACATCATCCATTGCATTAATAATATAATTTCATACAAGTGTGTTCTGTCAAGTTATATAGACACCAAAAATATACATCAAAATAAAAGATGAGTCTTGAACGAGCTCCATCTTCTCAAAACTTGGCACCGGTACCTGTCTACTGGTGACCTGAGAATACAAGTTATTTTGAAATAGATTATCAGCTTTAAAGCTGGTGAGATCATAAGTATATTAGTGTCTGTATTTGTATGAAAGTGTTTGTAAGTCTGTAACTGTATAAGTTTGTAAAAGTTTGTAATTGTTTGAACTCCCCTAGAAAACCCTATGTTTTCTAATAAAAGTAGCCTTCTACCAAGGCATCTAGTATCTGTGTGTGTGTCTCTTGTAAGAGTGTGTATTTTCCCAAATCTGACTATCATTAACCAAAAATATAGTTTTTACATTATTGTTTATTGTGTGAAGATCACAAAGTGAATGTAATGGGAAAATGAAATAGTACTGTAGTGTTGTATTAAGTAACTACTGCTGTACTAACTACCTTAAACCAATTGCTATTTAAAGTACCATGTTACCGGCCTGTATCCTGCTACCGACTCTAGAAAAACGACGATGTAAGACGTCGTAAGAAATGACGTTTGGCACCCGTAGACTTGCAAGTCCCACTGTAGCGAGCATCAAGGTGTAGGATAGTCAATCCAGTATAGATCTATACACAAACTCATACGCTCCCCACTTAAGGAGATTCTGGATACAAAACGGTCATGACAGGTAGTGCCATGCCCGTTACGTGGCTCACATAACTGTAGTAATGTTCTAGTATATGTATGTGCTAGCTGTATTGTGTGTTCTCTCCCTGTCTAGCATGTATTGTTTGTTTCTCATCATAGTATTCTATTGTTTGTTTCTCATCATAGTATTCTATTGTTTGTTTCTCATCACAGTATTCTATTGTTTGTTTCTCATCATAGTATTCAATTGTTTGTATGTTATTGACTCATGTATGAACTGACTCATTGTATGTTTCACTGTTCTAGTAACAGTATTAGTATCTCCCTAAACTATACCTATTATAGTTTACTAGTAATGTTGTTTGTGATGGGTTTTTGAGCATTCTAACACTTCCTAAGTGTACATGCAACCCTAATAACCTTGAATCTATGTTTTCTCTATATACTTGCAAATTTCTTTTTCAAGGTTATTTCCTAACTAGCATGGCATGGGGATTACATAAAACATAAAACTAGTAGAAATACATACCTTGTTGTTGCTTGGATTCCTTCAAGACTTTGTGAGCCTAGCACCCCAAATGTTGTGCCTCAAATGCTTCACACAACACCACAAGACTTGGAATAACTTGAGAGAATGTCACTTAGCCTCAAAATCGGTTATGCCCTCTCTAGTAACACCAGGTCCACTAGATCACCATTTTGCTAGCCATAGGGTTCCTTTTATAGTGTTGTCACAATTAGGGTTTACACATGAATGCCCTTAATTGTCATGACTCTTGATTTCCCATGACCCATGGATTTGTAACTCCCATGGACTATACATGGAGCTCCATTTGGTTACATCCATAACCCATAAACCATGGATCATTAATCCACCATAAAAGAATTGATGATTGTCATAATCAACCCTATATATTTAATTAGTCTCACTTTGATCACCAAATTAATCCTAGATTAATACTTGATCAATACTAATTAAATAATACTATTATTAATATATTAGAACTTATAATATATTAATAATCATAAGTGCCTTATTCTCTCATTTAGTCTATCCAAGTATTGCAATGCCATGCAACCCAAATGGACCATGCCGGGTCGGGTCAAGTACATACCAAATAAAGTTATGGACTTAGACACTATATCCAACAGTCTCCCACTTGGATAAGTCTAATAACTATATTTGCAAATATGACTTCAAAATCCGACTAGCAATCGTAGCTCTTTCAAAGTCTCTCGGAACTGAGATGATGATGATACGCCATTTAAGATAAGTGATCATATAATCCTCTGTTCTCATGATATCAGCCGGACAAACACATGGAACATGGTCTTACTTATTGTCCAGCATTTGTTTCTCGATCTCTGATTTGTTTCGACATAGAACTAAATTGAACACATCAATTAAGTTCTGACCGGGCCCGGTACATAAGTCAAAACCAAATCATCGAGGGGCCCAGATATCGCTTCTATTTCTAGAAGGAACAGATAAACTTCGACTGATATGCTTGTACTAACTACTTGTTGAATTATTCACAAAGGCACGTTTTATAACATCGAGTTACCAATGCGTTTTCGTACAATCAATGAATAACCAACTCATAGTCAACAACTCATATCTCTAGGTTTGAAGATTTATATGATATTACCGTCTCACGATCACTCGAGATAAATTCCATGAAGTGATGCAAGTGAGCGTGGGTTGAATCCAATACTCAGCCCTTATGAGTACTCATGAATGTTGTAGCAACCATTGCATTGTCTAAAGCACTTTAGACAAATCATACAAGCCAAATTCATGACAGTCTTGATTCATATCTACTTCCAACATATGACTGACTGTGGATGGTTTGAATAATATGATATATACCATAACATAATTATTCTGGAAGTCAAAACATGCAAAGTGAAACATAAGAATAATACTAATCTTATATGGCCCCAACACTTTGAGTGTAAATAAAAACACCTTTTATTTAAGCACCATATTGATTACTCATTATTTATGTTTCGATTAATCAACTTTATGCTTGAATTAAAACATTAGTTGTCCTATGCTCCAAGCATGCACACTATGTTTTTCCAAACAACAATTATGCCATACTCCAAGTATGCATACTATGTTTACATATGGTCCTCTCTTTGTGAAATAGATCAATTGACAATATTCCAATGATGCTAATTTCACAATTCCAATCCTCGTTGTAAATGAAAGAATACCAAACTCTTGCCATCTACTGTAATCTGTTAGATTCTAAACTTATATGCAATGATCCCCTTGTAATGACTATGCACAGAAGTCACAAAGACTTGGCAACAGAAATTACAAAGTATTCCAATGGAAAACAATTCCATGGAAATGAAGTCTCAAATTCAAAGTACATTCCTTTGAACATCCTTCTTAGCATTAAGTTCTTTAATCTTACACAGATTCAAAGAATAACTTCCACCTATGGAGACAATTCCATATTACCATTTTGACCATCACTTCTGAACAAGAGTTGCCTCTTTTCAAAATATGTCAATATGGTCCTTACTCTATACTTCTAATTGTCCATGAGCAACCAATCTTTGGTAAACCTCAGATTGTCCTCGACAACTTTGCTTAATCATTTTAGTCATTTCCAGTTCTATTCCTTTTTCCATCTTAATGCCCTAGGCATTTGGAAAATTTAGAATGGATGAATATTATAGCACATGTAATCAAACCTATACCCAAAGCCTATGGGACATGATTTATGCTATAAAATTTTTTATTTGCCATGTTTTCATAATTCGAACTATGAAGAGGGATGCCGTAATCATAATCGAATTTTGAGAACGCAACATATATAGAATTTCCTTATGTTAAACCATTCCAACATAACATTCATATATATTCTTGACTAAAGTAGATTAAATTCTCAATCTAAGCTTGTAGAATTGGAGTGAAGTATAAAATCCTCTCCCTTAATTATAGCAAAACAACTTTTTCAAGGCGAATTGAAACTTTTGTTTTCTATAATTAACATTGCTAACCTGCAATATTTAACATAATCGTCATGCTCCCACTAGCATAATGATTACCAGCATAACACTTTATGCTCCCACTAGCTTTGACATGTACTAAGAAATCTACTGGACTTCTAGAAATCAATACTTTATTAACTTTCTTACCAAAGTTCATATTTCTGATACTAGATTGCTTTGATAAGACTTTATCAAAAAACATACACCTTTCCTTAGATAGCTCACATGTTTGTCTAGACCTTTTGCAATTCTCACTAGTTAGTGTGCCGGTTAACCACACACGCTCCACTAACTATATGAGAATGCAAATATCACAACCGCTATCTACTTAAAATCTTCTTAGTGGAAGCGTTTCCTCACCATCATTTTCATGAATCGAAGAGAAACCTTATGACACTTATATTTTGTGGTGTATGTGTTCCTATCCATGTGAATCTGTCATAACCATAATCAAAGGACTAGGTTAGTGACACTTCCAAATTCATAGGGACTGAACTTGTGCAATCTTAATTTCTTGCCACCTGGTAGCACAATGCCCACCATTGCTTCCAGGTTGTTATGCAAACAATTGAGAACTCATAGAACTCACAAGCATAATCAACTTTCAACTGGAACAGACACAGAAACAAGAATATGTCAACACGATAGGTTACAAACCTCAAGTCGTGGGCTAGTGATTAACAAAACTCTTGATTTAGTTCTTGAAACTATTTCAGAATCATTTAGACTCTCACTATCCTCTTGACATATAAGACTTCTCTTTGTCAAGAACCATTCCTTGACAAAACAAATATTCAAGATCTAGTGCGGATTCTTATCAAGTTAAACACTTCTCACTATTGGTCTTAGATGGTCTTTGTTTTATCCAAAACATCACAACTTACCAATCTCAAATGTACAAGAATAGGAAACATCTTACTCTACATTTGACAAGTGTTATGAACTTTCTAAAGACTATGTCACTCAAGTTACAATCTTGGAGTATAACTCCAGGATTTGTTTTTGGCACGAAGTATGAATTATCTTTTGATTTAACCATTTCAACAATTCACGATTCCTCTCCTCAGGCAACAAACACACTAAGGTGTCCTTAGAGGATCAATTGTGATATGGTTCCATAATCACTAAGATAATCATAAAACAAAATACACAAGTACTCTCCCATCTCTTCAGATTGGAGAAACTTTTATCTTTCTGCCTTATTTGATTCTTCTTATTCATTCTGCCATACATTGAAACTTTTCCAATGTTTCAGAATTACACTTAAACTCGTAAGCATAACCATATTTACTAAACTTTAGTAAATCATAACGAATAATCTTATCTATCTTTGTGGTGGACCTGACCAGCACACAACCAAGTGTACCCAATCTTTTAGTCCTTCACTTGACTCTCATGTACATGTGAACAAGGAATTAGTCTTAATTTCCCAAAGACGAAAACTTCTCATTCATCATACAATACAAGTTGCATGATTCCAAGTTTCTATCTAACTGAAACTTGGGCGATGAGAATCTTTCCTTATTTGGTAAATTATGATACTACCACAAATGAAAGAATCAAATCCATTTTTCAAATATTGTTATTAATGGAAACATATAATCAACAATTTTTCACAAATGCCATTGTAAGGATACTTAAAATAAATAAAATCAAAACTTTTCTTTATTTTAAAACTTTGCGGAAAACTTATCCTTACAACCCATATGAAAACCTTGTTGTTATCTATTCCTAAGCAATATGTCTCAACTCTTAAGTAATAGCTCAAAATTCTGATCACCGAATCATGCGATCAAAATCCCTCTTCGCGATCAGAATCAACATATACTTCCTTTAAGTTTCTTCACTTTTCTTTGATTCTTAAAACATCAACATGTGACCCAGTCACATCATGCAATAAGAATCTCAGAATAGAAACTTAATAGAGTTAGACAATGGACTTTACCTGAAGTAGAGTCAAACATTACTTTACTATCCTTATGGACTTTTAGGTAAATTTGGCAGCTTCGCAACCAATGCCCTTCCTTTGGCAACAGAAACATATGGACTCTTTGGAAACGGTACACGGGACTATCACAGACCTAGCCTTTCTCTTTACCATTTGGTCAACCGAGTTGACTATGGCCAATCCCTTTCAATTGGGAAGAGAAAGTTTTTCTAGACTTCCAATGTTACCATTGTCAATGTCCATGGAAGTTTGGGAAGTTGATCTTCCAATCAAATTTTGCTTTACCAATGCTCCAAATCATTGCTGATTCAGCATCATCAAGCAAATAGGTAAGATCATTAAGGGTCATGTCGTGATCTGTTATCAGGGAGTGACCAAGTCAACAGCCAGCTACCTTGAGACTTCGACACCCGACTCTCCCGGCTTGTCAATATGTGACTTAATCTCCAAGACCTAAGCACATATAGACTTTGTTTGCCAATAGGGATTGAGTGACTTAGAACTTATCATGTCTTGAAACTTGTGGGATAAGGAGATTTATTGGAGGAGGTGGAGGAAGTGAAGTATGATTTCCAGTCCCACTAATGCACAACAAAGGGATTGATCTTTCACCTTGGTTGCCATTTGGGATATCATCTTCATGAGGAAGCTTGTTCCTAAAGATTTGGGAAGACCATAGCTGTCTAAACTAGACATCTATAATGGGAGAAATTCAAGTTAGTTGATTTAAAGTCCTTAATATAACACCCAATATGAAATATTAAGGCTAGGACCCAACAACCTATTTATAACTGGAAGAGGGATGACGTAATCCAAATTATAAAATAGTTGAAGGTAGGTAAATGACGATTTACCAATTTCCCACCATAAAAACGAAATATAATTAAGTTTTTAATTGGATTTGAAACTCCTAGATCTTTTGAGATACATTGAACTTTCAATGGCATGTTTGAATCTCGATTGTGCCCTCTCAAGTTTGTGACTGGGATGCCGAGGATCACAAACAAGGTGTGAATAACCATACAAATTGACTTGGTACCCTCAACAATATTACCTAATCGATGTGCCGGTTAACCACACACGCTCCACCGATCTATAATAAAGTCAAGTTACCCTTTGCCACTCTTACTAGTCCATGTTAGTGTGCCGGTTAACCACACACGCTCCACTAACGACTTGGTAAGGTACAAAGTGTAATTTTATGGGCTAGCACCAATTTCACATTTTCCTAAAGTAACTAAGATTGGGAATTTATAATGTATAGTTACTTTATAATTCATTATACTTTTAACGAGTATTTAAAGTCGTATCCTACCCGTTCGGCTAACGACCCTCCACCGATCAAGGAAGCGGTGGGTGAGAGTGGACACCCATTAAGTCACCATTTTATAGGCAACAACCTTATACCCCCCTTATAGACCGGCTTCGTGAATGAGGCCTACTAACGGTAAGAATGACATATTCTTATACATATCTATATAATTAAAATTATAATAATAGTATAAGGGTGTATTTTAAACATTTAAAATACTTGGTGGTTTAATCTATTAATTAAACTATACTTAATTTAATTAAACTTAAACCATGTCTTTATGGAATTATTAACTCTTTTAATTAAACACTTTAATTAATTTAATGAAGTCCATAAAGCTTGAATTTTACCTTTAAAAAATTCTAAGAGTTCAATTTGGAATTAAAGTGTAAGGCTTTTCAAATTCCAAAACTTGAGGGCAAGAATTGAAACTATTCCAAGTCTCTTCAATTTGTAACTTATGAGTTTTAATGGTTCATAAAATGAAGACTCTTCATTTTATGAAACCTCTTTAGTTCTTTAATCATAATTAAAAGAAATGACTTTTGGTTATCCATAACTTGAGGACAAGTTATGGACACCATCATTAGCATTAAGATCATGAATTAAACAAGCATGTAAGTTACACAAAATTCCTATGATCTTCTAAAAAACCCATAAGAACAAATATTCACATCAAACAATTTCAAGAAAATCATATAAACATATACAATACTTGAAAATTGATAAAAGTCATGTAAAATGGGTTAACATAATCATTATCATTTTGAAAAACAGATTTTACAAGTCCAAAACAGATTGGGATAATGATCTTAATCCATTTCTAGCAACAAAACTCGAAAAAACTGCCCAGCACGCTCCTACTCGCCGAGTGCATTATTCTACTCGTCGAGTAGGATGAATTTGTTCATGGACTCGGCGAGTCCTCCCCATGGACTCGGCGAGTCCAGTCGTCAGAGTGCAAAATTTTCGATTTTTAAGCAGTTTTGCATCAAGTATACAGAAAACAATCCTAGGCTCTGATACCACTGATGGGTTTTTGAGCATTCTAACACTTCCTAAGTGTACATGCAACCCTAATAACCTTGAATCTATGTTTTCTCTATATACATGCAAATTTCTTTTTCAAGGTTATTTCCTAACTAGCATGGCATGGGGATTACATAAAACATAAAACTAGTAGAAATACATACCTTGTTGTTGCTTGGATTCCTTCAAGACTTTGTGAGCCTAGCACCCCAAATGTTGTGCCTCAAATGCTTCACACAACACCACAAGACTTGGAATAACTTGAGAGAATGTCACTTAGCCTCAAAATCGGTTATGCCCTCTCTAGTAACACCAGGTCCACTAGATCACCATTTTGCTAGCCATAGGGTTCCTTTTATAGTGTTGTCACAATTAGGGTTTACACATGAATGCCCTTAATTGTCATGACTCTTGATTTCCCATGACCCATGGATTTGTAACTCCCATGGACTATACATGGAGCTCCATTTGGTTACATCCATAACCCATAAACCATGGATCATTAATCCACCATAAAAGAATTGATGATTGTCATAATCAACCCTATATATTTAATTAGTCTCACTTTGATCACCAAATTAATCCTAGATTAATACTTGATCAATACTAATTAAATAATACTATTATTAATATATTAGAACTTATAATATATTAATAATCATAAGTGCCTTATTCTCTCATTTAGTCTATCCAAGTATTGCAATGTCATGCAACCCAAATGGACCATGCCGAGTCGGGTCAAGTACATACCAAATAAAGTTATGGACTTAGACACTATATCCAACAGTTTGAATGTATGAACATGTTTGTATACCTTTGCTACCCAAAGGTATTGAACTGAATGAAGTAACCTTTTATATCTATACACATATACATGATATATAACTAGGATTCAAACGACCTTCGGACAAATAACCTGAATACCCTAAGTCCACAACCAAACAAAGAACAGGAAGTAAGGTGAGTTATCAGTCCTAAGTCCTTTCAATCCTACTTATATAACTATATCTACATAGATACACAGAATATAAGTTAAAAGAGTTTAATAAAAGTATTTGATATGAAAAAGAGTTTGTAAAACAGTTTGAAGTAAAACAGTTTGGCAACACAGTTTGAAAAGTAAGAAATCCACTTGTTTGGTAGTTATTAATCACATGTGATTGATATAATAACTATAATAGTTCAACTTGTATTCCCCCCCCCCCCATAAAAGCATTTAAAAACATTTAAAAGATTAATTAAGGGGTATGAACTCACCTGTAGTGAGTGGTTTGGATGAACTGATAGTATAGGATGCTAAGTGTCAAGTGAAGACTTGAACACACACAAGGATCCTAGTTAACATATAATAACACATATATGTATCCAATTAGTCATTAAACAACTAATTAACCAAGTTTAGACATCCTAGGACATGTAAAACACCTTATTTAAGTGTTATAAGTACTAAGGATTGCATCTAAGGGTTGTAGGACTTGGCTATTGAGTTTGGGGTCCAAGGGTAAACTCTTTTGGAGTTTACGGTTTTGGGACCAACTCACATTGAGTTTACGGTCGTAAACCCATGAGTTTATGGCCGTAAACTCATGGTACTTTTACCATGTTGTGTTTTGAAGCTTTAAAGGTCATAAGAAGCATTCCTACTTCATGTTTAAGCCTTAGGAAGTGTTTAGGGCACCATTTCACTCCTTTGTGGAGTTTACGGTCCTTGGACCATTTCTCCTTGGGTTTACGGCCGTAAACCCAAATGGTTTATGGTCTTTTTGATGTTTTAAGTCCTAAGCACTTTAAGGTTATGTTCTACACTAGTATCCAAGGCTTGGTAAGGGACTAGGGCACACTTTGGCCCCTTTATTAGGGTTTACGGTCCAAGAACATCTTGGACCGTAAACACCTTTGATCTTGTGTTTCCTTGGTGTTTTCTAGATGATTAGAAGTGTAACAAGTCTTATAACACACTAGGGTAAGAATACTTACTATGTAGAAGCTTGAAAAGGTGTTAAAAGTCCAAGAACACCAGTGTGTGTTCTTGGTGTTCTTGGTGAAACTTGAAGATCTACACATTTGGAATGATTTCACAGATGGAATCATGTAAGATCACTAGATTAAGTAAGATATCAACTTATTAGGGCTAGAAACACTTACAAAGTTGAAGATCAAGAAGGAAAATCGGATGATACTTGAGAGGATTTGAGTTTTGTTCTTGAAAAGTGAAAAAGTGATTAAAATGGCTAAGTGCCATATTTATACCCTTGGAGTTTACGGCCGTAAACACCTTGTTTAGGCCGTAAACTCCAAACTCTTGGAGTTTTGGGATATTATTGTTGCACAATAAACCCCAGAGCATCCTCTCTCCTGATATCTCCTGAAGTACTAGGCTTTAGAATACTCAAACTGACTCTACACAGCTCAAAAGTTAGCAAAACTGTTCTGACTTCTATTGAAGTGAATGGTTGTACAGAATAGAAATTTCGGGTTGTCACATCATCCCCCCGTTAGAAGGAATTTCATCCCGAAATTAGAGTTTAAGCAAATAAGTAGTTACAATTAACTAAGTGAAAAGACGAGGATATTTCAGTTTCATCTGATCCTCTCGCTCCCAAGTGAATTCAGGTCCTCGCTTGGCGTTCCAGCGAACCTTCACTATCGGGATACGGCTTTGTTTCGTCTGCTTGACCTCCCGGTCCATGATCTCTACAGGTTCTTCCACGAAGTTGAGGCTCTCGTTGATCTCGATCTCGTCGAGTGGGATTACAAGAGCCTCGTCGGACAGACACTTTTTCAAGTTCGAGACGTGGAAAGTAGAATGTACGTTACTGAGTTCGCGTGGTAAGTTAAGTTTGTAAGCTATAGGGCCGATTCTTGCGAGAATCTCGAAAGGCCCTATGTACCTTGGATTTAGCTTTCCACGCTTTCCAAAGCGTAAGCCCTTCCAGGGTGAGACCTTCAATAGAACACGGTCGCCCACCTGGAATTCCAACGGTTTCCTTCGTTTATCAGCGTAGCTTTTCTGTCGGTCTCTAGAGGCTTTCAATCGTTCACGAATCTGAACGATCTTCTCTGTCGTTTCCCGAATGATCTCCGGACCCGTGAGAGTGCTTTCAGGAACTCGTCCTTTAGCTAACTGTGTATCACCCACCTCAGCCCAGCACATAGGGGATCTGCACTTTCGGCCATAGAGGGCCTCGAATGGAGCAGCCTTTATGCTCGTGTGATAACTGTTGTTGTAGGAAAATTCGACAAGGGGTAAATGAGTATCCCATGCTTTCCCAAATTCGATCACACAGGCTCGCAACATATCTTCCAAGGTTTGGATAGTCCTCTCACTTTGCCCGTCGGTCTGTGGATGGTAGGCTGTACTCATGTCCAGCCTAGTTCCTAGGGAACTTTGTAGCGACTGCCAGAACCTCGAAGTGAATCTACTATCTCTGTCCGAGATAATGGATATGGGAACACCGTGAAGTTGTACATTCTCCCGAATGTAAGTTCTTGTAAGTTTCTCCATCTTGTCTGTTTCCTTGATAGGCAGGAAGTGTGCTGACTTGGTCAATCTGTCGACGGTGACCCATATGGTATCAAGTCCACCCGTTGTCTTGGGCAACTTGGTTATGAAGTCCATAGTGATCCGCTCCCACTTCCATTCCGGTATCTCTGGCTATTGAAGTAGACCGGAGGGTTTCTGGTATTCGACCTTGACCTTTGCGCAAGTAAGGCATTTACTTACGAAGGTAGCAATCTCTGCTTTCATGTTAGGCCACCAGTATAAATTTTGAAGATCCAGATGCATCTTATCTGAACCTGAGTGGACGGAATAACGAGTGTTGTGCGCCTCGTTCATGACCAAGTCTCTGAAACCACCGTGTTTCGGGGTCCAGATCCGATCCATGAGATAATAAGCTCCGCCGCCCTTAACCTCCAGGTTCTTATCCATCCCTCTCAGGGATTCACCCGCCACGTTTTCAGGTTTCAAAGCGTCGAGCTGAGCCTCGGTAATTTGCGTGGACAAGTGTGAATGGATAGTCATAGTCAATGATTTAACTCTACGACCAGAATATTCTTTCCGACTTAGGGCGTCAGCTACTACGTTGGCTTTACCCGGATGATAACGAATTTCGCATTCGTAATCACTGAGTAGCTCGACCCACCGTCGTTGTCTCATGTTGAGCTCCTTCTGGTCGAATATATGTTGTAGGCTTTTGTGGTCTGTAAAGATAGTGCTTTTTGTTCCATACAGGTAGTGTCTCCAGATCTTCAGAGCAAACACAACTGCTCCTAACTCAAGATCGTGTGTGGTGTAGTTGATCTCGTGTGTCTTCAGCTGTCTCGAGGCATAGGCGATGACCTTACCTCGCTGCATCAGAACACATCCGAGCCCTTGATTCGACGCATCGCAATAGACAACGAAGTCTTCTATCCCTTCGGGGAGGGATAGTATTGGTGCGGTACACAAGGCTCATTTGAGCGTTTGGAACGCTCTCTCCTGCTTCTCTTCCCAGTCAAAGGCCACGCCCTTCTGGGTCAGTGTTGTAAGAGGTTTCGCAATGCGGGAGAAGTTCTGAATGAACCTGCGATAGTAGCCAGCGAGGCCTAGAAATTGACGAATTTCTGTAGGCGTCTTCGGTGCTGACCAGCTCTCGATGGCCTTGATTTTGGAAGGATCCACGTGTATTCCCTCTTCGCTAACCACGTGCCCTAAGAATTCGACTCTTCGGATCCAAATTTCGCATTTCGAGAACTTCGCATAGAGCTTCTCCGAACGCAGCGTTTCTAAGACTTGATGTAGATGTTGACTATGTTCCTTCTTACTACGAGAGTAGATAAGTATGTCATCGATGAAGACGATGACGAACTGATCCAAGTAAGTGTTGGATTAATGTCTAAGTCCATAACTATAATTGGTAAGACTTGACCCGACCCGGCATGGTCCATTTGGGTTGCATGGCATCATGCATTTGGATAGACTATAATGAGAGAAATAACACTTAAGGTTGGTTAATATATTATAAGTTCTAATATATTAATAAGGTTATTTAATTAGTATTGATCAAGAATTAATTTGGAATTAATTAAGTGATCAAAAGGAGACTAATTAAATATATGGGTTGATTGTGTAAATCATTCATTCTTATATATGTGGGCTTGTGATCCAAGATTTCTTATGTTGGACTAAGTCCATGGGGTGACCCATGGATACTCCATGGAGGTTAAAATCCATGGAGCATAAGGAATGGGTAAAGTTATGAGTTACATGGTGTAACCCTAATAGCCACCATATAAAAGAATCCCATGGCTCAAGAAATCGTGCACTAATGTGTGAATATGAGGGCTAGACGATTTCAAGGAGTGTTCCATTTCTCTCAAGTCATTCCATGTGCATTTGGTGTTGTGTGAACCATTTGAGGTGTCACACTTGGGGCACTACGCACTCAAGCTTCATGGAGACAAGCTACATCAAACAAAGGTATGTATTCTATCCATTTGATTACCCAAGTATCAAGTATTGTATGCTAGATAGGGTAATACCTTGGAAAGTTCATAATTGCATGTATAATAGAGAAAACATAGATCCAAGGTATTTAGGGTTGCATGTACACTTAGGAGTGTTAGAATGCGCAAAATCCATCAGTGGTATCAGAGCCAAGGCTTGTTTTCTTGTTATACTTGCAAAATTAGCTGAAAAATCGAATTGTATTAGTTTAAAAGTTATGCTAATTACTTGAAAAAAAATTTGATGTGAATTATCTTTGTTCATATGAGTTTATTAGATTAATAGAAAAGTTAATTGATTATGTGTTTTCAATCCATTTTAATCTAAGAGTTGATTCTAAAATGTGTTTTTGTAACTTGTCCTCAAGTTATATGAAAAGTCACATTTAAGTTTCATAAAACTCATAAAAAGTTGGCAATGGTTACAAAAATGAAGAGTCTTGTCCTCATTAAATGGTTTTATGACTCCATAACTTGTCCTCAAGTTATGGAGGTTCAAGAGTCACTTCATTAAATGATAAAATGTGTAACCTTAATTAGTTCCATAAGTTACAAAAATAAAGAAAAGTTACATTCTTTTATTAGTTTAAAGTCTTCCATAACTTGTCCTCAAGTTATGGAACTTGAAGAGTTTTTTTTTAATTAAAACTACTTTAAACACATAAGTTATGGAATTAATTAGTTTTGAATATTTTCAAAACTTGCCCTCAAGTTTTGGAATTTGTAAAGTTTTCCCCATGAATACTTTAATTCCAAGTTAGCCCTTAGAATTTTAAAAGTTAAAATTCAACTTTTATACTTTATAGTATTATAAGTTAATAATAAATATATGTATAAGAGCAAGTCAGTCTTACCGTTAGTAGGCCTCATTCACGAAGCCGGTCTATAAGGGGGGTATAAGGTTACTACCTATAAAATGGCAGTTTAATGGGTGTCCACTCTCACCCACCGCTTCCTTGACTGGTGGAGGGTTGTTAGCCGAACGGGTAGGACAAGGACTATAATTCTCCCTTCATTAAAAGTATTAATGATAAATACTAAGTAACTAAACTTTTTATAAATTCCCAATCTTAATTACTTAGGAAAATGTGAATAAGGTGCTAATCCATGAAATTACACTTTGCACTTTGTTTAAACCGTTAGTGGAGCGTGTGTGGTTAACCGGCACACTAACCTGGATTTAACAAAGTAGGCAAAGGGTAACTTAATATTTATCATAGTATCGGTGGAGCTCGTGTGGTTAACCGACACATTGATTGAGGGGTAAATATTAAGGGTACCAAGTATATTTGCATGGTTACTTCACACCTTGTTTTGGGATCCTCGGCATCCCAGTCACAAAACCTGAAGGGCACACTTGAGATTGAAACATGCCATTGAAAAGTTCAATGAATCTCAAAAGATCTAGGAGTTTCAAATCCAATTAAAAACCTAATTACATTATTTCGTTTTTCATGGTGGAAATTGGTAAATCGTCATTTACCTACCTTCAACTATTTTATTACTCGGATTACGGCATCCCTCTTCCAGTTATAAATAGGTTGTTGGATCCTAGCCTTAATATTTCATATTGGGTGTTATATTAAGGACTTTAGATCAACCATCTTGAATATCTCCCAAAAGATGTCTAGTTCAGACATCTATGATCTTCCCAAATCTCTTGGAACTTTACTTCCTCCACCTCCTCCAATTATTCTCCCTAAACCACAAGTTCAAGGTCACTCAAGCCCTAATGGCAAGCAAGGTCTATGTGTGATCACATCTTAGAGATGAAGTCACATATTGACAAGCTGGGAGAGTTGGGTGTCAAAGTCTTGAGAAAGTTGGATGTTCAATCACTTTCTAAGTCACATAGTGAGTTCCTTTGGGACTACTATGAAACAGACTATGACATGAACCTTAATGATCATATCTATTTGCTTGGTGCTGCTGAATCAACAATGATTTGGAACGATAGTAAAGCAAATTTGATTAGAAGATCAACTTCCCAAAAACTTTATGGACAGTGACAATGGTGACACTGGAAATCCAGAAAAAGCATTCTCTTCCCAATGGAAAGGGATTGGCCATAGTCAACCCGGTTGACCAAATGGTAAGGAGAAAGGCTAAGTCTGAGATAGTCCCATTACCAAAGGGTCCATATGTTTATTTTGCCAAAGGAAGGGGCGTTGATTGCAAAGCTGCCAAGTTTACCTAAGGATGTTAAAGTCAATAAGTCTGACTCTACTTCAGGTAGAGCCCATTATCTAACTCTGTTAAGTTTCTATTCTAAGATCCTCATTACATGATATGACTGGGTCACATGTTGATGTTTTAAGAATCAAAGAATAGAGAGAAAAGCTTAAAGGAAGTATATGCTGATTCTGATCGCGTAGGTGGATTTCGATCGCATCAGAATTTTGAAGCTGTTACTTAGGAGTTATGATATATTGCTTAGGAATAGATAACAACAAGTTTTTCCGTATGCATTTGCACTATAAGGATAAGTTTTTTCCGTAAAGTTTTGAAATAAAATAAAAGTTTTTAATTTTATATTTATTTTAAGTATCCTTACAAGTGGCATTTGTGAAAAATGGTTGTTTATATGATTCCATTGATAGCAATATTTGAAAAAAAAATGGACTTGATTCTTTCGTTTGTGGTAGTTTCATAATTTACCAAATAAGGAAATATTCTCATTCCCAAGGCTTCAGTTGGATAGAAACTTGGAATCATGCAAGTTGAATAGTATGATGAATGAGAACTTTCAAGCATTGGAAAATTAAGACTTGTTCACATGGATGTGTGAGTCAAGTTAAGGACTAAAGGGATCGAGTACACATTCTTGTGCACTGGTCAAGTCCACCACAAAGCTCGTTAAGACTATTCGTCATGATTTACTAAATTTTAGTAAATATGGTTATACTTACAAGTTTAAGTATAATTCTGAAACATTGGAAAAGTCTCAATGTATGGCAGAACGAATGGGAAGAATCAAATTAGGCAGACAGATAAAAGTTTCTCAAATCTGAAAAGATGGGAGAGTACTTTAGTATCATGTTTTGTGATCATCTTAGTGATTAAAGAACCACATCACAATTGGTCTTCTAAGGACATCTTAGTGCATTCTTATGATTAAGAAGAGGAGTCATGAATTGTTGAAATGGTTAAATCAAGAAGATGAGTCATACTTCGTTTCAAAACAAGTCTTAGAGTCATACTCCAAGACTATAAGTTGAGTGACATATCTTAAAGAAAGGTTTATAACACTTGTCAAATGTAAGAGTAAAAGTGTCCTACTCTTGTACATTTGAAGTTGGTAAGTTGTGATGTTTTGGATTAAACAAAGACCAACTAAGGCCAATTGTGTGAAGTGTTTGTCTTGATAAAGAATCCGCACTATCTCTTGAATATTTTGCAAGATAGTCTTATATGTCAAGAGGACAGTGGGAGTCTTAAAGATCCTAAAAAGAATTTCAAGAACTAATCAAGAATAAAACCTGAGGTTCTTCACTAGCACACGACTTGAGGTTTATAACCTATCATGTTGACATATTCTGTGCCCATTCCAGTTAAAGTTGGCTTTGCATAGGAGTTCTGAAAGTTCTCAATTGGTTGCATAACAACTTGGAAGCAATGGCAGGCCCTGTACTGCCAGGTGGCAAGAAGTTAAGATTGCATAAGTTCAGTCCATATGAGTTTGGATTTGTCATTATCCTTGTCTTGTGACTATGGTTTTGACGATTCACATGGATAAGAACACATACACCATAAAATCTAAGGGTCATAAGGTTTCTCTCCGATTCATGAAAATGATGGTGAGGAAACACTTCCACCAAGTAGATTTGAAGCAGATGGCAAAAGGTCTAAACAATTGAGACTATGATTACGTCATCCTTTTTCATAGTTCTGAAATTGTTTAGACACACATGCATGCTATCTAAGGAAAGGTGTATGATTTTGATAAAGTTTTATCAAAGCATCTCGTATCAGAAATCTGAACTTTGGTAAGGAAGTCAATAAAGTATTGATTTCTAGAAGTCCAACTGATTTCTGAGTACATGTCAAAGCTAGTGGGAGCATAAGTGTCGATTCAACTAAGTTATCTTTATACCGGAGAGGTTCACTCTTCGGCTTTGAAAAGATCTGAAAGAACTTCGGAATGAAGGTTACACAAGAAAAAGACATGAAAGTTTATGGCTAAACACCCTCAATCGAGGTTTTGTGATCCGATTTATTTATCTTAGTCGCGACAGGAAAGACGATTTACCTAACACATAGTGTGAGTAGTGTAATCACTAGCTCACTAAATTGTATTATTTTATGGGTTATTACGTGACGTTAAAGAGGTAGAATCACTTCTCGGGTCTCATGCATTGACTCCCTCTATCCACCTTTTATCCTTGGTTGGAACAAGCGTTGGTTTTCTTCGGGTGCTTATATAGGGTTCTCTTTCCCTGTAGACGTATCGAATTCTTGCTCCGCCTTACTTCCGATTCTGACTCTGATCGCCATCACTTCGTACTGGGTGACTGGGATCTCGGAAGTTCAGGCGAATTTCCCACCGACGTCCCTAACAGGTATAGGCACATGGTGATTTCAATAGTCTCATCACTGTTCAATTATTTCCTACTTGGAAATTTCCTCAATGAACCTCTTCCGGGTCTTTATCGACTCCTCTGTCGATTAATGAAGTGGATAAGGTTTTCTAAAGGGGTTTATGCGAGAATGGGAATGTCTAAAGAATCTTAAGAGATTATTAAAACATTTTACTGGGTGATCCATATCGAGTCTTGCTACAATTACATAGTGTACACAAATCACATATAACTTAGATCTAATAGGCCTTCGAATATGTGATACTACCCTATATCCACATCCAAACAAGGAAAAGGAAGTAGAGCAAAACCACACATTCTCAACCTATGAGATCCTAATTATATATAACCTTTGGAAGCATACACTCTGTAATCATAGACCGATCCATAAGGATCTTTTTATTTTTCAAGCAAGGTTATTTATGGTTCCTAAAATACCCCTATGGTGTTTTAATCACATGTTTGATTCTAAAACTTCTGAACATGCTTTTGGGTTTATTGTTAGTCTTTTAGTATCATCAAATACTCCTATAGTATTTTAAACTTTATGTTTGGCTCTAGCATTCATATATGGTAAGTTTCAGATTCATTGCAACACCACCATCACTCCCAAACACACGTTAGTCGCATCTCGAATAAATATAGTTGATCAGGTTATATTTATTCCATCTTACGATTACATAACTGCCCAGGTTTGACGGTAATGTTCAACATCCAAAGACTTTTATTCTAATTCTTCTTGTGATACTTATTCGGGTTTTTATATTCTGGATGTTCTTATACTTTTGTAAAATATGGTTATATTTTAAAGTATAATTCTTGGTCAGAGTGTTTTTATCCCATTGTATTTATAGGTTGTATATCTTTTATGATTTGATATACTAAGCTCACTATAAACAATGCTCTGATACCAATCTGTCACACCCCAAAACCGGAACGGCGGAAACGTTCTGGGGTGGAGGACGTCATGTCAAGTATCACAACACATGCAGTATAGTAATCAAAGTACAACAACCATTGCATTAATAGTAATAGTTTTACATAGGTTACATTTAGCAACAACATCAAGAGTAGATATAGAGAATAACATAAAATGCAGCTCGGTACAAGGCTATCTTCACAAAAGCTTCCGGAGTGTACCTGTCTACTGACGACCTAAGAATACAAGTTATTTTGAAAGAGAGTATCAGCATTTTAATACTAGTGAGCTCATAAGTATTTTAATGACATTGATACAAATACATATTTTTCCTCAAAATAATCTCATTGCATGATGGTGATAAGAGCTTATAAAGTATTTAAATTCCTTCCAGAAAATCCTATATTTTCTATTAAAAGTAGTCTTCTACCAAGACCAGACTGTTTTGTGTTTAAAGAGTATTTTCCCCCAAATGTTACTATCATTATCAAAATATAGTTTTTACATTAATGAGTATATGGGAAAACCACAATTTAATGTAATAGGGAAAATAATATTTTACTTCAGCAATGACATTGCTGTTTATATGGTAATAAAATGCAGACTCCAGGTGGTATTAAATGAACAATACGCCTCGGAGAGTCTAAATGAATGAAATGCAGACTCCAGGTGGTATTAAATGAACAACACACCTCGGGGAGTCTAAAGCAGCCTTTAGTCCTAAGTAGGTTAGTTTAAAGGTTTAAATGTGGCCTAGTGTATAACTAGGAAAATATATTATGATAGTTTTATATGTAGAAACTACCGTGATAATACTTACCTTAAGGCCATGAACTATAAGGTAAATGTAAAAGATACTCGTAACCATACTGATTGACGGATGTAAACACGACGAACTACTGGCGTCGAAATGAATGTGACATTTGTCACCCCTTCGCTTGGTCGGTCGGGACTGTAGCTAGCAGTCAGGATGTGGGATGGTCTGTCCCGTATAGATCTATACACACAATGCCCGCTCTCCCTCCAGGAGACTCTGGTTACCAACTTGGCAACGGTGAAATCCGCATTATGAGGATGTATCTCGTGTTTTGATTTCTATAAACCTTTCTTTTTACTAATAGTATAAGTTTTTAGAATATTGATATAGCTAAGTTCTCCTTCATGAAAGTTATGGTTGGTTTCTAAACTATACCTATTATAGTTTACTTGAGAGGTTATCTAGGTACCTTTGCTACCCAAAGGTATTGAACTGGAGTAAGAGTTTTAATGTCTATCCATATATACATAATATATAATTAGGACTTCAATGACACTTAGACAAATAGCCGGATGCTCTAAGTCCACAACCAAACAAGGAACAGGAAATAAAGCGGGCTATCAGTCCTAAGTCCTTCAAACCCTACTTATATAACTATATCTATATAGAGATGCATCTATCAAGAATATAAGTTTAAAAGACTTTGATAAAAGCTTAGTAATTTAAAAAGAGATTTTGGTACTTTAAAATTTTGAAAACAAGATTTAAAAACCTTTAGCTGGATAAAACAGTTTAACATGCAAAAATCTATTTGCTTGACAGTTATTAATCACATGTGATTGATATAATAACTTAATAGTTCAACATGTATTCCCCCCATAAAAGCATTTAAAATCATTTCAATGGTTGATTAAGGGGTATGAACTCACCTGCAGTGGGTGATTCGGATGAACGGATGGTATAGGATGCTAAGTGTCAAGTGAGGACTTGAACACACACGCGGATCCTATTTAGCATATAATGACACATATATGCATCTAATTAGTCCTTTAACAACTAATTAATTAAGTTAAGACACCCTAATACATGGATAACACTTTGATTCAAGTGTTAGGAGTGTTAAAGGGTTGTATCTAAAGAGAGTATGGCCTCACATTGGAGTTTACTTCCCATTTGGTAACAATACATGAGTTTACGGCCCATGGTCATTACCCCTATGAGTTTACGGCCGTAAACTCATGGTAAATTGTACCATTGGGTGATTTAAGGTCTTATACCCCTCAAGGAAGTGTTCTAGGTTTGTATCAAAGGCTTAGGAAGGGACTAGGGCTCAAAATAGCCCTTCATTGGAGTTTACGGTTCTTGGACCACTCCTTGGAGTTTACGGTCGTAAACCCTTGAGTTTACGGTCGTAAACCCATGAGTTTACGGCCGTAAACTCATGGTCACTCCAACCATTTCGGGTTTTGGGGTTTCTAGCTCATGCATGCAAGGTTCTAGTCCAATAACCAAGCCCTAGGAGGTGTTAGTGGGACTTAAACACCACTTGATGGTGTTTACGGTTCAAGGATATCCCTTGACCGTAAACACAAGTGTTCTTGAGGGTTTTGGATGTTCTTCAATGGTTTAGCAAGTATACTAAGAAAACAACTAGATAGGAAGAGTGTACTTACTTATAGGAAGCTTGTAAGAGTGCTTAGGGCCCAAGAACACTAGTGTGTGTTCTTGGTGTTTTGAAGAACACTTGAAGATCTAAGTAGAAATGAAGAATCCATGGATGAAATGATGTATAAACACTAGATAAGGTGTTATAACAACAAAACAAGTGAAGGAATACTTACATTTTTGGAAGATTGGAAGAAATGTGTTATGATACTTGAGTGAGAATTTTGGGTGTTCTTGAGCTAGGTAGTGAAAAATGAGCCAAAAATGACTAAGTGTCATATTTATACTCTTTAGAGTTTACAGCCGCAAAATCCATGTTTGGGCCGTAAACTCCAAACTCTTGGAGTTTTTAGACTTAAGTGATGCACGACAACCTCTAAAGTATACTTCCTTTTATTTCTTCGTTTGACGAATATAAAATAAAAACACCCAAACGGACTGAAAACCGGCCAAAAACGTACTGAAATGAATTTGGCTACTACTTGAAGTGCTTGACTATAGAGTTTATACAAAAGAAAATTTCGGGTTGTCACAATAAACTAAGTGATTATAGAAGGAACTACTGTGGTTACCATTTTTACTAAAAGAAATAAGGGTTTTCTTAAAGAATATTTTCATCAAATATAAAGGAACTATTACAGTTAACTCCGTGAGTACCAAGTGAATACGCCAGGGTTATATACAACGATGATCTAACAAACAATGGGATGTGTGCCTTCCGCCTCATTTCCTGTTCCTTGTTTGGTTGTGGGCTTAGGGAAGATACACACAACCGATTGTTTGTTTACTCTGGGTTTTATATAACTTGTATCATTTAGTACTCATAGAAAGGATTGTAGAGTCATTTTTACTTATCTTTCATCACAGCAGTAAATATAGTATTTTCAGGAGGAACAAGCGAACTTTTCTTAAAGAACTTACAACTTACTACAACTTCCTTACAACTTGCTTACATCACTAAAATCTTATGAACTCACCAGCTTAAATGCTGATCTACTCTTTCAAAATAACTTGTATTCTTAGGAGACCAGTAGACAGGTACGCGCTCTGGGATTCAGAAGATGGAGCAGTATAACTTCATGTCTTAGTTTGTTATTTAATTTGTAGTCTATGTTATGTGAACCACATACTTTGTAAACACTTTCTTTCTAATAAAATGGTTGTTTATTACTTTGATTACTTTGATGCATGTCTTGTGATACTAAACATGACGTCCTCCAGCCCCGGACGTTTCCGTCGTTCCGGTTCTGGGGTGTCACAGATTGGTATCAGAGCATTGTTTATAGTGAACTAAGTATATCAACCGATAAAAGATATACAACTATGAATACAATGGGGCCGAAGTGCTCTGGATAAGAATATATTTTAAATATATAAAGATACCTTATAAAAGTATACATACGTGCTTATACATATATACATACTAGAACAAGTATCACAACAAGAACAGAACAAAAGTATTTAAAGGTTGAACACTACGGTCAAACCTGGACAGTTATGTAATCATAGCTTGGATCAATATAGCCTGATCAACTATATTCATTCGATATGTGACCGACATGTGTTTGGGAGTGATATGGTGTTGCAACAGTCATAAAACTTACCTAACTCTATTCGAGAGAATTCTAGATCAGAACATAAAGATAAGATACTATGGGAGTATTTTATGATGCTATAACACGATTACAAGTTTAAAACATACCAAGTACATTACGTTAAAAATACTATAGGAGTATTTTAGGCACTATATAAATAACTTATGTGATAACTTAAAAGACCCCTATGGATAGGTCTATAATCTTGCAATGTATACTCCCAAGGTTATATATAATTGAGATTTTATAGACTTAGAATTTGTGATCTACGCTTCACTACCTGTTCCTTGTTTGGTTGTGGTTTTGGAGTAGGATCACTTATTCGAAGGTCTATTTAATCTTAAATTATATACAACTTGTATACATTGTACAATTATAGGAGGACTCTGTAAGGATCACCCCATAATGTTTCACTTAAATCTCATAGATTCTTTAGACACTTCCATTCTCGCACGACAAACCCAGATAGATGTAACCACTTCCTCATAGCAGTCAACAGAAGAGTCAAGGAGGAACAAGGGCAAGTTCATGAGAAGTTTTCAAAGAAAGATAAGCCTAAGTAACCAAAACGTCTTATGTGTCACACTAATAATTAATAATCTTGTTTAACTTAATGAGTTAGTGGAGACACTGCTCACATTATGTGTTAGGATTATTTTCCTTCGTGCAGCTGGTAACAGTTATTCAGGTCACAGATATTCATTCGAGGATAGCCATTTCTAATTCATAAAGTTTATTAGGTATAGACTCTTTTGTGAATTGTTTCCAGAACCCTGTGGAAGTCAGGACCCGATACACTCAGAACTAGGGTAACCTTGTCTTTCAACTCTTGGCTTATATCCACTGCTATAGACTTATTCCATGTCATATTTGTATTCTTTTAGCAAAGATGCCTCCTCGCCGATCAAATAGACGCACTACTCCGATAACTCCAACTCAACCGCCACTACCTCCTCCTCAATTCGATCCTGCTGCTCTCCAAGCAGCAATATCCTCCATAGTGGCAACTGCTCTAGCTCACTTCGGCGAAAGTGGTACCTTCGGATCTGGTAGCGGTACCCACTTAGCCAACCCTGGAGATTCTCACGGACACCCAAGGGAGTGTTCGTAAAAGGACTTCATGAACTGCAAAACCAAATCCTTTAATGGAAATGGTGGAGTCATCGCTCTGACGCGATGGTTCGAGAAAACAGATTCGGTCTTCGAAATCTGTTTGTGCCCAGAAGGGAGCAAAGTTAAGTTTGTTGACTGCAGTTTCTCCGACAGAGCCCTAACATGGTGGAACAGCCATGTTAAGTCACTGACCCTATCAGTGGCTAACTCAATAGGTTGGGAGAACCTAAAAGAGTTAATGCTGGATGAATAATGCCCGAGGGGCGATGTTCGAAAGCTGGAACAAGAACTATGGGAGCTCGCGATGGTCGGCTCAGACATAGTGGCCTACACTGACCAGTTCAGCGACCTAGGAGCACTATGCCCCGGGATGGTTACCCCGGAGAGCAAGAAGATATAAATATACATCTGGGGTCTAACTGCCCTGATCCAAGGAGATGTGCTATCTTCTAACCCAGCCTCAATCGATAGTGCCAAACGCCTGGCTCAGTGGCTCATCGACCATGGAGTCCACCATGGCGTGGTAGTCCCCGTTCCCGAGTCATCGAGGGGAGAGAACTATAATCAGAAGTCGGGAAACAAGAGGAAGAAGAAGAGAACAACACAGGAAACCCCACAGGAGCAACAAAAAGGTTCTATATACGCCACCACAACACCTGCTACTCCAGCACCTGCCAGTCGATATGCTGGAACCCTCCCGAAGTGTGGAAAGTGCAACTACCACCATACCAGAGTATGTCGGGAAATGCAGTGCCTGAACTGTTGGGTTTTGAGCATTCTAACACTTCCTAAGTGTACATGCAACCCTAATAAACCTTGGATCTATGTTTGTCTAAGGTACATGCAAAATATTAATTTCCAAGTTTTATAACCTATCTAACATGGCATGGGGTACTTTTAAACATAGAAGGACTAGATGAATTACATACCTTTTGTTGATTGTTGATTCCTTGGAGTTTGAGAGCCAAGCACCAATAATGTGAATGCCTCAAATGGAAATCACAAATCACCACAAACTTGGAAAATGTATGAGAGAGTATACTAACACTTAGAAATCGGCCACCACTATTACACACACACTAGGGTGTTATTTCATGCAACATGAGCTTGTTTATATAGTGTGCATGGTTAGGGTGAAAGCCTAATAACCCATGTCTTTTCCTTTCCAAGGATCCATGGGTTAAAAGCTCCATGGATCATCCATGGACTTCCACATAAGCTTAGCCATTAACAAATGAGTATTAGCCCACACCATATAAATATAATAGCCCATGATTTAATTAGTCTTCCTTTTAATCACTAAATTAATTCATAATTAATTCAAGATTAAAACTAATTAAATAACATGACTTTATATTAATATATTATAACTTATAATATATTAATAAATCGTAAGTATACAATTCTCATAAAATTATCCATAAACAGTTTGGGTGAAGTGCAACCCAAATGGACCATGCCGGGTCGGGTCAAGTATATACCAAATAAGTTATGGACTTAGACACCTTATCCAACAGTCTCCCACTTGGATAAGTCTAATAACTGTATTTGCGTATGTTACTTCAGGAACCAACCAGCAATCGTAGCTCTCGAAAACTCTGTTGAACTATGAAGCGCCATTTTAGATAAGTGATCATATAATCCTCTGTTCTCATGATATCAGCCGGACAAATACATGGAACAACGTCGTACTTATTGTCCAGCAGTTTGTTTCTCGATTTCCGATTTGTTTGACAAAGAACTAAATTGAACACATCAATTAGGTTCTGACCGGGCCCGGTACATAGGTCAAAACAAAATCATCGAGGGGCCCAGATATCGCTTCTAATCCTCCAAGGACTAGAAGGAACAGATAAACTTCGACTCATATACTTGTTTCTACTACTTGTTGAATTATACACAAAGGCACGTTTTATAACATCAAGTTACTGATGCGTTTACGTGCAATCAATGCACAACCAACTCATAGGTAACAACTCATATCTCTAGGTTTGAAGACTTATATGATATTACTGTCTCACGATCACTCGAGATAAATTCCATGAAGTAACACAAGTGAGCGTGGGTTAATTCCAATACTCATAACTTATGAGTACTCATGAATGTTGTAGCAACCATTGCTATGTCTAAACACGTTTAGCCATCTACAAACTCGATTCATGACAGTCTTAATTCATACCTACTTCCAACATATGAACGACTGTGGAGTGTTTAAATAACTTAGTCATTCGGAAAGAATAACCTAGCTATTCTGGAAGTCAAAACATGTAAAGTGAAACACAATAATAATCGAATCCAATATGGTCTCAGAACCCTTTTGAATATAAATAAAACCACCTTTTATTTATCACCATATTGATTACACATTATTCATTGTATAATATTTCAAATAATCAACTTAATACTTGAACAAAAACAACAGTCGTCCCATGCTCCTAGCATGTACACTTTGTTTTTCTAAACAATAGTTATGCCATACTCCAAGTATGCACACTATGTTTGTCTATGATCTTTACTTTGTGAAATAGATCAATTGAACATGATTCCAATGATGCTCATTTCACAATCCCAAATCCTTATTGTAAATGTAAGAATTCCTAGATCCTACCATTTACCAAAAAAAAAAAAAAAAAAAAAAAAAAAAACTGTTAGATTTTAAACTTATATGCACTAATCCTCTCGTAATGGTTATGCACAAGGTCACCAAAACCTTGTCATCAGTCATTACAGAGGATTCCAAAGGAGATCAACTCTATGGAAACGAACTCTCATATTCAAAGTACATTGCTTTGAACATCCTTCTTGCATAAAAGTTTCTAACTTTCTCATAGATTCTTAATATCCAACTCCCAATATGGAAAATTTCCATATTCCTATTTTGATTATCATATCTGAACAAGAGCTACCTCTTTTCAGAATATATCCATATGGTCCTTCCAAAATTTAACACTATACTTCCAACTGTCCCTGAGCAACCAATCTTTGGTGAGCCTTAGATAGTCCTCGACAATTGCTTAATCATTTTAGTCTTATCAAATTCTAGACTTTTCCCTTCTTAATGCTCTGAGCATTTGGAAAATTTAGAAAGGATGAATATTATAGCACATGTGACTGATCCTATACCCGAAGCATATGGGACACGATTCACGATGTCTCACATAAAGACCTGATACTGGATCAGTCTTTTGCTACAATATTTTTTTTATTTTCCATGTTTTCAAAAATCGACTATGAAGAGGGATGTCGTGATCATAATCGAATTTGAGAACGCAATATATATAGAATTTCCTTATGTTGAACCATTCCAACATAAAATTCATATATATATCCTTGACTAAAGATGATTAAAACTCAATCTAAGCTTTTAGAATTGAAATGAAGTATAATTTTCTCTCCCTTAATTATAGCAAAACAACTTTTTCAACCCCTACAACTTTACGAATTGAAACTTTTGTTTTTCTATAATTAACATTGCTAACTTGCAACACTAAACATAATGATCATGCTCCCACTAACATGATGATTATCAGCATAACACTTATGCTCCCACTAGCTCTGACATATTTCCAGAAATCAGCTGGACTTCTGAAATTTAGATTCGTACACCCTTTCTTAGATAGCTCACATGTGTGTCTAAACAATTTCCAGAACTATGAAAAGGGATGCCGTAATCATAGTCTTAATTGTTTAGACCTTTGTCATTTCTCACAAGTCCATGTTAGTGTGCCGGTTAACCACACACGCTCCACTAACGACTTTGAGAATGCAAACATCACAATTGCTATCTACTTAAAATCTTCTTAGTGAAAGCATTTCCTCACCATCATTTTCATGAATCGGAGAGAAACCTTATGACACTTAGATTTTATGGTGTATGAGTTCCTATCCATGTGAATTTGTCAAAACCATAATCACAAGACAAGGTTAGTAACAAATTCAGCCTTACATGGATTGAACTTGTTCAATCTTAATTTCTTGTCATCTGGTAGCACAAGGCCCACCAATACTTCCAAGCTGTTATGCACACAGTTTAGAACTAACAGAACTCATATGCATAGTCAACTTAATAGGAACAGACACAGAAACAAGAATTATGTCAACTTAATAGGTTTCAAACCTTAAGTCGTGTGCTAGTGATAAAACTCAGGTTTTACTCTTGATTAAATCTTGAAATCCTTGTAGGATCTTTAAGACTCCCACTGTCCTCTTGACATATAAGTTTCCCTAGTCAAGAACCATTCCTTGACAAAACAAATATTCAAGGGATAGTACGGATTCTTATCAAGACTAACACTTCATACAATTGGTCTTAATTGGTCTTTGTCTCATTCAAGACATCACAACCTACCAATTTCAAATGTACAAGAGTAGAAAACATTTTACACTACATTTGATAAGTGTTTTAAACCTTACTTTATGTCACTCAATGTTACAATCTTGGAGTATGACTCTAAGAGTTGTTTTGGAACGAAGTATGACTCATTCTCTTGATTTTAACCATTCCAACAATTCATGACCCCTCTTCTTAGTCATAACAATGCACTAAGATGTCCTTAGAGTATGAATTTGTGATATGGTTTCATAATCATTATGATGATCATAAAAACATGATACTAAAGTACTCTCCCATCTTTTCAGATTTGAGAAACTTTTATCTCTCTGCCAAATTTGATTCTTCTCATCCATTCTGCCATACATTGAAACTTTTCCAATGTTACAGAATTATACTTAACCTTATAAGTATAACCATATTTACTAATCTTTAGTAAATCATCACGAATTGATCTTTGTGGTGGACCTTGACCAGCACACTCCCAGTGTACCTAATTCCTTAGTCCTTCAATTGACTCACATATGCATGTGATCAATGAATTAGTCTCAATTTTACAAAGATGAAAATTCTCATTCATCATACAATACAGCTTGTATGATTCCAAGTTTCTGTCCAACTGAAGCTTCGGTGATGAGAACCTTTCCTCATTTGGTAAATTCAGACACTACCACAAATGAGAGAATCAAACTCATATTTCCAATATTGCTAGAAACATACAAACATCAATTTTCCATAAATGCCATTGTAAGGGGATATAATATAAAATAAACTAAACAAAACTTTTATTTCTTTATAAAATGCGGAAAAATATTCCTTACAATGCAACTTTAAATGAAAACTATGCTATTACATATTTCTTAGCAATCTATCATAACTTTTAAGTAGTGGCTCAAAAATCCGATCCTCGAACCATGCGATAGAAATCCATCTTCGTGATCAGATTCAACACACTCTTCCTTTAACCTTCCTTTTGCTCGATCCTGAAGCCGAGTCAAACATTTTGTCTCTACTTGCTTTCAAATATTTTAGGTATTCAGGGCAGCTTCACTTCCAATGTCCTTTCTCATGACAATAAAAACATATAGAATCTTTGGGAATGGTACACGAGACAATCACAGACTTAGCCTTTCCCTTTACCTTTTGGTCAACCGGGTTGACCAAGGCCGATCCCCTTCCATTGGGATGAGAAAGCTTTTCTGGACTTCCAATGTTACCGTTGTCCATGTCCATGGAAGTTTGAGAAATAGATTTTCCATCAATGTTTGCTTGACCATTGCGCCAAATCATTGCTGATTCAGCAGCAACAAGCAAATAAGAAAGATATATCAGGTTTATGTCAGGATCTGTCATATGGTAGTCTTTAATAAACTCACCATACGACTCAGGAAGTGACTGAAGAACCCAGTCAACAGCAAACTTCCTTGAAATAACAGCACCCAACATTCTCAACCTGTCTATGTGTGACTTCATTCCTAAGACATGAGTGCACACAGGTCTTCCATCTTTATGTTTCATTTCTAGTAGAGCTTGAGTGATCTTCAACCTTTCAAGTCTTTGGGCTTGTGGGTCAGGGAGAATAAATGGAGGAGGTGGGGGGAGTGAAGCATGATGTTGAGGGACATCATCTTCAAGAGGAAAGCTTGTTTTAAGCGATTTGGGAAGATCATAGTTGTCTGAACCAGACATCTACAATGGGAGAAAATCAAGTTAGTTGATTCAAGTCCTTAATATAACACCCAATATGAAATATTAAGGCTAGGACCCAACACAATATTTTATAACTTGGAAGAGGGATGCCGTAATCCAAGCTATAAAATATTTGAAGGTAGGTGAATGACGATTCACCAATTTCCACCATGAAAAACGAAATAATTTATTAGGTTTTAATTGGATTTGAAACTCCTAGATCTTTTGAGATTCATTGAACTTTTCAATGGCATGTTTCAATCTCGATTGTGCCCTTCAGGTTTTGTGACTGGCATGCCGAGGATCACAAAACAAGGTGTGAATAACCATGCAAACTCACTTGGTACCCTTAATATTATCACCTAATCGATGTGCCGGTTAACCACACACGCTCCACCGATCTATGATAAACATTAAGTCACCCTTCGTGATCCTTGCTAGTCCAAGTTAGTGTGCCGGTTAAGCACACACGCTCCACCAACGACCTAAGGTACAAAGTGTGAATTTCATGGGTTAGCACCATATTCACATTTTCCTAAAGTAACGAAGATTGGGAATTTATAAAAGGTTTAGTTACTTTATAATATTCATTATACTTTTAATGAGAATTTAAAGTCATTGTCCTACCCGTTCGGCTAACGACCCTCCACCGATCAAGGAAGCGGTGGGTGAGAATGGACACCCATTAAGTTGCCATTTTATAGGCAACAACCTTATACCCCCCTTATAGACCGGCTTCGTGAATGAGGCCTACTAACGGTAAAACGACTTGATCTTATACATATATATAATAATTAACCATTAATGTTATAAATAGTATAAGGGTTGAATTTTAACTTTTAAAACTCTAAGGGTTTGGAATTAAAGTTTATTAAAGTGTGTGAAACTTTACAAATTCCAAAACTTGAGGGCAAGTTTTGTAACTATCCAAAACTTTTCAATTCATAACTTATGAATTAAAGGTTCATAAAAATGAAGACTCTTCATTATATGTAACTTATGTGTTTTAAGTGTGTGTTTAAAAGAAGTGACCTTTGGATATCCATAACTTGAGGACAAATTATGGACTCCATTAAAACACACAAATGATCAAGAATTAATCCTAAACAATTCAGCAAATAATTCCTATCATCTTCTAAATTCATAAGAACATGAACATGATCATCAAAGTTTCAAGAATTATATGAACACATACAAAGCATGAAATTTTGATATAAGCTATTGTAAATGGATTAGAACTACCATTACACCAACTAAAACATGTTTTAAAACACCAAATCAT
Source organism: Lactuca virosa (assembly GCF_052849685.1). Taxonomy (NCBI): domain Eukaryota; kingdom Viridiplantae; phylum Streptophyta; class Magnoliopsida; order Asterales; family Asteraceae; genus Lactuca; species Lactuca virosa. The sequence goes on from NC_136427.1 coordinate 47,813,705, forward strand.
TTAACGGGGGGATGATGTGACAACCAGAAAAATTTTTCCTTGTAAGTTCAGCCATTCAACTTAACCGAGTGTCAGACTCGTTTCTGCTATCAGTTAGCCTTGTTTAGAGTCTGTTTAAGGGTTCAAAGCTCAGTACATTCAAGCATTGAGTATAGGATTGCGTCGCGTAAGTTCCTAGCCTTGAAATCAAGCCCTACACTCCATTTGAGGGAGTGTATGGCCGTACACATGTGTGTGCGGCCGTACACCCGTGTTGGCCATACACCCCCTCCATAAGAGTGATATCCTTCCATTCTTAAGTCATTTCTTCAGTTTCCAAGTCAAGAACATTGATTTCTCTCTCAATTATCATCGAGCCTTTCACTCGCTCTTCAAGAATGTAAGCCTTTCTTCCGTTTTAATTTGTTGTTATCCTTCTTCACCTAGTAACACCCTTTGATTCATCCATGGAAATCATATTTTGGCTAGATCTTCAAATCTTCATCCATTTCACCAAGAACACCATGAACACACACTTGTTCTTGGTGATTGTGAGCCTTCTTGAGCCTCCAGATCGTAAGTACTTTTTCCCTATGCTTAGTAATTGATTGGAACACTAGATTAACACCCTAAAAACGTCCAGAAATCAAGAACATAAGGAGTGTACGACCGTACACCCATGTGTGGCCGTACACCCCTCAAAACACCCCTAAAGGGCCTTCAAAGTGCAATTCTAGCTTCAACACTTGATGAACAATCGTCCCACAAGCTTCCCTATCATTCAAAGACCCTTTTGTGCACTTTTTACCATGAGTGTGCGGCCGCACACTCCATGGCCGTACACCCATGGCCGCACACTCCTCATTGTGGTCGTACACTCCCATTAGATGAATCACATGTGATTCTAACACTTGGACTCGTTGTGTCTCGGGACTTCATTCGTGGAACTTCTCATCCTTACGCGCATATTCGTTTGAATCACCCACATAAGGTGAGTTCATACCCTTGTAATCAATCTTTTAAACTGTTTTAAATGCTTTTAAGGGGGGGAATACAAGTTGAACACAATGATAATTGTGTAATTGTTTTTTATAAACATCTTTCAAAAGATTACTTATGTCTTTTGTAAGTGATCAAAACATTTCAAAAACTCTTTTCAAGTTATGTTACTTTATAGTTTAACAAAACTCCCTTTTTAAAGTACAAGCATAACTTAGTAGAAAAATGAGTATTTTCAGTAACAGTTCAAGTAAAATACTAGTAAACTATAAGGGGTATAGTTTAGGGGTTCAGTTCATACTAGATACTAGAGATACTATAACAGAAAGATCATACTAAGATACTATAACAAGAGAACATACTAAGATACTATAACATTAATGTTAGATACTACTTCATGTCACGGTATACACTGCTGTGTTATGTTTTGTACCAGAGTCTCCTGGAGGGAGAGCCTGAATTTGTGTATAGATCTATACAGGATTGACCATCCCACACCTTGTTGCTAGCTACAGTGGGACCTACAGGTCTACGGGTGACGAATCTCATATCTTTTCGACGTCTCGAACGTCGTGTTATACTAGTCAAATCAAGTATGGTTACAATCATATCACATTTTACCTTAATTAAACTAATAAGTTAAAGGTAATCAGTACTGCAGGATGTCAATTTAAAAGACAATTGTGTACTTATATTTTCCCATTACTTTCATTATGTGACAGTTCCACTTGAAAGTTAATGCAAACTATTTTCGAGTCAACATAGTTATAAACTAGGGAAAACTTTCATTTTACTATCGACAATCAGAACAGTCGAGTCTAGTACATTCAGTAGAAAGGGGGCCTATAATGCTAACTTTATGATTCCTTAGTGTATGTATTCAGGAATATATATTAATCATGTTCGACAGGTAGTAGGATTTGTGCTTTCCGCTTCATTTCCTGTTCCTTGTTTGGTTGTGGGCTTAGAGCAGATTCACCCAGCCTACTATCTATCCGATCTTAGATATATATATATATATATATATATATATATATATATATATATATATATATATGTTTCCATATACACCAAGTAATGATAAGGAGTACCATGTATGGGCCAGGTCATAGGACACTAATTCAATTCACCGTTTTCTAGTACAAAACATACTTTTCAAAATAGAACACTTGGTAGTCAAAACTAGAAACATACCAGTAAAGGGTTTAACCCATTTTATTAAACCAGTATAACTTAAAGGACCTTAGGTGGTTAATTCTATAATACCTTAGTTTATACATCAGGGTTATATATAATTAATATCCGATAGGTAGTTGGATGTGTGATTTCCGACTCATTTCCTGTTCCTTGTTTGGTTGTGGGCTTAGGGCAGATTCACACAATCAACTATCTATTCGATATTAGATTATATATAGCTAATATAAACTAAGTGATTATAGAAGGAACCACTGTGGTTACCATTTTTACTAAAAGAAATAAGGGTTTTCTTAAAGAATCTTTTCATCAAATATAAAGGAACTATTACAGTTAACTCCGTGAGTACCAAGTGAATACGCCAGGGTTATATACAACGATAATCTAACAAACAATGGGATGTGTGCCTTCCGCCTCATTTCCTGTTCCTTGTTTGGTTATGGGCTTAGGGCAGATACACACAACCGATTGTTTGTTTACTCTGGGTTTTATATAACTTGTATCCATTTAGTACTCATAGAAAGGATTGTAGAGTCATTTTTACTTATCTTTCATCAAAGCATGAAATATAGGATTTTCTGGAGGAACAAGCGAACTTTTCTAAAAGAACTTACAACTTACTACAACTTCCTTACAACTTGCTTACATTACTAAAATCTTATGAACTCACCAGCTTAAATGCTGATCTACTCTTTCAAAATAACTTGTATTCTCAGGAGACCAATAGACAGGTACGCACTCTGGGATTCAGAAGATGGAGCAGTATAGCTTCATGTCTTATTTTGTTAGTTAATTTGTAGTCTATGTTATGTGAACCACATACTTTGTAAACACTTTCTTTCTAATGAAATGGTTGTTTATTACTTTGATTACTATGATGCATGTCTTGTGATACTAAACATGACGTCCTCCACCCCCTATCGTTTCCACTGTTCCGGTTTTGGGGTGTGACAACCGACATGTCTCACTAGCATCCTTGACTGAGTTTACACGAATATTGTATTATGCTATATAATGTTTACTTGTATGTTTTATGTTTGAAAGCCCAACGAGTATGTATATGAATGTACGAGGCCCAACAGACATGTAGAAGGACCACTTAGGCCCAGTAAACATGCAATGTATAGTTTAGGTCCAATAAGCATGTATATGGCCACTAAGGCCCAATAAACATGTAATGTATAATCTAGGCCCAATAAGCATGAAAATAAGCCACTGAGGACCAATAAGCATGTGATGTATAATCCAGGCCCAATAAGCATGTAAATGGGCCACCGAGGCCCAATAAGCATGTGATGTATAATCCAGGCCAAATAAGCATGTAAATGGGCCACTAGAGCCCATTAACATGGATTATACATCTTAGCCCCAATAAACATGAAAATTTACACCTTTAGTCCAATTGTATGTAAGTTGACATTTTTGGCCCAAGTAAATATAGATTGATGTTTTCGGCCCATTAATATAAAATTTACGTTTTCGGCCTATTTATATATATAATTTACATTTTCATCCCCTTTTTAGGTAAAATGACATTTTCGGCCCAAGGTTTGTAAAAATAACATTTTAGGCCCAAATTCAAATAAGGTGACGTTTTCAGCCCATAAAATCGTAAATTTACATTTTTAGCTCAAGTTTGTGTTAAATAACAATTTAATCCATAAAAATCTTAAATTTACAAATTTGGCCCAACAAAACCGTGAAGGCCCACATTAAGGCCCATAATACGAAATTTAACACTTTTAGCCCTTTAAAACTGTAATTATCATAAAGAACCATTTTTATGTATATTTGGCTCTTTTAATCCATGTAAAACCGTAAGTTTCATAATACCACATTCTTTTTGTTTATTTGTCAAAAATGGTCGCTTTACAAGCTTTTGTTTAGTTTTTCCAACATCCTTAACATGTATAACCCTTTTATCTTTGTGGTAAGTTGTATAACGTTTTTTAGTTCACATATATTGTCGAGATCTATGAAGTTGTTCACATAATCACAACATATACTTAGAAAACACACATAAACATGCATAAATACATAGATTTAGGACATAGCAACTTGTATCCTCCCCCAAAACAGAGTAAAACCGAAAAACAAGGGGTATGAACTCACTTTGCTTTGATACTTTCGGTTTTTGGTGAGAAGATGAGAAGATTTCAGCCCTAGCAAACTCCTTGAGGAAGTTTTCAAACTTAGATGGTCCTAGCAAGCTAGAACACGAAATGAACCTAAGTAAGGAAGAGTTCTCAACATAAAATGAAGAGTAGGTGTTTGTGTATTATAACAACTTACCAAGAGTGTGAAAAAATTGATGAAAGCCTCTTGAAAACACCCACCAAAATCACGAAATTTTGAGGAGAAGAGGGGGGTTCTTGAGAGAGTTTTTGAAAGAAGAATGAATGTGGTGGGGAGGTGGTCTTGGCCGATAGGATAAGAAGGGAGGGGAGGGATTGATTTTGGGTTATTGCATGATGGTCAAGAATTTCTAGCCTCGATTACCACTAAACAATACTTAGGTGGCAAGCTTACAATCAACTTGATTTCTCCATTTTTTTACCAATATGTTATATACATGTGTGTGGGCCGAGAATGGGCTAAAAGAAAGGATTTAAATAAGTTTGGGCCCTATCTTGACTTATTTCGAAATTATGAGGCCCAAGTAATATTTTTCGTCCTATTTAAATAAGTTCCCATGTGAATTCCAGTCCACGCTTAGCGTTCCATCGAACATTCATAATCGGAATGCGGCTCTGCTTCGTACGCTTCACTTCCCTATCCATTATCTCGACTGGTTCTTTGAAGAACAGGAGATTCTCGTTTGTTTCGATCTCTTCTAAAGGAATGACAAGATTTTTATCTGATAAGCACTTTTTCAAATAAGAGATATGGAACACGGGGTGTACATTGTTGAGCTCTGAAGGTAGCTGCAACTGATAGGCTACCGAACCAATTCGGGCAAGAATCTCTAACAGTCCGATGTATCGCGGGTTCAATTTTCCCCGACTTGAAACTCCAGAGGCTTTCGACGTTTGTCCGCATAGCTCTTCTTTCGGTCTCGCGATGCTTGAAGTCGGGCATTGATTTGGATAATCTTTTTGGTCGTTACTCGAATAATTTATGGCCCTGTGAGAGTGTTGTCTGGTGATTGTCCTTTCGCTAGTTGGGTGTCACCCACCTCAGCCCAGCATAGAGGCGATCTGCATTTACGATAATAAAGAGCCTCGAAAGGAGCAACCTTGATGCCCGTGTGATAACTGTTGTTGTATGAGAATTCAACCAAGGGCAAGTGGGTATCCCATGACTAGCTGAAGTCAATCAAACAGGCTCGGAGCATGTCTTCGAGTGTTTGGATGGTTCGTTCGCTTTAGCCATCGGTCTAAGGGTGGTAAGCAGTGCTCATGTCTAGTTGTGTTCCCATTGCCTTCTGAAGTGACTGCCAAAATCGTGAAGTAAACCTACTATCTTGATCCGAGATAATAGACACAGGGACTCCATGAAGTTTCACGATCTCCTTGATGTTGATTTGCGTCAACCTTTCCATCTTGTAAGATTCTTTTATTGGCAGGAAATGAGCGGATTAGTTAAACTATCGACGATTACCCAGATAGCATCCAATCCGTCTGTCGTCTTAGAGAATTTGGCACGAAGTCCATAGTAATCCTTTCCCATTTCCACTCGGATATTTCTGGCTGTTGTAATAGTCCCGAGGGCTTTTGGTATTCCACTTTCACCTTGGCGCAGGTGAGGCACTTGCGCACGTAAGTGGCTATCTCTGCCTTCATATTTGGCCACCAATAATGTTTCTTTATGTCTAGGTACATCTTATCTGAACCCGGATGGATGGAGTATCGCGTATTGTCGGCTTCGTTCATGATCATTTCTCTGAATCCCCCAAGTTTAGGGACCCAACTTCTGTTCATGAGATCATAAGCTCCGTCCTCTTTGGCTTCAAAATCTCTATCCATCCCACTCAGTGTTTCAGTTGCGACGTTCTCCGGCTTCAATGCATCTGTTTGGGCTTCCATGATTTGCGAAGTTAGGTGGGGTTGGATGGTGATTGATAGGGTTTTCACCCGACGACCTGAGTATTCTTTTCTGCTCAGGGCATCGGCTACCACGTTAGCCTTGCCTGGGTGGTACTTGATCTCACACTCGTAATCATTTAGCAGCTCAACCCATCTTCGCTGCCTCATGTAAAACTCTTTCTAATTCAGAATGTGCTGGAGGCTTTTGTGGTCGGTGAAGATGGTGCATTTTATACCATAGAGGTAGTGCCTCCAAATCTTTAGGGTGAAGACTACAACTCCCAGCTCAAGATCATGAGTGGTGTAATTACTTCATGCGTCTTTAGTTTCCTGGATGCGTAAGCTATCACCCTTCCACGCTGCATGAGTACACAACCTAACCCTTGATTCGAAGCATTGCAGTAGACTACGAAATCTTCGGTTCCCTCTGGTAAGGATAGTACTGGTGCACTACAAAGGGCTCGCTTCAGGGTTTGGAAGGTGGCTTATTGCTTTTCCGTCCAATTGAAAGAGACACCCTTCTGTGTCAAAGGCGGTGAGAGGTTTGGTTATCTTGGAAATATTCTGGATAAACCTTCGGTAATACACTGCGAGACCCAAGAATTGACAGATTTATGTTGGGGTTCTCGGGATCGTCAAGCCTTCAATGGCCTTTATCTTGGAAGGATCTACGTGAATCCCCTCCTCGCTGACTACGTGGCCCAAAAAGTTTACATTGCGGATCCAGAATTCGCATTTGGAGAGCTTCGCATATAATCTTTCAGCTCTTAGGGTTTCCAAGATTTGACGGAGATGTTGACCATGCTCTTCTTTGTTCCGAGAGTAGATAAGGATATCGTCGATGAAGACAATCATGAATTTATCAAGGAATGGGCGGCAAACTCGATTCATGAGGTCCATAAATGCAGCAGGGACATTTGTTAGACCGAAGGGCATCACGACAAATTCATAATGACCGTACCGAGTTCGAAAGGTAGTTTTCGGAATGTCCTCTTCCCGAACTCGGAGTTGATGATAACCGGATCTCAGATCTATTTTTGAGAAATAACTAGCTCCTTAAAGCTGGTCAAATAGATCATCGATTCGAGGGAGTGGGTACCGATTTTTGATGGTGAGCTTGTTTAATTCCCTATAATCGATGCACATTCTGAAGGATCCGTCTTTTTTCTTGACAAACAAGACTGGAGCTCCCCAGGGTGAGAAGCTTGGTCGGATGAATCCTTTGCTCAGCAGCTCACTTAGTTGGCTGGATAACTCCTTCATTTCGGCGGGAGCTAACCTGTAGGGTGATTTGGCAATTGATGTAGCTCCTAGTATTAGGTCGATTTGGAATTTGACCTGTCTTTCTGGGGGTATTCCCGGAAGATCTTCTGGAAACACATCCGGGTAGTCACATGCCACTGGAATATCTTGAACGTTTACTTCTTCTTTGGTTTTATCCACAACATTAGTGAGGAATGCATACTTCTTCTTGTGTAGGCACTTTTGTACTTTGATGCACGAGATAAGACGAAGATTTGCGCCAGGTTTATCACCATAAATTATTAGGGTTTCGTGATTGGGGAGATGAAGGCGAACGGCATTCTCGCAACACATAATATCGGTATGGTGGGGGCTTAACCAATCCATGCCTATTATCACATCAAAATTCCTAATATTTACTGGCATCAAATCTATTTGAAAAGAGTGATTGTTTAGTGTTAATGTGCACCCTACATAGACATCATTGGTTGTTTCAGTTTTCCCGTTAGCCATTTCCATGGTGAAGGTTTCGTTGAGCTTCTGGGGTTGTTGATTTAGTAAGTGTTTGAATTTATTACTAACGAAATTTCGCTCCACCCCACTATCGAATAAGATGCATGTGTATATGTTGTTAAGTAGGAACGTACCGGTAACAACTGTTGGGTCCTGAACGGATTCACCTTGACCCATTGCCAACACTCTTCCTGATGTTCCTGCCCCCTGATTGTTTGCTTTGGGGTAGTCGCGCTTGAAGTGACCGGTTCCTCCATACCCATAGCAGGTGTAATTAGCCCCATCATTGTTGTTGTTGTTGTTACTGTTGTTGCGATTGTTGTTGTTGTGGTGGTTCAACTATTGGTTTTGTTGAGGATGAGTTCTACAGTATCTTGTAGTGTGACCCTTTAGGTTGCAGCTTGTGCAGTGCATCTCTCTGCATTCCCCGTGATGGTGGAAATTGCATTTGCTGCACTTGGGTAGGGTCCTTGAGTACTTTTTAGGAGCATTTGGTGTGGATGAGGCTGGAGTATGTGGTGTTGTGGTGGCTTGAGTAGCAGCATGGACAACCACAATTTGTTGTTTCTTTGATGATTCTGAGTTTTGTCTTCCCTTCCGCTTGTTGTTTTTCCCCTTCTTGTTATCACCTTCTTTCTTAATTTCCGCTTCCCCTGCTTTGGCACCCTTTTCTTGACATGGTCATATAGTTTCTTGGCTAGCCTCTTTGCACTGTCATACGTGGTCGGGTTTGCTGCTATCACATTCCCCTGGATTGGCGCGGTCAATCCTAAGATAAATCGTTCGATCTTCTTCCCTTCATATGTAATCATTCCTGGGCACAAGAGAGACAGCTCACTAAACCTTGATATGTACGCATCGATGTCAGACTCTTGAACCGTGAGGTCCTACAACTCTTGTTCCATTTTTTGGATTTCTCTCCTTGGACGGTATTCAGCCAACATCATTTCCTTAAGCTCCTCCCAAGGCATAGCGTTCGCCACCGGAGTGTCATGGCCTCTATGTGACCATTCCACCAGGAGAGAGCTTGATCAATGAATGTGCAGACCGTAAACTTGACCTTGCACCCATCCGGACATCCGCAGATTTCAAACAATGATTCCACCTTCTCTATCCATCTTTTCAGGGTTATTACGCCTCCCGTATCGTTGAAGGTTCGAGGCTTGGCATTGGTGAAGTCCTTGTAGGTGCAGGTTCATGTGGTTCCCTGCTTTGTTTCCTGATTTGTGCTTCTGATTCCCTGCCCGTCACCTCCTCCGTTGTTTCCAATGCGAATTTGTGCCAGTGCTGCAGTGACCGCAGCGGACACTGCTGCTTGGAATGCGACTGAGTTTATTTCTGGTGGCGTCGGTGTCGTGTTGTTTCCACGGTTTAGTCTTTGAGGCATCTTTCTGTCATGGAACAGAAAGATGTTGAGTATCCAATGTATTTAGTTTCACGATCTTTCGGTTATAGCACATTGTTAGTAATTCGGTTGTGTATAAGTGAGTGAATGCATACAATCAACATGTAGTAAAAGTAATAGAACACATAGCAGATAACAACATCACGATAATATATATATATATATATATATATATATATATATATATATATATATATATATATATATATATATATATATTATTTTTACTAGTAATAACCATTTTAATACAGGGAAAATTTGCCTAAAAGGCATACAGTACATGGGGAAACATATGATCTAACAGTATGACGACCCTATGAGTAGTGTATTCACTTGAACATATGGTCGATAGTTCATAGAGTAGTGCATAAGTAAACTCACGACGATAGTAAGTGAACAGATACTAGCTGCAATGAGATGGGCCTTCACGGCGAAATCATATGCCGAAATGTCGTGCTATAAGGTCAGCCATCTCGGTCATCTCCCTGTTGACTTCAGCCCTCACGTGCTCTGCCTGTATAGCTCGGGCTTCTGTTACTAATAGTTGTTGCCGAAGGGTGGCAACTTCCTCCTCTAGGGAGCGAGTCCTATCGATGGGATCCTATGGTGATGCAGAGTGATCCTGTATTGTCTCTGCAGTGGGAGGCTCACTGGGGACTTCATTAGCATCCCCATCCTCCTCCATGACCTCATCGGATTCTCCAAACTCGTTGTCCATCTCCATGTACTCCTCGGGCTCAGCACTGGGGGCTGCCTCCTGACCCCTCACGGGGTCTTCCTCGATCATTCCGTGGGCCACTAGGGCCTGATAGAAAAGGACGCCCTGATGTACCTCGTCCACGGCGACTGTGTGAGAAACTGGGAGTGAGAAGTGTGTAAAGGGAGTATGTATATATAGTATTTCCAGAAATACCCCTATAGTATTTTTAATTATTTGAGTTTGAGTTCCTTATAAGTTTTGGATATGAGGTAAGCTTCTAGGTCCATTTCCCACCATAATTACCCCCAAACACATGTTGGTCATATTTTGAATAAATATAGTCGATGAGGCTATATTTATCCCCAATATGACCACATAACTATTCGAGTTTAATCACAGTGTTGAATTTACCCCAAAGACTTTTAGTTTTATTGATTTAATGTATACCTATGTATGCATTTTATTCAGAGTGTTTTAGTCCTATTGTATTTATAGTTACATATCCTGTATGATTAGATATGCCAGTTCACTATAAACAATGCTCTGATACCAATCTGTCACACCCCCGAACCAGACGGCGGAAAACGTCCAGGGGTTTGTACGTGAATTCATCCTGTAATATCATCACAATGTATATAATTGAAACAAGACAACACCATCATCATACATATCAAAATACAACCATCATTGTTTACATCAAGTATAGTATCATAAATTACATGCCAAAATATTCAATGTATTATGATAACAAAATATAACAAATTCCACATTTCCTACTGACCTTTCCGCTTAACGATTCCCTGAGAATACAAGTTATTTTGAAAACGTCAACATATATAATGTTGGTGAGTTCATAAGTATATTTGAATGAAAAGTTTTATATTGTTCGTAAAACACCAGCAAATCCGATATTTTCTGAAAAATGGTTTGAAAGTGATGTATCAAAATCAAGTATTAATGCATGTGTGTTTTTAGTTTTTGGAATGTATATAAAATGTAATCCGAATAAAAATCCTGTATTTTCTGTAGTAAGTAAAAGGTATTTTTTAGCTATGTATCCCCCCAGAGAATCCTACATTTTCTGCTTATAAAAGTGTTGTGGTCTCAACCCTAAGCCCGAATACTCATGTATGTATGTTTTCGTATCAACAAGATTTTATAAATGTTTCATAAAATTATGTTGGAGAGGATCTCTAGGTGAGCCGTTTTAACCATACTTGATTATGACGAATTCGCCTGTCGTGGCATTCTTAGGCGCCAACTCTGGTTATAACTACAGGCTACGATTGTACACTCTATAGGTGTCAACCGACATGTCTCACTAGCATCCTTGACTGAGTTTACGCGAATATTGTATTATGCTATATAATGTTTACTTGTATGTTTTATGTTTGAAAAGCCCAACGAGTATGTATATATGAATGTACGAGGCCCAACAGACATGTAGAAGGACCACTAAGGCCCAGTAAACATGTAATGTATAGTTTAGGTCCAATAAGCATGTATATGGGCCACTAAGGCCCAATAAACATGTAATGTATAATCCAGGCCCAATAAGCATGAAAATGGGCCACTGAGACCCAATAAGAATGTGATGTATAGTCCAGGCCCAATAAGCATGTAAACGGGCCCTAAGACCCAATAAGCATGTGATGTATAATCCAGGCCCAATAAGCATGTAAATGGGCCACTAGAGCCCATTAACATGGATTATACACGTTAGGCCCAATAAACATGAAAATTTACTCCTTTAGTCCAATTGTATGTAAGTTGACATTTTTGCCCCAAGTAAATATAGATTGATGTTTTCGGCACATTAATATAAAATTTATATTTTCGGCCTATTTGTATATATAATTTACATTTTCAGCCCCTTTTTAGGTAAAATGACATATTCGGCCCAAGGTTTGTAAAAATAAAATTTTAGGCCCAAATTCAAATAAGGTGACGTTTTCAGCCCATAGAATCGTAAATTTACATTTTTGGCTCAAGTTTGTGTTAAATAACAATTTAATCCATAAAAATCTTAAATTTATAAATTTGGCCAAACAAACCCGTGAAGGCCCACATTAAGGCCCATAATACGAAATTTAACACTTTTAGCCCTTTTAAAACTATGATTATCATAAAGAACCATTTTATGTATATTTGACTCTTTTAGTCCATGTAAAACCGTAAGTTTCATAAAACCACATTCTTTTTGTTTATTTGTCAAAAATGGTCCCTTTACAAGCTTTTGATTAGTTTTTCCAACATCCTTAACATGTTTAACCCTTTTATCTTTGTGGTAAGTTGTATAAAGTGTTTTAGTTCACATATATTGTCGAGATCTATGAAGTTTTTCACATAATCACAACATATACATAGAAAACACACATAAACATGTATAAATACATAGATTTAGCACATAGCAACTTGTATCCTCCCCCAAAACATAGTAAAACCGAAAAACAAGGGGTATGAACTCACTTTGCTTTGATGCTTTTGGTTTTTGGTGAGAATATGAGAAGATTTCGGCCCTATCAAACTCCTTGAGGAAGTTTTCGAACTTAGATGGTCCTAGCAAGCTAGAACATGAAATGAACCTAAGTAAGGAAGAGTTCTCAACATAAAATGAAGAGTAGGTGTTTGTGTATGATAAAAACTTACCAAGAGTGTGAAAAACTTGATGAAAGCCTCTTGAAAACACCCACCAAAATCACGAAATTTTGAGGAGAAGAGGGGAGTTCTTCAGAGAGTTTTTGAGAGATTTTTGAAAGAAGAATGAAGGTGGTGGGGTGGTGGTCTCGGCCGAGAGGAGAAGAAGGGAGGGGAGGGATTGATTTTGGGTTATTGCATGATGGTCAAGAATTTATAGCCTTGATTACCACTAAATAATACTTAGGTGGCAAGCTTACAATTAACTTGATTTCTCCATTTTTTTTACCAATATGTATATATACATGTGTGTGGGCCGAGAATGGGCTAAAAGAAAGAAATTGAGATAAGTTTGGGACCTATCTTGACTTAGTTCGAAATTATGAGGCCCAAGTAATATTTTTAGGCCCATTGGGCCCTTATGAGGGTTCACGGCCCAATGACACCCAATCAAAAGGGTTTACCGCCCATTAGGGAAAATGAAATCATTTATGGCCCAACAAGGCCCATTAGAGATAAGATGCATTATTCTAGGCTCACCTGGCCCAAAATGGTTAAATTGAAAGTTTATTGGTCCATTAGGCCCAAGAAGAGGATCCTAGTCCATATTAACTTGGGCTGGGATTTCTAGGGTTTTCAATCCATATGAGATGTTTTGTATTAGGTTTTAAACTTAAATCAAGAGTTTGGATTCAAACGGATGGCTTTTATTGAGCATATAGTATGATTATCACTTAGAGTAGATGCTTTACAATAGATGATGTTTACATGAGAATAGAATTTCCTACCTAAAAATGCTAGTTTTGACAGAAAGATAAACTTGATCATGGGGAAAAAGAAAGTTTCACCTGTCACCAAGATTGGAATTTATTCTATGTTGCTAAGTAGTGGGTTAGTGTTAGATCTAAATAAGTGTTGTTGCTCGTCTAAAATGGCGAGAAATATTATTTCCTTTCATGGCTTGTACAAACAAGAATTTACTTTTTCATTTGATAATGAAGTTGGTGGTATTAATGTTCTTTATTTTAAAGCATTGCCTTGTAATGGTGTATACAAAACTGTGTCGGTTGTAGACAACTTAGGAAATAATGTATTACATATCGATTCTTCCACTAGTTTGGATAAAGCATCCTTGTGGCATTGTTGTCTTGGACATGTCAACAAGAAGCGCATAGGCCAACTCCAGAAGGCTGGAGTTTTGGAGTCGTTTGACTTAAAGTCAGATGATAGTTGCGAGTCTTGTTTACTTGGAAAAATGACAAAGTCACCCTTTATTGGTTCTTGTGCTAGGGGTGAAGGTTTGTTGGACCTCATACACACAGATGTGTGTGGACCCTTCAGAACCGCCATAAGGGATGCTAACCGCTTCTATGTGACTTTTACTGATGATTACAGTAGATATGGTTATGTCTACTTCATCAAGCATAAGTCAGAAACCTTTGAAAAGTTCAAAGAGCTTAAACAGGAAGTGGAGAATCAGCTGGGCAGGAACATTAATATGCTCCGATCCGATCGAGGAGGAGAGTATCTTAGTACATAGTTCCTTGACTATCTTAAGGAATGTGGAATTGTTTTATAATTGACACCTCCCAGAACACCACACTTAATGGTGTGGCTGAGAGGCGCAATCGAACCTTGTTGGACATGGTTCGTTCCATGATGAGTCGAGCTTCGTTACCAATCTCATTCTGGGGGTATGCCTTAGAGACTGCCGCCCATATCCTTAATCTAGTCCCTACTAAGAAGGTTGTCAAAACACCTCATGAGATGTGGAGTGGGAAAGTTCCCAATTTGGAACACATCAATATTTGGGGTTGCGAGGCTTTCGTGAGACGTGAGACTCAGGTTAAGCTCAAACCTCGAAATGAGAGATGTATTTTCATCGGCTACCCACAAAATTCTTTTAGTTACCTCTTCTACAGACCCAATGAGAATGTGGTCTTTGTGGCAAGGAGAGGGGTCTTTCGAGAGAGAGAGTTTATAAGCCAAGGAAACAGTGGGAGGCAAATTGATCTTTAAGAAATTCAAGAGTCAAGCGGTGAAGGAACCTCAAACATTAGAGATCAACCTGAGGAGGAAACTCCTGTTGATGAGTCCGTACCTCTGAGGCGTTCCACAAGAGTTAGGAATCCACATGAGCATTACTATGGTTTTCATATTACTGCGGAAGGTGATGAATTTATCAGTGATAGGACACTGGTAAATCTGGATGAACCTAATAGCTTTAAAGAAGCCATGGAAGGCCATGAGTCCGCCAAATGGAAAGAGGCCATGGACAGCGAGATTCTGTCCATGTATGACAATCAAGTTTGGAACTTGGTTGACAATGTACCGGGTTGTAAGACGGTCGGGTGCAAGTGGATCTTCAAGAAGAAGACTGACATGGATGGGAATGTACACTTACAAAGCACGACTGGTTGTGAAGGGCTTTACTCAAACTCCGGGAGTCGACTATGATGAGACATTCTCACCAGTAGCGAAGATTAAGTCTATTAGAGTTTTGCTAGCCATAGCTGCATTTCATGATTATGAAATATGGCAAATGGATGTCAAAACCACTTTCCTTAATGGAAAGTTGGCAGAGGATGTTTACATGGGTCAGTCATAGGGTTTTGTCGATGCAAATCACCCTAATAGAGTGTGTAAGCTTGAGAAATCCATCTATGAATTGAAACAAGCATCTCACAGATGGAATCTTTGTTTCGATGAGAAAGACAAAGAGTTTGGTTTTTCGAGGAGCGAAGATGAGTCTTGTGTATATGTTAAGGCTAGTGGGAGTATAGTTAGCTTTTTGGTACTGTATGTGGATGACATACTACTCATAGGAAATGACATCCCAACCTTGCAGGAAGTTAAATCCTGGCTTGCGAAGTGTTTCGCTATAAAGGAGCTTAGAGAAGCTGCATATATATCCTAGGGATAAGGATATTGAGAGAAAGGAGTAAGAGACTAATTGGACTTAGTCAAAGTAACTACTTGGATAAGGTGCTGAAAAGGTTCAGCATGCAGAATTCCAAGAAAGGTGACTTACCAATCCAGAGCAACGCTAAACTGAGTAAGACTCAGAGTCCGAGTACAGAGGCTGAGATAGCTGAGATGAGTCATGTACCATATGCTTCCTCTGTGGGCTCAATCATGTATGCTATGACTTGTACCCGCCTTGATGTGGCCTTTTCTTTGTGCATGGTCAACATATATCAAGGGAATCCGGGCAAGGCTCACTGGACTGCGGTGAAGAATATTCTCAAGTACCTACGGAGGACTAAGGGCTGGGTCCTTACCCTTGGTGGGAGTGATGACTTGAGAGTGGTGGGGTATAGTGATGCTGGTTTCCAGACTGATAGGGATATATCCGCTTTCAGTCGGGCTGGGCCTTTACCCTAAATGGAGGAGCAATTACTTGGAAAAGTTCCAAGTAGGAAACAGTGGCTGATTCAACTTGCGAATCAGAGTACATAGCAGCAAGCGAGGCGGCAAAGGAGGCTATATGGCTAAATAACTTCATTAGAGACCTTGGAGTTGTACCAGCTTTTAAGGATCCTATCGAGATTTTATGTGATAACGAGGGTGCAGTTTCCTTAGCTAAGGAACCAAGGGATCACAACAGATCCAGGCACATCGACAGAAAATACCATTTCATTAGACATCGGATAGAAGCAGGACTACTCGTGGTGAAGAGGGTATCATCGGATGAGAACCTAGGAGATCCCCTCACGAAGGGACTGTGTAGGGCTAAGCATTTGCAGAATCCGAGGCACATCGGGTTGAAGGATGATAATAGTTTTACAAATTAGATAGGTTTTCTGAAACTTGTAAAATGTAAATTGACATTTGATGATTAAATAAAAGTTGTTGTTTATTTATAAGTAAAGTGTTGTTATCTTGTGTCAATTGTTTACTATTGTTTCAATTTTGAATGTTTTGACTTCCAGAATAATTACTTTATTCAAACTCTCCACAGTCAGTCATATGTTGGAAGTAGATATGAATCAAGACTGTCATGAATTGGGTTTGTGTATTGTATTCAACCCACGCTCACTTGTATCACTTCATGGAATTTAACTCGAGTGATCGTGAGACGGTAATATCATATAAGTCTTCAAACCTAGAGATATGAGTTGTTGATTATGAGTTGGTTGTGCATTGATTGTACGAAAACGCATTGGTAACTCGATGTTATAAAACGTTCTTTTGTGTATGATTCAACAAGTAGTTAGTACAAGAATATGAGTCGAAGTTTAACTGTTCCTTCTAGCCCTTAGAGGATTAGAAGCGATATCTGGGCCCCTCGATGATTTTGTATTTGACCCATGTACCGGGCCCGGTCAGAACCAAATTGATGTGTTCAGTTTAGTTCTATGTCAAACAAATCGGAAATCGGGAAACAAACTGCTAGACAATAAGTACGACATTGTTCCATGTATTTGTCCGGCTGATATCTAGAACAGAGGATTATATGAACACTTATCTTAAATGGCACATCATCATCTTAGTTCCGCGAGACTTTGAAAGAGCTACGATTGCTGGTCGGTTCCTGAAGTCATATCTTTAACTATAGTTATTAGACTTATCCAAGTGGGAGACTGTTGGATAAGGTGTCTAAGTCCATAATTATATTTAGTATGTACTTGACCCGGCTTGGCATGGTCCATTTGGGTTGCATCGACATCTCAACTGTTGGATAGACAAAATGAGAAAAGGACACTTACGATTTGTTAATATATTATAAGTTCTAATATATTAATCTGAAATCATATTATCTAATTAGTATTTATCAAGAATTAATTTGGAATTAATTTTGTGATAAAAAAGAGACTAATTAAATATATGGGGATTGATTTTTAAATCATTCATTCCTATGTAGTGGGCTTATGGTTCATGATTCACTAGATTTGGGCGAGGACCCATTGGGTGCTCCATGGATGCTCCATGGAGGTTATAACCCATGGATCATGGAGGAAATGAAAAGTCATGCACATTAGGGTTTACATGGTGTAACCCTACATGTGGCACACTATATAAAGAGCTCCATAGCTAGCAAAATCGGCACTATTACAAGACAAGGAGGGCTAGCCGATTTTGTGATCAAAGTGTTCTTCTCTCAAGTTATTCCAAGAGTTGTGGTGTTGTGTGAAACATTTGAGGAATCACATTTGAGGTGCTAGGCTCACAAAGTCTTAAGGAATCCAAGCAACTACAAAGGTATGTCATTCTACTAGTTTTTATATTACAAGTACCCCATGTCATGCTAGTTAGGATGTAAACCTTGGAAATTTTCTTATTTGCATGCATATTAGAGAAAACATAGATCCAAGGTTTCTAGGGTTGCATGTACACCTTAGGAGTGTTAGAATGCTCAAAACCCATCAACATCTTCGTCGCCCTGGGATGGATGGATAATCTCAACTTGTGAGCCTCATCCATCAGAACCTGGCTTACCCCGCCATAGTAAGGAACCTAGACCCGCCGATGCAGGGTCAACAATCCGCGGATGTCGTAATCAAATGAGGCCACCTGGCCTACGATTCAATCAAACTTCCGACACTTTTCCTTCATTCCCTCTACTTGCGCCTCCCGAATCCGTTCCAGCAACGGAGTAATAACTGTCATCCTCAAACATATTGTTGGATTAATGTCTAAGTCCATAACTATAATTGGTAAGACTTGACCCGACCCGGCATGGTCCATTTGGGTTGCATGGCATCATGCATTTGGATAGACTATAATGTGAGAAATAACACTTAAGGTTGGTTAATATATTATAAGTTCTAATATATTAATAAGGTTATTTAATTAGTATTGATCAAGAATTAATTTGGAATTAATTAAGTGATCAAAAGGAGACTAATTAAATATATGGGTTGATTGTGTAAATCATTCATTCTTATATATGTGGGCTTGTGATCCAAGATTCCTTATGTTGGACTAAGTCCATGGGGTGACCCATGGATACTCCATGGAGGTTAAAATCCATGGAGCATAAGGAATGGGTAAAGTTATGAGTTACATGGTGTAACCCTAATAGCCACCATATAAAAGAATCCCATGGCTCAAGAAATCGTGCACTAATGTGTGAATATGAGGGCTAGACGATTTCAAGGAGTGTTCCATTTCTCTCAAGTCATTCCATGTGCATTTGGTGTTGTGTGAACCATTTGAGGTGTCACACTTGGGGCACTAGGGACTCAAGCTTCATGGAGACAAGCTACATCAAACAAAGGTATGTATTCTATCGATTTGATTACCCAAGTATCAAGTATTGTATGCTAGATAGGGTAATACCTTGGAAAGTTCATAATTGCATGTATAATAGAGAAAACATAGATCCAAGGTATTTAGGGTTGCATGTACACTTAGGAGTGTTAGAATGCGCAAAATCCATCAGTAAGGACGGCACACCCTATTCATTAAATCCATGAATACTGCGGGCACGTTTGTTAATCCGAACGGCATCACTACGAATTCGTAGTGCCCATAACGAGTTCGGAAGGCTGTCTTCGGAACATCCTCCCCTAGCACTCGTAGTTGGTGATATCCGAATCTTAAGTTGATTTTTGAAAAGAAATTCGCCCCTTGAAGTTGGTCAAATAAATCGTCAATACGAGGCAGAGGGTAACGATTTTTGACGGTCAGTTTGTTGAGCTCCCTGTAGTCGATGCACATTCGAAACGATCCGTCTTTCTTCTTGACGAACAAGACTGGAGCTCCCCAGGGTGAGAAGCTTGGTCTTATAAATCCCTTGCTGAGCAGTTCGTTAAGTTTACAGGACAGTTCTTGCATCTCTGCAGGTGCTAGACGATAGGGCGATTTGGCTACGGGGGTAGCCCCTGGAACTAAGTCGATTCTGAACTCGACTTGACGTTGCGGAGGTAATCCTGGGAGTTCCTCTGGAAAGATATCGGGAAAGTCGCGTACTACTGGAATGTTCTGAATGTCTTTCGTTTCTTGGCTCACATCGACCACATGAGCAAGGAATGCGCGACATTCCTTTCGTAAGAATTTCTGAGCTTGAATGCTCGAGATGATACGAAGGTTAGTGTCGGGTTTGTCGTCATAAACTACTAGAGTTTCGCCAGACGACAGATTAAGGCGTACAGCCTTTTCGTAACACATGATGTCGGCACGATGAAGACTCAACCAATCCATGCCGATAATGACGTCGAAACTTTTAATTGAGACATGCATGAGGTCGATCGAAAATGAATGGCTATCTAGTGTTAGGGTACACCCTATGTATAAACTGCTAGTGCTCTCCGTCTTTCCGTTAGCCATTTCTACAGTGAACAGTTCTTTAAGTGCTCGTGATTTTTGCTTAAGTAAATGAGCAAATTTTTGGTTCACGAAACTCCTCTCCGCTCCACTATCAAATAGTATGCATGCATAAGAGTTATCGAGGAGAAACGTACCAGTGGCCAGAACTCTTCCCACTCCACCGGCAGTCCCTGCCTTCGGGCAGTTCCTTTTGTAGTGGCCCACCTCGCCACAACCGTAGCAAGCTTGGCCCACACCATCGCCGGGGACTTGGGTGATTGGCCTCGCCGGAGCTTTGCAGAAACGGGCAGTGTGCCCCTTCCTGTTGCAGTTCAAACATTGCATTTCCTGGCAGTCTCCTGCGTGGTGGAAGTTGCACTTGTTGCACTTGGGCAAACTTCCGGCGTACTCAGCAGCAGCGGCAGGTGCTATCGCACTATGAACTGCCACGATCTGCTGCTTTTTGGCAGCCTTCTTCTTCTTTTTGTCATCCCAGAACTTCCGCTTGGAATCAGCGGTTCTGGCGGGTTCTGAGATGGCCAGGGTTGTTGTTACGGCCGAGGTACGAACCCCATGGTCTATAAGCCGTTGTGCCAATCGCTTGGCACTATCGAATGTAGTGGGGTTTGAAGCCAAAACATTTCCCTGGAATGGTGGCATCAACCCCCATATGTATCTTTCTATCTTCTTTCCCTCCGTATGAACCATGTTGGGACAGAGGGCCACCAGCTCGCAGAACCTGGCGGTGTAAGAGACTATGTCGGAGCCCTTCATGGTTAGGCTCCAGAGTTCCTCCTCTAGTTTTGGATTTCACCCCTCGGGCAGTACTCCTCAATCATCAGCTCTCTCAGAGCTTCCCAGCCCATAGCATTAGCCACTATTAGAGATAGTGACTTGACATGGCTATTCCACCATGTTAGGGCTTTATCCTCAAAGGTGCAAGCAGCGAACTTGACCTTGCTCCTCTCTGAACAGGAGCAGATTTAGAAAACCGATTCGGTTTTCTCGAACCATTGCGAGAGGGCAATGACTCCGCCCGTCCCTCTAAAGGACTTGGGCTTGCAGTTAGTGAAGTCCTTGTAGGAGCACTCTCTCAAGCGCACAGGAACTTCACCATGAGTAGACTGAACAGGAGTTCCCCCTCCGGTGGAACCCGAAGAATGATATTGAGCCATGGCTGTAGCCACAGTCGCAGCTACAGTAGCATTTAGAGCTGTCGTATCGATTTGAGGAGCAGGGGGTGTCGGTGCGGGAGGATCGCGTCTTGTTGATTTACGAGGAGGCATCTTTCAACTATAAGTTTACAAAGATAAAGATATTGATAAGAAATTAATAGGAAAATTGATGAGAATGACTCATGGACTAACTCTCCATAGTCCAACAGCACAATTGAATAGCACGATTGAATGTAGATCTAGAACTAACAGATGATAGCATTTGGATAATAATTTCCATGAGATTAGATATCTGTCAATAATACTGGAATTACAGATGTAATGAGTTCGGGAAAAATGACCTAGAAGTAGGTCTTACATCAACCAAGACAGGAAAATTTTGACAGAACTACGACTTAATCAAGACCTAACGGGTCTAAGATTTACAAGATAGGAAATTAGACTAGAGTTTTTACATAAACTAAGTTATATCCAAAAGAGAAGTCGATGAGACTCTATCGGCGACGAGAACTACTAGAGTGAGTTCTTGAATCCGACAGAAGACGTTCTATGTCCCTCATACGCCTTTCAGATCTTACTTGCTGAGCTCGAAGTTCCCTGACTTCAGCTTGGGTTTCAGCAAGTTCCCTCTGCAGAACTGCATTGTGGACCTGAGTCCTTTCATGAGCAGACTCTAGCTGGCGAATGCGGACTGTGTTAACGCCAGAGTTGGCGTCAATCTCTATGACTCGTTCGATAGTCGCTTGACCTTGTTCCGTGTTCCGAGAAATCCTACGAACCATGATGGGTAGGACCCTGTCAGCTGAACCTCCCTCGGTGAGGTTGTAGAAGCTTCTGTCTCCATTGTAGGGAATGGGTTGACCCTGTTCCTGACTCCATCTATTCAAGTTTGTTGCCCACAGAGGTGTGGGTCCTTGAAATGCTGGACGAGGGTTCAGGTTTGGGTCTTGAGCAGCTGGGGGTAGGTTGTTGACTTCTGGCTCTGAGTCAGAACCATCAGAAAAACCTTCAGCTTCGTGATCATCCAAAGGGATTGGGTGATCATCTTCTGGCTCTTCTCCAAGCCATCCTGCATTGCCGTGTTTGGGGTAGTACGGGTCTCCGGGAAGATGGAATCCAACCATTATATCTATGCGAGAAAAGGGATAAAGAAATAACTAAATAGACGAACTAATTAGATAATTATAAGATGATCTTTATCAGTTACTTCAACATTTGCGTAGTGCATACCAGTCATATGTAACCAAGACAGGATAGACCTTCGAATAAGTGACCCTAACTCTAAGCCCACAACCAAACAAGGAACAGGAAGTAAAGCAAAGATCACAGATTCTAAGTCTATAATATCTCAGACACATATAACCTTAGCGTATCCACTCAGCAACTATTGATATAGTAATAAAGATCTTTAGTTCTCAAATAAGTAATTATAGTAACACAAAATACTCCTATAGTATTTTAAGTTTATGTTCTGTTCTACTGTTCTCATTGTAGTAGTGTTGGTAAGTTCTTAGACTTGTTGCAACCTCACAACCACACTTAGGCATATGTTAGTCAACCCTCGGATAATATAGTTGATCAGGCTATATCTTCCCAGCTTTGACTATATGTCTCTAAGTCTACTTATGCTGCCCAACAATCGTAATACTTTTGTTCTGTCCTAGTGACACTGATTTTAGTATGAATGCAGGTATGTATACTTGGTTAAATATTTTATTATTTAAAAGTATAAACTCTTTATCAGAGTATTTTAATCCCGCTGTGTTTATAGTTCGTATATCTTTTATGGGTTGATACACTCGATTCACTATAAACAATGCTCTGATACCAATCTGTCACACCCCAAAACCGGAACGGCGGAAACGTTCGGGGGTGGAGGACGTCATGTTCAGTATCACAACAATGCAAAGTAGTAAACAAGCAACAACATCATCCATTGCATTAATAATATAATTTCATACAAGTGTGTTCTGTCAAGTTATATAGACACCAAAAATATACATCAAAATAAAAGATGAGTCTTGAACGAGCTCCATCTTCTCAAAACTTGGCACCGGTACCTGTCTACTGGTGACCTGAGAATACAAGTTATTTTGAAAGAGTTTATCAGCTTTAAAGCTGGTGAGATCATAAGTATATTAGTGTCTGTATTTGTATGAAAGTGTTTGTAAGTCTGTAATTGTATAAGTTTGTAAAAGTTTGTAATTGTTTGAACTCCCCTAGAAAACCCTATGTTTCCTAATAAAAGTAGCCTTCTACCAAGGCATCTAGTATCTATGTGTGTGTCTCTTGTAAGAGTGTGTATTTTCCCAAATCTGACTATCATTAACCAAAAATATAGTTTTTACATTATTGTTTATTGTGTGAAGATCACAAAGTGAATGTAATGGGAAAATGAAATAGTACTGTAGTGTTGTATTAAGTAACTACTGCTGTACTAACTACCTTAAACCAATTGCTATTTAAAGTACCATGTGACCGGCCTGTATCCTACTACCGACTCTAGAAAAACCATGATGTAAGACGTCGTAAGAAATGACGTTTGGCACCCGTAGACTTGCAAGTCCCACTGTAGCGAGCATCAAGGTGTAGGATAGTCAATCCAGTATAGATCTATACACAAACTCATACGCTCCCCACTTAAGGAGATTCTGGATACAAAACGGCCATGACAGGTAGTGCCATGCCCCGTTACGTGGCTTACATAACTGTAGTAATGTTCTAGTATATGTATGTGCTAGCTGTATTGTGTGTTCTCTCCCTGTCTAGCATGTATTGTTTGTTTCTCATCATAGTATTCTATTGTTTGTTTCTCATCATAGTATTCTATTGTTTGTTTCTCATCATAGTATTCTATTGTTTGTTTCTCATCATAGTATTCTATTGTTTGTATGTTATTGACTCATGTATGAACTGACTCATTGTATGTTTCACTGTTCTAGTAATAGTATTAGTATCTCCCTAAACTATACCTATTTAGTTTACTAGTAATGTTGTTTGAATGTATGAACATGTTTGTATACCTTTGCTACCCAAAGGTATTGAACTGAATGAAGTAACCTTTTATATCTATACACATATACATGATATATAACTAGGATTCAAACGAACTTCGGACAAATAACCTGAATACCCTAAGTCCACAACCAAACAAGGAACAGGAAGTAAGGTGAGTTATCAGTCCTAAGTCCTTTCAATCCTACTTATATAACTATATCTACATAGATACACAGAATATAAGTTAAAAGAGTTTAATAAAAGTATTTGATATGAAAAAGAGTTTGTAAAACAGTTTGAAGTAAAACAGTTTGGTAACACAGTTTGAAAAGTAAGAAATCCACTTGTTTGGTAGTTATTAATCACATGTGATTGATATAATAACTATAATAGTTCAACTTGTATTCCCCCCCCCCCAATAAAAACATTTAAAAACATTTAAAAGGTTAATTAAGGGGTATGAACTCACCGGTAGTGAGTGGTTTGGATGAACTGATAGTATAGGATGCTAAGTGTCAAGTGAAGACTTGAACACACACAAGGATCCTAGTTAACATATAATAACACATATATGTATCCAATTAGTCATTAAACAACTAATTAACCAAGTTTAGACATCCTAGGACGTGTAAAACACCTTATTTAAGTGTTATAAGAACTAAGGATTGCATTTAAGGGTTGTAGGACTTGGCTATTGAGTTTGGGGTCCAAGGGTAAACTCTTTTGGAGTTTACGGTTTTGGGACCAATTCACATTGAGTTTACGGTAGTAAACCCATGAGTTTATGGCCGTAAACTCATGGTACTTTTACCATGTTGTGTTTTGAAGCTTTAAAGGTCATAAGAAGCATTCCTACTTCATGTTTAAGCCTTAGGAAGTGTTTAGGGCACCATTTCACTCCTTTGTGGAGTTTACGGTCCTTGGACCATTTCTCCTTGGGTTTACGGCCGTAAACCCAAATGGTTTATGGTCTTTTTGATGTTTTAAGTCCTAAGCACTTTAAGGTTATGTTCTACACTGGTATCCAAGGCTTGGTAAGGGACTAGGGCACACTTTGGCCCCTTTATTAGGGTTTACGGTCCAAGAACATCTTGGACCGTAAACACCTTTGATCTTGTGTTTCCTTGGTGTTTTTTAGATGATTAGAAGTGTAACAAGTCTTATAACACACTAGGGTAAGAATACTTACTATGTAGAAGCTTGAAAAGGTGTTAAAAGTCCAAGAACACCAGTGTGTGTTCTTGGTGAAACTTGAAGATCTACACATTTGGAATGATTTCACGGATGGAATCATGTAAGATCACTAGATTAAATAAGATATCAACTTATTAGGGCTAGAAACACTTACAAAGTTGAAGATCAAGAAGGAAAATCGGATGATAATTGAGTGGATTTGAGTTTTGTTCTTGAAAAGTGAAAAAGTGATTAAAATGGCTAAGTGCCATATTTATACCCTTGGGGTTTACGGCCGTAAACACCTTGTTTAGGCCGTAAACTCCAAATTCTTGGAGTTTTGGGATATTATTTTTGCACAATAAACCCCAGGGCATCCTCTCTCCTGATATCTCCTGAAGTACTAGGCTTTAGAATACTCAAACTGACTCTACACAGCTCAAAAGTTAGCAAAACTGTTCTGACTTCTATTGAAGTGAATGGTTGTACAGAATAGAAATTTCGGGTTGTCATACAATAACACTAACCGCCACGGGTCATGCTACTCGAACCATGTGGCCACCTCTCGATATGCTATGAATCATGGTACTCGAACCATGTTATCTCTTCTCAATCCGCTACGAGTCATGGTACTCGAACCATGACATCACCTATCGATCTGCTACAAATCATGGTACTCGAACCATGAAATCACTTCTCGATCTGCTACAAATCATGGTACACGAACCATGAAATCTCCTCTCGATCTGCTACTTAAAACCTCTGGAATGTTCCCTGTATCGAGTATGGGTCCTCTGCTTTCAGTAGTACGGGCCCATACCACCTGCCACATCTACCCATACTTCCCACATGAACCATCCCCGAGTTCCTAAGTAGCTGCTCGACCTTCTCAATCACCAACCCCGTCATGCGTGTTCGCTCCTCTACGAAATATCCTACTCTGTCAGCGTACTCATCTGACTAGGGTCACCCTTTCCTAGGCTCTTCCTAGGTTCTCAAACTTCTCTGCCATCAGCTGCTGAAGAACTCCTTATGATGCCAGCCATCTACCTCCTGAATATCTTCATATTCACTTAGTAGCTGACTCTCATCATCAAGAGTTCGACAAAGCACGAAGCAAGCAGCATTCGGGCATCGAATCATCTCTACCAACATGTAAAACCACTCTAGCATATTATCCACTTGCTCTCCTCATCCCCAAAGGATACCACCGAACTCAAGCAACTTTACCCCACGCGGGCATTTGACTACCCTCTCAGTAGACTCCTCAAATGCTCATCTAGGTATCTCTCCTAGATTACTTCTCTACCCAAATCCCTCTCTAGAGGATTCCTGGTGGATACTCTTACTCAGCACATACTCGAAAGCACATCACAAATAACAGTAACTCCTAGGCTAAGGCATCACAAATCAGGCCACTCTAGTCCTAACATATGAAATACCTAGCCTATCTCTAGCATGCATAATATCTCATAGCATATCTCATAAATATCTCATAATACAAATGTAAGAGTATTTTGGGACATCACCATTCGGGCTCTGGCTGATTGTACACACTGCTCCAACTCGTATTCTTTTAGAAACTCTTGCTCGTTTTAGAAAAATCATTTCCTTGAAATTTTTTCTCAAATCCTCAGTTTGAGTCCAGATTTACCCGAAGGTGCATCCGAATCCCTCAAACCAAGGCTCTGATACTAACTTGTAACACCGTAATTTTTCCAACAGATTTTTCATTTTAAAATCGCATACTTTTCATAACATATTGTATAGAAATCTCATTTATTCAAATTACAAAGCACAACTCCATTAATAATCCAGGATCCTCAAAACATAACTCTTTCTCTAGTGTGTACAATCAAGTCGGTGCCGTCCCGCGATCCTGAGCAAACCTGAAACACATAACACGTAACACGGTAAGCACAAAGCTTAGTGAGTTCCCCAAAATACCACGCACAACAACTAGCCACTCGAGGCTGAAACTCTGCGAGACCTTCCGGTCAATGTGTCTCAGTGGGACCTTCCGATCCCATAGCTCGTTGGACCCTCTGGTCCGGTCATAGCTCGTTGGACCCTCCGGTCCGGTCTAACTCGTTGGACCCTCCGGTCCGGTCTGGTTGAGCCTTCCGGCCTCATAAATTGTCGGACCCTTCGGTCCAGTCTGTAACACTCCGCATAGCATAAATCACAAAGAAATAATTCACAGCATAAGCATAATAACACGATACTCAATGTAAGAACATAAGACCTTCCGGTCACACATAACTACCACTCAAGGTAAAGTATAGTGAGAAGACTCGCCTCGACTAGCAGGTGAGCAAATAACCTCGCGCTCGGATCTCGAACTAGGCTCCTCCTAACACAAAGGATGAATATCTCTTATTAATACTCTTTTCACGACTCAGATAATCGAAGGAGGTTCTTTCTCTTTCTAACTCTTTAAAGTGGGTAAAAGACCATTTTACCCCTCCAAGGTCTCTATCACATATGTTGACCAAAACCCCAAAGTCAACAGAAGTCAAACTCGAGTCAACAGTCCAAGTTTGACCCGACTCGTCGAGTGCACTCTTGCGACTCGTCAAGTCCCCTCGTATTCTCAAAAGTCTCAAAAGTCCAGCTCAACTCGTCGAGTTGACCCCCAACTCGCCGAGTTATCGCACAATCAATCCATCGGGACAAACCCTCGCTCACTCGTCGAGTCAGGTCATGGACTCGGCGAGTCCCTTTGATCTGATTTATCATTCAGACGATTTCAACCAGATCTATCACTCTAAACTATAGATCTATCATCCCAAGGCTCAATAATTACGTAAAGCTTCGATCTTTACGTTCATACATGATGCTATTGCTTCAAAACGCCAATACATGCTCTTCATGAAGGTTTTTGCTCATCAACCCTCATTTGGACCACTAAAGCTGAGGCACCTAGCCTCCAAGGACCTCACAAGGTTCAGATCTGAGGTTCCCCCCCCCCTCAGATCACGTCTCACTTAGCTCATAAGCACAAAAGAAGGGGAGTTAAACCCTAAAAACTCCCAAGATCATGAGGTCCAACCAAAACAGAAGAAAGGATGCAAGATCATACCTCATACAGCAGTCCCATGTGAAGAAATGCTAGATCCACAGCCCCCATCTCGTTCCTTGCTTGAATCATGCTCTTTTCCTTCCATAAAACCCACCAAAATACTTGATTTCATCATAAGAACTCTCCCATGGCTCCAATGGCGATTTAGGGTTTCTCACAGGAGATATGAGGCGCATCCAAGATCATAAGTTCCTTTAAATAGGCTCCAACCCTGAAACTTAGGGTTTTTTCTGCCCAGTACCTACTCGGCGAGTCCATCCTTGGACTCGTCGAGTCCGCTCATTAAATCCACGTGCTCACTCGACGTGACTCGGCGAGTCAGACCTTAGACTCGTCGAGCCCCTCCTAAATCTTCAAAATTGAAACACGAACTATCATACCCGAAATTCCGGATGTTACAGTAAGTATATTTGGCTATACTTGTACTTTTCAATCTTGGAACAACATAGACAACCAGTCGGTTTTATAGAAAATATAGGATTTTCTATGGTAAACATCATTCTTTTAAGATAAACAGCTTTCGATAGAACTTTCTGAAAACAATAGCATTTTTACCGAAATCAATGTTTCACAGTAGAGTTAGTGAAACTAGAAACTTATCTATAAAAGGTTTAATTCGTATTATTATACTAGTATAACATAAAGGATCTTAAATGGCAAATTCTATAATTCTTTAGTTTATACATCAGGGTTATATATAATTAATATCCGATAGGAAGTGGAATGTGCGACTTCCGCCTTACTTCCTGTTCCTTGTTTGGTTGTGGGCTTAGGGCAGATTCATATATTTAACTGTCCTTTCGATATTAGATTATATATAGCTAGTATAAACTAAGTGATTATAAATGGAACTTGCCCTCCGAAACCTTTCCAGTAAGTATATTGTCTCCCTCATAATCTCGACCCCGAAGTACTCATGCGTGGAGTACCTTGCCCTCCGAAACCTTTCCGATTTATACCCAGCAAACCTTCCGGAGCTACCACTCGTCTAAAGATCAAGTTCAAGCACAGAGGCTAAGGACGAATACGGCCCACCTATCACTATTGAGTGTATACGCGAGGGTGGTATATAATTATGATTATGTGGATTTAGCATGTGTGTTTCTGCCTTATCTCATGTTCCTTGTTTGGTTGTGGACCTGGGGCAGAGTCGCACATCCGACCGTCTTACTAATCTTAATTATATACGACTTGTATACACGATGTACTGATAGATGGACTAGGTATGAATCCTATCATGAACTTCAGGGCAAAGTCGCCCAGGTCTACGAGTGGATATTCTACCATTCAGAGGAGCACGACCCTAGGAGTCCTGCTAAGAAAGCCAATTTCGGGACGAAATTCCATCGAACGGGGGGATGATGTCACAACACCAAAATTTCTATCTTGTAAGGTCAAACACATCAACTTAAGGTCAAACTTATAGGTTTCTAGACCGAGTATACGTAAGGGTTGCGTGTTAGGAAGTGAACCATGTAAGAACCGAGAGCCTACATCAACATTCGAGCCATAAAACCTCATCAAGTGAGGTTCACGGCCGCAAACCATGTTCAAGGCCGTGAAACTTCTTAGGACGTGAACTCTCTCTTGGTCGTGATCTCCTCCCTATAAGTAGGTGTTTGCTTCATTTTTCCTTCATTTCTTCTTCTTCCAACTGTTAACTTGAGTTCTTTCTCAAGTATCATCCTCAAGAAACACTCTTTTCTTCCCATAAACACCCCTTTTCTTTTGTATCTTCTTGGAATACAACTAATGGCCTTTAAGCACTTGCTAAACACCAAAATCTTCAAGTGTTATTCATGTTCTTGGGCCGTGAACCACTTATAGGGCCGTGAACCCCTCATAGGGCCGTGAACCCTTCAAATTCGGCATTGAACACTCATGTGTTCTTGGGCTGTGAAAATCCAATAGGGCCGTGAACACCATTTCATCCTTCCAACTTGCTTCTAACACTCCTTTGGTGAGTTAATCTTGCATCCTAGGTTGTTTCCTAAACACCTTTGTAGTTTTATTCACTAACTATATACATATATGTGTAATAATATGCTAATTAGGACTCATTTGTGTCTCGGGACTTCGTTCGTGGAACCTATCATCCTATATCGAATCTTCAATTGAATCACCACATAAGGTGAGTTCATACCCCCATGTCTTTTTCCAACTTTTTAAATGTTTTAGGGGGGGGGGATACAAGTATAACACAAGAAATGTTGTGTTTTAAAACATAAATTGCTTATTATGTCTTTGTACCAATGAACTGTATTTAGAACATGAAACTTTGAATAGAACATAGAAATAAGCTTATAAACTTTAATAAGTTTAACTTAAGGAACAAAAGGATCTTTTTATAAACTTATCTGTTAATTATAAAAAGGGTTTTCCACATTATTACTTGTAAATTTGTTAATCTAGCTTGTGAGACACGTCTTCGAGTACTCATATAAGTACCAGTGAAAGTCTACCCTTACGACCAGAGTCTCCTGGAGGGAGAGCGTGAATTTGTGTATAGATCTATACGGGATTGACAATCCCGCACCTCGCTGTTAGCTACAGTCGGACCGGCAAGTCTGAGGGTGACAAATGTCATATTCTTTTCGACGTCTACAATACGTCGTGTTTAACCGGTCCAATTAGTATGGTCGTAAAACTCACAATAGATAACAACAATATATTTACGTAGTTATATACTTTTCTTAAACCGTCTCAAGGGATACTAACTATGTGATTACTCAGTATATACCATAGGGTTAGATAAAACTGAAATCCGATAGACAGTGGAATGTGTGACTTCCGCCTCACTTCCTGTTCCTTGTTTGGTTGTGGGCTTGGGGCAGATTCACCCATTCAACTGTCTGTTCGGTCTTGATTATATACAAATCGTATGTATTAAGTGATCATAGGAGGGTAGTATCTCCGTATCAGGCTTTCTGGGTAAACAAGTCTTTATTCAGTTTAACATATCAACAAAACTAGATATCATTAAAGTAAGTATATTTGGCTATACTTGTACTTTTCAATCTTGGAACAACATAGACAACCAGTCGGTTTTTATAGAAAATATATGATTTTCTATGGTAAACATCATTCTTTTAAGATAAACAGCTTTCGATAGAACTTTCTGAAAACAATAGCATTTTTACCGAAATCAATGTTTCACAGTAGAGTTAGTGAAACTAGAAACTTATCTATAAAAGGTTTAATTCGTATTATTAAACTAGTATAACATAAAGGATCTTAAATGGTAAATTCTATAATTCTTTAGTTTATACATCAGGGTTATATATAATTAATATCTGATAGGAAGTGGAATGTGCGACTTCCGCCTTACTTCCTGTTCTTTGTTTGGTTGTGGGCTTAGGGCAGATTCATACATTTAACTGTCCGTTCGATATTAGATTATATATAGCTAGTATAAACTAAGTGATTATAAAAGGAACTATTGTGGTTACCATTTTACTAAAGAAAATATATGATTTTATTAAGGAATATATTCATCAAATATAAAAGAACTATTACAGTTAACTCCGTAAGCACCTAATGAATACGCTATGGTTATATACAATGAGGATATAACAAACAATGGAATGTGTGACTTCCGCCTCATTTCCTGTTCCTTGTTTGGTTGTGGGCTTAGGGAAGATTCACACAATCGATTGTCTGTTTGATCTAGATTGTATATAACTTGTATTCATTAAGTACTCATAGAAGGAATTGTAGAGTCATTTTTACTTATCATGTTATCATATCAGAAAATATAGGATTTTCTAGAGGAACAGGCGAACTTTTCTAAAGAACTTAGAGTATACTTTTTATAACAAAAATGATTATGAACTCACCAGCTTAAATGCTGATCTACTCTTTCAAAATAACTTGTATTCTCAGGAAACTAGTAGACAGGTACACGCTCAAGGATTCAGAAGATGGAGCATAGTAGCTTCATGTCTTTGTTTTGTCATTTACTTTTGGAGTCAATCTTTGTGAATCAAATATAATGTAAACACTTTAATATTTATACAATGGTTGTGGTTGCTTGTTTTACTATGATGCATGTGTTGTGATACTGAGCATGACGTCCTCCGCCCCCGAACGTTTTCGCCGTTCCGGTTTGGGGGTGTGACACGGTCTCATTGTAGTCTTTCCTGTTATAGCCCCACAATAGTCTTGAGTTGCTAAAATCTCACTACAGCCTTTCCGGTTATGGCCCTACCATAGTCTTTCATACAAAATGTCAAATTGACCATCTATCAAACTATGACACTTAGTGTCCTAAACACTATAGTGAGAAAACTCATCTAAATAGGAAACAAAAGACTCACAGTTAAACACATAAAATACCCATAAGAATTGGTCTCACTAACCACCTAAATCATCATTACGTGTAACTTAGTGACCTTATAACGCTAAGTTTCAGGTATGTTTCTTTTAAGTATTTTAATGTTATGGATGTTGGATTTCTGGTGGCCACGGCGTGGTAATGGAGTCCCACGGTGTGGCCAAGGCCAAAATTTCATGTGAGCTAAGTGTGACATCCCCATTTTCACGGCCAAAAAAGACCGATTTTGTTTATGCTTTATAAAAATCAGAGTGCCTCTTTTAATAAAAATGTTGCGGAATTTGTTCCCAGTAAAACATGATAAATAGGTTATCAAAACATTTTCGAAGAAATGTATTTTTATTCATTTTCAAAACATTGGGATGTCATCGTCAATATAGAAACATAAGCATAAACAGAACTTACATTTATTTACACTAGTGATCTACATATCTTTTAAATCTCTCAGTGTAAAGTAGCTTCGTATCGACACATGTGATACAAATAAGCTTGAGTGGGTCAGGTTGGGAAACCTGGTGAGTACATAGGGTTTTCAACCCACAATAATATAATTATTATGTTTAAACAACAAACAATCAACCCAATTACCCATCCCCATTATCTTCCTCACTCTTAAGGGTTTACCTTAAGAGTCATCTATCCGACATTCGTTCATTCCGAAGTCCCTTGCTTCCAGGGTTTATAAGATAGTCACTAAGTCCATAGCTGCCAATGCTCATTTGTAAAGCACTAAATCCATAGCTGCTAAAGTTCATTCATCGGGTACTAAATCCATAGCTACCAGTGTTTATATAATAGGTACTAAGTCCATAGCTACCAACGTTTATCTATCAGGTACTAAGTCCATAGCTACCAACGTTTATCCATCAGGTACAAAGTCCATAGCTACCAACCTTTATTCAATAGGCACAAAGTTCATAGCTGCCAATGTTCACTCATATTATATTTTATCTCTCATCCTTCATCTACCCATGTTATACCCAACATATTTGTAGATATAAAATACTTATACAGTTTAAATCATTTAAAACATGTATAAAATCGTTCATCCATCATAGATAGCAAGTATACAGGTTATATGCACACATAGCACGTAATTTATATAAAACACTTCATATCTATGTGTAAGATGAAAGTAACTATGCACTCACTTGTTAAGGTGGTGATTCCGAACTCAGACAGCGCTTCGCTTCTTAAAAATAATTTCCTTCGACGAAACCTAATATTATTACCACTAGATTTTAGTCTAATATTTACCGTGACTAATTATTAGTCTTATTATTATTATTATTATTATATAAGCGTTTAAACAATATTTTCCAACCACTATGTACAGACAGGGGCCAGACATAAAACAGCGGAGGGCAGGACCATTTTGGCATATAGCACTTCTGAAATCCAACAACCCTATGCGGTCCTTTAAACCAGATTCCCCGTATCGCGAGTAGTTAAAAAGATATTATAACGACACTTATATAAGTCATAATAATAGCTCAAATATTTATTATAAGTTCATAATAACAATACTAATTTTAAATATAAGCTATATTAAAATAGGGTAAGCATAACTTACTTACAATGGGGTTTTAGCTAGGAGTCGGGCTCTGTAGGGGCAGAACTTCGTCGCTGTTCTAAGAAAGATTCGTGCAGCGCTTCAGCGCTCACCTTACTATACTAAAACTATAGAAATAGAAGTTAAATCACGAGGGATCGAAATGCCCGGGGGATAAGAAGAGAAAGACTCTTGAATCAATAGAGTGGTGCAAGAAATATGAGAGCCCAAAGCTCTTATTTATAGTAACTGAATTTTCAAAAACTACCATCATAGTTACTTAATGAGTTTATAGTTATATAAACAACTAAACACCCCTTTATAATACTATTTTAAATAGATTTAACGATATTTGTACTAAACTAATGTCGAAAGTATTGAACACTAGTCTTATAATAACCGCATCGTCGATACCTTTCTAATGATATATACATATGTATATATACATACATATATATATATATATATATATATATATATATATATATATATATATGTGTGTGTGTGTGTGTGTGTGTGTGTGTACGTATATATGATTTATACTTTATTTTAATACGTAAATATGGTATTATAATTTGTAACTCGTTCATACGAACTCCGTTTTTTACGCTCTTTATATCCACGCGTAGGTGGAGACGTACTCTACAACTTTCATTTAGACTCTGTCGGCTAATTTTGACTTTATTTTTAAAGTTATATTTTTAACAGGCCGGGACAGGAAAAGTCCGTTAAAAATTCATAACTTCTTCATCCGACGTCCGTTTTCGTCTGTCTTTTTACCGTTACGCTACTATTAATGAGATATTCAATTCTCATTTAGGTTGCATTGGCCAAAAATCGATCGATCTAAAATTCGAATTTCGGGCTGTGCACTGCTATGCCAAATCTTTAGAAAAATCATAACTTCCTCATACGAAGTCAGATTTTGACGTTCTTTTTATGCACACTCTTGGTTTAACGTATATTACAACTTTCATTTAGATATTTAAGGCTAAAAATTAGTTTATCAAAAATTCACTTTTTACGTTACGCGGTGTCGTGCCGGTTTCGCTCGTAAAACTTCGATGGGCCATAACTTCTTCGTTATAACTTGGATTTCGGCGTTCTTTATATGTACGGAACCCTTGTAACATATACTATAACTTGGTTAAGATTAATCCTTCTAAATAATCTTCCATCAAAAACTTATTTTTGATGCTCATTGTCTCTAAATTGACTAGCCCAGATCTGCGGGCGTTACAATTATCTCCCCCTTAGGATGATTACGTCCCGAAATCATCAACAAACAGGGCTTGTATAATGACTCCATACGTTATCTCTTCATCCTAGGTAATAATCGTAACTTCTATATTCCTTCGAATCAGTATCTATCTCTTAGACTTATTGACTGCAAGCAGTACTCGATCGTGCACACACTCTCTATCTCACGTTAGTCTTCCAATCATGACCTTCGAATCACAATCTCGATTCCTTATTGGATACTCCTTCTTAACAAAATTAAGATAAGTTCTTTGATTACCACCATGGACCAATGGGTCATGTTCTAATGACCTCTCATCGTATGATGTGACGCTTAGACTCATGTCCTTTAGAGTCAAATTCCAGAACAGACTATACCTTCCTTCATGTTTTAATGTGATATAATCACATTCTAGCATATAGCACTTCTAGATACAATCTTCTTACTTTAACAACAATCGCGGTACTTCTACTGATCGCTTCGTTTACCCTTTATTTTAATTTTTGTCTTAAGTCAGATCCGACATCGAACTTGATTCTCTGAACCATTTAACATACTCATCTTAGTCGGACTCGATTTGGTATAACCACTTGGGTCGGAACAACAATCATCTTTTTAGTCATTACCGAAACGATGGTAACGACATAAATGAACAAAACGGAATCAATTACTAGCGCCTTGGTAACCTTGTGACTTTCCCTGATCCAAGTGTGAGTCATGTGCTTCCGGTAGTATAGGCCTCTACTACCATTCACACCTACTTATAATTGTCCCAAGTATTGTCTCGCAGTTTTCCAAGTCACCATACAAGAAAATCGCACACCAGCTTAACACATCAGATAGCAAAACGAAGTTTTTATATTATTCCTTGAAACGATTACATAGGTGTTCAAGTTCACCCTAGACTATACCTCTAATAGGCTACATTATACAATAATATCCATACGGCTACTTCATATCTTGATCTTTGGATATAAAATCCCTATTCATGATTCCTTGCATTGTTATCTTCTTTGTCAAGGATCATTTGAAATGCTCTTGCCTTTGGTTTTGGCAGCACATTTGGCTTTGCGGCTTCTTCTCTCCTTGGGCAGTCTTGCTTGAAGTGTCCTTCTTCACCACACTTAAAGCAAATTCTCTCTTGGTTGTGCATTCGCTGGCATAATGACCAGTCTTTCCGCATTTGAAGTAGGTGATCTCTTTAGAGCATCTCCCAATGTGCTTCCTTCTGCACTTGTCACTCCATTTTTCTCCTTCTCCAGACTTCAAGAATTTTCTCTTCTTGTCGAACCTTGTGGATCCTTCAAACTTTCTCTTATCGCCAACTTCAACCTTGATGGCGGCTCTTCCCTTGATCATATATTCAACAGACTTGGCAGCCCAGATAGCTGCCTCTAGAGTAGGTGCCTGACGTACCGGCACCGCATACTTCCAGGTAAGTCCCTTTGTGTACTTGTCGATTTTTGTCAGCTCGTCTGGGACAAGGCGCAAAGCAAACTCCATTTTGTCCGTGAAGTTATTGGTGTATTCATCAATGGACATGCTTCCTTTCTTCAAAGTCAGAAACTGGTTTTCTAGCTCGAGCAGATTTTGGGCTGAGCAATACTTGCGCTTGAAATGCACCAAAAACTCTGCCCAAGTCAGTTGCAGGGGCTCATTGGGGCTTAGAGTCTTCCCCAGGGTGTTCCACCAGCGAACAGCGCCTCCTCTGAACTGACGCACTGCAAACGTGGTTTGTAGCTTACCCTTGCAACCACATGTCATGAAGGCTAATTCCATCTCCGAGATCCAATCCATAACTCCGATCAGATCTTCCTTCCCAGTGAAAGTCGATGGCTTGCAAGTTAGAAAATCTTTGTACTTGCATCCATTCCTCTCGACTCCGTCATCTTGGTTGTTCCTCCTAATCACCGGCGGATTAGCTTGACCAACGGTCCTGCTGTAGTTTCCCTCCTCAGACTGCACATCATTCAATTCGGTTTGTTCAACAGGCATCGTAGATTCATCCCTATATTGTAGCAGTAATCGCCTTGATTCCTCCATTTGACGATCCAGCATCATCTGGATCATCGCTTGTACCCCGGCCATCGTGATTGGCTCAGGTGTAGCTGCTACAATAGGTACTTGCTCAATCACTTGAGGTTGAGGCTGTTGATTCCCATTTCCGTTCGCATTTCCGAGTCCGCTTTGGGTTCTTGTCATTTCGATCTATACACCAATTCAGACGTTCGGTGTATAATGATGAGAATTAAGATAGGAAAGATTTTATTTACGATCATCGTGTAAATCTCCCTATCACTCCGAAAAGTTACATGTCATTTCTAATACCGTAATTAAACGTTTAGAAATCTGAACACATAAAGTTTCCAGATCCGGTCGGCAACAGACCATAGATCGGATCACATAATGCATATCATAAATCATTTAGCACATAAAAGCATGTTAGCCATTTTCCCTAAATAAACTAGTGCTTGTGTCTATTCAGGTGTATTACCTAAATTTATTAGACACACTCCTCACGATCATTGCTTAGAATTCTAAGTTTAAGTCTAGAAATAAATCCTTATTCCTAGTTCACTTAAACTAATGCTCTGATACCAACTGTGACATCCCCATTTTCACGGCCAGAAAAGACCGATTTTGTTTATGCTTTCTAAAAATCAGAGTGCCTATTTTAATAAAAATGTTGCGGTATTTGTTCCCAGTAAAACATGATAAATAGGTTATCAAAACATTTTCGAAGAAATGTATTTTTATTCATTTTCAAAACATTGGGATGTCATCGTCAATATAGAAACATAAGCATAAACAGAACTTACATTTATTTACACTAGTGATCTACATATCTTTTAAATCTCTCAGTGTAAAGTAGCTTCGTATCGACACATGTGATACAAATAAGCTTGAGTGGGTCAGGTTGGGAAACCTGGTGAGTACATAGGGTTTTCAACCCACAATAATATAATTATTATGTTTAAACAACAAACAATCAACCCAATTACCCATCCCCATTATCTTCCTCACTCTTAAGGGTCTACCTTAAGAGTCATCTATCCGACATTCGTTCATTCCGAAGTCCCTTGCTTCCAGGGTTTATAAGATAGTCACTAAGTCCATAGCTGCCAATGCTCATTTGTAAAGCACTAAATCCATAGCTGCTAAAGTTCATTCATCGGGTACTAAATCCATAGCTACCAGTGTTTATATAATAGGTACTAAGTCCATAGCTACCAACGTTTATCTATCAGGTACTAAGTCCATAGCTACCAACGTTTATCCATCAGGTACAAAGTCCATAGCTACCAACCTTTATTCAATAGGCACAAAGTTCATAGCTGCCAATGTTCCCTCATATTATATTTTATCTCTCATCCTTCATCTACCCATGTTATACCCAACATATTTGTAGATATAAAATACTTATACAGTTTAAATCATTTAAAACATGTATAAAATCGTTCATCCATCATAGATAGCAAGTATACAGGTTATATGCACACATAGCACGTAATTTATATAAAATACTTCATATCTATGTGTAAGATGAAAGTAACTATGCACTCACTTGTTAAGGTGGTGATTCCGAACTCAGACAGCGCTTCGCTTCTTAAAAATAATTTCCTTTGACGAAACCTAATATTATTACCACTAGATTTTAGTCTAATATTTACCGTGACTAATTATTAGTCTTATTATTATTATTATTATATAAGCGTTTAAACAATATTTTCCAACCACTATGTACAGACAGGGGCCAGACATAAAACAGCGGAGGGCAGGACCATTTTGGCATATAGCACTTCTGAAATCCAACAACCCTATGCGGTCCTTTAAACCAGATTCCCCGTATCGCGAGTAGTTAAAAAATATTATAACGACACTATATAAGTCATAATAATAGCTCAAATATTTATTATAAGTTCATAATAACAATACTAATTTTAAATATAAGCTATATTAAAATAGGGTAAGCATAACTTACTTACAATGGGGTTTTAGCTAGGAGTCGGGCTCTGTAGGGGCAGAACTTCGTCGCTGAATCTTTCTAAGAAAGATTCGTGCAGCGCTTCAGCGCTCACCTTACTATACTAAAACTATAGAAATAGAAGTTAAATCACGAGGGATCGAAATGCTCGGTGTCACACCCCGCTAAAGCGGAAACACGAGGCGTGGCAGTATAAAGAGTTTCATAGCAAAAGTTAAAAGACAACACCAACCATAGTATTAAAAATCATTACAATTTTACAATGGGTTTGAACAACTTTTAAAAGAAATTACAATGTAAATTGAAATACAACACATGCGAATGCTCCTAAAACTGAAGTGTCCCTAAGTGCCACTTACTCGATGATTCCTGAAAAAGCATGTAAAACGAGCGTCAACTATAAAAATAGTTGGTGAGTACTCACAAGTTTAAAAATAATATTGGTTTCATGAATCGAAATCAAATTTTGATATAAGTTTCCATAGATAAAAATATATTGCTAAAATGAGTAAATAAGTTTGTGTAAACAAAGTTCGTTGTCATCATGAGAAATAAAGTATGTTGCCCAAAAGAGATGCAACGTTCATATCCTCATGGGAAATAAAGTTTGTTACTAAAATGAGTAATCAAGTTTCATTGCTACAAGGAGCAAACAAGTTTGTTACTATAAGAAGCAACCAATTTTGTTGCTAAAACAAGTAAATAAGTATTTAGTAACAAAAGTTCGTTGTTATAATGAGATACAAAGTTTATTGCTATAATAAGAAACAAAGTTGATTGCTATAATTGATAAACGAGTTTATTGCCATAATAAATAACAAGTTTGTATGTGTATGAGCAAACAATGAGTCTCAACCAAACCTATGACTGAAGCCCTATCAAGATCTATGCTTATCGTTCCATAGATGAATATGGTATCATGCACTCCAGCAATAGGGCGAGTGAGGAGTTGTCAATTCCTAATAGCGCTATCCATAATGACCATTGGCTCAAAGAGTTAATTGTTAGAGATAAGGGAAGGGCCTTAATACGATAAGTTCTCATGTTCCGTGTTGCATAGACATACATAGAGAGATATAGCAATAAAATAGCAATCATGTTTGATACAAATCAATTTAAATACAACATTCAAATAATTATTTTTCGGGACATGCTTTTCCACCCCAAAACATAAAAACTGAAAATAGGGGAGTGCGTGAATACTCACAATACATTGAGATGATGCAAATGATGCCTTGATCTACGCTCCACTCGTACCACTATCGTTTTCCTACAACGATGTTACACACTAATGAGTCTCTAATTGAAATCTAATACTAGTATACTTACTACTACAATAGAATTATGCCAATAATGTGTCAAAATTTAATATTGATAAGTTACAAATATTTTTCTGTGGAAATTAAGTTTCAAAGAATCAATTGTTATATAACAATTTAAGTGGAAAATTTCCATTATTGAAATGTTAATATTTAACATTTTAGAGGTGTTCCAATGATTAAATATTCAAAACGAAATCAATTTAGTTCAAAACTTTCCCAAACTTTGTATTTTATTTTTAATTGAAGTCAAACACCTTAAGATAAATTTTCTTGAATTTTTGATTCGTCTAACTATTTTTCACCATTTAATTCCATGAATAATCATAAAATCATGGAAAAGTAGTAAATTATCAAGAAAAATTCTTGTAATTTTTGTGTAACTATTTTACAGTGTACATAATCTAGGAAAAATATTAATATGTGTTTTTAAAAAGTTTAACACAATTTTTCGGATTTTTGTACATTTAAGTGTATTAAATCTTGGGAAAATAGAAGAAAAACAGCATACAGAAGATAAAAATCATCAAAATTTTTATGTTTCATCCTAACATATTATAAGAGTTTCTGGTAAATTTTCATGAATTTTGGATGAGTAAAACTATTTTTCCTATTTTTAGTCCATTATAAACACAAAAATTCAAGAAAAATAGATATACATTTTCAAAAATTGCCAAAATATTTTTCGGAGTCTTAAATATAAGGTACAAGCTGCGAAAAATAAGAAATAATATTTTCACATTCCCTAAAGTGGTTTTATGATTTATTAGAGCTAAATAAAAATAAAATTAAAAACCATACTAAACAGTAACAAAAATCGATGAAACTTCATGAGAGATGTTTATTAGCTTAAAGGGTCATCCACAAATACTTCCAGAATTTATTTACAAGTTTAAGTATTTTATATGCTTTAACACTCTATTTTATTATTATTTTCATGTAAAAATAAAGAAAATATATATTGAGCTGAAAATTTCCAGAATGCAACTTCAAACAATTTAATAACAATGAAAAATTGTTTTCTTATTTTTGATGTCGAAAAACATGCCTAAAGGCTCAAACAATTATAGAGAAAACTTGATTCTTGTGATTTTGGTAAAAATTATTGATGTTACTTTGAGAATTTTTGCAACATGTTCCAAAGGCTTTTGAATGAAGATATTTTTATACCTCTTAATACATGATGTTAAGTGCTCAAGTTAATTTTTTCTTGATTTTTAGTGATGAATAAGATCTTTGAACATGCAATACAAAACTAGTATTCACAAAAAGGTGCTGATTGAGCAACAGTTTTGTAAAAATTGCTAAAAATCGAAATATTTGAATTTTCCAGTGAGGTCAGATGGGTTTGAAAGCTAACTCAAAATATTATCTTTCAGAAAAAGAATCCCGAATTGTGGTTAAGAAATGAGTGAGATATGACAGTTTAAAGTAAGGTAAAGAAATCTGGCAGATTGCATGCATGGTGATTGGTTAGAAAAATGAGTTTTCATCATTTCTTTGAGTAAATCTTTTGAAATATTTTAAAAGATATCATGATAAACTTATATTCTAGTCATGTTTCCAGAGATCAAAAGATTAAAACTTATCAAAATGTATACATACATTTATGAACAAAATTTTGTTTCTCAAAAACTCTTAACTTGAGTTTGATGTTTTAATCCTTAAAATCGATTTTTGCACTAAGATCATGAACATGCAACCTTGTTTATCATACATGCATGGTGTTAAAACACATCCATGATGTTCTAAAAACCATTTTAACAAAAGGAAAACAAGTTTGAAGAAGATGAAGAAGTAGAAGTCGGTTTTTGAAGTAAAATGCACATGCATGGCTTAAATTATTGTTGTGGATCTTCAAGAGATGTATGTTCTTTACCTTAAATTTATTTGTGGCTTGAAAAACCCTTATGAATGTCCATAATTTCGTGGTTAAGAGGCTGTGGTTGTGGTGTTTGGAGAAAAAAATTAGAGAGAAGGTAGAGAGAGTTTTCTAGAGAGAGAAAGAAGAGAGATGTGTGTGTGTTGGAGAATGAGAGTGTGAGAGAGAGATATGGGAAGAGAGGGGTCCGAAATTTTGAGTATAATAACCCTTTCTCATTCATTTTGTTTTATAAAATTTAATTTATTTTATAAAATATCTAAATTTTATATAAAATGTGCACTAAAATCAAGTTTTTATTCATGAAACCTTGATTTTTGACTTATAAATTAAGGATGAATGTTAATGACTTAAATTTTTATTTTCCTTGATTATATTTCCCTGAATTTAATTGTTTTAAGATAATATTATAAGTTTCATAACTATTTTTATAGAATTCTTGATGTTAAACTTTATAAAATTTAAGTTTTAGGGTTTTTAGGGTTTTTGAGAGTTTGTAAAAATTTGGATATCAAAATAAATAGAATATTTGAGACTTTAAATTATCTTATGGTATTATAACTCTTTTATAGTTATAAATAATGTTTGTAATTTATTTTTATCGGTTTATTGGCATTCTATGTAGTGATTCCGAGATTCAAGCGAAATTGAAGAATCAAGTATACTAGTCCTAGTCTTCAACTTTGACTTAAGTTTCTATGAGACTTTGACCTAATTTCTACTTCTAGGTCAAGTGCATGATGTGTGTATATGATTCATGAAAAGGTGTTCGAGTCAAAGAGTGACCCGAATATGGATAGCCTCTAGAGTTAACTAGTTGTAGAATTCACATATCAATGTGAAATCTAAGTACATTATCCATTGTTTCTAGTTGCTTCCAAGTTTCTAGTAGGTTATAACTGAGCTTCTAGTCACTAAGTCCATTATGTGTCGTGCGTATATGTGCAACTAAGTTTATTCAAATCTAGAACCGACTCGAATTTTGACGGTTGTCACACTCGGGGGATAAGAAGAGAAAGACTCTTGAATCAATAGAGTGGTGCAAGAAATATGAGAGCCCAAAGCTCTTATTTATAGTAACTGAATTTTCAAAAACTACCATCATAGTTACTTAATGACTTTATAGTTATATAAACAACTAAACACCCCTTTATAATACTATTTTAAATAGATTTAACGATATTTGTACTAAACTAATGTCGAAAGTATTGAACACTAGTCTTATAATAACCGCATCGTCGATACCTTTCTAATGATATATACATATGTATATATACATACATACATATATATATATATATATATATATATATATATATATATATATATATATGTGTGTGTGTGTGTGTGTATGTATATATGATTTATACTTTATTTTAATACGTAAATATGGTATTATAATTTGTAACTCGTTCATACGAACTCCGTTTTTGACGCTCTTTATATCCACGCGTAGGTGGAGACGTACTCTACAACTTTCATTTAGACTCTGTCGGCTAATTTTGACTTTATTTTTAAAGTTATATTTTTAACAGGCCGGGACAGGAAAAGTCCGTTAAAAATTCATAACTTCTTCATCCGACGTCCGTTTTCGTCTGTCTTTTTACCGTTACGCTACTATTAATGAGATATTCAATTCT
This sequence comes from Lactuca virosa, assembly GCF_052849685.1. NCBI lineage: Eukaryota > Viridiplantae > Streptophyta > Magnoliopsida > Asterales > Asteraceae > Lactuca > Lactuca virosa. Next base: position 47,858,028 of record NC_136427.1, read on the forward strand.
CATTTAGGTTGCGTTGGCCAAAAATCGATCGATCTAAAATTCGAATTTCGGGCTGTGCACTGCTATGCCAAATCTTTAGAAAAATCATAACTTCCTCATACGAAGTCAGATTTTGACGTTCTTTTTATGCACACTCTTGGTTTAACGTATATTACAACTTTCATTTAGATATCTAAGGCTAAAAATTAGTTTATCAAAAATTCACTTTTTACGTTACGCGGTGTCGTGCCGGTTTCGCTCGTAAAACTTCGATGGGCCATAACTTCTTCGTTATAACTTGGATTTCGGCGTTCTTTATATGAACGGAACCCTTGTAACATATACTATAACTTGGTTAAGATTAATCCTTCTAAATAATCTTCCATCAAAAACTTATTTTTGATGCTCATCGTCTCTAAATTGACTAGCCCAGATCTGCGGGCGTTACAATTATCTCCCCCTTAGGATGATTACGTACCGAAATCATCAACAAACAGGGCTTGTATAATGACTCCATACGTTATCTCTTCATCCTAGGTAATAATCGTAACTTCTATATTCCTTCGAATCAGTATCTATCTCTTAGACTTATTGACTGCAAGCAGTACTCGATCGTGCACACACTCTCTATCTCACGTTAGTCTTCCAATCATGACCTTCGAATCACAATCTCGATTCCTTATTGGATACTCCTTCTTAACAAAATTAAGATAAGTTCTTTGATTACCACCATGGACCAATGGGTCATGTTCTAATGACCTCTCATCGTATGATGTGACGCTTAGACTCATGTCCTTTAGAGTCAAATTCCAGAACAGACTATACCTTCCTTCATGTTCTAATGTGATATAATCACATTCTAGCATATAGCACTTCTAGATACAATCTTCTTACTTTAACAACAATCGCGGTACTTCTACTGATCGCTTCGTTTACCCTTTATTTTAATTTTTGTCTTAAGTCAGATCCGACATCGAACTTGATTCTCTGAACCATTTAACATACTCATCTTAGTCGGACTCGATTTGGTATAACCACTTGGGTCGGAACAACAATCATCTTTTTAGTCATTACCGAAACGATGGTAACGACATAAATGAACAAAACGGAATCAATTACTAGCGCCTTGGTAACCTTGTGACTTTCCCTGATCCAAGTGTGAGTCATGTGCTTCCGGTAGTATAGGCCTCTACTACCATTCACACCTACTTATAATTGTCCCAAGTATTGTCTCGCAGTTTTCCAAGTCACCATACAAGAAAATCGCACACCAGCTTAACACATCAGATAGCAAAACGAAGTTTTTATATTATTCCTTGAAACGATTACATAGGTGTTCAAGTTCACCCTAGACTATACCTCTAATAGGCTACATTATACAATAATATCCATACGGCTACTTCATATCTTGATCTTTGGATATAAAATCCCTATTCATGATTCCTTGCATTGTTATCTTCTTTGTCAAGGATCATTTGAAATGCTCTTGCCTTTGGTTTTGGCAGCACATTTGGCTTTGCGGCTTCTTCTCTCCTTGGGCAGTCTTGCTTGAAGTGTCCTTCTTCACCACACTTAAAGCAAATTCTCTCTTGGTTGTGCATTCGCTGGCATAATGACCAGTCTTTCCGCATTTGAAGTAGGTGATCTCTTTAGAGCATCTCCCAATGTGCTTCCTTCTGCACTTGTCACTCCATTTTTCTCCTTCTCCAGACTTCAAGAATTTTCTCTTCTTGTCGAACCTTGTGGATCCTTCAAACTTTCTCTTATCGCCAACTTCAACCTTGATGGCGGCTCTTCCCTTGATCATATATTCAACAGACTTGGCAGCCCAGATAGCTGCCTCTAGAGTAGGTGCCTGACGTACCGGCACCGCATACTTCCAGGTAAGTCCCTTTGTGTACTTGTCGATTTTTGTCAGCTCGTCTGGGACAAGGCGCAAAGCAAACTCCATTTTGTCCGTGAAGTTATTGGTGTATTCATCAATGGACATGCTTCCTTTCTTCAAAGTCAGAAACTGGTTTTCTAGCTCGAGCATATTTTGGGCTGAGCAATACTTGCGCTTGAAATGCACCAAAAACTCTGCCCAAGTCAGTTGCAGGGGCTCATTGGGGCTTAGAGTCTTCCCCAGGGTGTTCCACCAGCGAACAGCGCCTCCTCTGAACTGACGCACTGCAAACGTGGTTTGTAGCTTACCCTTGCAACCACATGTCATGAAGGCTAATTCCATCTCCGAGATCCAATCCATAACTCCGATCAGATCTTCCTTCCCAGTGAAAGTCGATGGCTTGCAAGTTAGAAAATCTTTGTACTTGCATCCATTCCTCTCGACTCCGTCATCTTGGTTGTTCCTCCTAATCACCGGCGGATTAGCTTGACCAACAGTCCTGCTGTAGTTTCCCTCCTCAGACTGCACATCATTCAATTCGGTTTGTTCAACAGGCATCGTAGATTCATCCCTATATTGTAGCAGTAATCGCCTTGATTCCTCCATTTGACGATCCAGCATCATCTGGATCATCGCTTGTACCCCGGCCATCGTGATTGGCTCAGGTGTAGCTGCTACAATAGGTACTTGCTCAATCACTTGAGGTTGAGGCTGTTGATTCCCATTTCCGTTCGCATTTCCGAGTCCGCTTTGGGTTCTTGTCATTTCGATCTATACACCAATTCAGACGTTCGGTGTATAATGATGAGAATTAAGATAGGAAAGATTTTATTTACGATCATCGTGTAAATCTCCCTATCACTCCGAAAAGTTACATGTCATTTCTAATACCGTAATTAAACGTTTAGAAATCTGAACACATAAAGTTTCCAGATCCGGTCGGCAACAGACCATAGATCGGATCACATAATGCATATCATAAATCATTTAGCACATAAAAGCATGTTAGCCATTTTCCCTAAATAAACTAGTGCTTGTGTCTATTCAGGTGTATTACCTAAATTTATTAGACACACTCCTCACGATCATTGCTTAGAATTCTAAGTTTAAGTCTAGAAATAAATCCTTATTCCTAGTTCACTTAAACTAATGCTCTGATACCAACTGTGACATCCCCATTTTCACGGCCAGAAAAGACCGATTTTGTTTATGCTTTCTAAAAATCAGAGTGCCTATTTTAATAAAAATGTTGCGGTATTTGTTCCCAGTAAAACATGATAAATAGGTTATCAAAACATTTTCGAAGAAATGTATTTTTATTCATTTTCAAAACATTGGGATGTCATCGTCAATATAGAAACATAAGCATAAACAGAACTTACATTTATTTACACTAGTGATCTACATATCTTTTAAATCTCTCAGTGTAAAGTAGCTTCGTATCGACACATGTGATACAAATAAGCTTGAGTGGGTCAGGTTGGGAAACCTGGTGAGTACATAGGGTTTTCAACCCACAATAATATAATTATTATGTTTAAACAACAAACAATCAACCCAATTACCCATCCCCATTATCTTCCTCACTCTTAAGGGTCTACCTTAAGAGTCATCTATCCGACATTCGTTCATTCCGAAGTCCCTTGCTTCCAGGGTTTATAAGATAGTCACTAAGTCCATAGCTGCCAATGCTCATTTGTAAAGCACTAAATCCATAGCTGCTAAAGTTCATTCATCGGGTACTAAATCCATAGCTACCAGTGTTTATATAATAGGTACTAAGTCCATAGCTACCAACGTTTATCTATCAGGTACTAAGTCCATAGCTACCAACGTTTATCCATCAGGTACAAAGTCCATAGCTACCAACCTTTATTCAATAGGCACAAAGTTCATAGCTGCCAATGTTCCCTCATATTATATTTTATCTCTCATCCTTCATCTACCCATGTTATACCCAACATATTTGTAGATATAAAATACTTATACAGTTTAAATCATTTAAAACATGTATAAAATCGTTCATCCATCATAGATAGCAAGTATACAGGTTATATGCACACATAGCACGTAATTTATATAAAATACTTCATATCTATGTGTAAGATGAAAGTAACTATGCACTCACTTGTTAAGGTGGTGATTCCGAACTCAGACAGCGCTTCGCTTCTTAAAAATAATTTCCTTTGACGAAACCTAATATTATTACCACTAGATTTTAGTCTAATATTTACCGTGACTAATTATTAGTCTTATTATTATTATTATTATATAAGCGTTTAAACAATATTTTCCAACCACTATGTACAGACAGGGGCCAGACATAAAACAGCGGAGGGCAGGACCATTTTGGCATATAGCACTTCTGAAATCCAACAACCCTATGCGGTCCTTTAAACCAGATTCCCCGTATCGCGAGTAGTTAAAAAATATTATAACGACACTATATAAGTCATAATAATAGCTCAAATATTTATTATAAGTTCATAATAACAATACTAATTTTAAATATAAGCTATATTAAAATAGGGTAAGCATAACTTACTTACAATGGGGTTTTAGCTAGGAGTCGGGCTCTGTAGGGGCAGAACTTCGTCGCTGAATCTTTCTAAGAAAGATTCGTGCAGCGCTTCAGTGCTCACCTTACTATACTAAAACTATAGAAATAGAAGTTAAATCACGAGGGATCGAAATGCTCGGTGTCACACCCCGCTAAAGCGGAAACACGAGGCGTGGCAGTATAAAGAGTTTCATAGCAAAAGTTAAAAGACAACACCAACCATAGTATTAAAAATCATTACAATTTTACAATGGGTTTGAACAACTTTTAAAAGAAATTACAATGTAAATTGAAATACAACACATGCGAATGCTCCTAAAACTGAAGTGTCCCTAAGTGCCACTTACTCGATGATTCCTGAAAAAGCATGTAAAACGAGCGTCAACTATAAAAATAGTTGGTGAGTACTCACAAGTTTAAAAATAATATTGGTTTCATGAATCGAAATCAAATTTTGATATAAGTTTCCATAGATAAAAATATATTGCTAAAATGAGTAAATAAGTTTGTGTAAACAAAGTTCGTTGTCATCATGAGAAATAAAGTATGTTGCCCAAAAGAGATGCAACGTTCATATCCTCATGGGAAATAAAGTTTGTTACTAAAATGAGTAATCAAGTTTCATTGCTACAAGGAGCAAACAAGTTTGTTACTATAAGAAGCAACCAATTTTGTTGCTAAAACAAGTAAATAAGTATTTAGTAACAAAAGTTCGTTGTTATAATGAGATACAAAGTTTATTGCTATAATAAGAAACAAAGTTGATTGCTATAATTGATAAACGAGTTTATTGCCATAATAAATAACAAGTTTGTATGTGTATGAGCAAACAATGAGTCTCAACCAAACCTATGACTGAAGCCCTATCAAGATCTATGCTTATCGTTCCATAGATGAATATGGTATCATGCACTCCAGCAATAGGGCGAGTGAGGAGTTGTCAATTCCTAATAGCGCTATCCATAATGACCATTGGCTCAAAGAGTTAATTGTTAGAGATAAGGGAAGGGCCTTAATACGATAAGTTCTCATGTTCCGTGTTGCATAGACATACATAGAGAGATATAGCAATAAAATAGCAATCATGTTTGATACAAATCAATTTAAATACAACATTCAAATAATTATTTTTCGGGACATGCTTTTCCACCCCAAAACATAAAAACTGAAAATAGGGGAGTGCGTGAATACTCACAATACATTGAGATGATGCAAATGATGCCTTGATCTACGCTCCACTCGTACCACTATCGTTTTCCTACAACGATGTTACACACTAATGAGTCTCTAATTGAAATCTAATACTAGTATACTTACTACTACAATAGAATTATGCCAATAATGTGTCAAAATTTAATATTGATAAGTTACAAATATTTTTCTGTGGAAATTAAGTTTCAAAGAATCAATTGTTATATAACAATTTAAGTGGAAAATTTCCATTATTGAAATGTTAATATTTAACATTTTAGAGGTGTTCCAATGATTAAATATTCAAAACGAAATCAATTTAGTTCAAAACTTTCCCAAACTTTGTATTTTATTTTTAATTGAAGTCAAACACCTTAAGATAAATTTTCTTGAATTTTTGATTCGTCTAACTATTTTTCACCATTTAATTCCATGAATAATCATAAAATCATGGAAAAGTAGTAAATTATCAAGAAAAATTCTTGTAATTTTTGTGTAACTATTTTACAGTGTACATAATCTAGGAAAAATATTAATATGTGTTTTTAAAAAGTTTAACACAATTTTTCGGATTTTTGTACATTTAAGTGTATTAAATCTTGGGAAAATAGAAGAAAAACAGCATACAGAAGATAAAAATCATCAAAATTTTTATGTTTCATCCTAACATATTATAAGAGTTTCTGGTAAATTTTCATGAATTTTGGATGAGTAAAACTATTTTTCCTATTTTTAGTCCATTATAAACACAAAAATTCAAGAAAAATAGATATACATTTTCAAAAATTGCCAAAATATTTTTCGGAGTCTTAAATATAAGGTACAAGCTGCGAAAAATAAGAAATAATATTTTCACATTCCCTAAAGTGGTTTTATGATTTATTAGAGCTAAATAAAAATAAAATTAAAAACCATACTAAACAGTAACAAAAATCGATGAAACTTCATGAGAGATGTTTATTAGCTTAAAGGGTCATCCACAAATACTTCCAGAATTTATTTACAAGTTTAAGTATTTTATATGCTTTAACACTCTATTTTATTATTATTTTCATGTAAAAATAAAGAAAATATATATTGAGCTGAAAATTTCCAGAATGCAACTTCAAACAATTTAATAACAATGAAAAATTGTTTTCTTATTTTTGATGTCGAAAAACATGCCTAAAGGCTCAAACAATTATAGAGAAAACTTGATTCTTGTGATTTTGGTAAAAATTATTGATGTTACTTTGAGAATTTTTGCAACATGTTCCAAAGGCTTTTGAATGAAGATATTTTTATACCTCTTAATACATGATGTTAAGTGCTCAAGTTAATTTTTTCTTGATTTTTAGTGATGAATAAGATCTTTGAACATGCAATACAAAACTAGTATTCACAAAAAGGTGCTGATTGAGCAACAGTTTTGTAAAAATTGCTAAAAATCGAAATATTTGAATTTTCCAGTGAGGTCAGATGGGTTTGAAAGCTAACTCAAAATATTATCTTTCAGAAAAAGAATCCCGAATTGTGGTTAAGAAATGAGTGAGATATGACAGTTTAAAGTAAGGTAAAGAAATCTGGCAGATTGCATGCATGGTGATTGGTTAGAAAAATGAGTTTTCATCATTTCTTTGAGTAAATCTTTTGAAATATTTTAAAAGATATCATGATAAACTTATATTCTAGTCATGTTTCCAGAGATCAAAAGATTAAAACTTATCAAAATGTATACATACATTTATGAACAAAATTTTGTTTCTCAAAAACTCTTAACTTGAGTTTGATGTTTTAATCCTTAAAATCGATTTTTGCACTAAGATCATGAACATGCAACCTTGTTTATCATACATGCATGGTGTTAAAACACATCCATGATGTTCTAAAAACCATTTTAACAAAAGGAAAACAAGTTTGAAGAAGATGAAGAAGTAGAAGTCGGTTTTTGAAGTAAAATGCACATGCATGGCTTAAATTATTGTTGTGGATCTTCAAGAGATGTATGTTCTTTACCTTAAATTTATTTGTGGCTTGAAAAACCCTTATGAATGTCCATAATTTCGTGGTTAAGAGGCTGTGGTTGTGGTGTTTGGAGAAAAAAATTAGAGAGAAGGTAGAGAGAGTTTTCTAGAGAGAGAAAGAAGAGAGATGTGTGTGTGTTGGAGAATGAGAGTGTGAGAGAGAGATATGGGAAGAGAGGGGTCCGAAATTTTGAGTATAATAACCCTTTCTCATTCATTTTGTTTTATAAAATTTAATTTATTTTATAAAATATCTAAATTTTATATAAAATGTGCACTAAAATCAAGTTTTTATTCATGAAACCTTGATTTTTGACTTATAAATTAAGGATGAATGTTAATGACTTAAATTTTTATTTTCCTTGATTATATTTCCCTGAATTTAATTGTTTTAAGATAATATTATAAGTTTCATAACTATTTTTATAGAATTCTTGATGTTAAACTTTATAAAATTTAAGTTTTAGGGTTTTTAGGGTTTTTGAGAGTTTGTAAAAATTTGGATATCAAAATAAATAGAATATTTGAGACTTTAAATTATCTTATGGTACTATAACTCTTTTATAGTTATAAATAATGTTTGTAATTTATTTTTATCGGTTTATTGGCATTCTATGTAGTGATTCCGAGATTCAAGCGAAATTGAGGAATCAAGTATACTAGTCCTAGTCTTCAACTTTGACTTAAGTTTCTATGAGACTTTGACCTAATTTCTACTTCTAGGTCAAGTGCATGATGTGTGTATATGATTCATGAAAAGGTGTTCGAGTCAAAGAGTGACCCGAATATGGATAGCCTCTAGAGTTAACTAGTTGTAGAATTCACATATCAATGTGAAATCTAAGTACATTATCCATTGTTTCTAGTTGCTTCCAAGTTTCTAGTAGGTTATAACTGAGCTTCTAGTCACTAAGTCCATTATGTGTCGTGCGTATATGTGCAACTAAGTTTATTCAAATCTAGAACCGACTCGAATTTTGACGGTTGTCACACTCGGGGGATAAGAAGAGAAAGACTCTTGAATCAATAGAGTGGTGCAAGAAATATGAGAGCCCAAAGCTCTTATTTATAGTAACTGAATTTTCAAAAACTACCATCATAGTTACTTAATGACTTTATAGTTATATAAACAACTAAACACCCCTTTATAATACTATTTTAAATAGATTTAACGATATTTGTACTAAACTAATGTCGAAAGTATTGAACCCTAGTCTTATAATAACCGCATCGTCGATACCTTTCTAATGATATATACATATGTATATATACATACATACATATATATATATATATATATATATATATATATGTGTGTGTGTGTGTGTGTGTGTATGTATATATGATTTATACTTTATTTTAATACGTAAATATGGTATTATAATTTGTAACTCGTTCATACGAACTCCGTTTTTGACGCTCTTTATATCCACGCGTAGGTGGAGACGTACTCTACAACTTTCATTTAGACTCTGTCGGCTAATTTTGACTTTATTTTTAAAGTTATATTTTTAACAGGCCGGGACAGGAAAAGTCCGTTAAAAATTCATAACTTCTTCATCCGACGTCCGTTTTCGTCTGTCTTTTTACCGTTACGCTACTATTAATGAGATATTCAATTCTCATTTAGGTTGCGTTGGCCAAAAATCGATCGATCTAAAATTCGAATTTCGGGTTGTGCACTGCTATGCCAAATCTTTAGAAAAATCATAACTTCCTCATACGAAGTCAGATTTTGACGTTCTTTTTATGCACACTCTTGGTTTAACGTATATTACAACTTTCATTTAGATATCTAAGGCTAAAAATTAGTTTATCAAAAATTCACTTTTTACGTTACGCGGTGTCGTGCCGGTTTCGCTCGTAAAACTTCGATGGGCCATAACTTCTTCGTTATAACTTGGATTTCGGCGTTCTTTATATGAACGGAACCCTTGTAACATATACTATAACTTGGTTAAGATTAATCCTTCTAAATAATCTTCCATCAAAAACTTATTTTTGATGCTCATCGTCTCTAAATTGACTAGCCCAGATCTGCGGGCGTTACAATTATCTCCCCCTTAGGATGATTACGTACCGAAATCATCAACAAACAGGGCTTGTATAATGACTCCATACGTTATCTCTTCATCCTAGGTAATAATCGTAACTTCTATATTCCTTCGAATCAGTATCTATCTCTTAGACTTATTGACTGCAAGCAGTACTCGATCGTGCACACACTCTCTATCTCACGTTAGTCTTCCAATCATGACCTTCGAATCACAATCTCGATTCCTTATTGGATACTCCTTCTTAACAAAATTAAGATAAGTTCTTTGATTACCACCATGGACCAATGGGTCATGTTCTAATGACCTCTCATCGTATGATGTGACGCTTAGACTCATGTCCTTTAGAGTCAAATTCCAGAACAGACTATACCTTCCTTCATGTTCTAATGTGATATAATCACATTCTAGCATATAGCACTTCTAGATACAATCTTCTTACTTTAACAACAATCGCGGTACTTCTACTGATCGCTTCGTTTACCCTTTATTTTAATTTTTGTCTTAAGTCAGATCCGACATCGAACTTGATTCTCTGAACCATTTAACATACTCATCTTAGTCGGACTCGATTTGGTATAACCACTTGGGTCGGAACAACAATCATCTTTTTAGTCATTACCGAAACGATGGTAACGACATAAATGAACAAAACGGAATCAATTACTAGCGCCTTGGTAACCTTGTGACTTTCCCTGATCCAAGTGTGAGTCATGTGCTTCCGGTAGTATAGGCCTCTACTACCATTCACACCTACTTATAATTGTCCCAAGTATTGTCTCGCAGTTTTCCAAGTCACCATACAAGAAAATCGCACACCAGCTTAACACATCAGATAGCAAAACGAAGTTTTTATATTATTCCTTGAAACGATTACATAGGTGTTCAAGTTCACCCTAGACTATACCTCTAATAGGCTACATTATACAATAATATCCATACAGCTACTTCATATCTTGATCTTTGGATATAAAATCCCTATTCATGATTCCTTGCATTGTTATCTTCTTTGTCAAGGATCATTTGAAATGCTCTTGCCTTTGGTTTTGGCAGCACATTTGGCTTTGCGGCTTCTTCTCTCCTTGGGCAGTCTTGCTTGAAGTGTCCTTCTTCACCACACTTAAAGCAAATTCTCTCTTGGTTGTGCATTCGCTGGCATAATGACCAGTCTTTCCGCATTTGAAGTAGGTGATCTCTTTAGAGCATCTCCCAATGTGCTTCCTTCTGCACTTGTCACTCCATTTTTCTCCTTCTCCAGACTTCAAGAATTTTCTCTTCTTGTCGGACCTTGTGGATCCTTCAAACTTTCTCTTATCGCCAACTTCAACCTTGATGGCGGCTCTTCCCTTGATCATATATTCAACAGACTTGGCAGCCCAGATAGCTGCCTCTAGAGTAGGTGCCTGACGTACCGGCACCGCATACTTCCAGGTAAGTCCCTTTGTGTACTTGTCGATTTTTGTCAGCTCGTCTGGGACAAGGCGCAAAGCAAACTCCATTTTGTCCGTGAAGTTATTGGTGTATTCATCAATGGACATGCTTCCTTTCTTCAAAGTCAGAAACTGGTTTTCTAGCTCGAGCAGATTTTGGGCTGAGCAATACTTGCGCTTGAAATGCACCAAAAACTCTGCCCAAGTCAGTTGCAGGGGCTCATTGGGGCTTAGAGTCTTCCCCAGGGTGTTCCACCAGCGAACAGCGCCTCCTCTGAACTGACGCACTGCAAACGTGGTTTGTAGCTTACCCTTGCAACCACATGTCATGAAGGCTAATTCCATCTCCGAGATCCAATCCATAACTCCGATCAGATCTTCCTTCCCAGTGAAAGTCGATGGCTTGCAAGTTAGAAAATCTTTGTACTTGCATCCATTCCTCTCGACTCCGTCATCTTGGTTGTTCCTCCTAATCACCGGCGGATTAGCTTGACCAACGGTCCTGCTGTAGTTTCCCTCCTCAGACTGCACATCATTCAATTCGGTTTGTTCAACAGGCATCGTAGATTCATCCCTATATTGTAGCAGTAATCGCCTTGATTCCTCCATTTGACGATCCAGCATCATCTGGATCATCGCTTGTACCCCGGCCATCGTGATTGGCTCAGGTGTAGCTGCTACAATAGGTACTTGCTCAATCACTTGAGGTTGAGGCTGTTGATTCCCATTTCCGTTCGCATTTCCGAGTCCGCTTTGGGTTCTTGTCATTTCGATCTATACACCAATTCAGACGTTCGGTGTATAATGATGAGAATTAAGATAGGAAAGATTTTATTTACGATCATCGTGTAAATCTCCCTATCACTCCGAAAAGTTACATGTCATTTCTAATACCGTAATTAAACGTTTAGAAATCTGAACACATAAAGTTTCCAGATCCGGTCGGCAACAGACCATAGATCGGATCACATAATGCATATCATAAATCATTTAGCACATAAAAGCATGTTAGCCATTTTCCCTAAATAAACTAGTGCTTGTGTCTATTCAGGTGTATTACCTAAATTTATTAGACACACTCCTCACGATCATTGCTTAGAATTCTAAGTTTAAGTCTAGAAATAAATCCTTATTCCTAGTTCACTTAAACTAATGCTCTGATACCAACTGTGACATCCCCATTTTCACGGCCAGAAAAGACCGATTTTGTTTATGCTTTCTAAAAATCAGAGTGCCTATTTTAATAAAAATGTTGCGGTATTTGTTCCCAGTAAAACATGATAAATAGGTTATCAAAACATTTTCGAAGAAATGTATTTTTATTCATTTTCAAAACATTGGGATGTCATCGTCAATATAGAAACATAAGCATAAACAGAACTTACATTTATTTACACTAGTGATCTACATATCTTTTAAATCTCTCAGTGTAAAGTAGCTTCGTATCGACACATGTGATACAAATAAGCTTGAGTGGGTCAGGTTGGGAAACCTGGTGAGTACATAGGGTTTTCAACCCACAATAATATAATTATTATGTTTAAACAACAAACAATCAACCCAATTACCCATCCCCATTATTTTCCTCACTCTTAAGGGTCTACCTTAAGAGTCATCTATCCGACATTCGTTCATTCCGAAGTCCCTTGCTTCCAGGGTTTATAAGATAGTCACTAAGTCCATAGCTGCCAATGCTCATTTGTAAAGCACTAATTCCATAGCTGCTAAAGTTCATTCATCGGGTACTAAATCAATAGCTACCAGTGTTTATATAATAGGTACTAAGTCCATAGCTACCAACGTTTATCTATCAGGTACTAAGTCCATAGCTACCAACGTTTATCCATCAGGTACAAAGTCCATAGCTACCAACCTTTATTCAATAGGCACAAAGTTCATAGCTGCCAATGTTCACTCATATTATATTTTATCTCTCATCCTTCATCTACCCATGTTATACCCAACATATTTGTAGATATAAAATACTTATACAGTTTAAATCATTTAAAACATGTATAAAATCGTTCATCCATCATAGATAGCAAGTATACAGGTTATATGCACACATAGCACGTAATTTGTATAAAATACTTCATATCTATGTGTAAGATGAAAGTAACTATGCACTCACTTGTTAAGGTGGTGATTCCGAACTCAGATAGTGCTTCGCTTCTTAAAAATAATTTCCTTCGACGAAACCTAATATTATTACCACTAGATTTTAGTCTAATATTTACCGTGACTAATTATTAGTCTTATTATTATTATTATTATATAAGCGTTTAAACAATATTTTCCAACCACTATGTACAGACAGGGGCCAGACATAAAACAGCGGAGGGCAGGACCATTTTGGCATATAGCACTTCTGAAATCCAACAACCCTATGCGGTCCTTTAAACCAGATTCCTCGTATCGCGAGTAGTTAAAAAATATTATAACGACACTTATATAAGTCATAATAATAGCTCAAATATTTATTATAAGTTCATAATAACAATACTAATTTTAAATATAAGCTATATTAAAATAGGGTAAGCATAACTTACTTACAATGGGGTTTTAGCTAGGAGTCGGGCTCTGCAGGGGCATAACTTCGTCGCTGAATCTTTCTAAGAAAGATTTGTGCAGCGCTTCAACGCTCACCTTACTATACTAAACTACAGAAAGAGAAGTCGAATCACGAGGGACCGAAATGTTCGGGGGATAAGAAGAGAAAGACTCTTGAATCAAGAGAATGGTGCAAGAAATATGAGAGCCCAAGGCTCTTATTTATAGTAATTGAATTTTCAAAAACTACCCTCATAGTTACTTAATGACTTTATAGTTATATAAACAACTAAACACCCCTTTATAATACTATTTTAAATAGATTTAACGATATTTGTACTAAACTAATGTCGAAAGTATTGAACACTAGTCTTATAATAACCGCATCGTCGATACCTTTCTAATGATATATACATATGTATATATATGTGTACGTATATATGATTTATACTTAATTTTAATACGTAAATATGTTATTATAATTTGTAACTCGTTCATACGAACTCCGTTTTTGGCGCTCTTTATATCCACGCGTAGGTGGAGACGTACTCTACAACTTTCATTTAGACTCCGTCGGCCATATCGGAAAATAGAGATAGAGTGCACGCCGCATCATCACGCCTTGCCTTTGCCCTTGGGCTTCGATGTACCTGAAACAAATCCACATACGGTAAGCTGAAAGTTTAGTGAGTCCCCCAGAGCATACCCCACACAAACCACTTATCATATTAGCTATAAAAGCTATCTCTACCGCTATCACACGTCAATTAGCTATGAAGCTATCTCTACCGTTAGCCACAAGGCTATCTATACCGTCAACCATAAGGTTGTCTCTACCTTTAGCCATAAGGCTATCTCTACCACTGCCATAAGGCTATCTCTACCATTAGCCACAGAGGCTATCTCTACCGCGTATCATGCATACATACATATCACACCTCTACATAGCAAGTAAACCAACTGACATAAAATGGGCCAGCCTTGGTGCCCTAGACCCATTGGTATGGTGAGAAAACTCACCTCACAAAGCCGAATTGACAACTGAATTCAGGTATGTCCTATGCTGCTCTTCCCAAGCTGCCTATAACCAACAAGTAAATAATCTTAACTCAACCCATAAGGCTCCTCCGAGTCAAACCTGGTCAAAGTCTAGGTCTATAGTCAAGGTTAATAGTCCATATTGACCTTGACTCGTCGAGTACAATCAGTCACTCGTCTGGTCCCTGCTTAACTCATGGACTCGCCGAGTCATCCGAGGGACTCGTCGAGTTCCTTGATGTTCACGACCATAAACCACCAACCGAACACCCTTGACCGTAAACCCTTGGCCGTGAACCCTTGGCCGTGAACCCATGGCCGTGAACCCTTGGACGTGAACCCTTGGCCGTGAATGAGAAAACCCTCTCGACTCGCCGAGTCACCAGAGGGACTCGACGAGTTCTCACGTCTTTGGTTCTTTCCAGTGGGATTTATGGTTTCAAACTTCAGATCCATACTCTCCTAGTGAAGATGTCACGTAAAGTTGCAAACTTTACGTGCATACATAGCCTCACATGGCCATAACACCAAAACTAACTTCCAAAAAAGGTTTTAATGCATGGAGAGGGGATAAGCTTATAAAAAGGTGTGACTTTATGATATTTGGGACCTAAGGAAGTCCAGATCTGGAACCATATCCTTGTGATAGGTCCAGATCTAAGCTTGCTTCCATTTCCACAAAGTTGGTCACAACTCTCAAATAGAATCTAGACTTAAGGTAACAGATTCATACCTCAATACAATGCCCAAGATGAACTAGATGCTAGATCTAGTGTTTTGCCCTTGATACTTCTTCTTCAAGCTTGGAATTCCTTCTACAACGCCAAGATTTAAGCTACCAAAGCTCTTTCTTCACACACTCACATGTTTGCGGCCGTAAACGATCTCTTATGATGCTAAGGGAGGCTACAAAGGCGTATAATGTCGTTTATATAAGGGGCAAACCCCAAAATTTAAGGTTTTCTTTAAACAGCTCGGACTCGCCGAGTCTACCCTTCGACTCGCCGAGTCGGTCCCCTCCTGCGTTCCATGATATCACGACTCTACTCGATGAGTTGTGCTCCCAACTCGCCGAGTTCATGCACCAACACCCTACAATAGCAAATTCCAACCAATACTCGAAACAGGTGTTACAAGTCTCCCCCACTTGAACTAGACTTCGTCCTCGAAGTCTGCTGACCCAAATAAATCAGGGTAATGCTCTCGCATCTCCCCTTCCGGTTCCCAAGTCCACTCGAAACCCTTCCGATGCTGCCATTGCACTTTTATCAGTCTTACTTCCTTATTCCGTAGAACCTTCGTCTTCCTATCCAAGATGGAAACGGGCTTCTCGATGTAGTTCAAGCTCTCATCCACCTAGATATCACCCAATGAGACAGTCGCAGCTTCGTCTGTGACACACTTCCGAAGTTGCGACTCATGGAATGTGTTGTGAATCTGGCTAATCTCTTCTGGCAGATCCAAGCGATATGCCACCTTGCCCACCCGGGTCGTGATCCTGAACGAGCCTATATACCGATGACCCAGCTTGCCCCTCTTCCGAAACCTGATGATCCCTTTCCAGGGCGACACCTTCAGCAACAAGAAATCCCCCACCTGAAACTCAAGATCTGATCGCCGTCGGTCAGCATAGCTTTTCTAACGGCTCTGCGCGACCCGCAACCGGTTGCGCACCTGCTGAATCAACCCGGTAGTCTTGAGCACTACTTCAGTGCTTCCCATAACCCGATGTCCAATCTCATCCCAACAAACCGGGGTCCTGCACCTCCGATCGTATAACATCTCGAACGGAGCTCGATCGATACTGGCATGATAACTGTTGTTGTACGAAAACTCTGCCAGTAGGAGATATGTATCCCAACTCCCTCCAAAATCCAACACGCATGCCCGCAGCATATCCTCTAGTGTCTGGATCGTTCTCTCACTCTGACCGTCGGTCTGGGGGTGGTACGCCGTGCTAAAATGTAGCTGAGTGCCCAGCTCCTTGTGGAATTTCTTCCAGAACCTAGATGTAAATCGAACATCGCGGTCAGAAACTACCGACACAGGCACCCCGTGTCTAGCCACCACCTCATGCACGTAAATATCTGCCAACTTCTCTACGGATATACTTTCGGATATCAGAATGAAATGGGCACTCTTCGTTAGTCTATCCACAATCACCCATATGGCATCCACACCCCTCGCCGTCCTTGGCAACTTCGTAATGAAGTCCATCGTGATCTCCTCCCACTTCCACATGGGAATGGGTAGCGGCTGGACCTTACCATGAGGCCGCTGATGCTCGGCCTTGACCTTCCTGCAGTTCAAGCACCGCTCTACAAACCAAGCAATTTCCCGCTTCATGCAGGGCCACCAATAACTCAGCCTCAAGTCCCTATATTTTCGTAGCTCCTGGATGTATAGAGAACTTGGACTTATGCGCTTCCTCTAATATCTTCTGTCTCACTCCCCCGGTCACCGGTACCCACACCCGGCCACACTGCGTCAAAAGACCACGACTATCCTTAACAAACAAAGGATATTGTCCTCGGATCCTCTCTACCTTCCAATTCTCTTTCTTCACTCCCTCAACCTGAGCCTCTTTGATCATCTCCAACAATGGAGAGATCACCGTCATCCTCAAACACACACTCCCAATCGGGGAACCTGCCGTCTTACGGCTCAAAGCATCGGCCACTACGTTGGGCTTCCCTGGGTGGTATAGAATCTCGCAATCATAGTCTTTTAGCACGTCCAACCACCTTCTTTGTCGCATGTTGAGGTTCTGTTGGTCCATCAAATACTTCAGACTCTTGTGGTCGGTGTAAATGGTACACCGCACTCCATACAAGTAATGCCTCCAAATCTTGAGGGCAAACACCACTGCCCCCAGTTCCAGATTGTGAGTAGGGTAATTTTCCTCATGTGGCTTCAACTGTCGCGAGGCATATGCTATCACGTGCCCTCTTTGCATCAGTACCGCACCTAACCCTGAGATCGATGTGTCGCAGTACACCACCAGATCATCTAATCCCTCTGGTAGAACAACGATTGGAGCCTAGCACAATCTCCACCTCAAGGTTTCAAAGGCCAACTACTGATCCGTACCCCACCGAAACGTCACATTCTTCTTGGTCAGACGGGTCAATGGCACCGCAATCTTGGAGAAATCCTGAATAAATCTTTGGTAATAACCCGCTAAACCCAGAAAACTACGAATCTCTGACGCATTCTTTGGTACTTCCCACCGCATCACAGCCTCGACCTTGAGTGGATCAACCAAAATACCCTCCTGGTTGATGATATGACCCAAGAATTGTACCTCTCGCAGCCAGAAATCACACTTGGAGAACTTGGCATACAGCTTCTCCGCCCTTAGGGTCTCCAGCACCTCCCTTAAGTATTGTTCGTGTTGCTCCCTGGTCTTAGAATAGACCAGGATATCATTAATGAAAACGATCACCAACCGATCCAACATCGGTCTACACACCCTGTTCATAAGATCCATGAACGCTGTTGGGGCATTGGTGAGCCCGAACGACATCACTACAAACTCATAATGCCCATACCGAGTCCTGAAAGCCGTCTTCGGTATGTCCTCATCCCGAATCCTCATCTGATGGTATCTCGACCGAAGATCAATCTTGGAAAACCAAGACGCACCCTGCAGCTGATCGAACAAATCATCGATCCTTGGCAACGGATAACGGTTCTTCACTGTTAGCTTGTTTAGTTCCATATAATCGATACACATCCTGTGGGATCCATCCTTCATTTTCACGAAAAGAATTGGTGCTCCCCACGAGGAACTGCTCGGACGAATGAACCCTCGGTCTAACAGCTCCTGAAGCTGTGTAGATAACTCCTGCATCTCGGGTGGTGCCAACCGATATGGTGCCTTTGCTGTCGGAGCGGCACCCGGCACCAAATCGATGCGAAACTCCACCTGCCTTTCCGGAGGCACTCCTGATAACTCTTCGGGGAAAACATCCTGAAAGTCCCGAACAACCGGCACGCTGCCTATATCCGTTGGGGTCTCAACCCTCGTATATGAGATATAAGCCAAAAATCCCATACATCCTTGCTGCAGAAACCTCCTAGCCTTCGCAGTCGAACAGAGGGTTGGCCCTTGCGATGCCCTATCACCATATATCGCCAGTTCTCCCCCACTTGGGGTCCGAACCCTTACCAACTGATGCTCGCAGTCGATCATGGCCCCGTTGGCCCCCAACCAATCCATTCCAATAATTAATTTCAGCCCTCGCAATGGTATAGGGACTAGGTCGACACGAAATCTCTAACCAAGCACATTCAGGACACAGTCCTGATACACCCTCGCAGCACTGATGGTGCGGTCATCTGCAATCTCCACCTCGAGCGGGGAATCTAAAGTTCCCGACGCATCCCGGAACTTCTTGCTAAGCGCAAGAGATACAAACGATCGGGTAGCACCCGAATCAAATAAGACGTGAGCAGACATACCATTGACCAAAAAGGTCCCTATACAATCATAGATCACACATAAGTCATACAAAAGTAATATAGGCAGGGATTATTAGGTACGTACCAGCTACAACATCTGGCGTTGCTCGAGCCTCTTCGTGGTCAGCTGATATGCGCGACTCTTAACTACCGGGGCTTCCACTTTAGCAGGGCGACCATCGTAATCCTCATTGTAGCAGGCGCAGGCGCCGCCACCGCTCCTCCTCCTCCCTGCAACTTTGTGCAGTTGACCCGCTTATGGCCAGTCTGGTTGCAGTGAAAACAGATTAAGCCCTTCGCGGGGCAGTCCCTGCTCATATGGCCCTGCTGGCCACATGCATAACATCCCGAGCCTGCGATACGGCAAGCTCCACTATGTACCCGGCTACACTTGGCACATCGGCCCCGACCCTGCTGACCCTTGCTGGGAGTGTCTGACGTCTTAGGCTTATTAGCCTGTCCTACTGCTGCCTGAGCCTGCTCAGGCTTTCACTTCGTGCAGGATTCCAATTCCATTTCCCGTTCCCGGGCCCTCTCCACCATTTCATTTAGGGTCTTGCACCCCATAAATCTCACAAACTCCCGAATATCGTCCCTCGGCATGGAATGATATCGGGTCCGCCTCATCTCCTCATCGGTAGCATACTGCGGAATCAACAAAGCTCGTTCCCGAAACTTGGCGGTGATCTCCGCCACAGTCTCGGTGGTCTGCTGCAAATCATGAAACTCTCGCACTAGTCGTTGCACCTCAATGGGTGGTGCAAACTCCAAATCAAATCGCTGAACAAACTCGGCCCATGTCATCTCAGCCACCCCGGCTGGTCCCACCTGTCTAGTAACCTCGCCCCACCAATCCCAGGCTTTGTCTCTCAGGATGCAAGAAGCAAACCCAACCTTTGCCACATCCGGGCAAGAACTCGTGTGCTGGGCGTTTTCGATATCCGCCACCCAGCGTCGGCTGACAATGGGGTCCTTGACCCCGAAAAACTCCGGCGCCCCACACGCCTTGAACTCTCGGAACGAGGGAGTTCGGGCCCCCAACTGGCCCGCAGCAATCTCAGTCCTGAATGATCTGAGTCTCTCATCCATGATCTCCATTATGCCCTCCTTGACCGTCCCAAAAATGATTGGGGTAGCGTCAAGGATGCCCTTCGTAACCTTGGCTGTAATGATCTCGCACAGCCTCTCATTTATACCGTCTGTAGTGTCACCCGATCCATTCCCGGATCCAGATCCTGATCCTGATGCTCCTATTCCGAAACGTGTCACCACTATGCTGAACTGGAATGTCATAAATCATAACTATCAGGATTTCCATAAAACGGATCTCTCCACACCGGTCCTCCTTGAAGTCGTCAGATCTAGCATTGGTTCGGGTATAGGTCCTGTGCTTCCAGTAGTACGGGCCCAATACTGCCTTCCACACCTACCCCGTACCTTTCCCCAAGGCTCTACCTGATAACTCCAATTCGTCCCAAATAAACCATATACTACCAACCACCGCATAACCCAAATCCTAGGTTGTTCTAAGATTTTCTCTACCCACATCAAACAGACTAATCATAACAGGTTGCCTTTATGCATGCAAATTATACACAGAGGAGGATCAGATAGACTTTCGAATAAAAGATTCTACCCTAGGACCACAACCAGACAAGGAACAAGAAATAAGGCCAAATCGATCATTCTAAGGCTATAAGCTCCTAACCGTATATAATTTTAAAAGCATACACATAGCAAATTCCATACGATCATCCAAGTTCAAATATCAGAATAGTATGGCTAGCATATTGGGGAACTACTTACTTGGCTCGGCTGATCACGCGCGTTGCACTCTCATCTTTTCCTTCTTTCAAAATCTTTTTATGTCATTTTTGAAAACAAATTTACCATTTCCTTAGTTTGAGTCCTGACACACCCGAGGGTATGCCTTGTAGTGGTGTTGATTATGATGGCATGTGCGGAATTAGAAAAGATCTAGTGAATCATCATGTAAACTCAAGAACACAGGGAGTAAATAAATTTGTGTAAGCTCATATTAGATCTAGAAACGATATACAAATAGGTTTGTACAAATTTCTCTCTCTAGACTAACACTCCAAATGGTTCCTTACTAAATATGAGTGTCACTCACTTCCTATTTATAGGAAAGACAACTCCTTTACACATCAATAAGGGTAAGCCACATCCAAGCGTGACTTTGCACCCTAACACTCTCCCCCTCAAAGTTAGGATTGGATGTCCCGGTTTTAGTCTCCAACGAGCTAGCGCGATCAAGACCAAACTCCCCCTCGAAGTAACACCGGTCTTCAAATCCGCAAATGAATATCCGACAAACCCGCTTCGAATATCCATCATTCTCCCCCTTTTTATAATAGAAAAAATGATTATAAAACCCATTAAGGGTGAGAAGCGCCCGAGGAATAAACTTCACAATACTCCCCCTTGATGTGTACCAAAAATAAATCACCAAAAATCTTGCACGGAAAAACAATCACGAAAAACCCTCAAAAATTTTCCAAATTCGTGAAAATTTTTGACTTTTTGGGTGAAAGTTGCAAGATTTTCCAAAAACCGGGTAGAAATCATCATTTTCTGAATTCTGCAGGGAGCCGTTGCGCCAAAAACATCCAAATATGCGAAACTCTCCCCGATTTGCGAAACTGGGTAGAAAGTGTAAATTCGCACAAACTGCAGGGACCATAAATGAAAATTCTGCAATTTCTCAGCTTTATGAAGCTATTTTCGAAAGTGGGTATAAACAGCCAAACTTTCGAAACTTCAAGGACCCTTTTCAAAAATTCTACCTCCAAAATTGTCCAATTTTTGACCATAGGCAAAAATGTCAAACTGTCGAAACACTAGGGACCATTTTCAAAACCTTTATACTTTCTTCCCCCAATTCGTTTCCCAGGCAACGAAACTTTCACAACACCATTTTTAACGAAAAATTTTCTCCTTCCCGTTCGTTAGATTCAATCACCAAATCACACCTCCATTTTAACGAAACTTTTTGCTTGAAATGTCGAAAATTACAAACTTTCGTTAGTTCCAGCCAAGCAGTCGACACCAAAAACTTTCGATCTTCATTCCACAAATTCGTGAATCCAGTAACTCAAAACTTCGTTAGTCTAACATCGATGCTCAAATTTTCGACAATAAGGCAAAAAATTTCGTCCTTGGCGATCAAACAAAAATCTTCGACTATTGACCCTTTGAAATCAAATACTCGACTCCAAACTATTCGATTCCAACACAGTATAACGAAGCCTTCGTTATCAGCCTTCCTGATCAAAAATCGAATTCCCATCAATATCAAATCCAAAATTCAATAGGTGACCATCGACATCTCCAGATTTCGAAACTTTCATAGATAAATTTGAACAACCTGATGCAATATACCAAAATCAATCGATCTAACTTTGACTCCAAAAAGTCAACTTTCAAACCAATTCCAATTCATCAGCCTTTGAAATCATCAATCGACTCATCCAATTCGTCAACATCAAACCAAAGTCGACCATTGGAATCAAAATCAATCAGGCTTCAATCGGAACTAGCAACTCACGAAATCATCGACTATCCAAACCATGGATGCAAACATCGATCGAATGCACAAAACACGCTTGAATTTCATCTCAATTCCTAATGTCGACTACACACCCACAATCCTTCGAATCGCTATCCTTTGCATTTCAGTTTTGACTTCAAGCGAACCTTGAACATTCGATTGAGTATTGTTTCTCATCAAATCCATTGATTCGAACATTTTTCTGTGAAAGCTCACCATCGAATCATTCAATTTCAAAATCGAAATCAAGAGCAGATTAAGATATCAAAGTCGAAACCACCACACATCATTCCAAGACAAAATCCAGATCAATTACGAGTTCGAATTCTGATTTCAGTCTAATTTTCATCTATTTTGACTTTAGGTTTGACTTTGATCGATGATAAATGGATACGATATAGAAATCATTTGACGGAAATGGGATGTAATCGAAAAATCAGTTTGAACACAGTGAACGGATCGTGAACAGTAACTATCAAGTGAAATTGCGCTAAATCAAAACAATTCAGCAAAATGGGCTTAAACAATGAATCCACGAAGCGAAAATGTGATTGGACTCAATTTTGGATGAGATGAACAGTGAATTTTGGAAAAACTTATAGAATATGATTTTGATTTTTTTGATTTGATCTAAACAAAAATAATTGGATCATTCAATGGGGTTTGAAACGGATTTGATCCAATGAGGCAAATCGATCAAAAATTGAAAAACGCAAAATACGAATCGAAATCATGGACGTTTTGGAATCCATTTGAGAATTTGAGATACCTTTTTGACGAATCGAGTTCCATTTTCAACGAACGAATCGAATTTAGAAGATCTTGGTTCTTTTGTTGGATTGAAAAAATCTCCAAATCGAACATTGTACCACCCACTATGCGAGATGTACAACTCGTTCTTCGTGTTCTTCAACGATCCAAGAACATCTTCAAAAGAACCACCAACACTTTTGGGTTTTAACTTCAAATTCAATGCAACCTTTGGAGATTGTTGCTTTGGAACCCAAATTTGCTTCACGGATTTCGGATTCACAACAACATTTGACGATTTTTGTGAATAAAGCCGCTTGTTCTTCCTTTTAATCTTCTTCTTCTTTTTCTTTCTCATCTTTTTGCATCTTGAAGACTTGATTTTATGAACAAACCCACTTTCCACATAATCAACTTTGTGAGTTTGAATCAAATCTTTTGGAGTTTGATACTTGTGATTTTCTTGGATCACCGGCTTCCGATAAGGAATCATTCCTTCAAACGAATCACAAGAACACAAAATATCATCGGTTTGAACTCCAATCGAGCAAAAGGCTTTTTCATCATGAAAATCAACTTGAATCTTCTTATCATGAACTTCAAGAACATCACATTGAACTCCATTGTCTTGAACTTCAACAAACTTAAGAGCACGAAGATCATTTGGGTCTTCAATAAGAGAAACATATTTCTTATCGAACAAATATTTTTCTTCTCCATTCCTTTTATCACAACTACGTGTTGATATGGACTAGGTAATTTCAGCCAACCATTTAATCTCACAAAGTGGTTGAAATATCAAGCCTCTATAATCATCCTTCAATCCTCCATAAGAAACCATAGTTCCCCATGTAATCAAATTGTTTAACATCAACCCATAATATTGATTTTTATTGACTTTGTATTTGACATCTTCAACGATCACAATCCACGAATTATACGGCAAATTCACCATGATCACAAGAACTTGAAAATTTTCTAGAGAGAGAAAGTGATTTTGAATGGGTTTTCTAGAGAGAGAAAGTGAAAATCACTTGAATTCTAGTGAATAAAATCGAATTATGAATAGAATCAAAGATGAATTCGATTTCTAGAATCCAAAAACTCTCTAAATCACGAAGATCAAAGATCCAAAAATGAATCACCAAATCAAGATTGCCATCAAGGATCAATTCTTGATCCAATCAAGAACACCCGCTCTGATACCAATTGTAGTGGTGTTGATTATGATGGAATGTGCGGAATTAGAAAAGATCTAGTGAATCATCATGTAAACTCAAGAACACAAGGAGTAAATAAATCTGTGTAAGCTCATATTAGATCTAGAAAGGATATACAAATGGGTTTGTACAAATTTCTCTCTCTAGACTAACACTCCAAATGGTTCCTTACTAAATATGAGTGTCACTCACTTCCTATTTATAGGAAAGACAACTCATTTACACATCAAGAAGGTTAAGCCACATCCGAGCGTCACTTTGCACCCTAACATGCCTGAATCCCTCAAACCAAGGCTCTGATACCAACTTGTAAGGACCCAAATTTTACAAAGAAATTTTTCATTTTTAATTAATCAACCATATTTCATAAAACATGAAGATTCCAATAATTGTTTTCAAAACCACCAACATTACAACATTATTATTATTTTCAAAACATCAGAGTGTCCCCCAAACCATATCGGAAAAGAGAGATAGAGTGCACGCCGCATCATCACGCCTTGCCTTTGCCCTTGGGCTCCGATGTACCTGAAACAAATCCACAGACGGTAAGCTGAAAGCTTAGTGAGTCCCCTATAGCATACCCCACACAAACCACATATCACGTTAGCTATAAAAGCTATCTCTACCGCTATCACACGTCAATTAGCTATGAAGCTATCTCTACCGTTAGCCACAAGACTGTCTCTACCGTCAGCTATAAGGCTGTCTCTACCTTTAGCCATAAGGCTATCTCTACCACTGCCATTAGGCTATCTCTACCATTAGCCACAGAGGCTATCTCTACCGCATATCATGCATACATACATAACACACCTCTACATAGCAAGTAAACCAACTAACATAAATGGTGAGAAAACTCACCTCACAAAGCCGAATTGACAACTGAATTCAGGTATGTCCTATGCTGCTCTTCCCAAACTTCCTATAACCAACAAGTAAATAATCTTAACTCAGCCCCTAAGGCTCCTCCGAGTCAAACCTGGTCAAAGTCTAGGTCTATAGTCAAGGTCAACAATCCATATTGACCTTGACTTGTCGAGTACAATCAGTCACTCGTCTGGTCCATGCTTAACTCACCGACTCGCCGAGTCATCTGAGGGACTCGTCGAGTTCCTTGATGTTCACGGCCGTAAACCACCAACCAAACACCCTTGACCGTAAACCCTTGGCCGTGAACCCTTGGCCGTGAACCCTTGGCCGTGAACCCATGGCCGTGAACCCTTGGTCGTGAACCCTTGACCGTGAATGAGAAAACCCTCTCGACTCGCCGAGTCACCAGAGGGACTCGACGAGTTCTCACATCTTTGGTTCTTTCTAGTGGGATTTAAGGTTTCAAACTTCAGATCCATACTCTCCTAGTGAAGATGTCACGTAAAGTTGCAAACTTTACGTGCATGCATAGCCTCACATGGCCATAACACCAAAACTAACTTCCAAAAAAGGTTTTAATGCATGGAGAGGGGATAAGCTTATAAAAAGGTGTGACTTTATGATATTTGGGACCTAAGGAAGTCCAGATCTGGAACCATATCCTTGTGATAGGTCCAGATCTAAGCTTGCTTCCATTTCCACAAAGTTGGTCACAACTCTCAAATAGAATCTAGACTTAAGGTAACATATTCATACCTCAATACAATGCCCAAGATGAACTAGATGCTAGATCTAGTGTTTTCCCCTTGATACTTCTTCTTCAAGCTTGGAATTCCTTCTACAACCCCAAGATTTAAGCTCCCAAAGCTCTTTCTTCACACACCCACGTGTTTGCGGCCGTAAACGATCTCTTATGATGCTAAGGGAGGCTACAAAGGCGTATAATGTCGTTTATATAGGGGCAAACCCCAAAATTTAGGGTTTTCTTTAAACAGCTCGGACTCGCCGAGTCGACCCTTCGACTCGCCGAGTCGGTCCCGTCCCGCGTTCCATGATATCACGACTCTACTCGACGAGTTGGGCTCCCAACTCGCCGAGTTCATGCACCAACACCCTACAATAGCAAATTCCAACCAATACTCGAAACAGGTGTTACAGCACCCTTGGGTTTTGTTTCAGCAAGCAACTCTCCCTATCCCTCTTGTGCACGTTTATAGACTATTGTAAGTCCTCAAGATCCAATCTTTATGTTATTTGTCTCTAGATCTAGCCATTTTTGTCCCTTAATCTTCATGGTGTGAGAAATTGGAAGGTTTGATCTCATAAACTTGGCAACTTTATGGATCCATATGGTCATTTTAGTGTCATATGTTCCAGATCTGAGGATCTATTGAGTTTCTGGTCCCATACTCAAGCTTGAGTTCCTTATTGCCATGTTTTGTTTTCTCTTAAAATGGAAGAGACATGCATCGGACATGTATGTCTATAAAGCTACGATTTTTATGGTTTATTAGGTGTAGGAAACCATTCTGGAAACTCTGGGTGAGCAACTCTAGAGATTGGGTGCTTAATGAGTGTTTTTATGCATTTAGTCACCTTTAAGGAGTTATGGTTTAGGATCTTGACTTATTGAGGTGTCTTAATGGTTAAAGTTGGAAATTTTATCCATCAAGACCATGGGAAGGACCAAATCTGAGCTTTGGAGCTCTTGGGGTTGCAGGTAAATGACTTAATGGATTAAGTTGTCCAGACCAGTCCCCATGATGTGCTCTTAGGTTGCCATGATGTGGTGACTGGGTAGGATCATGCCTGCTTTATCGTTTCGCGGCCAAGGTGTGACTAAGGATGGCCACGGCGTGACGACCAACTGGAGGTTGATCTTTGACTTTTGACTGTTGACCGTAGACTTTGACCAAGTTTAACTTTAGGTCATTTGGGTATTTTGAGTAGTAGGTTGAGGCTTGGTCCTTGTTTGTTGTACATGTGGCCCGTAGAGCCAGTGTTTGGAGCAGTGATCAGTTCACCCTAACGTTCAGATTCTAAGGTGAGTTTTCTTCAATGTACTCGTGGGTCGAAGGCACCAATGTCGACCCACTAGGTTATGTATCCTGGTATATAGGATGATGTTATGTTGGTTATATGTTAGACTGGTAGATATGTATGATTACATGTATGCATTGGTGGTATGTTAGACTGGTAGATCTATATGATTACCTGTACTTGCTGGCTATTGTTTATAGTTGTATATGTCGACATGTTATTGTGTTGTGGGGGTTGAGGCAGTCTTGGTTTGTGCTG
This sequence comes from Lactuca virosa, assembly GCF_052849685.1. Lineage (NCBI taxonomy): Eukaryota > Viridiplantae > Streptophyta > Magnoliopsida > Asterales > Asteraceae > Lactuca > Lactuca virosa. Next base: position 47,885,894 of record NC_136427.1, read on the forward strand.
AAGGCCAAGATACCTGGGTGGTACAGTTGATACTGTAGGCCTAAGGGAGCGGTTAGCTTATGATGTAGGCTTAGGAGCAGTCCAGCTAGTAATTGAAGACTCGGTGGCGATCCACCTTAGTGCTACAGGCCTGGTTGCATACCACAAAAAAGTCAAAAAAGTCGTAAATATTTAGAAAGAGTAAATTAGTCTATTTTTGCAATTTTGTCTTTTTCTTAAACACATATTAAAACCCATGTTTTGAAAACCGGACCGGACCGGCCGGTTCGACCGGTTCAACCGGGAACCGGTCCCGGATCCGGTTCTTAAAGGCCAAAAAACCAGTATTAGTGTGAACCGGTGAAAACCGGTCAAAACCGGAAATTTTCAAAAATTTTTATTTTTTTCATTTTTTGTATTTTTTTATATAATTAAATATAATTATGACATCGTCCGGTTTTTCCGGTTTTTGAGACCGGTCCGACCGGTTGGACCACTTGAAACATCGAACCAATAAGACGACCCGTTCGGTCTCCGGTCCGGTTTTCAAAACCTTGATTAAAACTTTTAAATATCATTTAAATTTAATTTTTAGTTTTCATCATAAATATTTAGAAAGAGTAAATTAGTCTATTTGGTTTAGGGTAAATCCATAAATTGCATGTTTAATTCGTATCTTTTTCTTTCATTCGAAAGATCCTGCATTTTAGGTCTCTTATGACCTTTGTCCCATATCGAATATCGAATTAAAATAATCATTTTGCACATAGATTTAATATTAAATATAACTCCTAGTCCCATCTTTTCAGTTTTTAGGTTGTGCAAAAATTTGCAACTACTATCCAATTTACATCCTTATCAGTCTTAATGAAATACATGTCTAACACAAACACAGTATCATCTATTACATCAAAAAAAAAAAAAAAAAAAAAGCATTCAACCCAAGTATGATATAAGTCAAAGGTAACAAATAACGGTAAATCTAATGTTTTAAATTAACGGTGGTTCTTTATTGAACTCTTAAAGCAACAACCAAAGGGCCTACGTTACAAGTACACAAGAAACACTCCCAATAAAAGGAAAAAAAAAAAAAAAAAACCGAGACTTGAACACACAAATTATTAGCTCCGAACCACCATAAATATCAACCATCCGAGATTAACTTTTTTTTATACCAACTTATGAATGGTTTTCATGTCAATTGCTTCATTGAGCGTCCCCTTTTGGACATGATCCCACCATTTGAACAAGAAGTTGTCCACCACTAGCCTAAACCAAGGGGACAATTTCAAACCCTCTTCACCCGCATCCGCCTTCCTTAGTAACTCTTTTAACTCTTCTTGGTTCACGTATCTAATATCCGCCACCTCATCAGGGTTTGGGTTCACGGCAACGTCACGCACGAGGAAGAGTAGGTAATCAACTGCCAAAAGTACGACATACTGTCAATGACAGGACAAGACATAACAATCAATGACAAACTGTCATTTCTCAACAACAAACTGTCGTTATTTCTCAACGACAGGACAAGACGATGTCATTTGTCAACTGACAGGACAAGACGATGTCATTTGTCAACGACAAGACAAGACAACTGTCAATGACAGGACAAGACAACTGTCAATGACAGGACAAGACAAGACAGACTGTCATTTCAGATAGGACAAGACAAGACAGACTGTCATTGACAAGACAAGACAAGACATAATAGAAAATGACAGACTTGTACTGTGTTTGACATGCATTTGGATTGGTATCGATGTGAATGGGACAAAAATTGCAATTTTTTTGTTCTAAAAAAAAAACGGGTTGAGGATCGCTAGAGATCTCTCTGTCTGTGCAAAAGACATGTATGCTCTTTTTTGGTGTTTTGTAAAAGAGAAATAAATATCCTCCTACATTTTGTTCTTACTTTTCCTCCTGCCCATTTTAAATGACACGTGTATTAAAAAATATTATTAATTTCATTAAATGTGATACATGTCAATATTTAACATGGGTGGCAGGATGAGTACGAACAAAATGTAGGAGAATATTTAATTTCCCTTTGTAAAAAAGAATAACTTGTTTCACATTTTTTTTCTTTTAGAAAATTTTTTTGACTGGATAATTTTTTTAATAAAAAAAGGAAAAATAAATTTATAAAAAAAAAAAGGTTACCTTCATGTTCACCCCATTTTCCATCAGATGGAGCCTTGTACAACATGCGACCTAAAGTTGTGAACTCATCAACTGGAACATCTTCAGCAGGGATACCGAGTTCATCTAGAAGCTTCCTCTGTGCAGCATTTCTGACCCCAAGGGCATTTTCGGGAATTAACTCTGATTCTCTGTATAGTGGATGGCTACAACAGGTGTTGGTCCATACCAAAGGAAATGTCACCTTGGTTTCTGACCTTTGCTGCAATATATATATATATATATATATATATATATATATATATATATATATATAGATATCACATATTTAAAAAAACAGAAATTAAAATTAATTTTTTAAATTGTTTGAAAATTAATCTACCTGAAGGAGTAATTCGTATTTTGAATTGAATAAAAATACACTGAATGCTCTGTGAAGCAAATTATCTTTCTCAATCTTCTCCATTAAGTGACCTAAAAGTTCAAGAAATTATGACAATGTTCATGTCATGTCATTAATAACAATAAAAATAATAACAGCTATACTTCATATTGTTCTTAATTCAAGTTGATTTTGAATATTTAGTTGTCTTGGGAACAATATTGATAAATCTTTAGTTGAGAGAAGAAGAGAATATCAGAATACATGATATATAAAGTATATTAATTTCTTAAAAGTATATATATAATAATAATGAAACCAATTTAAAATATTCTGCTTACAATTGTATTTGGTATCATGCCCAAGAACAATGTCATTTTCATCAACCAAAATGCATCTGCAGAAATTTAAGATGTCAAAAACTGTCACTATATGTCATACTCTTACTCAATGAAGTCCATATGTGTGAAAAAGTGAAATTTATTAATTCCAATAACCATTAAGTAAATAATCATATTAATATGTTATTTAAAAGATTGAGATACTACTTTATCATCAGAATAGCAACACAGTTTCAAAATATATTGGACATATGTGTATAAAATAATAAAATTTACTGGTGATGATGAATTTAACAACACCTTTCCAAAAACAAGCGTTTGAATAGAAAAAGTTTGATAATTACAATTTACACATAATCAAAAAGAGTTCAATAGTGTTGTTGGGTTCAACTAAATGGACAGTGAATGAAAAACTACAAAATAGGATAAAAATGTTACCACTTTTGGAGAATGGAGACAAAACCCCAAAACCTAAGCCCTAAAGGTTCGTTTTAATGTATCAGAAATGGAAGACAAGATGTTAATTTAGGTTTCGAAATATCGAAATCCACAAAGATAGTGTATAAATAGAAATATGCCTCCAGTAAGGCTCTTCTAAACACACCTACATCTGAAAATAGTTGAAAAAAGATCAAAACAATTAATTTTCCACGATTCAGTTTTCCTCGTGCTTTAAGATATTAGGTTACCACTTAAATCGAGTTATTAGTTATTAATCTTCATTAGATAGTTGATGAAACAAAAGAACTATATAGAGTCATGATTAGTCGTAGCAGAAGACCAGAAATAAATCGCTAAATCAAAACGGTTGAATATCTAATCGTTAATACGAAACTAGGTAAAACTTACTCATCATCAAACATGAGACGTCTCTGGACGGCGTCCATGCCGGAATCGTCACCCATGGCGGCGGTTATGGTGGTGAAAGAGCGCCGGCGGAGAGTAAGACCGGCGAAGGTGGAGATTTGAGCAGTTAATGGAAGAGATTTTGAAGCGAATTGAAAGGAGGAAGACCAATGCAAAGGGAGTGAGGTATCGATGGTTTTAAAGGGGGAAAATTTTAACATTTTCTGCGATTTGGGCTCACACTCTTTGATAAGTTTAGAACATCAACAAATCCATATGTCTAATTTTATATAAATGTTACACTCACAACCCTTGACTATGGATTAATATTAATTTAGTCCCTGTCATAAATGGGGCTTGTTTCTTGTAAGGAAGTTTTTCAAGAGAAATTGTATTAAGATGTCAAATTTTAGATGGGTGTGAAAGTGTATTAAGATATAATTGCACATGTAATAATCAACTTGCATGATCATCATTTGTAAATAACTGTGCATTACTAGCACTCCTCATTGATCATCAATCATGTGTAGTCTTCTAGTCATTCATTTTTGATCAATCATGTGTAGTCTTCTAGTCATTCATTTTTGTTCAAAAAAATACATATTGACAAATCTTCTTTCACCGTGTTATTCTAGTTTTGAATAAGTATCCGATATGAAATAAAAGGATGCATGATTATAAATATTATTTTCTAAATTTATTGAGATGAGATCTATTAGTAACAATAAACAAATATAATATGGACAAAGTAGATACTTAATTAGGCCTAATTGGGTTTGCTAGCTAGTATAGTTTGTAATAACTTCTATATATTAATTTTTAAATCTTGTATTTTTAAATTACTTAAGGGTGTGTTAAAAATAATCGTTTGTTTTGGATATGTATGCAAAGTTTATAGATATTTTTTTAGCAAATACTTCTACACTCTCAAACAACAGTCAAATTGATGAAGGGGGTTATTTTCAAACGTATCAGTTAAATAAATTCTTCACAAAATTTCATTGGAGTGCCATGTTATATAATAAAAGTAACCAATAGGGCCATATGTGATAATTTTTTTAAAATGAGGGGCATCAGATTAATATAGGCCATACTATGAGGACCTTGTATTTCTAGCATAGTCAAAATGTCAAGGATGGGGGGTTCTCCTTTTAATATAGTAATAATGTGTATGTACCCTTAGTTTGACTCATCCAACAATATACCATATCGGAAACTTTAGTGTCTAAACAATAAAACTAATAGGAAAAGGGTGTTATGGATAAAAAGCATCTAATGATCTCCAATAAAGTGAATATAACTTGATGTATTTTCATTTAAATATAAAAACTTCTCATGTCGATAATTCTTACCAAGAAAAGATAAAATTTGAAGGAATAGTAGCATTTATAAGAAATGTTAAAAACTATCAACAACGATGCCTTGGTAAAATAAATTCGACCTTTTTTTTAATGTTGATAGTTTTTATATTATTCAAAAGGACTAAATACAAACATAGTAACATATTTTCATTGGTTTTTGTATTATATTATTCTATTTTTATTTTTATTTTATTATATTAGTTTTATTTTTTTATTTTTATTAATATATGATATTTTGGAAATCTATTCAATTATATCCTTATATTACAGGTTTTTTAGGTATGATATTATACTTTTAAAACAGTATACAAGTGATATTTGTTTTATATGTAGACGACATTATAGAAAATGAATTATTATGGAGAAAGAAAATAGATAACTTTTTTTTTTTCTAAAATAGCTAATAAAATGGAAAATGTCTAAAATATCTATAATTTTCGCAGGATGTTACCGGTGAAAATCAATGATGGCCTACGAATTATTTTTTTAACCAAACAGGCATGCTTTCGCATATGTTGAATTCGAAAAAACTTACATTTAACTGTGAAAATCTCATTGGGCTTTAAAAATATCACAAGCCTGGTTCAGTTTCAAACATATACTGTATAAACCAATTTTTTTCTTTTCCTCATTTTAACACAACTTTTCCGCAAGTGTACACAAATTCTTTCTAACTGGAAACAACTAGGATCTACTCGGATATGTTAGTTATTTATCAAAATTTACGTATTTTTGCACCACAACTTTCAGAGATTTGGTGGACGTACCTCTTGTGAAAGGGGACCTATTGCTCGTACATTGGTTGATGTTGCACGAGGTTAGATCGGACGTTCAACTAATATTTGAGTAGTTACGATTTTTAATTGGTGATCGATTTATTTATTTCGGTCGAGAGGAATTCTATATGATTATCGGGTTTAATTTTGCCAGTTGGTATCCGAATGTAACGAAAGATATCAAATTTGTTGCTTCATTATTTCGGAGACATTTTTTCTAGAACGAGTCAGACAGTTCGTTGTCCGTTACACACTTGCATTTTGTTATATTTACCGAACAGTTTTACTATATTTGTGACGAGGATGCAGTGACAACATGTCTTTTATACATTCTTAAGAACATGTTCTATACGGAAAGAGAAAAATGAAAAAGATAATAAATGGTTGGTTCTCATTACGAGAGGGCTGGAAAAAATGGAATATATATGAAATTTAGCAAGTGATTACCAACCTAGCTGTTTGTGATGCATCATGGGTTATATGCCTTAGTGGGTGAGGTCAGGAGTTCGACTCTTGGCTGAGTACATGTGGGGGATTTTGCCTGGATTGGTGCGGGTTTGATTCTTCGTTCCCTCTGGTGGTGAGTGGTGCCCTTCTTGGTGGCCCGCCAGGCATTCCTGATCCATCGGGTCGGGTTACCCTCTATCTATTTGCCGGTTATATATATATATATATATATATATATATATATATATATATATATATATATATATAATTTGTAAGATTTTAAAAAAAATATAATTTATTCATTATGGTATTAAAAAAATCTATTAAATTTCCTTGTATGTGTGCAATAGTTTTTTTTGTCATGCGGTTATATATATATATATATATATATATATATATATATATATATATATATATATATATATATATATATATATATATATATAGGTTTAGGTTGATTTGAGACGACCTAATTTTGTGAGACCGTGAGACGCAATCCTAGCCACTCATTTTGTAGATAAAAAAAACATTTTAAAAATGCAAAATAATTGAAAATTTTCGGAAAAAAAAATTCAGGGTTTAGGGTTATGGTTTAAGGTTTAGGGTTTAGGGTTTAGATTTAGGGTTTAGGGTTAGGTTTAGGGTTTAGGGTTTAAATTTAGGGTTTAGGGTTTAGATTTAGGGTTTAGGGTTAGGTTTAGGGTTTAGGGTTTAAATTTAGGGTTTAGGGTTATATATATGTTTAGGGTTTAGGGTTTAGGGTTAGGGTTTAGATTTAGGGTTTAGGGTTAGGTTTAGGGTTTAGGGTTTAAATTTAGGGTTTAGGGTTTAGGGTTTAGGGTTATATATAGGTTTAGGGTTTAGGGTTAGGGTTTAGGGTTTAAGGTTTAGGGTTTAGGGTTTAGATTTAGGGTTTAGGGTTTAAATTTAGGGTTTAGGGTTAGGTTTAGGGTTTAGGGTTTAAATTTAGGGTTTAGGGTTATATATATGTTTAGGGTTTAGGGTTTAGGGTTAGGGTTTAGATTTAGGGTTTAGGGTTAGGTTTAGGGTTTAGGGTTTAAATTTAGGGTTTAGGGTTTAGGGTTTAGGGTTATATATAGGTTTAGGGTTTAGGGTTAGGGTTTAGGGTTTAAGGTTTAGGGTTTAGGGTTTAGATTTAGGGTTTAGGGTTTAAATTTAGGGTTTAGGGTTTAGGTTTAGGGTTTAGTAATGTTCACTTGGGTGAAGTAATAAACGATAATTGAGGAAATAAAACAGAGATGGTAAAACGATAATGAAAGAAAGAAATGTTATGGAGGATGATATATTTACCAAGTGAAACCAAACCGGGCATATTTAGCATGTTAAAACGACATATTTTAGAGGTTTAGTACCTAAGCTTAGGTGGGGCTGTAATGTATATTATATATATATATATATATATATATATATATATATATATATATATATATATATATATATATATTCTGTTTTCCTTTATTGTGTTTATTTTTTGTTTTTCTTTTATATATATTTTTTTCTTTGCGTGGTGGCAAATACGTGTTATCTTCTCAAACAACCACCAGATCAATAGGACCCATCCAAACTACACCTGTTATTCACTCACTGCCTTTGTTAACCAATAGAATATTAACACATAACTCCACAGGCTTTTAAATCTATGATACGTGCCTCCTCTGATTCCGATTCTTCAGATTTCTCACCTTCTCTCTTCTATTTCTCCCTGCATCGCTTGCGTCGTCTGAAGAATCCTTCTCCGGCTTCTAATTCCAAAAGCAGGTTCTAGGGTTCGCAAAATCACTGGTATGCTATTCCCCTGATTTATCCGTTCAGCTTCTTCCCATCGTCTAATCCCACCTCTGTTTGGTCTTCCGTTTCTTCCTCCTTCCCACTTCCTCTCCGATAAGCAACCTCCGCCTGCCTCCGTTGGTTAGCGTTGGCGGCGGTCCTGCCAGCGACGGCGCCTCCTCCGGTTCAATTTAAAGTTCGACAAAACAGTGACATTGGCAAACACCACAGAAGGATACGCCGCCTCTACCCTTCAATGTGTCCAGGTATTTTCAACAGAACCAACTCTAACGGTTTATTGAATGTTTTTCTCTGTTGAAACTTTTTGGGGAAAGTGAATGCATAAAATCGTAACATATTTTTAGTTTATGATTTTTTGAAGAATTTGTTCTATGTACTCATATCTTAAAGAAAAGAACTTGCTTTCAGTTAATAAAGTCTTTTTTTTGTTCGTTTGTGAATTCAAGCCAAAGAATTGACGAATATAGAAAACCTGTGGTTTGAAATTATTACATATAAGGTTTAAAAGCTTGGCTGAGAGTTTTTATATCAAACCAATCAAACCAAACCACAATTACCTCTAATACAATAAGAATGAAATAAAATATCTTTTAGAATTTCTTTTTCTGTGTGTTGATTTTCATTCAATGGATGTAACTGAGGATGGCAAAAAAACACCATATCTGTGAGAACCTGATACCTGAACCCAGTCAACCAGGCATGGAGACAGGAATGAGGATATCCTTTGTCCCTATATATAATAGATAAACATAATATGTATATATTATATTATGATATTAAGGTTATTAAATCATGCTTTATGTTTTGATATTCTTCTTTTTAATATTCATAAGATTGTAAATACTTATTCTAATTCTAAATTTTAAAAACATCTTTCCTACATCGAAAGTACATGATAACAAGGAATAAAAGCACAATAACTATCGTAATTACTGTTTTGCATATGGGGTAGAGTTTCTACGTTATTTTACTTGATTGGTACATGAAACATATATTTGTGTGGTATTTGTATTGACTTAAACTTATATTTATTAAATTTGTACATAATATTGTTTCATAATTTTAATACATTAACCTTCTTTTATTATGTATGCTAATAATGTGTTTCTTTGTGCAAAAGTTTATTCATGTTTCTACCAAATTTCAGTTAAATGTATGTCATAATTTTTTTTTGACAGTAAATAATTGATAATCTTTGTTGTGAGCTCTATCATTTTTCTTTTTGGTGTTTTATGTTATCTTTATTAGGCGAATTTCAATAAATTAGCAATTTAATTTTGTTTCATTTCTGATTTGATGACTAGACTTGAAATTATTATTGTAACCCTTCAACTTCCAAGAAAATCGACCAAAAAAACTAATTTTAGAAAGAGGGTTGGTTTTTAAAGTGTAGTGATCAAATTATAAATGAAGTGAACCTTTTTCTACCATTTTTATCTTCGCAATCATAGGTTTTTATCTAAATACAGATAAATACGACCTATAAAAGAGATATAATCAGACTGAAACATGAATGTATAACTTGATGACAGGAAACTGCTCATGAAAAGAATCAAAATTACAAGGAGGGAAAATCGGTTTTGGAGAGGTTAATATGAGACTAGAATAATAATGTTAATATAATTGATCTTGAGTTTATGCAGGTTTAAGCTTTGTGGGCCAGATGGAAGCAATTATTGGGTTAGTAATGAAGAACAAATTGGTCGATGTCAACAAGAAAATGTTTGATGATGAATTGGTATTTGACAATTGTAAATTCTTACACCCCTTTTCATCCTAATGTTATGAAATTATGAAATTATGAACAAGAAGGTGTTTAATGGTTCTGTGTTATATAATTCTTGGCTTCTTTTTAGTTTACTTTATAATAAAAGACAAGTTCAAAAGAAACAAATCTAAACTGAAAATAAAAAAAAAACTCTCTAAAAATGGAAATCAATCATGACTCATTTTCATAGTTTCTGGAAAATAGTATTTTTATTTTATTTTAATTTTTTTTTTCTATTTTGAACTAAAGGTGATTTTTTAAAGTTTTAACAATCAGAAAAGTTTTTAATAATAAGAGATTAAACATCGTAACATTTTTTTACCATATCGATTTTTTATCATAATATTTAGTTGATTAAAAACGAGACGACTCGAAATATTTGTTATGGTCCTAAGATCCAAAAAATATTTTATTAAGAGGTCGTATAATTTTTTAGAGGAATTCAAGTTTTTATAGTCTTAAAGATGAATTTTTGCTCTCCAAACGACAAAATTCTTTTAAAGGTTTCTTACATGTGTGTCTATATATATATATATATATATATATATATATATATATATATATATATATATATATATATATATATATATATATGGTTAGGTTCATGTGAGACGGTCTAATTTTGTGAGACCGTGAGACGTAATCTTAGCCACTCATTTAGTAGATAAAAAAAACATTTTCTAAATGCAAAATAATTGAAAATTTTTGAAAGTTTTTTTTTTTTCAAATATTATTTTCGGAATTTATATTTTCCAAAAAAAAAAATACCAAAAAAATAAAATATAAATAAAAAAAATACATTTTTTTTACATATTCTAGTAGAATATTAGAATATTCTACATATCTAACAAATCTAGTATAATATTCTAACATTCTAAAAATCACATTAAAATATTTACAGTGTAATATTCTATTAGAATATTTCACGTATTTAAAAAAAAAAAACGGTAATTTTTTTTATTTTTATTTTTTTAGGTAATTAAAGTTCCGGAAATAATAATTAAAAAAAGAATTTTGGATTTTTCCTTTTATTTTTCATTTTAAAATTATTTTTAGATTTGGTCTCACGGTCACACAAAATTAGCATGGTCTCAAATGAACCTGAACATATATATATATATATATATATATATATATATATATATATATATATATATATATAAAAGCGTTGTTTAGTTGTCACAAATTGTTTTACAAAGTTTGAAAGTTTTTAAAAAATGATGTTGAAAGTGATATAATCCAAAAATAAATGATTCAAAATATTTAATGACCCCAAAATATTCTGATTCAATAAGTTTATGATCCAAAAATATTATGGTCATTAATCATTTATGATTCAAAAATATATTATGATCCAAAACTTGTTATGCTACAAAAACATGTTTTTTTGAAAATATTACCACCCTAACTTTTATGATTCAAAATTCAAAATCTGACTTATGATTAATTCCCACAAAAGACAAAAAAAAAAGTAATTACTATATTGATTCAAATGTGATTTAAAGTTAGATGATTCAAAAACAATATAAGTCAAACTCAAAACGTTATGACATGATTTAAACTAATATGATTCAAAATGATAAGATTCAAAATATTATGATTAATAACAATCTATTTTAAAATGATTTGATTCAAAAATGTTATGATCCGAAATTATATGATCAAAATGATATGATTCAAATATATATATATATATATATATATATATATATATATATATATATATATATATATATATATATATATAGCCAAAACATGTTAATAATCCAAAATGCTATAGTTTTATATTTACAAAAAATATATTATGGTGATTTAAAAGTATATTAATGTGATCTAAAATAGTAAAGTACTATAGTTTTATATTTACAAAAAATATATTATAACCCTCTTAAAGCTCTTATAGTATAAATTTGGAATAAAGTAATACATACATATATAAAAATTTAATATATTAAGAGATTTGGAAAAGAATATTAAGTTTAATATCATAAATGTTATTTAACTAATAATGATAAATCATACATACTTATAAAGCTATCATTTTTTCTTGAATCTCATGCATTTGAAACCCTTTTTTTTAACTTCCTCAAACCCCATTCATTTGAAACCCCATTTTTTAACTAATGCAACTTAAAAGTTTTCTTAATTATGATTTAACACTCAAAAGTTTTATAACTTATATTATGTTTAATTAGCATTTAATGAAAAGTTTACTATAAAAAAGACAATCTTTTGGGAAGACAAGCATACAAATCATATACAAATATCAGAAAGAAAACAAACTTAAAGGTTTTTGTGTTGGGTTGAGGTCTTATGACCACTTTTGGAGATATGTTATTATATTAGTGTTTTTAATTTGTAAGTTTGTTATACTAATTCGTTTTTATATTTTCTTCGTTTTTGGATTATTGTAATACAGTCGTTGTATATTGTGGTTTAATCGTTAATATATTGATCATATGTTATATATGGTGATGTCGAAAATATTTAATTAAATATTTTAAATATGTTTTTTTTGTTTTGTAATTGTACCGTTTAAAAAAGACAATTAATTAAAAGTCAGACATATGTTATACTTTTCATCTCTCTCTCTCTCTATATATATACATATATATATATATATATATATATATATATATATATATATATATATATATATATATATATATATATATATATTATAATAGAGGTCAAAACACTTCAACCAAAATTCATTTAAAATCTAATATTTCAAATGCTTTTTAATAATGATTGTAAAAATTTCAACATGTGTTACTTAATTGATTGATTAATAAAAATATTAATGTTTTGAAACTCCTAACTCTTAAACTTATATTAATTTAATTTGTTAGTTAACTAATATATTTTTCCTACATAAAGATAACATTTTTATGTTTGGTTACTCATATTTGTTTATGTAATTAGAAAACAAGGTGTACATAGAATGACTACTTCAATTTCACATAGGAATCGATATCACTAGAGATGTATGCTGTCTTTAACCGGTGGTAGGAGATCCACATACCCTTTATAATTATTTATATTAATGCATAGTAATATCTATTTTATATTCCTATTCACCTTAATTTTTTAGATACAAATTAAGGAAGAGGATTCTCGACGCACCAACATAAAGTCAAACGTACGCCTTGCAAAATATGTAATTAAAATTAAATATCATATTTACTAATCGACTTATTTTAAAACTCTTGGTGACATTTATGTATAATGATATATTTTGTATGACTTCATTCTTAATTTCAATGTTTAATATTTGAAAGTTCACATATGAAACTTTGGATGTTTTGGTGTAATATAAATAGTGTAATACAAAGTTTATTAGTTCGGTATTGTTTATTAATAGCTCATTCAAAACAACTTATTTCTTATTTTATCCAAAAAATATTATTGGACATAAGAAAAGTAGATTATATTAATGTTATACAAAAACTTATAATATATATTAGATATTATAAAAGTAAAAGTAAAGTTATAAGGTATGGACTATATTAGATAGTATCAAAATATAAGTTGATGAATTTTTATGTTATTTGATAATTCGGTTAACGCCCAAAACATGACTAAAAACGTAAATTTCAATATATTTTTATTTTTCCCATAATTATTTTAACCACTTAAATGCATTTTTACGCAACGCGCGAGGTTACGCCTAGTATATATATATATATATATATATATATATATATATATATATATATAAATAAGAACATATAACATAACTAACCAACATAATTGACCGTTTATAAGATCAGGTAAACATATGATTTAATAAGATAGATATATATATATATATATATATATATATATATATATATATATATATATATATATATATATATATATATATATATATATATATATATATATATATATATATATATATATATATATAGGGTTGAGATCAGTTGAGAACTCAAAGTTTCCCGAGAACCCGAGAACTAAAAGTGGAGCGTTGGATCAAAAGTAATTCGTTAAGGACATGATCGTCATCTTTCCAATCTCATTTAATGTTTAATTTTTTGTGTTATTTAATATATTAATATAAATGTCTAAAAATTAACAAAATAACTAAAAATTTCGGATTTATTTAAAAAAAAAATAATTTTCGATTTTTTTAATTTTTTTCAAAAAACATGAATTTTTTGAGAAAATGAAAAAAATATTTTTTAAAAAACTGCATCTTTTTTTCAAAAAAAAGTTGCATTTTTTTTTTCAAAAAAAACTGCATTTTTTTTTAAAAAACAACATTTTTTCTAGAAAAAGCTGCATTTTTTCTAGAAAAAACTGCATTTTTTTAGAAAAACAACATTTTTTTCAAAAATAAAAAACTGCGCTTTTTATAAAAAAGTGCAATTTTTTTCAAAACTGCATTTTTTTAACAAAAAAATCAACGTTTTAGGTGCATATATGCATATTTTTACAAATGCATATATGCATATTTCTTATACTATAATATTCGTAAGTAAATTATAAAAAATCTCATTTTTATTAATCAATCTATAAACATAATACAACTATTTTATTCGATACAAAATAAAATATAAAAAAATACAAAGATTCACAGTGTTATCATTTCTTCATATCAAGATTTCCATATTTTCTTCAATTTATCACTTTTCACATCTTCAATATTTTCCAAAAATTCTTCAAAATCTACAGGAAAAAAAATGATTAATGCAAGAACACGCACATGTATATATCATGTAAGATTCACATGTTATTATATAATGTGATATTTACATGCGATTGTATCTTTTAAGATTTAACTGTGAAATTCACAAGAAAATTTTAAAAAATAATTAATGAAGAACACTTACACAAAATGCATGTGTGCATATAGACGTAATTCATATGTGATTCACTTGTGATTTACATGTGAATCACATGTAATTCACTTGTGATTTACATGTGAATCACATGTAATTGATATGTGATTCACTTGTGATTTACATGTGATTAATATGTGAATTACATGTGATTTACATGTGAATCACATATAACACATATGTGATTTACATGTGAATCACATGTAATTCATATGTGATTTACATGTGAATCACATGTAATTCATATGTGAATTATTGTAACATCCCGAAATTCAGGTAAAGCTATTTAACCCTTCCATTTTGTCAAGTTGTCAAGATTGGTCCCTTGAGAGAGTTCTTGTAGCAAATGAGTACGCTGGGCGTACTGGGGAGTACGCTGCGCGTACTCATGCGCTTAATTTGGACGCGGACTCACCTGGGTACGCTGGGCGTACCCAGGGTTACGCTGGGCGTAACGGGTCCAGATGCAAACCCTAAATGTTTGGCTTGTGCACTATTTAAAGGATGCTAAGGCTCATTTCTCAGCCTCCATATCAGAGAGTGAAACCCTAAGAGAGAGCCTTCCATCGTCCTTAGCTTGAGTGTGTGTATTTTGGAGCTAAAAGTGTCTTGGTGTGTTAGTGAAGAAGAAGGAGAAGAGCTTGTGGAGGCTAGGGCTTGAAGTGCAAGTTTGGATCTGAGATCTTCAGAGAAAGGAGCTTCATCTAGAGGTATAAAGTTCAAAACTTTCCTTTTTATTTGGTTTAATGTTGCATGGACCATTTCTAGGGTTAAAAGTCCCAAAGGTGGAGACTTTATGAGTGTAATGTACTCCATGGACCTAGATCTGTCCCATTTCAGTGATATTTGTGTTATAGATCCATAAAAATTCCATCTTGGTCGTTGTTATGAGGTCATGCTTGAATTATGAGCTTTCTAGAGTTGGGAAATGGAATGTTATGGGTGTTAGTGACTTGTCCAGCCATGCACAGGCTTAAAGTCACCAACTTTATGGATTAAGAGGTTTAGAAATGGTCAGATCTAGAAGTTGGACGTGGGACTTAACTGTTTAAGACCTCAAGAGCTTAGAGTCTGAAACTGGGAGTTATGCGGGGCGTAATCCCAGTACGCGCGGCGTAAGGGGTCGCGCACCCCGTTTCTGTGAGGTCGCCGGGTACACCCAGCGTACAGGTTCGGTACGCACAGCGTAACCCAGAGAGTTGACTTTTGTTGACTTTTTGGGTTTGGTCAACATTTGGGTCTTTGAGCCATGAGAGGGGTAAAATGGTCTTTTACCCTTCTGAGAGTGCTAAGAGAGGGAATAGTCTAGCCTTGAGAGTTGTATTGATTAGAGTTCTTATTCCATGTGATTAGGCGGAGGCTAGAGCAGATTTTACCGAGTTACCCGAGGTGAGTCTTCTCACTATACTGTACCTGGAAGGGTACTTATGTGTGACCGGAAGGTCTTGTATGCTGTGAGATGTATGTGCTATATGCGGTTATGTGATATGTATGTGCTATGAATGTTATGTATGGTATGGACCGGAAGGTCAAGATGATATGGACCGGAAGGTCAAGAGGTTACGGACCGGAAGGTCGATACGGGTAGGACCGGAAGGTCTACCAGGATTTGGGACGGAAGTCCCTGAGACACATCGATCGGAAGATCCTACAGAGTTATGGCCTGGAAAGGCGTATGTGTGGTATGTGGTATTTTGGGGAACTCACTAAGCATTTATGCTTACAGTTGTTATGATATGTGTTTCAGGTACTAGCGAGGATCGCGGGAAGGCGCCGACATGATTCGTACACACTTATGAAGTTTATGTTATTGAGATTCTGGGACATGTTTTGTTATGACACAGTGAATACATTATGTTTTATGATTATCGTGTGATTGAAAGTATGATTTAAAAATGAAAAATTGTTTTGAAAAATTACGTCGTTACAAGTTGGTATCAGAGCCTTGGTTTGAGGGATTCGGGTACATCTTCGGATGAACCTGAACTCAAACTGAGGAATTGAGAAAGTTTTTCATAAAATAAACAATTTTTCTAAAAGAGCAAAAGATTTTGAGAAAGGCAGAAGGAAGCAGTGTGTACGATCAGCCAGCGCCCGAACGGTGATTTTCCAAAATACCCTTACATTATGTGTTATGAGATATGTTATGATATGATATGCATGCTAGAGTTGGCTAGGTATTCATATTAGGACTAGAGTGGCCTGATTTTGTGATGCCTTAGCCTAGGAATGATTTTGCTGCTATGTGATGCTTGAGAGCGAGTAGGTAGCAGTGAGGAGCTGATGAGAGGTCTACCGAAGGGTAGCCTATGCCAGCGAGATATAGAGTACTCGTGATCTGGGATCCAAGGAGGAGGACTTAGGATGAATACTGATGCGGTGTGGACGGCAGTATAGGGCCCGTACTACTGAAGACACCGGAGCAGTGCGCACTCTAAGTAAGAATCCTTTGGGTACTAGAGAACAAGTAGGGTTGAGTTATCGAGTGCGAGTACGATCGAGCGAGTCTCTGATATTATTATGTTGTATTTCAGAGGCATTATGGTTGGGACACGCCACAGACCTGAGCCGAGCGGCGTGAGTGACGAGGAGCTTCGTCAGATGATCCACGATGAGGTGGCGGCGGCGATTCGGGCCGAGATTCTGGAGATGTTTGGGTCTATCAAGACCACATTGATTGAGACTTTTGATGAGCGGTACGCAGCAGTGACTGAGGCTGCGGCTGCTGCGGCTACTATAGCAGTGGCTGCTGCCAGACCTCAGGGAGGTGACTCGTTGTTGCTTCGTGAGTTCAGGAACACGAAGCCACCAGAGTTTGACGGGACGCAGGATCCGATCGCTGCGATGAGATGGATTTCAGATATCGAGGGATGCTTCTATACGTGTTCATGTCCGGAGCATCTGAGGGTACGGTTCGCGTTGAACCAGCTTCGCTTGGGAACGAAGGATTGGTGGAAGTTCGTGACGGCGAGCTTCACTCTTGCAGAGATTTCAGCGGTGATCTGGGAGAGGTTCACCACCATGTTCAGAGATGAGTATGTTCCCCCTGTGGAGAGGGAACGGTTGGTTCAGGAGTTCTTGACCCTCAAGCAGGGTACTGATTCGGTTACTGTGGTTACCAGGAAGTTTCACGAGAGGGCGATGTTCTGCCCTGAGCAGGTGTCTACTGAGCAGGCATGCATGAGCCGGTATTTGGGCGTTTTGAGGAGGGATATACGGGAGTTCATGTCGAACTCGACTTACCGGACATTTGCTGAGCTTCAGGTAAATGCCCAGAAGAGGGAGATTGAGTTGGAGACTCAGGCCAGGGAGGAGGCCGAGTCTCAGAGGATGGATCGGCGGCCGGCACAGTCTTAGCCGGCAGCCAAGCGGGCAAAGTCCGCTGATACGAGATCTGGAGGCCAGAAGGGCCGCACATGTGTGAAGTGCGGCAAGGGACATGATGGGGTCTGTCGATCGGGTGCTTGCTACAAATGTGGCAAGGAGGGGCATATCGCCAAGGATTGCCCCAAGGGATTCCTGGTTTGCTTTCATTGCAACCAGACTGGCCATCGGAAGGCCGGGTGCCCGCAGCTACATCAGGGATCAGCACATGGATCTGCACCTGCTGCTAGGGCTACCGAGATTCGGCCAACGAAGGCCGAGACACCAAAGGCTCGTGGGAGAGCTTTCCAGTTGACAGCGGAGGAGGTCCGCGCAGCGCCCGATGTTGTGGCTGGTACGTTTTCTTTATTTATTTATGATGAGATGATGTGCAGCCAATAGCGGTGGGATAGCGGTGGAATAGCAGTGGGATAGCGGTTATCGGTAGTTGGCAAAATAGCGGTACAAAATATCGGTCCAAAATAGCGGTGCCGCAAATATCGGTGATATTGACCGATATTTGACCGCTATTTTACTGATATTTGGCAAATATCGGTGGGATAGCGGTGAAATAGCGTTTATAGCTAAAGTTTTTATTAAATCACATTATTTATTATTAAAATGTAGATATATTGTGGGGTTTTTATGGGATTGACAAACATTTGCTTCGAACATTTTCTAATTTATTATATGTTTTACTTAATGACATTATATTCATCCAATAAGACACAAGGTTACAAAGGCGCTACGTAATATAAAAATACCGATATCCCACCGCGATAACCTATATATCAAATATCGGCCCTTGACCGATATTTGATTTTGGACCGCTATAACTGCATAGCTGAGATGAGATATTGTGCTTATATTATGATATGCGTAGGTACTTTTCTTGTGAGTTCTGTACCTGCCTTAGTGTTATTTGACTCGGGTGCGAGTCGATCATTTGTGTCGATAGCGTTTAGTCGACACATCAGTAGCCGACGAGAGGCGTTGAGACGACCTTTACGAGTTTCCATAGCTGACGAGCGAGCGGTGTATGCTACGGATGTGATTCGAGGATGTGTACTCGAGATCTTCGATGTTGAGTTCCCGATAGATCTGGTCCCGATAGCGATGGGGGACGTATGTGTCATAGTGGGCATGGATTGGTTGAGCCGATTTGGGGCTGTCATAGACTGCAAGCAACAGTTAGTGACGATACGAGACCCCAGTGGGGGAGTACTTACGGTGTACGGCGAGGGTACCCGATGTGGGTCGGCGTTTTGTTCAGCCGCCAGAGCGAGACAGAGTTTGCAGCAGGGCTGCAGCGGGTTTGTAGCCTATGTGATGGACACACGAGAGGCCGCTGGGAGGCCAAGTTCGATGGATGACGTTCCGATAGTGCGTGAGTTCCCGGATGTTTTTCCCGAGGAGTTGCCGGGTGTGCCTCCCGAGAGGCAGGTAGAGTTCCGCATTGATTTGGTTCCGGGGGCAGCGCCTATCGCCAAGGCGCCTTATCGCCTTGCGCCGCCTGAGATGCAGGAGTTATCCTCGCAGCTTTAAGAGCTGCTGGGAAAGGGGTTTATTCGACCGAGTAGCTTGCCATGGGAAGCGCCGATCCTTTTTGTCAAGAAAAAGGATGGTTCACACCGGATGTGTATTGATTACCGGGAGTTGAACAAGTTGACGGTCAAGAACCGTTACCCATTACCGAGGATCGACGATTTGTTCGATCAGTTGCAGGGAGCGTCTTGGTTCTCCAAGATTGATCTGAGGTCTGGATATCATCAGATGAGAGTGCGTGATGAGGATATCTAGAAGACGGCGTTCATGACTCGTTATGGGCATTACGAGTTCGTGGTGATGCTTTTCGGGCTCACCAATGCACCGACAGCGTTCATGGATCTCATGAACCGGGTGTGTAGATCGATGTTGGATCGTTCGACAATCGTGTTCATCGACGATATACTGGTGTATTTGAGATCTAGAGAGCAGCACGAGGAGCATCTGAGAGAGATTCTCGGGGTATTGAGGACGGAGAGGCTTTATGCCAAATTCTCCAAGTGCGAGTTCTGGTTACGGGAGGTCCAGTTCTTGGGGCATCTCGTCAACCAGGATGGGATTTTGGTCGATCCGGCCAAGATTGAGGCAGTTATGAGTTGGGAGGTCCCGAGGTCTCCCACCAAGATCAGGAGTTTTCTCGGATTGGCCGGCTATTATCGGAGATTTATCAGAGATTTCTCCAAGATTGCCGTGCCTCTCACCAGGTTGACCCGGAAGGGTGTTGCTTTTTCATGGGGTCCGGAGCAGCAGACCTCGTTTGAGACACTTCGCCAGAAGTTATGCGAAGCCCCTGTGTTAGCCCTCTCGGAAGGGATGGAGGATTTTGTGGTGTATTGTGACACATCGATATCGGGGTTGTGTGTTGTGCTTATGAAGAGAGGGCATGTGATAGCGTATGCATCGAGGCAGCTGAAGCCTCATGAGACGAGGTATCCCACCCACGATCTGGAGTTGGGGGCAGTGGTGTTCGCCCTCAAGATCTGGCGTCACTATTTGTACGGGGTTCGGTGTACCATATACACGGACCATAAGAGTTTGAAGTATCTGATGGATCAGCCCAACCTGAATATGCGCCAGAGGAGATGGTTGGATGTGGTAAAGGATTACGAGTGTGAGATCCTGTACCACCCGGGCAAAGCTAATGTTGTAGCTGATGCGCTGAGCCGTAGGGCGGAGAGTGCCCCGATTCGAGGCACTTGTATGAGATTGACAGTGATGACCCCGGTGTTGGACACCATTCGGGAGGCCCAGGCAGAGGCCGTGATACCGGAGAACCACAAGAGGGAGCGGGTGATCGGGCAGGTGTCCGAGTTCGTTACCGATAGTCGAGGACTGATGACATTTCAGGGTCGGATTTGGGTGCCGCATGCAGGTGGGGCACGTACCATTCTGATGGAGGAGGCGCATAGATCGAGGTTCTCGATCCATCCCGGGGCCACGAAGATGTTTTTGGACCTGAAGAAAGATTATTGGTGGCCCTGTATGAAGAGGGATGTCGCGTGGTTTGTCGACAGGTGCTTGATCTGTCGCAAGGTTAAGGCCGAGAACCAGCGTCCGCATGGCAAATATGCAGCCGCTTGAGGTTCCCCAGTGGAAGTGGGAACAGATATCCATGGATTTCATCACCAAATTGCCGAGGACCGCGAGGGGTGTCGATGCAATTTAGGTGATCGTCGACCGGCTGATGAAGAGCGCGCATTTTCTTGCTATCAGTGAGAGCTTTTCTGCTGAGAGGTTGGCAGAGTTGTATGTGAGGAGGTGGTATCGCGTCATGGAGTACCGATCTCGATTGTGTCAGATCGAGATGTACGTTTCACTTCCAGGTTCTGGAAGAAGTTCCACAAGGAGTTGGGCACG
The DNA here is from genome assembly GCF_052849685.1 of Lactuca virosa. Taxonomy (NCBI): domain Eukaryota; kingdom Viridiplantae; phylum Streptophyta; class Magnoliopsida; order Asterales; family Asteraceae; genus Lactuca; species Lactuca virosa. The sequence goes on from NC_136427.1 coordinate 47,907,354, forward strand.
AGATTGCACTTCAGTACCGCTTACCACCCCCAGACGGACGGACAGAGTGAGCGGACGGTTCAGACGCTCGAGGACATGCTTCGAGCATGTGTGTTGTACTTCGGAGGAAGTTGGGACACGTACTTGCCATTGGCTGAGTTTTCCTACAACAACAGCCACCATTCTAGTATTGGTATGCCTCCCTTCGAGTTGTTGTATGGGAGGAGGTGTCGGACTCCCATTTGCTGGGGAGAGGTAGGACAGCGTGTGATGGGTAGCACTGAGATAGTGCTGCAGACGACAAAGTAGATACAGCAGGTTAGACAGAGGTTACTGACGGCTCAGAGTCGTCAGAAGAGTTATGCGGATCGGCGACGATCCGAGCTGGAGTTCCAGGTGGGGGACTTCGTACTCCTAAAAGTGTCCCCTTGGAAAGGAGTGATCCGATTCAGGAAGAGGGGCAAGCTGGGGCCCCGGTACATCGGTTTGTTCAGGGTGACCGCGAGGGTGGGCAAGGTAGCATATCGGTTGGAGCTACCTACGGAGTTGAGTCAGATTCATGATACCTTCCACGTGTCTCAGTTGAGGAAGTGTATAGCCGACGATTCGGCGGTGGTACCGTTGGAGGATATTCAGGTGGATGCGAGCCTGAATTATGCTGAGAGACCAATCGCGATCCGGGATCGGAAGATCAAGGTTCTGAGGAACAAGGAGGTGCCTCTGGTTCAGGTCCAGTGGCAGCATCGGAGGGGGTCCGAGCTGACTTGGGAGACGGAGTCAGAGATGCGGGAGCAGCATCCGGAGTTATTTTCGACATGAGACTTCGAGGGCGAAGTCTGGTTCTAGTGGGGGAGAATTGTTGTAACATCCCAAAATTCAGGTATATCTATTTAACCCTTCTTCTTTTCCAAATTGTCAAGTTTAACCCTTAAAAGATATAATATGGCGCATGAGTATGCTGGGCGTACTGAAGAGTATGCTGGGCGTACTCATGCGTTTAATTTGGACGCGGACTCGCCTAGGTACGCTGGGCGTACCCAGGGTTACGCTGGGGCGTAGCGGACCCAGATGCAAACCCTAATTTGTGGCTTGTGCACTATAAAAGGAATGCTAAGGCCTTATCCTCAGCCACCATTTCAGAGAGTGAAACCCTAATAGAGAGTTACCCTTCGTTCCTAGCTTGTGTGTGGGTGTTCTAAGCTTCAAAGTGTCATTTCAAGGTGGTGAAAGAAAAGAGGAGACCATTTTAGGAGCTAGAAGTTGGTGGACAAGAGTAGATCTGAGTACTACAAAGGTTGGAGCTTCTTTCTGAGGTAAAAAGCTCAAAGCTTTCCTTGTCATTTGTGTTTTGTGCTTCTTGGACCAATTTTTAGGGTTTTTGGTCCCAAGGTGGAGACTTTATGAGTAAATGGTCTCCATTGGCCTAGATCTGCCATATTTCAGGGTAATATGAGTTGTATGTTCATAAAAACCCAATCTTGGACGTGAATATTGAGCCATGCATGAGATCTAGACTTTATGAGGAAGAAGGAAAGGTGTTAGAGTGATTAGGGACCTTTACAGCCATGCAAAGGCTTAAAGGTCTCGACTTTATGGATTAAGTGATCTTAGAGAAGTCAGATCTAGAGTTTGAACTTATGTCTTAACCGTTTAAGACCAAAATCCAAGAAAGGCTGAAACTGAGACTTACGCTGGGCGTAAATCTCAGTACGCGCAGCGTAAGGGTCCGAGACCCCGATTCTGGATCGCCGGAGTACGCCCCGCGTACAAGAGCTGGTACGCGCCGCGTACTGCCCCTGTTGACTTTCGTTGAGTTTTAGGGTTTTGGTCAACATTTGGACTTTTGGGTCAAGGAGGGGTAAAATGGTCTTTTACCCTTCTGTGGGATTATATAAAGGGATTTAATATAGCCTTTGAGAGCCATTATTTATTTGAGGATATTGTATATGTGATTAGGCGGGGGCTAGATCAGTATATTCGTGTGCGGGATTATCCAAGTTACCAAGGTGAGTCTTCTCAATATACTGTACGTGGAAGGGTACCTATGTATGACCGGAAGGTCTTGTATGCTATGATGTATGTGCTATACGCGGTTATGTTATATGTGTGACCGGAAGGTCTTGTATGCTATGAGATGTATGTGCTATATGCGGTCATGTGATATGTATGTGCTATATATGTTATGTATGGTATGGACCGGAAGGTCAAAATGATATGGACTGGAAGGTCAAGATGATATGGACCGGAAGGTCAAGAGGTTACGGACCGGAAGGTCGATACGGGTAGGACCGAAAGGTCTACCGGGATTTGGGACGGAAGTCCCTGAGACACATGGATCGGAAGATCCTACAGAGTTATGACCTGGAAAGGCGTATGTGTGGTATGTGGTACTTTGGGGAACTCACTAAGCATTTATGCTTACAGTTGTTATGATATGTGTTTCAGGTACTAGCGAGGATCGCGGGAAGGCGCCGGCATGATTCGTACACATTTATGGAGTTTATGTTATTGAGATTCTGGGACATGTTTTGTTATGACACAGTGAATACATTATGTTTTATGATTATCGTGTGATTGAAAGTATGATTTAAAAATGAAAAATTGTTTTGAAAAATTACGTCGTTACAATTGTAACATCCCGAAATTCAGGTAAAGCTATTTAACCCTTCCATTTTGTCAAGTTGTCAATATTGGTCCCTTGAGAGAGTTCTTGTAGCAAATGAGTACGCTGGGCGTACTGGGGAGTACGCTGCACGTACTCATGCGCTTAATTTGGACGCGGACTCGCCTGGGTACGCTGGGCGTACCCAGGGTTATGCTGGGCGTAACGGGTCCAGATGCAAACCCTAAATGTTTGGCTTGTGCACTATTTAAAGGATGCTAAGGCTCATTTCTCAGCCTCCATATCAGAGAGTGAAACCCTAAGAGAGAGCCTTCCATCGTCCTTAGCTTGAGTGTGTGTATTTTGGAGCTAAAAGTGTCTTGGTGTGTTAGTGAAGAAGAAGGAGAAGAGCTTGTGGAGACTAGGGCTTGAAGTGCAAGTTTGGATCTGAGATCTTCAGAGAAAGGAGCTTCATCTAGAGGTATAGAGTTCAAAACTTTCCTCTTTATTTGGTTTAATGTTGCATGGACCATTTCTAGGGTTAAAAGTCCCAAAGGCGGAGACTTTATGAGTGTAATGTACTCCATGGACCTAGATCTGTCCCATTTCAGTGATATTTGTGTTATAGATCCATAAAAATTCCATCTTGGTCGTTGTTATGAGGTCATGCTTGAATTATGAGCTTTCTAGAGTTGGGAAATGTAATGTTATGGGTGTTAGTGACTTGTCCAGCCATGCACAGGCTTAAAGTCACCAACTTTATGGATTAAGAGGTTTAGAAATGGTCAGATCTAGAAGTTGGACGTGGGACTTAACTGTTTAAGACCTCAAGAGCTTAGAGTCTGAAACTGGGAGTTACGCGGGGCGTAATCCCAGTACGCGCGGTGTAAGGGGTCGCGCACCCCGTTTCTGTGAGGTCGCCGGGTACGCCCAGCGTACAGGTTCGGTACGCGCAACGTAACCCGGAGAGTTGACTTTTGTTGACTTTTAGGGTTTGGTCAACATTTGGGTCTTTGAGCCATGAGAGGGGTAAAATGGTATTTTACCCTTTAGAGAGTGCTAAGAGAGGGAACAGTCTAGCCTTGAGAGTTGTATTGATTAGAGTGCTTATTCCATGTGATTAGGCGGAGGCTAGAGCAGATTTTACCGAGTTCGAGATTACCGAGTTACCCGAGGTGAGTCTTCCCACTATACTGTACCTGGAAGGGTACTTATGTGTGACCGGAAGGTCTTGTATGCTATGAGATGTATGTGCTATATGCGGTTATGTGATATGTATGTGCTATGAATGTTATGTATGGTATGGACCGGAAGGTCAAGATGATATGGACCGGAAGGTCAAGAGGTTACGGACCGGAAGGTCGATACGGGTAGGATCGGAAGGTCTACCGGGATTTGGGACGGAAGTCACTGAGACACATGGATCAGAAGATCCTACAGAGTTATGGCCTGGAAAGGCGTATGTGTGGTATGTGGTATTTTGGGGAACTCACTAAGCATTTATGCTTACAGTTGTTATGTGAATCAAATCTATTGCACATATGAATTACATGTGATTCATATGTGAATAACATGTTCATAACATGTGATTAATAATACACAGTATCATAACAATTCACATTACTAATAACATGTGATTAGTAATGTGAATAACTGTAGATTCATAACGATTTTTTTTTAAATAAAAGGGGAAATGATTTTTTATTACCTGTTTTGTTTTGTAGCCTGATGTTACAGCTCCAGGGTTAAATATCCTTGCAGCATGGTCACCTGCAATTGGAAAAATGAAATTTAACGAATACTTCATCAAATCACATGTAATTCACTTGTGATTTACATCTGAATCGCATGTAATTGATATGTGATTCACTTGTGATTTACATTGAAATATATGTGATTAATATGTGAATTACATGTGAATCACATATAACACATATATGATTTACATGTGAATCACATGTAATTCATATGTGATTTACATGTGAATCAGATGTAATTAATATGTGAATTACATGTGATTCATATGTGAATAACATGTGATTAATAATACACAGAACCATAACAATTCACATTACTAATAACATGTGATTAGTAATGTGAATAACTGTAGATTCATAACGATTTTTTTAAATAAAAGGGGAAATGATTTTTTATTACCTGTTTTGTTTTGTAGCCTGATGTTACAGCTCCAGGGTTAAATATCCTTGCAGCATGGTCACCTGCAATTAGAAAAATGAAATTTAACGAATGCTTCATCAACTCTTTGGCAAGAATGCTTCATTAACGAAGAACACTTACACAAAATGCATGTGTGCATATAGACGTAATTCATATGTGATTCACTTGTGATTTACATGTGAATCACATGTAATTCACTTGTGATTTACATGTGAATCACATGTAATTGATATGTGATTCACTTGTGATTTACATGTGAATCACATATAACACATATGTGATTTACATATGAATCACATGTAATTCATATGTGATTTACATGTGAATCACATGTAATTCATATGTAAATTACATGTGAATCAAATCTAATTCATATATGAATTACATGTGATTCATATGTGAATAACATATGAATAACATGCGATTAATAATACATAGTACCATAACGATTCACATTACTAATAACATGTGATTAGTAATGTGAATAACTGTAGATTTGTAACGATTTTTTTTAAATAAAAGGGGAAATGATTTTTTATTACTTGTTTTGTTTTGTAGCCTGATGTTACAGCTCCAGGGTTAAATATCCTTGCAGCATGGTCACCTGCAATTGGAAAAATGAAATTTAACATCTTTTTCACACCTTCTTGTTGGGGAAAATTTGTATTTTTTGTCTCATCTGAGTCAACAAGAAATAATCTACAATTTTTCCACTTGTAAAAATAAAAAACTTTACCATTTTATCCATGTCTGAGGGGTAGAAATTAGCACCAGATGGTTTCTTCATGGGAAAGGCAGCCTTGTATTCAATTCCATTCCAACCTGGAATCGGCTTTGTTGATTCCGGAAGTAATCTAATTACAGATTTTGTAGTCGTCAAAAATGCTTCATTTTCATCAAGGCAAGACCTACAAAACCAAATAACCTTAATTTACACAAATACCAAAGATATGATGGGTGGTCTTATAAGGTATTTGCAGAACAGGGTCTTACCATGGGCTTTTGTTTACTGAATAATAACTCCATTTCAATTTGTCACAATGAGACTTATGAGCATTCCCCTTTAACCATTATCTTAGAGATGGATTGCTGAACAAAACCTGCTGGTGGAAAATATCATCCATCATGCTTGCAGCATGAATGAGTAACACTAATGCTTCCTTGTCCTCCTTGGTCAAACCGGTCAACTGTGGAAAAAGAATAAAGATTAATATTAAAAAAATAATTCATATTGTAGTAAAGTTGATGCTAAAGTGAGAATACAATTATGAAACCTCTACAGTAAGTGAGATAGGAGCATAACGATTGAGCTTCTTTTGAAGATCCAAACTCGGTGCTTCCACATTGCACTGGTACCTTTTCATAATTATGTCAAAAAGTTGACCATATTGCCCCTCTAGACTGTAGGGAACATACTTAGGATCTTCTTTAGCAAGGGCCTGCTTATACTCCTCAATGGAGATATACTTAACAGCAGAAACTTCAGATTCCTGAAAGAAAAAGAACAAGCACATGTTTAGATTTCAAATTTTCAATAACAACTTTATAAAAGTTTGGTATATATTCTCAAAATAAAAAATGATTGAATTATACATCACCGGAAGAGTAAAAGCCTCCAAGGGAATTTGTCACACCCCAAAACCGGAACGACGGAATACGTTCTGGGGTGGAGGACGTCATGTACAATATCATAACAATGCATAATAGTAAAGACAAGCAATAACATCCATTGCATTAATATAATAATTGTAATACAAGCGTGTTCTGTACAGTTTGTAAGACACGAAAAGTATAATCAAAATAAAAGATGAGTCTTGCATGTGCTCCATCTTCTCAAAAGCTTCATCTGTACCTGTCTACTGATGACTTGAGAATACAAGTTATTTTGAAAGAGGTTATCAGCATAAAGCTGGTGAGTTCATAAGTATTCAGTGTCATTGCTTGTATAAAAATGTTTACAACGATGTAGTATAATAGCTAATATCAATGTTTGAAAATAGTATACTGCCTAGAAAATCCTATATTTTCCAGTCAAAGTAGTCTTCTACCAAGACCCATTTGTTTGCATGTTTGATCCTTTGAAAATGTAAAAGTTTTCCCCAGTGAAACTATCAGTAAGAAAATGTAGTTTTAGACTTTATTCATGTAAAGTAATTGGGAAAATAAGGTTTTACCCCAGCAGTGGCACTGCCGGCTAAATGTAATAAAATGCAGACTCCAGGTAGTATTAAATGTACAATACACCTCGGGGAGCCTGTTTGGCCTTTAATTCTTAATGTGTAATTAAAGGTTTGAATGTGAACTCGTATGTAACCATGTTGATTGACGATCGAATAACTGATGACCCTCCGAGTCATATGTAGTGATGTGACATTTTGTCACCCCTTGGCCTTTCGGCTGGGACTGTAGCTAGCAGTCGGGATGTGGGAGTGTCTGTCCCGTATAGATCTATACACACAATGCCCGCTCTCCCTCCAGGAGACTCTGGTTACACGGTGATACCACTGTGAAGTGTCGTATCGAGAAGTAGTATGTCACATTCTAATTATAGTATATTCTCTTGTATATTGTATAATGTATTTTCTGGTATAATGTATAGAGTGTTCTCTTGTATAGTATATAGTATTCTCTTTGTATAGTATTGAGCATGTATTGACTCATAACTGTACTGACTCTAGTAGGTGTCATTGTGATAGTAGTAATGAGTAGTAATCCTTAACTATACCTATTATAGTTAAATAATGATGTTGGTTGCATGCCTTTGATACACAAAGGTACTGAACTGAAGTGAAGAGTTTTATATCCAACACAAATATATATGATATATAACTAAGAATTCAACGACAATCTGACAAATAACAAAAATACCCTAAGTCCACAACCAAACAAGGAACAGGAAATAAGGCGAGCTATCAGTCCTAAGTCCTTCAAGTCTTTCTTATATAAATATATTAGTATAGATATGGGTTTGAAAATAAAGCAAGTTTAAAAGAGTTTGAAAACAGTTTTGGCATTTAAAGAGTTTGATAAAAGGTTTGAAACACTTGAAAATCCAAAGTTTGATGGTAATTTGAAACCAGTAGCAAAATCTTGTAGTCTGTTCTAGTTATTAATCACATGTGATTGGTACAATAACTATAACAGTTCAACTTGTATCCCCCCATAAAAGCATTTAAAATCATTTAAAAGGTTGATTTAGGGGTATGAACTCACCTGCAGTGAGTGGATTGTATGGAAGTGCCGGGTAGGATGCTAGGTGTCAAGTGAGGACTTGAACACACACACTGATCCTATGTAACATGTAGTGATACATAAATGTATCTAATTAGTTATTTAATAACTAAATAATCAAGTAAAGACACTCTAATATATAGAAACACTTAGTTTCAAGTGCTAGAAGTGCTAAAGGGTTGTATCTAAGGAGAGTATGGCCTCACATTGGAGTTTACTCCTCAAATGGTAACCCTATATGTGTTTACGGTTTATGGACCATTTCCCCCATGAGTTTACGGCCGTAAACTCATGGTAATGGTGCATTTGAGTGTTTTAAGGTCTAATACCTCACAAATAAGTGTTCTAGGTTTGCATCAAGGGCTTGGGAAGTGATTAGGGCTCGAAATGGCTCACTTTTGGAGTTTACGGTCCTTGGACCACCTTTAAGAGTTTACGGTCGTAAACACTTGGGTTTACGGTCGTAAACCCATGAGTTTACGGCCGTAAACTCATGTTTTCCCTAACCATATCGTGTTTTGGTGTTTCTGGGTCATGCATGCGAGGTTCTAGTCTTTTATCCAAGCTATAGAAGGTGTTAGGGGCATCTAAACACCACTTGGTGGTGTTTACGGTTTAAGGATCTCCCTTGACCGTAAACACATATGTTCTTGAGGATTTTGATGTTCTTCACATGGATTAAGAAGTATACTAAGCAAATAACTAGCTAGGAGGAGTATACTTACTTACATGAAGCTTGGAAGAGTGTTTAGGACCCAAAAACACTAGTGTGTGTTCTTGGTGTTTTGAAGAAGACTTGAAGATCTAAGTAAAAATGAAGAATCCATGGATGAAATGATGTATAATCACTAGATTAAGTGTTGCATGTTCGAATCTAGGAAGGAAATACTTACATTTTGGCGGATTTGAAGAGATGATCTTATGATAGTTGAGAGAAAAGTTGGCTGTTCTTGAAGTTGGAAGTGTAAAATGAAGGAGTGGGGAGTAAACTCATGCTTTATACATGAGTTCAAGGTGAAGAGGAGTTTATGGCCCAAACTCCTCTTGTTTGGCCGTAAACACCACACTAAGGTGTTGGTTGTTTTATTGTTACACATTGCTCCTAGAAAACACTTCCATTTATTTGATCGTTTGACGAAAATTAAAATAAAAACACCCAAAATGGACTTAAAACCGGCCATAAATGTTTTAAAATGTATTTGACTATTATTTGAAATGTTTGACTGAAGAGATCATACAAATGAAAATTTCGGGTTGTCACATCATCCCCCCGTTAGAGGGAATTTCGTCCCGAAATTAGAGTTCAAGCAACTAAGTTTTTACAACATAACTACGTAAAGAGATGAGGATATTTAAGTTTCATCTAATCCTCGTGCTCCCATGTGAATTCCGGTCCTCGCTTGGCGTTCCAGCGAACCTTCACGATTGGGATACGGCTTTGCTTGGTTCGTTTGACCTCTCGGTCCATGATCTCTACAAGTTCCTCCACGAAGTTGAGGCTCTCGTTGATCTCGATCTCGTCGAGTGGGATTACAAGAGTCTCGTCGGATAGGCACTTTTTCAAGTTCGAAACGTGGAAGGTAGGATGTATGTTACTAAGCTCGTGGGGTAAGTTGAGTTTGTAAGCTACGGGGCCGATTCTAGCGAGAATCTCGAAAGGCCCTATGTATCTTGGATTTAGCTTTCCACGCTTTCCGAAGCGTATCAAGCCTTTCCAGGGTGAGACTTTCAAAAGGACTCGGTCTCCCACCTGGAACTCCAAAGGTTTCCTTCGTTTGTCTGCGTAGCTTTTCTGTCGATCTCTAGAGGCTTTCAATCGTTCACGAATCTGAACGATCTTCTCTGTTGTTTCCCGAATGATTTCCGGACCCGTGAGAGTGCTGTCAGGAACTCGTCCCTTAGCTAACTGAGTGTCACCTACTTCAGCCCAGCACATAGGGGATCTGCACTTCCGGCCATGGAGAGCTTCAAATGGAGCAGCCTTGATGCTCGTGTGATAACTGTTTTTGTATGAGAATTCGACAAGGGGTAAGTGGGTATCCCACGCCTTACCAAAGTCGATCACACAGGCTCGCAGCATATCTTCCAAAGTTTGGATAGTCCTCTCACTTTGTCCGTCGGTCTGTGAATGGTAGGCCGTACTCATGTCCAGCCTCGTTCCTAAGGAGCTTTGTAATGACTGCCAGAACCTCGAAGTGAATCTACTATCTCTATCTGAGATAATAGATATAGGAACACCATGCAGCCGTACTATCTCCCTAATGTATGTTCTTGTGAGCTTCTCCATCTTGTCGGTTTCTTTGATGGGTAGGAAGTGTGCGGACTTGGTCAACCTGTCGACGATGACCCATATGGTATCAAGTGCACCCGCTGTATTGGGTAACTTGGTTATGAAGTCCATAGTGATCCGCTCCCACTTCCACTCAGGTATCTCCGGTTGTTGGAGTAGACCTGACGGTTTCTGGTATTCGACCTTGACCTTCGCGCAAGTAAGGCATTTACTTACGAAGGTAGCAATCTCCGCTTTCATGTTAGGCCACCAGTATGACTTCTTGAGATCCGGATACATCTTATCTGAACCTGGGTGGACGGAATATCGAGTATTATGCGCTTCCTTCATGACTAAGTCTCTGAAGCCACCGTGCTTCGGTGTCCAGATCCGGTCCATGAGATATAAGGCTCCGTCACCCTTGGCTTCCAGGTTCTTATCCATTCTTCGCAGGGATTCTCCCGCTACATTTTCAGGTTTCAAAGCTTCGAGCTGAGCCTCCTTAATTTGTGCGGATAGATGCGAATGGATAGTCATTGTTAGTGACTTGACTCTTCGGCTAGAATATTCTTTTCGACTTAGGGCGTCTGCTACTACGTTGGCTTTACCCGGATGATAATGAATTTCGCATTCGTAGTCATTGAGTAGATCGACCCACCGTCGTTGTCTCATGTTGAGCTCTTTCTGGTTGAAGATGTGTTGGAGGCTTTTGTGGTCGGTATAGATGGTGCTCTTCGTACCATACAGGTAGTGTCTCCATATTTTTAGGGCGAACACAACCGCTCCTAATTCGAGGTCGTGTGTGGTGTAGTTGACCTCCCGTGTCTTCAGCTGTCTTGAGGCATAAGCGATGACCTTTCCTCGTTGCATCAGAACACAGCCGAGGCCTTGGTTAGATGCATCGCAGTATACCACGAAGTCTTCTATCCCTTCGGGGAGGGATAGTATCGGTGCGATGCATAAGGCTCGCTTCAGGGTTTGGAATGCTTTCTCTTGTTTCTCTTCCCAGTCAAAGGCCACGCCTTTCTGGGTCAATGTAGTCAGGGGTTTCGCGATTCGAGAGAAGTTTTGAATGAACCTACGGTAGTAGCCAGCGAGGCCTAAAAATTAACGAATTTCCGTAGGCGTCTTCGGTGCTGACCATTTCTCAATAGCCTTAATTTTGGATGGGTCCACGTGGATTCCCTCCTTGCTAACCACGTGTCCTAAGAATCCGACTCTTCGGATCCAAAATTCGCATTTAGAGAACTTCGCATATAGCTTCTACGATCGTAAAGTTTCCAAGACTTGTCGCAGATGATCGTTATGTTCTTCCTCACTTCGAGAGTAGATAAGTATATCATCAATGAAGACGATGACAAACAGATCCAAGTAAGGACGACATACTCTATTCATCAAGTCCATGAATACTGCGGGCGCATTGGTCAGTCCGAATGGCATCACTACGAACTCGTAGTGTCCGTAACGAGTTCGGAAGGCTGTCTTCGGGACATCCTCCTCAAGCACTCGTAACTGGTGATACCCGGATCTTAGATCAATCTTGGAAAAGTAGCTCGCCCCCTGCAGTTGGTCAAATAAATCGTCTATGCGAGGAAGAGGGTAACAATTCTTGACCGTCAGCTTGTTGAGTTCCCTATAATCGATGCACATACGGAACGATCCGTCTTTCTTCTTTACGAACAAGACCGACGCTCCCCAGGGTGAGAAACTTGGTCTTATAAAGCCCTTGCTGAGCAGTTCGTTAAGTTGACCGGACAATTCTTGCATCTCAGCAGGCGCTAGACGATAGGGCGATTTGGCTATAGGGGTAGCTCCTGGGATTAAGTCGATTCGGAACTCGACTTGTCGTTGCGGAGGTAAACCTGGTAGCTCTTCCGAAAAGATGTCGGGGAAATCGCGTACTACGGGGAAGTCTTTTAGGTCTTTTGTTTTCTGGCTTGTATCGACGACGTGTGCAAGGAATGCACGATGTTCCTTACGCAAGTACTTCTGGGCTTGAATACTTGAGATGATACAGAGGCTCGTACTGGGTTTGTCTCCGTAGATCAACAAGGTTTCGTTATTTGGTAGGTTTAGACGGATTGCTTTGTCGAAACACAGAATATCGGTACGATGGAGACTCAACCATTCCATGCCCACAATGACATCGAAGCTCTTGATTTCTACTGGTATGAGGTCGATTGGAAACGAATGGTTATCTAGCGTGAGGGTACTACCTATGTAGATCTCGTTAGAACTCTCTGTCTTTCCGTTAGCCATTTCTATGACGAAGGTTTCTTTTAGTGGTTGCGGTGATTGTTTAAGTAAGTGTTTAAAGTTTTGGTTTACGAAACTCTTCTCTGCCCCACTATCAAATAGGATACAAGCATAAGAGTTATCGAGAAGGAACGTACCAGTGACTACTGTGGGGTCTGTTACTGCTTCATTGTGGCCAATAGCAAGCAGTCTCCCTGTTCCTCCAGTACTCCCAGCTTTCGGACAGTTCCTTTTGAAGTGCACTACCTCGCCGCACCCGTAGCAGGCCTGGCTTACTCCTGCACTGGGGACCTGGGTGATGGGTTTGGGTTGTGCTCTGCAAAACCGGGGGGTATGGCCCTTCCGGTCGCAATTAGTGTAGTGCATCTCACGGCAGGGGCCGTTATGATGGAAAGAGCACTTAGTGCACTTGGGTAGGTTCCTTGCATATGTTTTGGCTGGTACAGGGGCAGCAGGGGTAGTGGCAGCATGGACAGCCACCGTCTGTTGGTTCTTTGAAGAGGATTGGGCTGATTTACCCTTCTTTCGGTCCCACCGCTTCCTTTTGTTGTCGGATGTCTTGGTCGGTGCAGTGAAAACCGTTGTGGTTGCTGACGGAGTGTAAGGAACTTCATGATCAATCAACCTTTAGGCTAATTCCTTGGCGCTGTCAAAGGTCGTAGGGTGTGATGCTAGAACGTTCCCTCGATACGGGGGCACTAAACCCTAGATGTATCTTTCAATTTTCTTGCCTTCGATGGGGACCATGTTAGGACACAGAGTCACCAGGTCGCAGAACCTGGCTGTATAAGCCACTATGTCGGTCCCCTTCATCTTGAGGTTCTAGAGTTCCTCCTCGAGTTTTTGGATTTCGCTCCTAGGGCAGTACTCCCTTGTCAGAAGGTCTTTCAGTATGTCCCAGCCCATGGCGTTGGCTGTTACCAAAGAGAGTGATTTGACATGGCCATTCCACCATGTCAGGGCCCTTTTAGTGAAGGTGCAAGCAGCGAACTTTATCTTGCTTTCTTCGGGGCACGAGCACATCTCGAAGATGGCTTCAGTTCTTTCGATCCATTGGGACAGTGCAATGATCCCTCCGGTCCTATTGAAGAATGTTGGTTTGCAGTTCATGAAATCCTTATAGGTACACCCCTGTGTACGTGGGTGGATTTCACCATGTCTAGAGTTGGTGCCCATTCCGGCTCCACTTGCATCACCATAATTTATTTGGGCCATAGCTGCGGTCACAGCTACGGTTACAGCTGCCTGAAACATTACCGCATCGAACTGCGGAGGTGGTGGTGGTGGTGGAGTTTGATTTGCAGGCGTGTTTCTGGTTGGACGCTTGCGAGGCGGCATCTTTTACTGAAATTTCATGAAAATGATGACAATAGTAAGTATCGAATGTAAGTATGGTGAGAGTGTTTCATGGACTAAATCACCATAGTCCAATTGTTAGATAGAAGCATAACAACAGAGTAGGGAAATACGAAAGTACAAACTTTCCCATAGGTTAGATAACTGCCAATATTACTGGTATTAATGATGTAAAATGAGTTCAGGAAAAGTGACCTAACAGTAGGTCTTACATCAAACTATAAGGGAAAATGTTGACAGCTTAGAAGTCTAGCTAGAGTACTTTAAAAGTTAGGAGTGTTTACAGACAAGTGCTCTACAGAGCACAGAAAAGATAGGCTATTCCTTAATCAAAAGAGAGAGATTAGTTAACATCATCTACTAGCAATGGGTATCCCTTGGGCGAACCCTCAGTTCTGCCAGTTGACGTACAACTTCCTGAAGATGTCGCTCATGCACCCTCTGACGCACTCAAAGTTCCATGACTTCAGCTCGGGATGCAGCTAGCTGTTGCTGCAGAGCCTCATTGGTCCTCCTAGTCCTATCCATAGCCTCTTTGAGTTGGCGAATGCGGACTGTGTTAAGGCCAGAGTTGGCGTCAATTTCCACTACTCGGTCGATGGCTGCATGACCTTGCTCGACGTTCCTAGCAATCCTTCGGACCATGATGGGCAGGACTCGGTCAGCTGATCCTCCCTCGGTTATATTGTAAAAGCTTCGGTTTCCGTTGAAGGGTAAGGGCTGACCCTGCTCATCACTCCATTGGTTCAAGGTTGTTGCCCACATGGGAGTGGGACCTTGAAATGCCGGATGGGGGTTGAGGTTTGGAGCTACTAGGGGTAGGTTGTTGACTTCTGGTTCGGAGTCGGAGCTATCAGAAAAGCCTTCTGCATGGTGATCATCCAGAGGGATTGGGTGATCATCTTCTGGCTCATCATCAAGCCATCCTCCAATGCCTTGGTTCGGATAGTACGGATCGCCAGGGAGATGAAAGCCAGCCATGCTATCTACGCGAGAATGGGGAAAGAATAGTAAATAGACGTACTAATCTAAGATACTTATAAGATGATCGTTATTAGTTGATTCAATACTTGCATAGTGCATACCAATTACATGCAACCAAAACAGGATAGACCTTCGAATAAGTGACCCTAACTCCAAATCCACAACCAAACAAGGAACAGGAAGTAAAACAAAGATCACAGATTCTAAGTCTATAGCGTCTTAGTCACATGTACCCTTAGTGTATCCACATAACAACTATTGTCCTACTAGTAACGACCTTTTTGGTTCTCACATATATAATTCATGGTAATGCAGAATACTCCTATGGTATTCTTGTTCTAATGCTCTTGTAGTAGTGTTGGTAAGTTTTTAGACTTGTTGCAACACCACAATCATTCTTAGGCACATGGTAGTCACTCCTCAGAAAATATAGTTGATCAGGCTATATCCCCTTAGGTTTGACCATATGTCTCTAAGCCTAATTGTGATGTTCAACAATCGTAATACTTTTGTTCTGTTCTAGTATGATACTGACACTGGTATGGATAAATGTATATATATACTTAGTTAAATATTTTATTATTTAAAAGTATATATTCTTGGTCAGAGCGTTTTATTCCCGATGTGTTTATAGTTCGTATATCTTTTATGGGTTGATATACTTGATTCACTATAAACAATGCTCTGATACCAATCTGTCACACCCCAAAACCGGAACGGCGGAATACGTTCTGGGGTGGAGGACGTCATGTACAGTATCATAACAATGCATAATAGTAAAGACAAGCAACAACATCCATTGCATTAATATAATAATTGTAATACAAGCGTGTTCTGTACAGTTTGTAAGACACCAAAAGTATAATCAAAATAAAAGATGAGTCTTGCATGTGCTCCATCTTCTCAAAAGCTTCATCTGTACCCGTCTACTGATGACTTGAGAATACAAATTATTTTGAAAGAGTTTATCAACATAAAGCTGGTGAGTTCATAAGTATTTAGTGTCATTGCTTGTATAAAAATGTTTACAACGATGTAGTATAATAGCTAATATCAATGTTTGAAAATAGTATACTCCCTAGAAAATCCTATATTTTCCAGTAAAAGTAGTCTTCTACCAAGACCCGTTTGTTTGCATGTTTGATCCTTTGAAAATGTAAAAGTTTTCCCCAGTGAAACTATCAGTAAGAAAATGTAGTTTTAGACTTTATTCATGTAAAGTAATTGGAAGAATAAGGTTTTACCCCAGTAGTGGCACTGCCGGCTAAATGTAATAAAATGCAGACTCCAGGTAGTATTAAATGTACAATACACCTCGGGGAGCCTGTTTGGCCTTTAATTCTTAATGTGTAATTAAAGGTTTGAATGTGAACTCGTATGTAACCATGCTGATTGACGATCGAATAACTGATGACCCTCCGAGTCATATGTAGTGATGTGACATTTTGTCACCCCTTGGCTTTTCGGCTGGGACCGTAGCTAGCAGTCGGGATGTGGGAGTGTCTGTCCCGTATAGATCTATACACACAATGCCCGCTCTCCCTCCAGGAGACTCTGGTTACACGGTGATACCACTGTGAAGTGTCGTATCGAGAAGTAGTATGTCCCATTCTAATTATAGTATATTCTCTTGTATATTGTATAATGTATTTTCTGGTATAATGTATAGAGTGTTCTGTTGTATAGTATATAGTATTCTCTTTGTATAGTATTGAGCATGTATTGACTCATAACTGTACTGACTCTAGTAGGTGTCATTGTGATAGTAGTAATGAGTAGTAATCCTTAACTATACCTATTATAGTTAAATAGTGATGTTGGTTGCATGCCTTTGATACACAAAGGTACTGAACTGAAGTGAAGAGTTTTATATCCAACACAAATATATATGATATATAACTAAGAATTCAACGACAATCTGACAAATAACAAAAATACCCTAAGTCCACAACCAAACAAGGAACAGGAAATAAGGCGAGCTATCAGTCCTAAGTCCTTCAAGTCTTACTTATATAAATATATTAGTATAGATATGGGTTTGAAAATAAAGCAAGTTTAAAAGAGTTTGAAAACAGTTTTGGCATTTAAAGAGTTTGATAAAAGGTTTGAAACACTTGAAAATCCAAAGTTTGATGGTAATTTGAAACCAGTAGCAAAATCTTGTAGTCTGTTCTAGTTATTAATCACATGTGATTGGTACAATAACTATAACAGTTCAACTTGTATCCCCCCCATAAAAGCATTTAAAATCATTTAAAAGGTTGATTTAGGGGTATGAACTCACCTGTAGTGAGTGGATTGGATGGAAGTGCCGGGTAGGATGCTAGGTGTCAAGTGAGGACTTGAACACACACACTGATCCTATGTAACATGTAGTGATACATAAATGTATCTAACTAGTTATTTAATAACTAAATAATCAAGAAAGACACTCTAATATATGGAAACACTTAGTTTCAAGTGCTAGGAGTGCTAAAGGGTTGTATCTAAGGAGAGTATGGCCTCACATTGGAGTTTAGTCCTCAAATGGTAACCCTATATGTGTTTACGGTTTCTGGACCATTTCCCCCATGAGTTTACGGCCGTAAACTCATGGTAATGGTGAATTTGAGTGTTTTAAGGTCTTATACCTCACAAAGAAGTGTTCTAGGTTTGCATCAAAGGCTTGGGAAGTGATTAGGGCTCGAAATGGCTCACTTTTGGAGTTTACGGTACTTTGAGAGTTTACGGTCGTAAACACTTGGGTTTACGGTCGTAAACCCATGAGTTTACGGCCGTAAACTCATATTTTCCCTAACCATATCGTGTTTTGGTGTTTCTGGGTCATGCATGCGAGGTTCTAGTCTTTTATCCAAGCTATAGAAGGTGTTAGGGGCATCTAAACACCACTTGGTGGTGTTTACTGTTCAAGGATCTCCCTTGACCGTAAACACATATGTTCTTGAGGATTTTGATGTTCTTCCCATGGATTAACAAGTATACTAAGCAAATAACTGGCTAGGAAGAGTATACTTACTTATATGAAGCTTGGAAGAGTGTTTAGGACCCAAAAACACTAGTGTGTGTTCTTGGTGTTTTGAAGAACACTTGAAGATCTAAGTAAAAATGAAGAATCCATGGATGAAATGATGTATAATCACTAGATTAACTGTTGCATGTTCGAATCTAGGAAGTAAATACTTACATTTTGGAGGATTTGAAGAGATGATCTTATGATAGTTGAGAGAAAAGTTAGGTGTTCTTGAAGTTGGAAGTGTAAAATGAAGGAGTGGGGAGTAAACTCATGCTATATGCATGAGTTCAAGATGAAGCGGAGTTTACGGCCCAAACTCCTCTTGTTTGGCCGTAAACACCACACTAAGGTGTTGGTTGTTTTATTGTTACACATTGCTCCTAGAAAACACTTCCATTTATTTGATCGTTTGACGAAAATTAAAATAAAAAGACCCAAATGGACTTAAAACCGGCCAAAAATGTTTTAAAATGTATTTGACTATTATTTGAAATGTTTGACTGAAGAGATCATACAAATGAAAATTTCGGGTTATCACAGAATTGGGGATACTGTTGTAACGAGATAAACATCATCGAATTTATTATTAATGAAATTACCATTATTTGTGACACTACAATTACAAATTTACAATAATAGCAAGTCATGGAATGGAAATCAGAACATTTAATCGTTGTAGCTTAATGAAAAACCTGTTAATAAGAAAGTAAAGTCTACCTCTGTTGCAGGAAAACAAAAAGTAATTCAAAGGCATCATTTGGGAGTGTCAGACCAAGCTCTTCTTAAAGCTCTCTCCTGGAAACAATAAACATATAACAATGAATTAATTACTTATATCCATGATTAGATCCAAAATTTTCTTCCATGAGAGTTCAGTAATTTACCTAACAGTGATAAGGGATGAAACCCCAGCAGATATATGACCATCACTAGAGATATCCCATAATCCAGGCCATGAATCCTTGCAATCAGCTCGTCGTTGTAGAAGAAGTTCTTGTGTACTTTCAGCAAAAATCCACACATGAACAGCTCGGTGATAATCCCCATCTCTGTGAACAGCTCCTCTATACAAGGTAGATTAAACAGTAATTGTGACTTAGAGGGATGGCTGGGTGATTTCAAATTAATCTCAACATCTGATTATTTTGACCTTAGCTAATCAACAATCCGTATCATAATCAGTTTCCCGAACACTCTAACATTGATATTGAACTTCAAATCACAATAATAAGTTTAGAGTTTTGACACGTATCCAAACACCCCCTGGGAGTTCTAGTATGATCAGGAAAGCCCTAGAAACATATATTAAAGAACCCTTTCAAATGTAGTCCAACTAGAAGATGAAAACGGTTATGAAATCAAACAACTGTAGAGAAGAAATATGTAATCTGACCTGGGTTTGGATACGACGCGGTGTTTGCATACGACGGTTTCTGCAACTGCGAAGCAAACACCAGTAGCATTAGTGATTGTAGAACATGAAATGGCTTTGAACATGAAATAGAATAACACAGGTGTGTATCAAGATTAGATTTAGGTCACAATCTCAATGACTACGAACAACTTTTGAAGACATGCTTCAAATTAAGAAGCAGTATATGTGGTCATCAAATGATAATGAAAAAGTCAACCTCCCAACATAATTGGGAACTAGATTATACTTTTGAACACCATTTAGTGATAGAATCAATATCATAAGTATTCAATTTTACCACCGAAGTCAAAATTAGATCCATATTAGATGCATAAACACTTAAAAGAATTAGACATTGCTGTGTAGATGATGCAAAAAAACAGATTGCAAACAATCGATCGATTAGTGGAGATCTAGTAGAGAATAGAGAGGACTTACTTTGGTATCGAGCATAACTGCATAGAGAATACCGGCGTTATCCATGGCAGTTTGGAGATTATCAAGCGTTTCCTGATGATACTCATAAGATCCATGCGAGGAATCGATTCCAATTGCCAGATCAACGACGACAAAAGATAACGACGATGAGGAAGAACATGAGCGAGGGTCGTCTTTGGAGGCGATGTGACGGTAGGAGGTGGGATGTGTGTATGTGTGTGTGAGAGAGAGAGAGAGAGAGAGATAGAGAGATGGACGAGGTTTACCTGATTCAGGGTAATTCATCACTAAAATGCCCCTGAATCATTTAATTATCAATGCCCCCGTGTTATTTTTTTTTCAAGTATTTACAAAAATGCCACAAATGATCCTAGTCTTCTATTATTTTGATCTAACGGCCCTGGTTTGGTTCTCGGGTTCTCGGGAAACTTTGTGGTATATTAATATATATATATATATATATATTTATATATATAGAGCAAGGATCATTTGAGAACTCAAAGTTTAATGAGAACCCAAGAACTAAACAATGATCGTTAGATTAAAATAATAGAGGGTTAGGATGCTTTGTGATATATTTGTAAATATGTGAAAATAAAAATGGATGGGGGCATCTTATTAAAAAGTATCAGGGGTATTTTTGGGACAGTGTAATTGATTCCCCCTTTTCAGATTTAATCACGTTAACTTTGCCCCTATCTCTCTCTCTCTTCATCCTGCCTCTCTCTGTCTCTCTACACCTACATCACGTCTTCATCGTTGATTGTTGGATGAAGCCACCGTTTGAAATCCATGGCCGCCTCCGATAATCGTCACCCCCATCAATTGATCGACTTCCTCATCGTCTCCCCCACCTCTTTCTCCCTCACAAACACAAACACACACACACACACACACATCTTTATGCCTTCGAGAAAGCGATTCATTTGATCAGGATAACATCAGAGAGAATCGAGTACCCCGATCTTCCCTTAAAACAACATCACCACCATCGTCTCCTCCTAAACCTACACCATATCCGCCTCCATTAAAACCTACACTGTAATCACCTCCCGTAATAGATCTTATTGCGTTCGTATCTGGCTATCGATGAAGTCTGAGAAGGAGTTAAATGTCTTCACTCATCGTCTTCATATTGATGAATCAAGGTTTGCAGACTTCTCTATAAAAACGAAACGAAATTCGCATCTCCACTGTATTTCGGACGATCGATCGAGTATTTGATTAGAGAAGCTTCCATTGCTAAATCGGCCTCTGATTAGAGAAGACGATCTTATGCCGATCAAGTATTTGATTGTACAAGCATCTATTGCCAAATCGACCTAACCGGATCTGTACCACATATAACCACCAATAAATCGAAATGAAAACTCCGACAATCAAGTGCCTACAACTACAATCAGGTAAATCATTAATCTCATTTTCTGAATGTTTATTTCAATATTTATGTTCTTCTCATAAGTTAAAGGTTTCTTTGACTGACCAGATAAGGTTTTATTACAGATAAGGTTGTTAACCAATCATTTTTAGGATCCACCTTATCAAACATGCTGTTAGTTATTGGTTGTGCTTTTTTACTAGTGGCACTGTGCATCATCCAACAGTTCAACGTTTCAACCAGGCAATTCACCATTTTGGAATCTGATTCCATTCCTTTGTATGGTGGAATTTAGATCTCTGGAATCACTCATTTAGTCATTTGTATGGTCGTATATATGAATGCACTTAGCAGTTCTTATGGTAACCTGAAGAGTTGAAGCTTTTAGATCGTGTGTTTCAGCTTATACGAGAACATAACAAAGATGATTGTTAACTGTAGATTATAAGTTCCAAAGTTAACATTGTAGTGAAGGTATCCGATTATTTTGAATGTTTAGATTTTGATGTATGCTTTTGTTCTTTTCTTTGGCCCTGATTACAAATGTATATTTTTCAATTTATTACACGATACATAAGCAAATGATTATGTTTAGATTTTGAGTGACCAGCATTTCCCCCCGCCAAGAATATGTTAAGAATACTGCAAACTGAAATACTAAAAATGCCCTTTTGGTCATTTAAACTCATATTACAGTAAATCAGGAACATGACATGCAAAAAAATTCAAACTCAATTACAATCTCATTAAATCAAGAACATAATCTGTTGATTTTTGTCTCTGTTGACTAGTCAAAGTCAAATTCAAAGTTATAATGATGATTATATTGAAAACTGTAGTCATGCAATGGGAGATGTGCAGTTGGATATTTTGATGAGAGTGTGAATTTCCTTTCGAAAGTGGGAACAGATGATCTAGAGGTACAAACAATTCTTGAATCTTTTTTTTAATGAAGGTAAAATTACGTTTATAACCTTAGTTGAATATATATATGTAATGCAGGTTACACATAAGCTTTCGGTTTCTTTGAATAAAATTGGGGATCTGAAATATTATGAAGGTGATTTGAAAGCTGCAAGGGATCATTACTTTCGGGCTCTTGATGTTCGTAGAAATGCTATAAAAGATTCTTCAAAAGCTCCATCACAGGTTTTTTTATACATTAGATATGAAAATATACAAATTTATATAATATTTGATATGTGTGATTTGATCTTATGATTCCATTCCGTTTGTTGATTCCGATTCCAGGTTCTAGATGTGGGTGTGTCCCTTGCGAAAGTCGTTGATGTGGATAGAAATCTTGATGCTGAGGATACAGCAATTGAAGGGTTTCAAGAAGCCATAAATTTGCTGGAATCTTTGAATATAAAGTCTGAAGAAACTGCACTGGAACAACGGGTAAGATGTTTCTTTTTAATTTAATGGACAATATTTTAAATTATATGAAAGATTTATAGGGTTACCAGGTAAGATTTTTAAAATTTTAAATTATATGATATTTCATACTTTTCCTTTTCCTTTTCCTTTTTTATTATTAATTATACTTTGCAACTGCAACACCTAAGGAGTTATTTAGTGAGATTATGCTAAAGTATTGATTGTTGCGGGCCATTCACTTTGGTATGTACCTCGTTGTATTACACATTAAGGGTAATGTTTGCATATTATCTATCTTAATATATACATATTTCAAAAATTTCTCACTTGCAAACATATATCTTTTTCCTTTTTTTTTAATTGTAACAGGTTCTTCCTATCATGATTGATGTTGGAACCAACAATGACAACCTTCTAGAAAATCCCTTGTGTAACTTTTTTTCTTCTCTTCTTGATTTTTTTTCGAACCTTATTAAGTAAATTACATTTGATTCACATGTGAATCACATATGAATCACATGTGATACACATGTAATTAACATATGAATTACATGCAAATCACATGTTATTCACATGTAAATCACATGTTATTCACATATGAATTACATATGATTCACATGTAAATCACATGTTATTCACATGTAAATCACATGTTATTCACATATGAATCACATGTAAATCATTTATGAATTAGATATGATTCACATGTAAATCACATGTTATTTACATGTAAATCACATGTTATTCACATATGAATTACATGTGATTCACATGTAAATCACATGTTATTCACATATGAATCAGATATAATTCATATATTAATTAGATGTGATTCTCATGTAATTCACATATGAATTACATGTGAATCACATGTAAATCACATATGAATTACATATGATTCACATGTAAATCACATATGTATTTTTATGAGTGTTTTTGCATCAACCGATTTTTTTTTTAATTTTTCTTGTAGATTTGAAAGAAATTGTGGTGAATATTGAAGATGTGATAAATGATAAATTGAAGAAAATATGGAAATATTGACACGAAGACATGAATACGCTTTGAAATTTGTAGCATTTTTTATTTTTTATATTTTATTTTGTATCGAATAAAATACTTGTAGTATTATGTTTATAGATTAATTAATAAATATGAGATTTGTTGTGATTTACGTACGAATAGTATAGTATAAGAAATGTACATATGTGCATTTGAAAAAATATGCACATATGCACCTAAAAATTAACTTTTTTAAAAAAATGCAGTTTTCTTTTAAAAAATTGCATTTTTTTTAAATACAGTTTTTTCTGAAAAAAATGTAACTTTCTTTAAAAAAACTTACAGTTTTTTTGAAAAAATTGCAGTTTTTTTTTGAAAAAAATGCAGGTTTTTTTGAAAAAAAAATGCAGTTTTTTTAAAAAAATTGCAGCTTTTTGGAAAAATTGCATTTTTTTAAAAAAAATTACAGTTTTTTGGAAAAATTGCATTTTTTTAAAAAAAATATTTTTTCAATTTTTTTTTCAAAAATTCATGTTTTCTAAAAAAATTAAAAAATCTGCATTTTAAAAAAAAAAAAAACGAAAAATACTATTTTTAAAAAAATATGAAAATTTGATTTATGATGTAAGTTTTTAGACATTTATATTAATATGTTAAATAACACAAAAAAATTAAACATTAAATAAGATTGGTAAGATAACGATTATGTCTTTAATGAATTACTTTTGATCCAACGCTCCACTTTTAGTTCTCGGGTTCTCGGGAAATTATGAGTTCTCAACCGATATCAACCCTATATATATATATATATATATATATATATATATATATATATATATATATATATATATATATATATATATATATATATATATATATATATAGGTTTAGGTTCTATGGAAAACAAAAAACCTTAAAAAAAACCCTAAAAATCATAAAAATGCATAAAAAAAACTTAGAGATCACAACACTTTTTTTTGAATTTTTTTATGAAAAAATCGCATGTTTTTAAATAAATTCGCTGATTTTTTTTTGAAAATCCTTTTTTTTAATTTAAAAAAAAACAAAACCTGATTTTTTATTTTTTTTTCAGCGAATTTATTAAAAAACCTCCGATTTTTTTATAAAAAAAATTAAAAAAAAGTTTTGTAATATCTAAGTATTTTTTTATGCATTTTTATGATTTTTAGGGTTTTTTTGTTTTCCAAGTAAACCTTCCCCATATATATATATATATATATATATATATATATATATATATATATATATATATATATATATAGGTTGAAGTTCATTTGAGACCATACTAATTTTGTGAGACCAAATCTAAAAATAATTTAAAATGCAAACTAAAAGGAAAAATCCGAAAATTCTTTTTTTAATTATTATTTTCGTCACTTTAATTACCTAAAAAAAATTAAAAATAAATAAAAAAATTACCGTTTTTTTTCGTGAAATATTCTAATAGAATATTAC
Source organism: Lactuca virosa (assembly GCF_052849685.1). Lineage (NCBI taxonomy): Eukaryota > Viridiplantae > Streptophyta > Magnoliopsida > Asterales > Asteraceae > Lactuca > Lactuca virosa. The sequence goes on from NC_136427.1 coordinate 47,932,310, forward strand.
ACTATAAATATTCTAATGTGATTTTTAGAATGTTAGAATATTCTGCTAGATTTGTCAGACATGTAGAATATTCTTATATTTTACTAGAATATGTAAAAAAATATATTTTTATTTATTTAGTTTTTTTTTTGGTATTTTTTTAATTTTTTTTTGGAAAATATAAATTCCGAAAATAATATTTGAATTTTTTTTTCGAAATCTTTCAATTATTTTGCATTGTAAAATTTTTTTTATCTACCAAATGAGTGGTTAGGATTGCGTCTCACGGTCTCACAAAATTAGGCCGTTTCACATTAACCTAACCATATATATATATATATATATATATATATATATATATATATATATATATATATATATATATATATATATATATATATATATATATATATATATATATATATATATATATATATATATAGGGTGAGGTTCAATAGAAAAGCATAATTAACCAAGGAACCAAAAACCCATCTTTTTTTCAACTTTTAGAACTTATTTTCTATAAAAAAAAACTAAAAATACAAATATTCATAACTTTTTATCATTTTTACAATGATATCGAATTCGATAAATTTTTTTTTCCCGTCAAATACACAATGTGAATTTTTTAAGATTCATAATGTGAATCTAAATTCACATGGTGAATCTGAAAAATATATTTAACATTCACAATGCTAATTTATGAATTTAGATATTTTTAGTTTTTTTTTTCGATAAAGAATAAGCTTTAAAACTTGAAAAAAATATTTGGCTCCTTGAAGACCCAATAATTATGGTTCTCTATTGAACTTTTCCCTATATATATATATATATATATATATATATATATATATATATATATATATATATATATATATATATATGAGACGGTTCACTTGAGATTAAAAAGAAAAATATAGATCTTAAGATTCAACATCAACCACGTATTTCTCATTTGTCGCTCTAACACTCCAGCGTACCGGCAACAACGGAGTATGTCTAATCATAAATGATTATATAGCAGAAAGGTATAATCATATATGATTATACATGTTTATGTGTATATGGCTAATCATAAATGATTATATATATATATATATATATATATATATATATATATATATATATATATATATGATTTTAACAGTTGGTGACAGAAGAGGTGGTTTGGCAGAGGTGGCGGTGGTATAAGTGACTGAGGTGACTGTGGTGGGGTTGGCTGGTGTCAGAGGTAGTGGTATTGGTGGCGGCAGTGGCGTTTGTAGTGGTGGGGATGGTGGCGGAGGAGAAACGAATGGGCGGCGTAATATAATCATTTATAATTATAATAGGTATGTCGTGCCGGTACGCCGGAGGGTTAGAGCGGCAGACATGGAATATGTGGCTAATGTTGAATATTAAGATCTCTATTTTATTTTTAATCTCAACGGAACCTATATATATATATATATATATATATATATATATATATATATATAATCAATTGAGAAAATAAAAAATGTTGAGAATTGGAGAATCATTGTCGGTCACTTATTTATTTTTGCCGCAAAACACTCCATCGTACCAATGGAAAAGGGAAATGAATAACATGTGTTTTCAAATAAAACGTGTTTATTTAAACTATGTAATCATTAACTTAATATATATAAAAACATAGTTTTTTTTTTTAGTTTTTAAGGAGTTATTTTTTATCGACAAACAATTTTTAATATATCAAAATTTATAATTTTTTATTCTCCATAAATAGACATATATATTGACATAGTTTTAAGATAATATATATATATATATATATATATATATATATATATATATATATATATATATATATATATATATATTATAGTTTTAGCTCGCATTATTCTTAAGTGAATAAAAATGCATCAGAATTTTATTACAATAATTCGTTATTCACTTATGAATAAAAATATGTTTATTTTGTTGGGTTTAGGTCATTTTTGGTCACTTAACTTTTGGTTTTGTGCTCATTTGGTCACTTAACTCTTTTTAAGTTTTAAAAGGTCATAAAACTTTTGGCTTTGTGCTCATTTAGTCACTTAACTTTTGTTTTGGTCACATTTGGTCACCAAACTTTTAAAATTGTGCTCATTTAGTCACTAAACTTTTAAAAAAATTTAAAAGTTTAGTGACTAAATGAGCATAATTTTAAAAGTTAGGTAACTAAATGAGCACAAATCTAAAAGTTAGGTGACTAAATATGACCAAACCAAAAGTTAAGTGACTAAATGAGCACAAAATCAAAAGTTTGATGACGTTTTAAAACTTAAAAATAGTTAAGTGACCAAATAAGCACAAAACCAAAACTTACGTGACCAAAAATGACCTAAACCCTTATTTTTTTATAGTATCATTGATATATTAATATAACATGTAATAAACTTTTTACAGATTACATCAGCTCTCGTCACATGTTATATTCACATATAAATAAAATGTGTATTAGCTCTACATACAAGTTATGTTTATATATGAATAACATAATTATCAAAATTTTGTTACAATTCATTTGTTATTCTTATATGAACAACTAATTCAGATTTTCTAAATACTTCGTCTTTTATTAACATACTACTTATACATATATGAATAGCAAATGAACTGTAATAAAAATCTTATAACTATTTTATTCATATATGAATATAACATATGGTGAGAGCTAATACACGTTTTACTCATATATGAATATAAAATGTGACGAAAGATAATGTAAAAAAAATATATTAGATAAAAAAACCTTTATTATGTGTTATATTCATTAATTAATGATACTTAAACCGTAAATAGAATTAAGCATACGTTTTATTCATAAGTGAATCACGAATGTACTATATCAATATGGATGTCTATTCATAAAGAACAAAAAATTATGAATTTTAATATATTTAAAATAATTTTTCGATAAAAATAGCTTCTTAAAAATTAAAGAAAAAAAACTATGTTTTTGTATATATTAAGGTAATGATTAACATAGTTTAACGAAACATGTTTGGATTGAAAAACACACGTGTATCCATTGTCCATTTCCGTCGGTACACCTGTGACAACCCGATATTTCAAGTCAATATAATGACCTAAAGTCAAGTATGGTAATCTATTTTGATATAATAAATATAGCGACAAAAATGAAATGTTCAGAAGTCTCAATTGGGTTGCATAAAATGATAGATATCGTGTCAAGGTTTTCAGAAATATAAAGAACACTCAAATCCGAGTTATAACGAAGAAGATTTGACCAATCAAAGATCCGCGTCAAAACCGGTAAAACACTGTTAAGCGTAAAAAGCAAAATCTCAATAAAATACTTTTTGTTATTAGGTATCTAAATGAAAGTCGTAGATCTCATTAAACCGTAAACATACATAAAAAGAACGTCCAAATCTGACTTCGTATGAGGAAGTTATGATTTTTCTAAGTTTCGGATATAACAGTAGACAACTAAAAACTCGAAATAGAGATCGAGCGACTTTTGGCCGAAATAATCTAAACGAGAATCGAAGATCTCGTCAATAGTAGTACAACGGTAAAAAGACAGACGAAAACGGACAATCGGATGAAGAAGTTATGGATTTTTGACGGAGTTTTCCTGTCCCGACCTACTAAAAATAAATATAATAAAATTTAAATTCAAAATTAGCTGACGAAGTCTAAACGAGAGTTGTAGAGCATAATCTCACCTTCGCGTCAATATAAAGAACGTCGAAAACGGAGTTCGTATGCGAAAGTTATGAATTTTTGAAGTTCGGGGCGCGAACCCCAACACTGTGTCAGAGTTCACGACGTGAAAAAGAGGTTCACGACATGAACTCAGTGCTGACGACTTCTGGAGCCTGATAGACTGCTGTCGCGATGACGCACCGGATGACTACTGAACTCATGATGTGAATATGTGAAATTCACGACGTGAGACCCCAAAAATGACCCTATAAATAGAAAACGAAGGTCTTGGGTTTAGGCTGCTCATTTCTTTTCTTCTGGCCACTTTTACTATGCTTTTAGCATCCCGAGACTACCCCGACGCCCCAGTTACGCGTCCAGATCCCGACGAAGGCTCGTAGTCCCGAAGTTCCCGAGAAAAACATTCTTTCCAGTCGAAATTCTGCCCGCGTGAAGCTCGTTTCTTCGCCAGAAACCCGTGGTTACGTCAAGAAAGATCATTCCTAGAAACGACACACTGCCCGAGTCACCACTTATCAAGTGAGTTCATACCCCTTATTTTCACGTCTTTTCTATGTTTTAGGGGGGGGGGGGGGGGAAATACAAGTGAAACACAAGAAAAACTTACGTTGAAATACTTATAAGTTCAAATGTTTTACCTACATCTTATGTATAAATGTTAAATACATAAAATAACACTACTAAAGTTAAAGACTACTTTTCATGCAAGGTTGGTAATACACCAAGGTTTTTCATCCTAACGAAACACCCTTTTTAAAACTATAATAGGTATAGTTACGAGATATTCATGATATTTTTACATACTATAAAAAAAAGAGGAAATACTTATATTCACAAGGAAAATGGACTTTTCATACGTAAACCTGTGATACCAAATTTTGTGAGATATCTGAATTCATCGAACCGTTCAGTTCGCAGATTAAGTCCTGCTTTATAAGCCATAATCTCCTGTAGGGGGAGCGTGATATTTGTGTATAGATCTATATGGGACTAACAATCCCGCACCTAAACTTTTAGCTACAGTTAGACCGGCAGGTCTGGGGTGACAAACATCATATCATTCCAACACCTGAACAACGTTGTTACAGGCAGTCTGGGTCAATAGCACGGTTATAAAAAAAACTCACATGGGGTATTAATACATCTCGGTTTACGGGGCTGTTAAACGCCTTAGTGATTATATATATACTTATATAAATCTACTTATACTAATTGAAGTATGGAAAACACTTATACATTCAGTCTTTTGGAACTTTTTCAAACTACCACACATACATGGAAAATATTGGATTTTCTAGGAACAAACTCTGTTATTTTACACTGAAAATGATACTATTCTTATACAAAACCGCTTATGAACTCACCAACTTAATTGTTGACACTTTTTCAAAACTACTTGTATTTCTCAGCGATTCAGTAATACAGGTAAATCATCAGCTTTTGGGGAAGGGACGTTAAGACGTCAGTCTTAAAACTTATTAAATCATCATATTGTAATTTATTTTTGAGACATGTATTGTATTTCAACAATGTAACTTTTAAGTTATATTTATGATGGTTGTGTTTACTTTCTTTACAAATATTCAACTATTATGATACTACGTGAAGTCACCCGCCCCCGAATGTTTCCGCCATTCTGGTTTGGGGGTGTGACAGATTGGTATCAGAGCATTGTTTATAGTGAACTAAGTATATCGAACCACATAAGATATACAAACTATAAATGCAAAGGGACTAAAACCCTCTGACAAAACGTTTTCACAAACTATACTTTTAAGAAAATAAAATGCAAGTTTTATAAAAGTATAAGTACATGCATGCATCGGTCTAGTATCATAGCCAAGATTTTACAAAAGTATTAAGGCAAGTTGAGACGTTACGATTAGGCATCGGGGTATGTAATCAGATCGAGAATAAATATAGCCTGATCAACTATATTTATGCGAGATATGACGAACGTATGTCGGGGAATGGTCGTAGTGAGAAACAAGTTAAAAACTTACCAAAGAAAATACTAGAATCAAACTTACAAATTTAAAATACTATAGGAGTATTTTATGGTATTATAAGAACTGAAATAAACGTGTGAACCTCGATATTTTGTTAGATCTAGAAATCGTCAAATAAATAAAATCTTACCCATAAAAACTAAAAACCTTTACTGGCAGGTCTATGATTCCGGAGTGTATACTTCCAAGGTTTTATATAATTGAGATTTTATAGACTTAGAATTTGTGATCTATGCTTCACTACCTGTTCCTTGTTTGGTTGTGGTTTTGGAGTAGTATCACTTATTCGAAGGTCTATTTAATCTTAAATTATATACAACTTATATACATTACTCGGTTATAGGAGGACCCAGTAAGGATCGCCCCATAATGTTACCCTTAATCTCATAGATTCGTTAGACACTTCCATTCTCGCACGAAAAACCCAGATAGGTGTAACCACTCCATCATAGCTGTCAGTAGAGGAGACAAGGAGAAACAAGGAGAGATTTCCAAGAAGTGATCAGCCAGAGAAACTAAAACATCTTACGCGTCACACTAATGAATAATTACAGTTACTAATTATATTAGATAATTCTTATATCCCTATTCTCGCTTAGATAACAATGGCTGGATTCCATTCTCCCAGAGATCCGTACTTTCCTAATCAAGGGAATGCTGGTTGGCTTAGTGCCGAACCAGAAGTTGAGCCTGTAATTCCCCAAGACGATGATTTTGCTGAAGACTTTCTCGAAGACGACGATTCCGGATCAGAAGCGTACAATCCACCTCCAGTTACTCAGAACCCTAACCCTCATCAGAACTTTCAAGGCCCGACGCCTCTGTGGGCCATAAGCCTAGACAAGTGGAGTCATGAACAAGGTCAAAATTTCCCCTACCAAGGAGACCGAAGCTTCTACAATCTAGAAGCCGGAGGTTCCGCAGATAGAGCACCTCCCGTGCTGGTTCGTCGTGTTTCTCACAACACGGAACAGGGAAGAGCTATTATCGACCGAGTGGTACAGATTGAGGCTACCACTGGTGTCGATGTTGTTCGTCTTCGCAACCTGGAAGACAATCATAACGCTACAAGGGATCGTACCAACTTCTTACAGGGAGAACTGGCGGCTTCGCAAGCCAAAGTGCAACGATTACGAGAACATCATGTTGTACAAGATGGGCGTATATTCGAAAGAGAACGCCAGTTAGCCAAATCCAGGGCCGGATCTAGTAAGAAGTAGATCATACTCTACTCGCCCTCTGTTTATCTCTTGGTTATAGTCTAAGTCTTCGGAGATGTCTTAAAGTTATTTTTCATGCTTTTTCAGTTCGACCGCGAAAATCCATTTTCGGTAGGTCATTTTAATGTCGATGATTTTCCCAGAATTGTGGTGTATTGTAGACCTGTTTAAGGTCACGTTTTCCAAACTCTATGTACTTAATACACCTATACAATCGACATTTACTTCTTACATTTTGAAAAAAAAATAACCACTCAATTTCACATTATTTTGTTACAAGTCATACTTATATTGAACTTCTAATTCCAAACAAGATCCCTATCGAACTAAGTGTTTTGGTTATGAGATATCAAATTCATGTTCGCTCTTGATATCTTGCAATCGTTTCATCTTTTAGTCTTTATAGTAAAAGATGCCTCCGCTTAAAACCAGAACCAACTTAAGATGTTAACGTCAATATTTTGTCTTAATAACTTAAATGCTTTCATAGTACTATAGAAACGTAGCAGATATGTAGGTCGAATCATCGAGAACAGTATAACAAAACGAAAAACTTACATTCACATGAACATCCGGGATTCGAACTCTTCGTTATGAAGTAATGGATATCAGTGTAAGAATCGGGAGTAAGACGGCACAGAAATTTAATATACCTACGAAGGAGAAGGACACCCTATAAATACCCGGAGAGAACAAATCATTTTTACCTAGAATAGAATGGAGAACGGAGGAGAACCACACGTGTTACATGCGAAGTGTTTGAGTGCCTTTTTCGTCACAGTAATAACTAATAAATAATGTAACCTAGTGAGTTAATGAATACATTACTCACATTAGGTTTCGAACTTATCGTCTTTTCCTGTATTGGCTAATAACAATGATTCGGATCACGAAATCTCAATCAAGAGTGATTACTCCTCAAATTCATTAGTCGATTTATTGTAGACTCTATTATGAATTACTTTCAAATCTTTTCGAAAACTGGATCATAGTATCCACCAACCAAAGATAACTTCGTTCGAATGACACTCGTTTGGTAACCATTCTAGAAACTTCATTCTACTCTTTTACCAGGACTGCATCATAGGGATGTAGGTCGAATCTTTGAGATCAGTATGACGAAATGAAAAATTTATATTAGGATAAATTATTGGAATACATCTAAAGCAGACCATAATCGCTCACGAGCTCATTTTCTCATCTTGTAACAGAATCATGCCTACGAAGAAACGTAACCAACCCTCCGATAAAACACCAATCCTTCAGATAGATGCGGCTACGTTTCAAGCTGCAGTCACCTCAGCCGTAGCAGCTGTCATGGCTCACCTTAATGCTAACAACACAAATGTTAGTAGAAATGCGATCGACAATCCCGATCGTGGTGATAATCAATTTCAACAACAAGTGCCTACTTGTAAAGACACTCCGAACCTCAAACCCAATTTTCTGAAACGAAAGTTCGAGAACAAGAAAGGGAGTTGTTCAACTCAAGGACCTACAAAAGGGCAACAAGCTGGGGTAGTCAATACCCTCGTCAGCCCTGCTATCCCAACGCCGACCACACCGTACTTAGGAAACCTCCCACACTGCAGCAAGTGCAACTACCATCATCATGGAGTCTGCCGGGTACTGCATTGCAATAGATGCAACATGAAGGGGCACACCGCCCGTTTCTGTATGACTCCGGTCAAATTCATCACTTCAACTTCCAACGTTGGAACAAGTCCAATATGTTATCTTTGTGGTGAGAAAGGACATTGCAAGAGGGACTGTCCAACAGAGAAGAACGACGGGGGAGCAGGAGGAATTTGACCCCAGAGAATGGGGAAACATAAAAGAACCCTGCTATATTTTGGTACGCTTCCAAACCCCAATAATCTATTTATCATTATAATTACTCTCTCATTCGAACCAAAACACAACATTCATATAAAGCTGAGAACTCTATCAGGTAAGCTATGATGGCTTAGTGTATACGTTAGGGTCATTTATAATTAAGATTTGTAGATTTAAGGTGAGTAATCCCGCCTCATTTCCTGTTCCTTGTTTGGTTGTGGATTTAGGACAGGGTTGCTCAGTCAACTGTCTTACCAATCTTAATTATACATGACTTGTGTACACCAAGCAATGATAGAGAGACCTAGTAGGAATCATTCCGTGAAAGTTCATAGTTTCAAATTATCAGAACCCTCGTATTAGTAATATCCGCCAATTTTGAATTAAAAAGGGGATTCGTAGCAAAATAACAGAATAAAACTGAAGGCGCTGAAAACTTATGTACATAGAATTGTTCATTATCCTAGTAATCATCTCTTCCAGAATAACTTAATATATACTTTGTTGAGAAGTTCCGACATCCTCATCCGACATGGTTTGGCTTAATCCTTACCATGCAATTTTTTTATGCCGTGTAAAGGAACTTTTTCCTTGATCAGCTGTCAGATGAAATTCTTCTAATCCATAACGCAAACCCTTATATCGTCTATCACTTCAAAACTTCAGAAGTACCCATGCGAGGGGTACCACACCTTCTAGCCTGCTCAATAGATAGAAAGCTTGAAACAGAAAGCACCAAAGAAGTCACAGAAGTCAGTAACCACCCAAAGCATACCCAAGAGATCTCCGAGGAAGGCCACTTGTACTGCAGGTCAAGTTCAAGAATAGAGTATAAGAACTCATTAGGTTAATCTATCGCTTCTAGTTGTATATGCAAGAGTGGCATATAATTTAGACTCAACAAGATTTAGGATGTGTGATTCCGCCCTACTTCCTGTTCCTTGTCTGGTTGTGGACTTGGGGCAGAGCCACCCAACCGAAGGTTTTGTCGATTTAAATTATATACAACTCGTATACACGAGGTGAGGATGGATGAGCCAAGGATGAGTCTTATCATGAAATTCAGAGCAAAAGCCCGCATGCTTACTATAATAACCGGAGATACCTGAGAGGGAGTGGTAGCGGATTGCAATGGGCTTAAAAATCAAGTTACCAAGGCAACCATGTGGACTTGATGCCACTTTGGGTGATCGTCGACAGGTTAACCAAATCCGCACACTTCCTACCAACAAAGGAAACAGACAAGTTAGAGAAACTGACTAGAACATACATCAGGGAGATTGTGCGACTGCATGGTGTACCAATATCCATTATCTCCGACATGGATAGTAGATTCACCTCGCGGTTCTGGAAGTCACTACAAAAATCTCTAGGAACGAGACTAGAGAAGAGTACCGCCTACCACCTACAAACCGACGGACAGAGTGAGAGGACCATTCAAACCTTGGAAAATATGCTAAGGGATTGTGTGATCGATCTTGGTAAGGCATGGGATACCCATTTACCATTAGTCGAGTACTCGTACAACAATAACTATCACACTAGCATCAAAGTTGCTCCATTCGAAGCCCTCTATGGCCGCAAGTGCAGATCACCTCTGTGCTAGGCTGAAGTGGGTGCACGCAACTAGCTAGAGGTCAAATACCCGACAACACTCTCACAGGCCCAAAAATCATAAGGGAAACTACCGAGAATATTGTCCAAATCCGAGAACGATTAAAGGCTTCAAGGGAAAGACAAAAGAGTTATGCATACAAAAGACGGAAACCCTTGGAATTCCAGGTTGGGGACCGAGTACTATTCAAAGTCTCACCCTGGAAGGGATTAATACGTTTTGGAAAACGTGGGAAACTAAATCCAAGGTATATCGGACCATTTGAGATCCTTGCCAGGATCAACCCGGTAGCATACAAGCTTCAAATTACCGCAGGAACTAAATAACGTACATCCTACCTTTCATGTGTCAAACTTAAAAAAAAGTGCTTATCCGATGAGACCCTCGTTGTCCCTCTGGACGAAATCGAAATCAACGAGAGTCTCCACTTCATAGAAGAACTGGTAGAAATAATGGATAGGGAAATAAAAAGAACAAAACAAAGTCGCATACCTATTGTGAAGGTCCGCTGGAATGCAAAGCGAGGACCTGATTACACTTGGGAGCGCGAAGATCAGATGAAACAAAAATACCCGCATCTATTCCCTAGTCCATAAATACCTATCTTAGAATTAATTTCGGGACGAAATTCCCTCTAACGGGGGGATGATGTGACAACCCGATATTTCAAGTCAATATAATGACCTAAAGTCAAGTATGGTAATCTATTTTGATATAATAATTATAGCGACAAAAATGAAATGTTCAGAAGTCTCAATTGGGTTGCATAAAATGATAGATATCGTGTCAAGGTTTTCAGAAATATAAAGAACACTCAAATCCGAGTTATAACGAAGAAGATTTGACCAATCAAAGATCCGCGTCAAAACCGGTAAAACACTGGTAAGCGTAAAAAGCGAAATCTCAATAAAATACTTTTTGGTCTTAGGTATCTAAATGAAAGTCGTATATCTCATTAAACCATAAACATACATAAAAAGAACGTCCAAATCTGACTTCGTATGAGGAAGTTATGATTTTTCTAAGTTTCGGATATAGCAGTAGACAGCTAAAAACTCGAAATAGAGATCGAGCGACTTTTGGCCGAAACAATCTAAACGAGAATCGAAGATCTCTTCAATAGTAGTACAACGGTAAAAAGACAGACGAAAACGGACAATCGGATGAAGAAGTTATGGATTTTTGACGGAGTTTTCCTGTCCCGACGTACTAAAAATAAATATAATAAAATTTAAAGTCAAAATTAGCCGACGAAGTCTATACGAGAGTTGTAGATCATAATCTCACCTTCGCGTCGATATAAAGTCATTGGCGTTGTTAGCATTCAGGTGAGCCATGACAGTTGCTACGGCTGCTGAAACTGCATCTTGGAACGTAGCTTCATCGATCCGAAGAGTCGGTGTCTTGCTAGCGGGTTGGTTACGCTTCTTTGGAGGCATGGTTTTCCCTACACGATGAGGAACATAAGTTGATGAGAAATGATGGTTACCCCTAGACGTATCTTTCTTTACTATAATAGGCATAAATTTTTCCCGTGCTTTTGAGTTATGGTTGTTTAAGGGTCGACCTACATCGCTATGATGCAGTCCTGGTAACAGGGTAGAAGTAAATGTATCGGAAAGCCATAAATCGGATGTCGTTCCAACTAAGTTATCTGTATACTGGAGAGGTTCACTCTCCGGCTTTGAAAATATTTGAAGGAATTCAGGAACGAAGATTACACAAGAAAAAAAAACATGAAAGTTTATGGCTAAACACCCTCAATCGAGGTTTTGTGATCCGATTTATTTATCTTAGTCGCGACAGGAAAAACGATTTGCCTAACTCATAGTGTGAGTAGTGTAATCACTAGCTCACTAAATTGTATTATTTTATGGTTTATTAGCGTGACGTTTTAAGGAGGTAGAAACACTTCTCGGGTTCCATGCATTGGCTCCCGCTGTCCACCTTTTATCCTTGGTTGAAACAAGCGTTGGTTTTCTTCGGGTACTTATATAGGGTTCTCTTTTCCTGTAGACATATTGAATTCTTGTTCCACCTTACTTCCGATTCTGACTCTGATCGCCATAACTTCGTAATGGGTGACTGAAATCTCGGAAGTTCAGGCGAATGTCCCACCAATGTTCCTAAAAGGTATAGGCACATGGTGATTTCAATAGTCTCGTCACTGTTCATTTATTTCCTACTTGGAAATATTTCTCAATGAACCTCTTCCGGGTCTTTATCGACTCTTCTGTCGATTACTGAAGTGGATAGGGTTTTGTAAAGGGGTTCATGCGAGAATGGGAATGTCTAAAGAATCTTAAGAGATTATTAAAACATTTTAATGTGCGATTCATTACGAGTCTTGCTACAATTACATAGTGTACACAAATCATATATAACTTAGATCTAATAGGCCTTCGAATATGTGATACTACCCTATATCCACATCCAAACAAGGAAAAGGAAGTAGAGCGAAACCACACATTCTCAGCCTATGAGATCCTAACTATATATAACCTTGGGAGCATACACTCTGTAATTATAGACCGATCCGTAAGGATATTTTTAGTTTTCACGCAAGGTTACTTATAGTTCCTAAAATACCGCTATAGTATTTTAATTACATGCTTGATTATAAAACTTCTGAACATGCCTTTGGGTTTATTGTTAGTCTTTTAGTATTATAAAATACTCATATAGTATTTTAAACTTTATGTTTGGCTCTAGCATTCCTATATGGTAAGTTTCAGATTCATTGCAACACCACCATCACTCCCAAACACACGTTAGTCGCATCTCGAATAAATATAGTTGATCAGGTTATATTTATTCCAGCTTACGATTACATAACTGCCCAGGTTTGACGGTAATGGTCAACATCCAAAGACTTTTATTCTTATTCTTCTTGTGATACTTGTTCGGGTTTTTATATTCTGGATGTTCTTATACTTTTGTAAAAATATGGATATATTTTAATGTATAATTCTTGGTCAGAGTGTTTTTATCCCATTGTATTTATAGGTTGTATATCTTTTATGATTTGATATACTGAGCTCACTATAAACAATGCTCTGATACCAATCTGCCACACCCCAAAACCGGAACGACGGAAACGTTCTGGGGTGGAGGACGTCATGTCAGGTATCACAACACATGCAGTATAGTAATCAAAGTACAACAACCATTGCATTAATAGTAATAGTTTTACATAGGTTACATTTAGCAACAACATCAAAAGTAGATATAGAGAATAACATAAAATGCAGCTCGCTACAAGGCCGTCTTCACAAAAGCTCCCTGAGTGTACCTGTCTACTGACGACCTGAGAATACAAGTTATTTTGAAAGCGAATATCAACATTTTAATGCTGGTGAGTTCATAAGTATTTTAATGACATTGATATAAATACATGTTTTTCCTCAAAATAATCTCATTTGATGATAGTGATAAGAGCTTATAAAGTATTTGAATTTCTTCCAGAAATTCCTATATTTTCTATTAAAAGTAGTCTTATACCAAGACCCTACAGTTTTGTGTTTAAAGAGCATTTTTCCCCTAATGTTACTATCATTATCAAAATATAGTTTTACATTAGTGAGTATGTGGGAAAGCCACAATTAAATGTAATAGGGAAAATAATACTTGACTTCAGCAATGACATTGCTGTTTATATGGTAATAAAATACAGACTCCGAGTAGTATTAGATGGACAATACACCCCGAGGAGTCTAAAGTAGTAAAAACACAGACTCCAGGTAGTATTAAATGACAATACACCTCGGGGAGTCTAAAGTAGCCTTTAATACTAAGTAGGTTAGTTTAAAGGTTTAAAATGTGGCCTAGTGTATAACTAGGAAAATATATTATGATGGTTTTATATGTAGAAAATACCGTGATAGTACTTACCTTAAGCCCATGAATTATAAGGTAAATGTAAAGATACTCGTAACCATACTGATTGACGGATGTAAACACGACGACCTGATGGCGTCGAAATGAATGTGACATTTGTCACCCCTTGGCTTGGTCCGCCGGGACTATAGCTAACAGTCAGGATGTGGGATGGTTTGTCCCGTATAGATCTATACACACAATGCCCGCTCTCCCTCCAGGAGACTCTGGTTACCAACTTGACAACGGTGAAATCTGCGTCATGAGGATGTATCTAGTGTTTTGATTTCTATATACCTTTCTTTTTACAAAGAGTACAAGTTTTTATGAATACCGATATAACTAAGTTCTCCTTTATGAAAATTATGGTTGGTTTCTAAACTATACCTATTAGAGTTTACTTGAGAGGTTATCTAGGTACCTTTGCTACCCAAAGGTATTGAACTGGAGTAAGAGTTTTAATATCTATCCAGATATATTTAATATATAACTAGGACTTCAACGACACTCGGACAAATAACCGGATGCTCTAAGTCCACAACCAATCAAGGAACAGGAAATAAAGCGGGCTATCAGTCCTAAGTCCTTCAAACCCTACTTATATAACCATATCTATATAGACATGAATCTATCAATAATATAAGTTTAAAAGACTTTGATAAAAGCTTAGTAATTTAAAAAGGGATTTTAGTGTTTTAAAAGAGATTTGAAAATGAGAATTGAAAACCTTTAGCTGAAATAAACAGTTTAACATGCAAAAATCTATTTACTTGACAGTTATTAATCACATGTGATTGATATAATAACTTAGCAGTTCAACTTGTATTCCCCCCATAAAAGCATTTAAAATCATTTCAAAGGTTGATTAAGGGGTATGAACTCACCTGTAGTGAGTGGTTTGGATGGAAGTGCCGGATAGGATGCTAAGTGCCAAGTGAGGGCTTGAACACACACACAGATCCTATGTAACATGCAGTGATACATAAATGTATCTAATTAGTCATTTAACAACTGATTAATCAAGTAAAGACATTCTAATACATGGAAACACTTTGCTTCAAGTCCTAGGAGTGTTAAAGGGTTGCATCTAAGGAGAATATGGTCTCACATTGGAGTTTACTTCCCATTTGGCAACAAAACATGAGTTTATGGTTTTTGGCCATTTCCCCCATGAGTTTACGGCCGTAAACTCATGGTAATTTGCATCATTGGGTGTTTTAAGGTCTTATACCCCTCAAGGAAGTGTTCTACGTTTATATCAAAGGCTTAGGAAGGAACTAGGGATCGAAATGACCCTTCTTTGGAGTTTACGGTCCTTGGACCACTCCTTTGGAGTTTACGGTCGTAAACCCATGAGTTTACGGCCGTAAACTCATGGTCACTCCAACCATTTCGTGATTTGGGGCTTCTAGTTCATGCATGCAAGGTTCTAGTCCAATATCCAAGCCCTAGAAGGTGTTGGTGGCACTCAAACACCACTTGATGGTGTTTACGGTTCAAGGATATCCCTTGACCGTAAACACATGTGTTCTTGGGAATTTTTGATGTTTTCCAATGGCTTAGCAAGTATACTAAGCAAACAACTAGATAGGAGGAGTGTACTTACTTATAGGAAGCTTGTAAGAGTGTTTAAGGGCCAAGAACACTAGTGTGTGTTCTTGGTGTTCTTGAAGAACACTTGAAGATCTATGAAAAAGACAAGGTTTCATGGATGAAATCATGTATAAACACTAGATAAAGTGTTATATCAACAAATCTGGGGAAGAAACACTTACGTTTTTGGAAGATTGGAAGAAATGTGATATGATACTTGAGAGAGAATTGTGGGTGTTCTTGAGCTAGCAAGTGAAAAATGAGCCAAAAATGACTAAGTGTCATATTTATACTCTTTAGAGTTTACGGCCGTAAACTCCACGTTTAGGGCCGTAAACTCCAAACTCTTGGAGTTTACGGCCCTAAACGTGGAGTTTACGGCCGTAAACTCCACGTTTAGGGCCGTAAACTCCAAACTCTTGGAGTTTTGAGACTTAAGTGCTGCACGACAACCTCTAAAGTATACTTCCTTTTATTTGTTCGTTTGACGAATATAAAATAAAAACACCCAAACGGACTGAAAACCGGCCAAAAACGTACTGAAATGAATTTGGCTACTATCTGTAGTGCTTGACTGTAGAGTTTATACAAATGAAAATTTCGGGTTGTCACACCTTCACAGGAAGCCCGCACACTATTTCATTCTTAGCAAGACGATTCAAGTTCTTTGCGTTAGCATGTCCGAGTCTTCGATGCCACAACATAGCATTGTGCTCAGAAACTTTTGAGAAAAGGCAAGTGACTTGTTCAGGAAGATCGTTGTTCATGTCAATTATATATGCATTGCCATCCCGTTTTGATTTCACAAGAATCCATTCTTCTGGAATGACAATACCTGGCTTCAGAATTAGACATTCTTTATCTGTGAAATGCGTCGAATAACCCTTGTCACAAATCTGAGAAACACTCAACAAACTGTTCTTTAACTCAGGCGCATAGTTAACATTCTCGAAGCTCAGCACTCCATTGGAAACTGTTACCTTTTGAGTGATCTTTCCGCCATCTCCTCCCCCAAAGGAAACGTATCCCCCATTAAAATTCTGAATGTTGTGCAGTTGGGAGATGTCTCCTGTCATGTGTGACAACCCGAAATTCCTATCTTGTACAACATTTAATTCAATCCAAGTCAGACTCATTTCAGCTACCTTTCAGCGTTGTTTGGAGTCTGTTCGAGTGTCCTAAGCTTAGTAAAATTAAGGTTGAGGTTAAGGGATGTGTTACCAAATTCGTAAAGTTGCATTTCGGACCAAACACTCATTCAGGAGGTACGGCCGTACACATGGGTGTACGACCGTACACCCCCTCATGGCCGTACACTCTCACCTATAAAGATGACACTTAGTCATTTTCCAACACTTTTTATACTTCCAAGCCTAGATTTCGGATTTCTCTGTCAACTATCATCAAGTTTCTCACCTAGATCTTCAAAGATGTAAGTGTTTCCTAACTTGATTAGTTGATTAGTTGCTTTACTAGTGAAGAATCCATGTTTTCATTCCATTAATTTCATCTTTGTCTAGATCTTCATCTTTCACCAAGAACACCAAGAACACACACTAGTTCTTGGTGGCCGTGAACCCTCTTCAAGCTTCCAAATTGTAAGTATTCTTTCCATATGCTTAGTATACGTTAGGAACTCTTGTTTAGCACCCTAGAAACGACCATTTCACAAGAACAAAAGGAGTGTACGGCCGTACACCCTTGCATGGCTGTACACACCTCAAAACACTCCAAAAGGCCCTTCTAAATGAGAACTTTGTTCATATTCTTGTTGAGTAATAGACCCACTAGCTTCCCCATGGATCAAACACCCTTCCTCTTGCATGTTCTCCATGAGTGTACAGCCGTACACTCCATGGCCGTACACCCCTAGCCGTACACTCCATATTGTGGCCTTAAAACCCCCTTTGATCAATCACATGTGATTCTAACACTTAGTCCAAGTGTTTCCTAGTCCCTATGGGTGTTTCCTTGCATGTTAGTTGCTTTTAAACACTAATTACATGCCTATATGCCATTATATGTCATTTAGGACTCATTTGTGTCTCAGGAATACATTCGTGGAACTTCTCATCCTTACACGAATCTGTAGTTGAATCACCCACATAAGGTGAGTTCATACCCCTATAAGCAATCCTTTAACTGTTTTAAATGCTTTTAAGGGGGGGGGGGGGGGAATACAAGTTGAACACAATGTCAATTGTGTAAATGTTATTTGTGATAACCATCACATTATAAGATTTCTTACACTTTTATAAGTTATCAAATCATTTTAAAAACTCTTTTGAAGTTATGTTACCTTGTTGTTTATAAAACTCTGTTTTTGAAATACAATCATAACTCAGTAGATAAACGAGTCTTTTCTATAAGTCAATAACAGTTCATGCAAACATGCTAGTAAACTATAATAGGTATAGTTTAGGGGTTCAGTTCATACTATAACTAGTACATAGAGGAGCATACTATAACTAGTACAGAGAGGAGCATACTATAACTAGTACAGAGAAGAACATAATATAATTAATACATGGAGGATCATACTATAACTAGTTTAGGGAGGAATATACTACAACAATAACAGAAGAGAAAATCATGAATTACACACTTATAAGATATTCCTAGTATTCTAGGAAGACATCGTAACCTTAACTCATTGTTTATAACAAATTAAGGTAATAACATATCTTACCAGGTTTGCACTAACAAAGGTACGATTACAACGTACCAGGGTTAGCAAGCACGAGGTGATAAAACATAATAACATATCTCACCGGGTTTGCACTAACAAAGGTACGATTACAACGTACCAGGCTTATCAAGCACGAGGTGATAAAACATAATAACATATCTTACCGGGTTTGCAATAACAAAGGTACGATTACAACGTACCAGGGTTAGCAAGCATGAGGTGATAAAACATAATAACATATCTTACCGGGTTTGCACTAACAAAGGTACGATTACAACGTGCCAGGGTTAGCAAACATGAGGTGATAACAATATATCAAGCTGGAATTATTTATAAAGGGTACATTGGTAAAGTACCGGACAATAATAAATAAAACACACAAATATATAAAAAACTCGCAACAGTATCGACTGAGGCGTTAAGAGTACAGGATGTCATTACTTCTAGTAGTCGTCCAAATAATAGAACATTGAGTAAACTAAACTAGAAACTTATCAGTAAAAGGTTTAATCCATTTAATTAAACGAGTATCACATAAAGGACCTAAGTGGTTAGTTCTATAATACCATAGTTTGTACAAAAGGGTTATATCATTAATTTCCGATAGGTAGTTGGATGTGCGATTTCCGCCTTACTTCCCGTTCCTTGTTTGGTTGTGGGCTTAGGGTAGATTCACACAATTAACTATCCGTTCGATATTAGATTATATATATAACTAGTGTACTCTAAGTGATTATAGAAGGAACTATTGTGGTTACCATTTTTACTAAAAGAAATATTATTTATTCTTAAAGAAAGTTTTCTTCAACTATAAAGGAACTATTACAGTTAACTCCTTGAGTACCAAATGAATACACCAGGGTTATATACAACGAAGATCAAACAAACAATGGGATGTGTGATTTCCGCCTTACTTCCTGTTCCTTGTTTGGTTGTGGGCTTAGGGCAGATTCACACAACTGATTATTTGTTTACTTTGGGTTTTATATAACTTGTATCCATTCAGCACTCATAGAAAGGATTGTAGAGACATTTTTACTTAACTTTCATCATATCAGAAGATACAGGATCTTCTGGAGGAACATGCGAACTTTTCTAAAAGAACTTTAATCTTACTTTACATCATTAAAATACTTATGAACTCACCAGCTTAAATGATGATCTACTCTTTCAAAATAACTTGTATTCTCAGGAAACTAGCAGACAGGTACGCGCACTGGGATTCGGAAGATGAAGTATAGTAGCTTCATGTCTTATTTTGTTATTTACTTTTGGATACAATCTTTTGTGAATCACTACTTGTAAACACTTTATTATTAATACAATGGTTGTTTGTTACTATGATTGCTATGATACATGTGTTGTGATACTAAACATGACGTCCTCCGCCCCCGAACGTTTCTGCCGTTTCGGTTTAGGGGTGTGACAGATTGGTATCAGAGCATTGTTTATATTGAACTAAGTATATCAACCAATAAAAGATATACAACTATAAATACAATGGGGCCTAAGTGCTCTGAATAATAATATATTTTAAGAATATAACGATACTTTATAAAAGTATACATACATGTTTATACATATATACATACTAGAACAAGCATCACAAGAAGAACAGAACAAAAGTATTTAAAGGTTGAACACTGCGGTCAAACCTGGACAGTTATGTAATCATATCTGGGATCAATATAGCCTGATCAACTATATTCATTTGAGATATGACCAACATGTGTTTGGGGGTGATGTGGTGTTGCAAGAGTCTTAAAACTTACCTAACTCTATTAAAGGGATTTCTAGATCAGAACAAAAAGTTAGAATACTATGGGAGTATTTTATGATACTATAAAACAAACGAAAAGTTTAATACATACCAAGTTCATTATATTAAAATACTATAAGAGTATTTTAGGCACTATAAATTTCTTATGTGAGAACTTAAAAGACCCTTCTAGTAGGTCTATGATTCCGGAGTGTATACTTCCAAGGTTTTATATAATTGAGATTTTATAGACTTAGAATTTGTGATCTATGCTTCACTACATGTTCCTTGTTTGGTTGTGGTTTTGGAGTAGGATCACTTATTCGAAGGTCTATTTAATCTTAAATTATATACAACTTATATACATTGCGCAATTATAGGAGGACCCAATAAGGATCGCCCCATAATGTTATCCTTAATCTCATAGATTCCTTAGACACTTCCGTTCTCGCACGACAAACCCAGATAGGTGTAACCACTCCATCATAACAGTCAGTAGAGGAGACAAGGAGAAACAAGGAGAGAATTCCAGGAACTGATCAGCCAGAGAAACTAAAACGTCTTACGCGTCACACTAATGAATAAATAATTACCTTACTTTACTTCGTGAGCTAGTGATTACACTACTCACACAATATGTTAGAATTATTTCTTTTCATTCAGCCAGTATCAGTTATTCAGTTCACAGAAATTCATTCGAGAATAGCCACTTCTGATTCATAGAGTTTATTTTAGATAGACTCCCTTTATGAATTGTTTCCAGAACCCTATGAAAGTCAGAACCAGAATACACTCAGACCAGGGATAACTTAGTTTAAATATCACACGTACAAAACCTACTTCTATCCACTACCATGGGCACATCTCAGGAATGATGTCGGAAACATTGAGAATAGTCCAGAAAAGCGTGAAAATAGTTAGTATATTTTAAATGATGGAATGCAACTAGTGATGACCATCATTACTCACAAGATCATTCTTCGCCATGCAACAGAATCATGTCTTCACTAGGCAGAAACCAACCAACAGGCGAGGCACCAATTCTGCAGATAGACTCCGCTACTTTTCAGGCTGCGGTCACAGCTACTGTGACAGCCGTCATGGCACATTTCAATGCTAATGACGACAGCGGTGCCGGTTATGCTAATCGCAGTAACAATAAAGGGAACCAGCGAGTGTCAGTTGACAAGAACACCGCAGACCACAAACCTAAGAACAAGAAGCGAAAGTTCTGGGATAACAAGACAAAAAGGTCGGCTCAAGGTTCTAACAAGAGACGACAGCCCGTGGCTACCCCTGCGGTCACAACCGCAGTCACAACATCTGGCACTTCATCTACCACTACAACCCCCGTGAAACGATATGCTGGAAATCTCCCAAAGTGCGAAAAATGCACTTACCACCACAACAGAGCTTGCCGAGAGATGCAGTGTACGAGTTCCAGCAGGAAGGGGAACACTGCCTGTTTCTACAGGGCACCGACATGGCCAATTCCCCAAGTAAACCTGTCTTGTTTCAAGTGCGTCAAATCTGGACACTTTAAGAGGAATTGTCCAATAGGGAGGGAAGACGAAGAAGCTCATTTCTGTGGAACTCCGACTCAACACATCACTTCAACCACCGATGCGGGTATAGTTCAGGTATGCCATGCATGTGGTGAAATGGGACATGCCAAGAGAGACTGCCCAACAAAGAGAGGTGACGGAGGTCAAGGAGGAAACTAACAACAAGACATAAAGGAGCAACGAGGGATCCCGCTTTTGAGATTTTGGTACGTCTTCGAATTAAGTATTGATTTAAAACTTAATTTATAAATATATAAGATTAAAACTTGGGGAAAACTTTAAAAGTAATTATAATAACTCACTTACATGAACATGTCACAACATTCATAAGAGAACTAAGGATCTGTTCTGGGAAGCTATGATGGCTTAGCATGTACATCAAGGTTGTGCATAGCTAAGATTTTGCAGACTTAGAGTGAGTGATTCCGCCTTAATTCATGTTCCTTGTTTCGTTGTGGATTTAGGGCAGAGTCACTCAGTCGACCGTCTTATTCATCTTAATTATACATAACTTGTATATACAGGGCGATCATAGAGGTACCGAGAAGGATCATAATATAGAGTATCAACACTAGTTATCAAAACACTGCACTATTAGTACTCGCTCATCGCGGTACGATTTGTGGAAGTGGTAGCATCAGGGTGAAAACATAAAGCACTAGAACATTTACACCAAGTACATTGTCAAGCACACCCGGGATACACCGTCGTATAGTAAACGTTTCGTTCAAATCGGCCTAACCTTTGTTTCGGTAAAAGAGTCCGTTATCATCATTCGTCATGACTTGGCGTGGTCCTCACCATACTAAGTTCATATGTTTCCATCGCCTCGACCGTCAGATTCACGAAACCCTCGTCATTCGTAACGTCAACCCGACTTAGACCTCAGAATCATCTCGCTCATATTCCAAACCCCGAAGTACTCATGCGAGGAGTACCTTGCTGTCACACCCCCAAACCAAGGATGGCGGAAACGTCCGGGGGTGGAGGACTTCATGTATAGTATCACAACAACGAGTATAATATAGTGCTCAAAGTAAATACAACCATCATAAATATAATTGAAAAGGTTACATCATAGTATATGTTTACATGTTTCAAAATCAATTACATTATGATGACAAAATAAACTGTTTGACGATTTAACGTCCCATCCTCAAAATGCTATTGGTTTCCTGTTTCACTGATTTCATGAGAATACAAGTAGTTTTGAAAAAGTGTCAACAATTAAGTTGGTGAGTTCATAAGAGTTTTGTTTGAGGAAAAAACCGTTTTCCTTGTAAATACGATAAAGTATGATTCCAGAAAATCTAATATTTTCTTTATTAAGTGTGAAGTGAATGCTCTTATGCTATGCGATAATGAATCCTAGGAGGACCCGTAGATTCCATCTATAATCACCCAGTGTATATAAGTTATATAATATTTAAGTTGAATAAACCGTTGAATATAGTGGGTTTGTCCTAGATCCACAACCAAACAAGGAACAGGAAGTAAGGCGGGCCCACAAATTCTAAGTCGATTGTGACTAGATTCTTATATAAGTCTAGCATATACACTTAGCAATTATAGTTGAAGTCTAACCATTCTAGATGAAATGTAGTATTAATAGAAATATGTTTCCAAAGAAAATCCAATATTTTCCTTATAAAGTCATGTAGTCCTAAATCCCAGGACCGAGAGTATGTGTGTGTCTTATACTTATAACGGGTTTGCAGTTTTAAAATAGATAAAACCCCTTTTCAAGGTAGAATTTTCCCTGTAAACTTGAAAGATTGTTAACTCCCTATGTGAGTCGCTATAACCATACTATGACGAGAAATAACTTGCACCACGTTTTTCAGACGTTAAGATCCTATGACTCTTGTCACCCGCAGACCTGTCAACCCCAATATAGATCTATACACAATTATCACGCTCTCCCTACAAGAGACTCTGGTTATAACTTACAGGAATTGAAATCCCGTACTCGAACGTACGGGGAGAGAATTGTCTCACAACTTACGTTAACTAGTTTACATATAGTTTGAGTATTATACCCCTTCCGTGGTGGAAGTGAAATCACCTTTTATGAATGTTGGGTCGAAAATATGGTTTATACTTTTCTTTACTAAGAAAATATATTTTTCTGTAATTTTGTGGCTGTGTACGGCTGCACATGTGTGTGCGGCCGCACACCCTGTGTACGGCCGCACACGCATGTGTAACTGTACACTCGTGTGCTGCTGGTGGCCCATGTCTCATATATATAGGGTGAGGAGTGTAAGGCTAGAGGAGAGTTAGTGGAGAGGAGCATGTTCTAGAGAGAGAAAGTTAGAGAGAAGAATAGTGTGTGAGAGAGAATCTATTGTAAGGAGCATCATTCATATTGAATACATCATTAGATTCATCTTAATTCTTCTTCTCATTCTCTTCTATATTTGATCTGACATCACCCAATTGATTGGGATTCCGCACCATCAATTGGATCTGATTGATACACAAGCAATTTTCGGGACTTATAATGAAAATAAGTTAGTGATATGAATCCATAAACTATTACTATTATAGGTTATCAAGTAGTATATGAAAAACCCATTTGTTATGAGAGTAAGACATTTTTCATGTTGTAAAAATCCATAAACTATGCTTATTGTAGTTTATTATATGTGTTCGAAATAAATGAAAAACCTTATCATGAATGGCTAATTTCTATTTATGATGATAAACTAACAAGAAATGCATTCAACATTTAGAAACCTGTTGTTATGCACTATGCTCAACAGGTTACAAAGTGTTATGAAAGTCGTAAGCTGTTAGCTAATTTTTAACCTTTCTACACTGTCTTAGAACAATCATAGAAAAATCATACGAATTCGAAAACTGAATCTGTAAACTTTGAGAGTTTAGAAAATGTGTCTAGTTTATTCATAATTTTTAGTATGATTTTTAGAAGCCTTTAACTTGTGTGAAAACGTTCATATTCACAGACTGGTCTGAATTCGTTTCTGAAATGATAGGCAGTTTTGTAAAAATCACCATAAATCGTAGAAAAATCTCATGGAGATGTGCAGGTAGTCATTTTAAAGGTATAAACCTGAACTATTTTCATCTAATACAGTTTTGAAAACTAAAATGGTTAAGATGTTAAAAACAGTCCGTGAATGGAACTAAACTTTCTTGGTGATAGCTGGAGTTTGAGTTTAAGGTATATTATGATGTTTTTAACTTGTATTCCCCCCCTAAAACTTGAAGAAAACATGAAAATGTAGGGGTATGAACTCACCTTGAGTGGTTCCCTGAGATGGACGTTGGAGGAATGAGGTTTCCAAGTCAAGAAAACTTGGAGAAAGCTCGAGGAGTTGAAGATCTAAGAACTATTATGGTGACATTGGTTATGAGAGATTCATAAGTTGAGTGAAGGAGTGAAGAATGTTCAATGTAGGATGAGAATACTTACTGAATGAGGGTGAGAAGTTCAAAGGCAGCCTTGGAGTCTCGAGTTCTTAGAGAGGGAAATGAGAGAGAAGTGTTTGTTTCTTGGTGAGAGTGTGAGTAAAGTGGAAGGAGAGATGGGAGTTTCCAGCTTTTGATCAAGTTACCAGCTGGAGGAGAGATGTGAGAGGACAAATAGTTGACTAGGTAGGGGTGAATAGTGACTGGGGGTTGTCCTAAGTGGGTATGGGGGATAGCTTGTGTCACACTCTAAGGGAAATCAACACTCTAACACAATATCTCACTCAATAGATATTGTCCTTGGTTTACGATCCTATCCCAAAATATGGTTTAAAATATGATAATATAGGGTCTTATATATTAAAATATAAGTTTGGAGTGTTTAAAATTATAAAAATAAAAGTCTAAGGAAATTTCCTGAGCAAAAATCACTTAAAAACACTAAAAAGTCCGAAATTGGTAAAAATCCGGAGTAAAAGGGGGAAATCCGGAGTCACCACAAAATTTTCGGAGCTCCTTAAGCATTCCGGAGCTACTGCCAAATTTCCGGAGGAGAGACTTAGGCTGCGAGGTTCCGAAGCGGGTGAGCAGTGGATTCCGGAGGCGCTGGGCGAGGTGCGACGCTTCCTTCTCGGATCCGAGGTCAGGAGCCAAATGTGTCCGGTTCAGTTGGAGGTCCGATCCGCCCCACATGTTTCGGAGTCAGGAGGATGTTCCGAAGCAGGAGGGTAGTCCGGACTAAGGGGGTTCCGGACCAAGGGGTTCCGGACCAAGAGGGTTCCAGACCAAGTGGGTTCCGGACTAAGAGGGTCCTTTTGGGCTGTTTTCGACTGAGGAAGGTACATAGAGAGATTTCTCATACAGAGAGAGATATGGGAGAGATTTCACATACTTGGAGAGATTTGGGAGAGATTTCACATACTTGGAGAGATTTCCCATATAGAGAGAGATTTGGGAGAGATTTCACATACTTGGAGAGATTTGGGAGATAATTTCACATACTTGGAGAGATTTCTCATACAGAGAGAGATTTGGGAGAGATTTCACATACTTGGAGAGATTTGGGAGAGATTTCACATACTTGGAGAGATTTCTCATACAGAGAGAGATTTGGGAGAGATTTCGCCTGCGACCTTTTTAAGTGTTTGGCTTCGTAACGCAAGGTTGTTACACTCTGTTAAGCCTTGTTATGAATGTTATACGCTCCCGAGGGGGTTTGGAATAATGTTTTATCGAGTAGATTTATCACTTATCCTGATTAGGGTTTAGAATTTCCGAACACGTGAAAACTCTAAGTGATACTTTGTATTAAGATTGCGAGTAGTACAATAAGAATCATAATGGAAACCCTAATATACAAGGGTTAGATGAGTTAACCGGTTTGACTTGTTGACTTTGGTTGACCTTCACTTGACCAAAAATTGACAGTTGTCACATCATCCCCCCGTTAGAAAGAATTTCGTCCCGAAATTAGCACTTTGACCTGGACTTCGAGAGTTGGGGAAAGATGTGGGAAATTTTTGTAGTGCGAGAAATTGATATGGTGGGGACCAATCCGCCTGGTGTCACATGACGACCTTGGAATTTCTTATTGTAACTTGAGCTGAGTCGATTTAAAAGGAGTTATTGTTTTGGGATGATAGTGTATTCTACATGTGCCTTTATGCTCTCCGCTTTATACTTGGTATTACTACTATGAATATTTTATAATGTAGTTAGTGAGTACTAGTATTACGAGTGCCTCAACAATTTGTGATGAAATTTGCAATATAAGTCCCAACAGATCTTCTATGATCGCTTGGTGTAAAATAGTCGTATATCATTAAGTTTGCAAGGGCAGTCGAATGAGTGACTCTGCCTTAAGCCCACAACCAAACAAGGAACAGGAAATGAGGCGGAATCACACATTCCAAGTCCATAGAATCTTAATGATATATGACCATAATGTTTACACTAGCCATCACAGATTCACTAGTAAATACCCTGCGTTTTTATATAGATGATAAGACTTATACGAGTTTGCCGTGTTCTCGAGATTTATGGTTGGTATACTTCAATCGATGCTAAAATTTTTTTTTAAAAAATCTAAACGTCGATGGTAGAAACACGTACTGATATTTACGGGTAGTTCCGGGGTGGTCTCTCTTGCAGTGATCGTAAGCACCCTTCCACCATCACCGCCATTCCTTGCTCTTGGGCAGTCCCTTTTAAAGTGTCCCGTTTTGCCGCACTCATAACAGGCTGAGCTTACTCCAGTACCAGGGACCTGGTTGATGGGTTGTGCCGGTGCCTTACAGAAACGGACATTGTGCCCCTTTCTGTTGCAATTTTTGCAATGCATCTCCCGGCAAACCCCAGTGTGATGGAAGTTACACTTGTTGCATTTCGGAAGGATTCCAGCGTATTGATTTATGGGTGCTGGCGTGGCGAGGGTTGTGGTAGCATGAACAACAACGATTTGTTGCTTCTTAGTGAAGTCCTGGGCTGGTTGGTCCTTCTTGTTGTCCCAGAACTTCCTTTTGTTGTTTCCTCCACTTGCTTGATTAGGGGTGGTTGTCGCAGTGTCATGGCTGGCACGATGGTCTATGAGTTGTTGTGCCAATTCCTTGGCACTGTCAAAAGTAGTTGGTCTTGAGGCCAAAACGCTATCTTGAATTAGGCGGGACAATCCCCAGAGGTATCGCTCCAACTTTTTGTCTTCCGGGGTGACCATAGCGGGGCAAAGGAGTGCTAGATCACAGAATCGGACGGTATAGGTTGCAAGGTCAGAGACTGTCATTTTGAGGTCCCATAGTTCTTGCTCTAGTTTTTGCACTTCGCCCCTGGGGCAATACTCTTTCATCATTTTTGCCTTCAAGTCCTCCCAACTTATCGAGTTAGCCACTATAAGCATCAGTGACTTAACGTGGCCGTTCCACCAAGTAAGGGCCCAGCCGGAGAAAGTGCGAGCTGTGAATTTGACTTTGATCGCTTCGGGGCACGCACAAATCTCGAAGACAGATTCGGTCTTCTCGAACCACTGCATCAAATCGATGACTCCCTGCTGCCATTGAATGAATCGGGTCTGGCATTGGTGAAGTCTTTAAAGAAGCATTCTCTAGAACGCCCTTGGCTATCTCCTTGAGTGGAGTTATTAGTACCGCTTCCTGTCCGTCCTGCAACATCAGTGCTGATTTGGGACATAGCAGCTGCCACCGCGGCCGTGACCGCAGCTTGGAACATAACATGATCATATTGGGGAGGTGGCGGTGGTGGATTTGTTTGCGTTCCGCTAGTGCGTCTAGCAGACCTACGAGGTGGCATCTTTATGTTATAGAATTTCAAAGACGAAATGAGTATAAGTCTTTTAGTAATGGTTATTAGTCGGGCGTCGTAAAACTAGGTTATTAGTTTTCAAGTATAGTATTTCCCGATTTCTCAAATGTGGCAACCAATTCATAGCAGAGGTTTTATATAAATAAAGTTATGAAATTAGTAGAAATGACTCGAATGTAATCTTGTGATTTGTTCCATGCCTGATCCACTCCTAAGATCACCCGATGTATACCAATTGTGTGTAATTAAGGTCCAATAGGCCGTTGAACTTAATGAGTCTGCCCTAAGTCCACAACCAAACAAGGAACATGACCTAAGGCAGACTCACCATTTCTAAGTCGATCGTCTCTTAATTACACATAATCTTGAGGTATACATTAAGTAATCTTAGAGTTACCATAAGCAAATCGTTTGTAATAACAGGTTATGAGATATGTGGTAAACTCCCAATGAAATAAAATGCATGCCAGTTTTATTGATATACTCTAGTTTATAGAGTTCAGGAAAGTTTGACCTTATATTAGGTCTATATTTCATTAATGTAAGGAAAAAATTTGACGGTGACACGACCCCTTGAATAGCATAGTCTCTAAATTTGAAGGGTCGAATTTATGTATATGTCACACCCCGTTAAAGCGGAAACACGAAGAGTGACAGACTAAGGTCTCATCACAAAGGTAAATAGAAGTACCAACCATAAACATTAAGCGTTTTAAGTTTACATCACGTACAAAACAAATACATTCAGTTTTCACAATACATAATTTAATACATAGCAAACGTAACAACTTAAATCATGCTAATGTCTTGTTGATTCACTGACCGTTCCCTGAAAAGCATGCAAAAACGAGGGTCAACTATAAAATAGTTGGTGAGTTCACAGGTTTATAATAATACACTATTTCAAAAATGTAGTTTATTCTATAAATGTTCCAATTTAGAAAACGATGAATGCCATTGCATTCCGTTCACAACCAAGCCTAACAATTGTTTCTGCCCCATTCCATCATGTCCATAGTTCCCATGATGTCAGTTCATGGAAATATGCACTCGCGGTTCCGGGCGAGTGGGGACTGTCGACCCCAAATAGCGCTATCCATAAGACCATCGGCTCAAATATGAGTTAATAGGTTGTATCGGTTCTCCGGGGACTTAACATACAATTTCATAACACCATATTCATAGTACAAGTTCATAATAAAAGGTTCATACAACAAAGTTCACATCACTAAGTTCATAACACAAGCTCGTAAAATAATGTTCATAGAAATTGTAGCATGCTTTTCACCCCAAAACATTAAAACGTAAAATAGGGGCTGTGAAAACTCACAATGGAAAGTTTGCGGCTCGGGCTTCGCGGGTTGATGTTGGTGAGTGCGAATCCTAATAGCGTCCTACGGAACAAATAGTTTCTAGTGAGATATAATTTACTAAGCTATTTTCTAGGAACTACCTATCCAACTAGTGGTGTCGTAAAAGCGCCCAAAGTGTGTACGATTCATTATCGGTAACATTAATTCATAATGCATTGTGTTCAAAATTTCACAAAGGCATGGAAATAAATTCCAAAAATTCAAAAAAAGATGGTTTTCTGGTTTTAACAAAGGACATTGGTGTCCAGAAATTTTGTAGACATTTTTGAAGGTCATTTGATATTTATTTGTAAATTAAAACCCAATTAATAGAGAAAATTCAAAATAAATGGTAAACAGTTTCTAAAATTCTCAATTTAATTTTTACAAGTTCTCAAAATGTTCCCAAGGTTGAGAAAAATATTGGTTAGGGTTTTTGAGTCCAATAACCTGAATTTATAAATTCATGCTCCAATTTAATGAAAAATATGGATAAAATACCAACCAATATCCAAATTGTCTGAAAATTAACATGGCTTTATTAATCTGTAATTATATTAATAATAATAATTTCCAGAATTTTATCTCTTCTGAAAACGTTTATTTTGAATTTATAGCCATTAAATAACTATTTTTATAGAAAAATAAGGAATTGGTTCTAGCCCTTGGGGTTTTACAGATCATCACTTGTATATATGAACTTTCATAAGACAATATGTTAAAAATATATTTAGAAGCAAAATAGGGGTATTGAACCCCAACAAGTTAAGAAATCTTGCACATTATAGTGCATGAGATGTAGATGTAGATGTAGCTGAAAGTTCATGAATTTGTGTAGAACATTCTGTGGGGTTTTAATCCATGAAATTTTAGCCAATATTTTTTGGATATGTTAAGTTTCTAAACTATTTTTCCCCAGATTTAAGGTTTGGTTTAAGACCATTGATCATGTAAAGAAAAACTAATGATCACAGAAAAAGAGCTGTTTGCGCAATTATTTTGTAAAAATTGTCAAAAATCCGATTTTTAATATTTTACAGTAATACCAATTGGGTTTGAAAGCTAACTCATATAACTATCTCTTAAAAAAAGAATATCGTGATTTGGTTTAGTAATCACTGAGTTGTGGCCGTTCAAAGCTGAACAAAATATTCTGACAGAATGCATGTCATCCTTGGTTGCTTTGAGTGCCTTCTTAGGGGCACTTTGACAAAGACAACATGCATATTTCAGTTATGGTCAAAGATAAATAACAATAAACTAGAGTTTACAGAAGAAAAAGAAACTTTTAGGTTCATGCATCCAAGTCATAGATTTAGGGTTATTCCAAGGCCCCAAAGTGTGTGTTTCATTCATGTGATAGAGAGCTCCTTGAAACCACCGAATCTTGCACTAGGACTGCACCACAAATCCGATTTCTAGCACATGCATGGAGTGAATGAGTATCCAAGATGTACTGGAAATGGTTTAAATGCTTTTTGTCATGTAAGAACACAAAAGAAATGAAGAAGAAGATGAAACACTCGATTTTTGAAATCATATGAACATATGTGCATCTTTTCACTCCTTGTATGGGTTTGATCCCGGTTTTTCACCTTCTCAAACACATATATTATGTTATGGTGAGAATCTACAAACAACAAGGGGAAAAATAAGGATTTCTAGCCGTAGAAGGGCATAGAATCCGAAAAGTAAAGAAGAACTATGAAGAAGAGGAAGTAAAATCGTAAAACTATGAGGAAGGATTGTGTTGTTCACCTTGGTTTTGTTCTTGAGAGAAGCAAGAACACTTGAAGACATTCAAAATTCCGAAATTAGGGCAGAGAATAGAGGATTTTCTGAGGTGTAGGAGAGGTTTTGGAAGTGGAAGAGGTTTCTTGGAGAAGGAGTGTGAGATGGAGTGTGTGGGTGGTTCAAATGAGAAGTAATGATAGGTTTTAAGGCATAGGGGAGAGGGAAAGACCTAATGGCCGAAATTTTAAGAGAGAGATGGTATTTTTATTGATATTTGATCAAATAACAAAAGCCTCCTTTGAATTTTTATAAATCTAGATTTTAAATTTTATAAAACTCAAACATTATCATAATCCGCTAAGGTTTTAATTATTGGGTTTTGTTGAAATATTTACACTTGGTAATAACTTGCAAACTTTTATTTGTTGAATTAAGTTAGAAAATGATAACCTATTATTTAATTTTTATAAAAATCAATTTATCATATTTCAACAATTGTAACAAGGATTCATAATATGTGGTTGTAAGATTTTGATATCCTTGGATTTTACTTTTGGTTCACATTTCGAATCATGAATTATATGAATTTGTTATCAACTTTATAGTTGGTTCATATTATGATTTAATTTTGTTCATATTAGCTTAGAATACTTAACCTTGTTAAGCATTAGATATTTTTTTTTCCAATATGGAAATTTTAGGGTTGCTAACTTACCTTGGGTTATGGTCTACCGAACATAGTTTTTTTCCAATGCGGTAACACTGGTTCGGACATAACGAATAGTTGAGGATATTTGTTCTTCATGAAATCCTCCCGTTCCCACGTAAACTCGGGCCCATGCTTAGAGTTCCAACGAACTTTCACGATCGGTATTTTACTTCGTTTTAGTTGCTTACCCTTTCGATCGAGGATTTCTATAGGTTCCTCCAGGAATTTTAGTCGATCATTAATTTGGAGGTCACCGAGGGGTATGTGTAGGGATTCCTCCGCCAAGCACTTTTTGAGGTTCGACACATGGAATGTGTCGTGTATCGCACTCAGTTCATCCGGTAGCTTGAGCTTATATGCCACTGGACCAACCCTTTCGATAATCTCGAAGGGTCCTACATAACGGGGACTCAGTTTTCCTCGTTTACAAAAACGCACGACTCCCTTCCATGGGGATACTTTTAAGAGTACTCTTTCTCGCTTTTGAAATTCCAAGGGTTTCCTATGCTTGTCAGCATAGCTCTTCTGGCGATCACGAGCTGCTTTCAGTCTATCACGTATTATCGAGATCTTCTCAGTGGTTTCTTGAATTAAATCCAGTCTCGTTAGCTGCCTATCGCCAATTTCCAGCCAACATAGCGGGGAGCGACATTTACGCCCATACAAGGCCTCATAGAGGGCACACTGAATGCTGGTATGGTAGCTATTATTATAGGAGAAATCGACTAATGGCAAATGGTTATCCCAACTTCCTCCAAAGTCGATCACGCAAGCCCGGAACATGTCTTCTAACGTTTGGATGGTTCGTTCGCTCTGACCATCTGTTTGGGGATGATAGGCGGTAGTTAAGTCTAAACGGGTCCCCAAGGCTTTTTAAAGTGACTGCCAAAATCTAGATGTAAAACGGCTATCTCTATCTGAAATGATGGAAATAGGTACCCCGTGGCGTGCTACAATCTCGTTTATGTAAATTCGAGCAAGCCTTTCCATTCGATAATATTCTCGAATGGGGAGAAAGTGTGCGGATTTTGTTAATCTGTCGACCACCATCCAAATAGAATCGTGTCCCTTTGTGGTCCTTGGCAACTTGGTAACAAAATCCATGGATATTTGCTCCCATTTCCATTGAGGTATTTCTGGTTGTTGAAGCAAACCGGAGGGCTTTTGATATTCGGCCTTCACTTTGGAACAAGTTAAACATTTCTCAATATACAAGGCAATATCTTTCTTCATTCCAGGCCACCAATAGTATTCCTTTAGATCCAAGTACATTTTGTCGGCTCCAGGGTGGATCGAGTATCGGGAATTATGGGCTTCCTTTAAAATTACCTTACGTAAT
The DNA here is from genome assembly GCF_052849685.1 of Lactuca virosa. Lineage (NCBI taxonomy): Eukaryota > Viridiplantae > Streptophyta > Magnoliopsida > Asterales > Asteraceae > Lactuca > Lactuca virosa. Next base: position 47,966,031 of record NC_136427.1, read on the forward strand.
TCGTCGATCTTTGGTACCCATACCCTATTTTTGAAGTACTTCACTCCATCTGAACGTGTTTCAAATTGTTGTTCCAGGCCGTGCAATGTTTCACGTTTCAAGTTCTCAGTTTTTAACGCTTCGCCTTGAGCAGCAAGGATTTCGCTCTTCAAACTGGTTTGAACAAGGGCTCCGAAGGCATGTGCTCGTGAGGGTTTCACCCTTTCCTTCCTACTCAACGCATCGGCTACAACGTTGGCCTTTCCTGGATGGTATTTAATTTCGCAATCATAGTCGTTGAGTAATTCTACCCACCGCTTCTGTCTCATGTTAAGCATATTTTGATCCAAGATGTGTTGTAGGCTTTTGTGATCAGTATAAATAGTGCACTTAGTTCCGTACAAGTAATGTCTCCAGATCTTAAGGGCGAATACCACCGCTCCTAATTCTAGGTCGTGGGTTGTGTAGTTTTTCTCATGAACCTTCAACTGCCTTGACGCATATGCAATAACCTTGCCTTTCTGCATCAGTACGCAACCCAGACCTTGGTGTGACGCATCACAATACACTGTGAAGTTCTCCACACCATCTGGCAATGCCAAGACTGGCGCATTACACAACTTATGTTTCAGCAATTGGAAGGCATCTTCTTGTGGTTCTCCCCATTCAAATTTCCTATCCTTTTGGGTCAAAATAGTCAGTGGTTGGGCAATTTTGGAGAAGTTCTCAATAAAGCGCCTATAATAGCCCGCCAATCCCAAAAATTGCCGAATTTCCGTCGGGGATCTTGGGGTTTCCCATTTCTTAATTGCTTCAACTTTGGTGGGATCCATGTGTATTCCTTTTTCTACAACCACATGACCAAGGAATCATACTTCCCTAATCCAAAATTCACACTTAGAGAACTTTGCAAATAATTTTTGGTCTTTCAACAGTTCCAAAACTAACCTAAGATTTCGTTCATGCTCTTCTTTGTTTGGGGAAAAGTCTAGTATGTCGTCAATGAACACGATCACAAACTTGTCAAGGTACGGCCTACAAATCTTATTCATAAGATCCATGAAGGCAACTGGTGTTGGATTAATGTCTAAGTCCATAACTATAATTGGTAAGACTTGACCCGACCCGACATGGTCCATTTAGGTTGCATGGCATCATGCATTTGGATAGACTATAATGAGAGAAATAACACTTAAGGTGGTTAATATATTATAAGTTCTAATATATTAATAAGGTTATTTAATTAGTATTGATCAAGAATTAATTTGGAATTAATTAAGTGATCAAAAGGAGACTAATTAAATATATGGGTTGATTGTGTAAATCATTCATTCTTATATATGTGGGCTTGTGATCCAAGATTCCTTATGTTGGACTAAGTCCATGGGGTGACCCATGGATACTCCATGGAGGTTAAAATCCATGGAGCATAAGGAATGTGTAAAGTTATGAGTTACATGGTGTAACCCTAATAGCCACCATATAAAAGAATCCCATGGCTCAAGAAATCGTGCACTAATGTGTGAGTATGAGGGCTAGACGATTTCAAGGAGTGTTCAAGTTTCTCTCAAGTTATTCCAAGTGTATTTGGTGTTGTGTGAACCATTTGAGGTGTCACACTTGGGGCACTAGGCACTCAAGCTTCATTAAGACATTCTACATCAAAGAGGTATGTATTCTATCTTGTTATATTTATTATTTTGTATGCTAGATTAGGATAATACCTTGGATGTTCATAATTGTATGTATAATAGAGAAAACATAGATACAAGGTATTTAGGGTTGTATGTACACTTAGGAGTGTTAGAATGCTCATAACCCAACAGTGGTATCAGAGCCTAGACTTGTTTTCTTGTTATACTTGCAAAAGTAGCTGAAAAATCGAGTTGGATGCATATATTCAATTGTTTTGGCCGGAATTGGACTAGGAACATTACCCTAAGATGTTTTTGGACTTATAAACGTGTTTTTGATGTGGTAATGTTCATGCTAATCCAATTTCTAAGATAATTGTCATAATTTCAAGATTTGTATTAGTTTGTATGTTCATGCTAATTTCTTGAAGATTGATGATTTGAATTATCTTGTTCTTATGAGGTTCTTAGATTAATAGAAAAGTTGTGTGAAATAGTTGTTTTCAATCCATTTTAATCTAAGAGTTGATTCCAAAGTGTGTTTTTGTAACTTGTCCTCAAGTTATATGAAAAGTCACATTTAAGAATCATAAAACTCATAAAAGTTGGCAAAGGTTACAAAATGAAGAGTCTAGTTGTAATTAAATGGTTTTATGACTCCATAACTTGTCCTCAAGTTATGGAGGTTCAAGAGTCTCTTCATTAAATTAAAAAAAAAAGTGTAACCTTAATTAGTTCCATAAGTTACAATAAAAAAAAGTTATTTTTTTTATTAATTAGTTTAAAGTCTTCCATAACTTGTCCTCAAGTTATGGAACTTAAAGAGTTTTTTTTTTATTTTTTTATTTTTTTTGTTAATTAAAACTACTTTAAACTCATAAGTTATGGAATTAATTAGTTTTGAATAGTTTCAAAACTTGCCCTCAAGTTTTGGAATTTGAAAAGTTTTCTCTTAAGAATACTTTAATTCCAAGTTAGCCTTAGAATTTTAAAAGTTAAAATTCAACCCTTATACTTTATAATATTATAAGTTAATAATATTTATATATATGTATAAGAGTAAAGTCAGTCTTACCGTTAGTATGCCTCATTCACGAAGCCGGTCTATAAGGGCGGTATAAGGTTACTGCCTATAAAATGGCAGTTTAATGGGTGTCCACTCTCACCCACCGCTTCCTTGACTGGTGGAGGGTCGTTAGCCGAACGGGTAGGACAAGGACTATAATTCTCCTTTCATTAAAAGTATTAATGATAAATACTAAGTAACTAAACTCTTATTAATACCCAATCTTAGTTACTTAGGAAAATGTTAATTTGGTGCTAACCCATGAAATTACACTTTGCACTTTGCTTAAGTCGTTAGTGGAGCGTGTGTGGTTAACCGGCACACTAACCTGGACTTAACAAGGTAGGCAAAGGGTAACTTAATATTTATCATAGTATCGGTGGAGCGTGTGTGGTTAACCGGTACACTGATTAAGAGGTAAATATTAAGGGTACCAAGTATATTTGCATGGTTATTCACACCTTGTTTTGTGATCCTCGGCATCCCAGTCACAAAACCTGAAGGGCACACTCGAGATTGAAACATGCCTTTGAACAGTTCAATGAATCTCAAAGATCTAGGACTTTCAAATCCAATTAAAACCTAATAAATTATTTCGTTTTTCATGGTGGAAATTGGTGAATCGTCATTCACCTACCTTCAAATATTTTATAGCTTGGTTACGGCATCCCTCTTCTAGATTATAAAATAGTTTGTTGGGTCGTAGCCTTAATATATCATATTGGGTGTTATATTAAGGACTTAAATCAACTTTACGTGAATTTCTCCCATTGTTGATGTCTGGTTTAGACAACAATGATCTTCCCAAACCAAGCTTTCCTAATGAATATGACTTCCCGAGTTTGGCTCATGGAAGTCATACTTCTCTTCCTCCACCTCCTCCAATTATTCTCCCTAACCCACAAGTTCAAGGTCACTCAAGCCCTAATGGCAAGCAAGGTCTATGTGTGATCACATCTTAGAGATGAAGTCACATATTGACAAGCTGGGAGAGTTGGGTGTCAAAGTCTTGAGAAAGTTGGATGTTTAATCACTTTCTTAGTCACATAGTGAGTTCCTTTGGGACTACTATGAAACAGACTATGACATGAACCTTAATGATCATATCTATTTGCTTGGTGCTGCTGAATCAACAATGATTTGGAACGATAGTAAAGCAAATTTGATTAGAAGATCAACTTCCCAAAAACTTTATGGACAGTGACAATGGTGACACTGGAAATCCAGAAAAAGCATTCTCTTTTTAATGGAAAGGGATTGGCCATAGTCAACCCGGTTGACCAAATGGTAAGGAGAAAGGCTAAGTCTGAGATAGTCCCATTACCAAAGGCTCCATATGTTTATTTTGCCAAAGGAAGGGGCGTTGATTGCAAAGCTGCCAAGTTTAACTAAGGATATTAAAGGTAATAAGTCTGACTCTACTTCAGGTAGAGCCCATTATCTAACTCTGTTAAGTTTCTATTCTAAGATCCTCATTACATGATGTGACTGGGTCACATGTTGATGTTTTAAGAATCAAAGAATAGAGAGAAAAGCTTAAAGGAAGTATATGCTGATTCTGATCGCGTAGGTGGATTTCGATCGCATCAGAATTTTGAGCAGTTGCTTAAGAAGTTATGATATATTGGTAAGGAATAGATAACAACAATTTTCCATGTGGATTGTAAGGATAAGTTTTTCCGCAAAGTTTTAAAATAAAAGAAAATTGTTTAATTTTATTTATTTGAAGTATCCTTACAATGGTATTTGTGGAAAATTGTTGCTTATATGATTCCACTGACAACAATATTGGAAAATGGATTTGATTCTTTCATTTGTGGTAGTGTCTAAATTTGCCAAATCAGGAAAGTTCCTCATCGCCCAAGTTTCAATTGGACCGAAACTTGGAATCATGCAAGTTGAATAGTATGATGAATGAGAACTTTCAAGCATTGGAAAATCAAGACTAATTATTCGTTCACATGGATGTGTGAGTCAAGTGAAGGACTAAAGGGATCGAGTACACATTCTTGTGCACTGGTCATGTCCACCACAAAGCTCGTTAAGACTATTTGATTTACTAAAGTTTAGTAAATATGGTTATACTTACAAGTTTAAGTATAATTCTGAAACATTGGAAAAGTCTCAATGTATGGCAGAACGAATGGGAAGAATCAAATTAGGTAGAAAGATAAAAGTTTCTCAAATCTGAAAAGATGGGAGAGTACTTTAGTATCATGTTTGTGATCATCTTAATGATTTAGAACTCATATCACAATTAGTCCTCTAAAGGTCATCTTAGTGCATTATTATGACTAAGAAGAGGAGTCATGAATTGTTGAAATGGTTAGATCAGGAAGATGAGTCATACTTCGTTCCAAAACAATTCTTAGAGTCATACTCCAAGATTGTAACTTGAGTGACATACCTTAAAGAAAGGTTTAAAACACTTGTCAAATGTAAGAGTAAAAGTGTCCTACTCTTGTACATTTGAAATTGGTAAGTTGTGATGTTTTGGATAAAACAAAGACCAACTAAGGCCAATTGTGTGAAGTGTTTGTCTTGATAAAGAATCCGCACTATCTCTTGAATATTTGGCAAGATAGTCTTATATGTCAAGAGGATAGTGGGAGTCTTAAAGATCCTAAAAAGAATTTCAAGAACTAATCAAGAATAAAACCTGAGGTTCTTCACTAGCACACGAATTGAGGTTTATAACCTATCGTGTTGAGATATTCTGTGCCCATTCCAGTTAAAGTTGGCTTTGCATAGGAGTTCTGAAATTTCTCAATTGGTTGCATAACAACTTGGAAGCAATGGCAGGCCCTGTACTGCCAGGTGGCAAGAAGTTAAGATTGCATAAGTTCAGTCCATATGAGTTTGGATTTGTCATTATCCTTGTCTTATAACTATGGTTTTGACGATTCACATGGATAAGAACACATACACCATAAAATCTAAGGGTCATAAGGTTTCTCTCCGATTCATGAAAATGATGGTGAGGAAACACTTCCACCAAGTAGATTTGAAGCAGATGACAAAAGGTCTAAACAATTGAGACTATGATTACGGCATCCCTTTTCATAGTTCTGAAATTGTTTAGACACACATGCATGCTATCTAAGGAAAGGTGTATGATTTTGATAAAGTTTTATCAAAGCATCTCGTATCAGAAATCTGAACTTTGGTAAGAAAGTCAATAAAGTATTGATTTCTAGAAGTTCAGCTGATTTCTGAGTACATATCAAAGCTACTGGGAGCATAAGTATTACGCTAATAATCATCATGTTAGTGGGAGCATGATAATTATTGTTAGTGTTGCAAGTTAGCAATGTTAATTATAGAAAACAAAAGTTTCAATTCGCGAGGCTGCAGGGATTGAAAAAGTTGTTTTTCTATAATTAAGGGAGAGGATATACTTCATTTCAGTTCTAAAGGCTTAGATTGAGACCTTAATCATCCTTAGTCAAGACTATATATATGAATTTCATGTTGAATTGGTTCAACTTAAGGAAATTCTATATATTGCGTTCTCAAAATTCGATTATGATTACGGCATCCCTCTTCATAGTCAAATTTTGAAAACATGGCAAATAAAAATATAGTAGCAAAAGACTGGTCTAGAATCATGTCTTTATGTGAGACATCATGAATCGTGTACCATTTGCTTTGGGTACAGGATCGATTGCATGTGCTATAATATTTGTCATTTCTAAATTTTTCCAAATGCCCAGAATCATTAAGAAGGGAAAAGGTCTAGAATTGGATATGACTAAAATGATTAAGCAATTGTCGAGGACAATCTGAGGTTTACCAAAGATTGGTTGCTCAGGGACAGTTGGAAGTATAGTGCTAATTTTGGAAGGACCATATTGACATATTCTGAAAAGAGGCATCTCTTATTCAGAAGTGATAGTCAAAATGAGAATATGGAGTTGTCTCCATAGGTGGAAGTTATCTGTGTAAGATTAGAAAACTTAATGCAAGAAGCATGTCTAAAGCAATGTACTTTGAATATGAGACTTAGTTTCCATGGAGTTGATCTCCATTGGAATACCTTATAATGACTGTTGACAAGTCTTTGTGACTTTGTACATATTCATTACAGGAGGGTCAGTGCATATAAGTTTAAAATCTAAACAGATTTCGATAAATGATAGGAATTTGAAATTCTCACATTTTTCGATAAGGATTTGGGAGTGTGAAATTAGAATCATTGAAATTATGTTCAATTGGTTTATTTCACAAAGTAAGGATCATAGACAAACATAGAGTGCATACTTCGTGTATGGCAAAGCTATTGTTTAAGAAAAACATAGTGTACATGCTTGGAGCATGGGACAACTAGTGTTTTTAATTCAAGTATAAAGTTGATAAAACCGAAACAATGAATAATGAGTAATCAGTATGGTGATAAATAAAAGTGTTTATTTATATTCATAGGGTTTGATACCATATTTGATTCATTTATTCTAGTGTTTCACTTTGCATGTTTTGACTTCCAGAATTACTAAGTCGCTCTTCCTGAATGATTAAGTTATTCAAACCATCCACAGTCGGTCATATGTTGGAAGTAGATATGAATCAAGACTGTCATGGGTTGGTTTGTAGAGGTCCAAGTTGGTGGACAAAGTGGTGCTACAACACTCATGAGTGCTCATAAGTTCTGAGTATCAGATTCAACCCACGCTCATTTGAATCACTTCATGGATTTTATCACGAGTGATCATGAGACGATAATATCTTATATTCTTAAAACCTAGAGATATGAGTTGTTACTATGAGTTGGTTATACATTGATTGCACGAAAACGCATTGGTAACTCGATGTTATAAAACGTGCCTTTGTGTATGATTCAACAAGTAGTAGAACAAGCCATATGAGTCGAAGTTTATCCATTCCTTTTACCTTCGGGATAAAAGCGATATCTGTGGGCCCCTCGATGATTTAAAGATGATACATGTGAGTGCTTGGCCAAGCCAGGACTGATTTGATTTGTTCAATGAGTCAGTCATCATGAATCGGAAATCAAGAAACAACAAATGGACAGAGAGAATGATTGATAATCCATGTCTCAGTCAATATGATATCTAGAATGGAGGAATATATGATCCCTTATCTAATGGACAAGTCATTGACAAAGGTCAGAGTTCATCGACAAGGTCAGAGTTCGACAGAAGCTTTTGAGACCTACGATTGCTGATCGGTTCCTGAAGTCATACGCAATAATAGTTTTAGACTTATCCAAGTGGGAGACTGTTGGATTAATGTCTAAGTCCATAACTATAATTGGTAAGACTTGACCCGACCCGGCATGGTCCATTTGGGTTGCATGGCATCATGCATTTGGATAGACTATAATGAGAGAAATAACACTTAAGGTTGGTTAATATATTATAAGTTCTAATATATTAATAAGGTTATTTAATTAGTATTGATCAAGAATTAATTTGGAATTAATTAAGTGATCAAAAGGAGACTAATTAAATATATGGGTTGATTGTGTAAATCATTCATTCTTATATATGTGGGCTTGTGATCCAAGATTCCTTATGTTAGACTAAGTCCATGGGGTGACCCATGGATACTCCATGGAGGTTAAAATCCATGGAGCATAAGGAATGGGTAAAGTTATGAGTTACATGGTGTAACCCTAATAGCCACCATATAAAAGAATCCCATGGCTCAAGAAATCATGCACTAATGTGTGAGTGTGAGGGCTAGACGATTTCAAGGAGTGTTCAAGTTTCTCTCAAGTTATTCCAAGTGTATTTGGTGTTGTGTGAACCATTTGAGGTGTCACACTTGGGGCACTAGGCATTCAAGCTTCATGAAGACATTCTACATCAAAGAGGTATGTATTCTATCTTGTTATATTTATTATTTTGTATGCTAGATTAGGATAATACCTTGGATGTTCATAATTGTATGTATAATAGAGAAAACATAGATCCAAGGTATTTAGGGTTGCATGTACACTTAGGAGTGTTAGAATGCTCATAACCCAACAGCTAGCGCGTTAGTTAGCCCAAAAGGCATAACTAGGAATTCATAGTGTCCGTAACGAGTCCTGAAGGCGGTTTTAGGAACATCTTCATCGCGTACCCTTAATTGGTGGTATCCCGATCATAGATCAATCTTTGTAAAGTACGTGGCACCCTGGAGTTGATCGAACAAATTGTCTGTTCGAGGAAGGGGGTATCTATTTTGATAGTCAATTTATTTTGTTCTCTATAATCGATGCACATTCGCATCGATCCATCCTTCTTTTTCACAAATAAGACTGGTGCACCCCATGGTGAGGAACTTGGACGAATGAATCCTTTTTCTAAAAGTTCCTGAAGTTGGCCCGAAAGTTCTTGCATTTCAAAAAGTGCCAAGCGGTAAGGTGCTTTAGCTACAGGTGCCGATCCAGGAATTAGATCAATTCTGAATTCGACTTGTCTTGCTGGGGGGAGTCCAGGAAACTCTTCTAGGAATACTTCAGGGTATTCTCGCACTATTGGAATATCCTGAATATGTTTTTCTTCTGATTTCTTTTCCACTACATGAGCCAAGAACGCAAGGTATTTCTTCCTCATATATTTGTGAATTTTCATGCATGAGACTATCTTCAAGTTCTTGCCTGGTTTCTCTCCGTACACTATAAGGGTTTCGTTGTTTTGGAGGGGTATTTTGACAACTTTCTCAAAGCATCCTATGTCTGCTCGATTCTTGGACAACCAGTCCATTCCAATCACTACGTCAAAGCTTCCAAGTTCAATGGGTATAAGGTCAATACTAAATATTTTATCAGCTAAGTTCAAGGTACAATTAGGAACTATCTCCCTAGCCTTAATTTCATGACCGTTAGCAACTTCAACTACGTAGGCATGTTCCAATATTTTTGATTTCAAGTCGATTAGGGGTCTAAATTCATGTGACACAAAACTTCTATCTGCCCCCGAGTGAAATAATACTGATGCATAGTGGTTGTTTAGGAGGAATGTACCTGTTACCACCTCCGGGTTCTGGCGAGTCAATATCTCGACCCTCACTTTATCATTCGTAAGGCGGTGCGCCAGGTCTACAGCGCTATGGATTGAGGTAGGATTTGCTGAAGTAACCATGCCTTGGATTTCTGGTGCTAAACCCCATATGTATCGGTCAATCCTCTTGCTCTCAGGGGTGACCATGTACGACACTAGTTCAGCGAGTTCATGGAAACGCACAGTGTAGCCTTCCACATCGGCTCCTACCATGGCATGGTTCCAGAAGTCAGATTCCATTTTCTGGATCTCATCCTTACGATAGTATTCCTTCTTGATTAACTCTTTGAATTCCTCCCAAGCTAATTGGTTCGCTGCCTCCCTTCCACGGTTCCGGACTTGCGCATTCCACCACGTTAAGGCTCTGTCTTGGAGAAGGCATGCAACATAGGGATCCTTGCAGTCATTTGAGCACTTGCTGATGTGGAGTACAGCCTCAATTCCTTCTATCCATTTCAACAATCCCACTGCACCCTCTGTTCCATGAAACTCCTTGGGTTTGCAAGACATGAAGTACTTATAGGTGCATCCCCTTGTTTCCTCATTACGAACTCCGCTTCCTTCGGTGTTCTCAGTAGGTGTAGGGCCTCCATGGTTTGTCTGACTAGAATTGATTCCCGCAGTGACTTGAGCCACAATGTTAGGGATAGCAGCCATTAGTTGTTGCGAGACTAGTTGAGCAATATCGGGAGTGGCATTCTCAGGCTGTGTTGGGCGTGAGCGGGTGTTTCTTCTTTGGGGCATGGTTCTATAACACACAAACAAAATTAAGGACGTTATTATCATTATTAATTAGTTTTTTTTTCAAAGAAATAATAATATTAATAATAATAAAATATATTTTCAAGAACGATTTCAAATCATCAAAACAATTTACAGTTCATGAAAAATATAAGTGTGAAATAACATGGTGATTGAAAATCATTAAAATAGATTTCATTCGTAGTTCGTACATAAAAGGTTTAACAAAGCATATTGCTTGATACTACAAGCTACAAAAGACACTTCAACCATAGTTCTCAAAAGCCATAAACCAAAGGCATTACATCAAAATACATAGACCAAAAACGACAAAACATAAACCATGACGTTTAGATTCAACCCCAAAACACAATCACCCAGACAAGTGCCACTGCCAGAATCAATGCTAGCCCTCCAGCGATAGCGCTAGTGATCATAGCTCTGATTGCTGTCCTCTGGGCGGAGTATGCATAACCACACACCGCATCCACCACGTCTGACATGTCGGCTATGCTGTGATGATGATAAGTAATCGTACTACGGGCATCATGCAGGTCTCAGGCCATGGCCTCCATGCTGCGTCGCTCCTGACATGTCATCCCGGGTGCTCGCATATAAGGTATCCCTATGACTGGGGGTCGAGGCTGACTAGGCTCGAGACGCTCACTCCTTGGTGCGGGAGGTGCTGGCACGGGTTCTGGACGCTCGAACCTCAACACTTCTCTCAGCATTGGTGCGCTCTTTCTTGCTGTCCTCCTGTGGTATAGTCTATAAAGGGGTGGCTGAGGCGTCAGCTGTCGCGAAGGCTCGGGTATCGGTGGGGCTGAAGTTTCCTCAGTCGGTGCCTGGCTGCTCACTTCCTCTCCAGTCTCTGATCCTGTAGACGGATCTTCAGTCGGTTCGGTGCTCGAGTCGCGGTTGACTTTCGGGCGCGCAGTGACGTAACCAGACTCATCTGTCGATCCAAGTGCTTGAGAGCTAGTGTTTGACATGGCTACGCTGTACACGAGAAAGTCTAATGTTTAGATGGATTTTTAGCCTTCTAGAAAATTTCTATTATGTTTGATGTTTATGTTTATCCTAGGGTGTTGATACCATTCACTATAATCAATTCCGGTCTTGCACTAACTCTTCCTTAATTATACATAGGTGATCAGGCTATGTATAATTAAGGTCCAGTAGCGCATTACCGGAATTACTTATACTAAATGGCATGTTTTATTAACTCAATGGTTATAGTTTAGGCGTCCCTAAGGGAACGGGGAAGCCGGTATTCTCTATAACCTTAGGCTCTGATACCAAATCTGTCATACCCCGTTAAAGCGGAAACACGAAGAGTGACAGGCTAAGGTCTCATCACAAAGGTAAATAGAAGTACCAACCATAAACATTAAGCGTTTTAAGTTTACATCGCGTACAAAACAAATACATTCAGTTTTCACAATACATAATTTAATACATAGCAAACGTAACAACTTAAATCATGCTAACGTCTTGTTGATTCACTGACCGTTCCCTGAAAAGCATGCAAAAACGAGGGTCAACTATAAAATAGTTGGTGAGTTCACATGTTTATAATAATACACTATTTCAAAAATGTAGTTTATTCTATAAATGTTCCAATTTAGAAAACGATGAATGCCATTGCATTCCGTTCACAACCAAGCCTAACGACCGTTCCTGCCCCATTCCATCATGTCCATGGTTCCCATGATGTCAGTTCATGGAAATATGCACTTGCGGTTCCGGGTGAGTGGGGGCTGTCGACCCCAAATAGCGCTATCCATAAGACCATCGGCTCAAATATGAGTTAATAGGTTGTATCGGTTCTCCGGGGACTTAACATACAATTTCATAACACCATATTCATAGTACAAGTTCATAATAAAAGGTTCATACAACAAAGTTCACATCACTAAGTTCATAACACAAGCTTGTAAAATAATGTTCATAGAAATTGTAGCATGCTTTTCACCCCAAAACATTAAAACGTAAAATAGGGGCTGTGAAAACTCACAATGGAAAGTTTGCGGCTCGGGCTTCGCGGGTTGATGTTGGTGAGTGCGAATCCTAATAGCGTCCTACGGAACAAATAGTTTCTAGTGAGATATAATTTACTAAGCTATTTTCTAGGAACTTCCTATCCAACTAGTGGTGTCGTAAAAGCGCCCAAAGTGTGTACGATTCATTATCGGTAACATTAATTCATAATGCATTGTGTTCAAAATTTCACAAAGGCATGGAAATAAATTCCAAAAATTCAAAAAAAATTGGTTTTCTGGTTTTAACAAAGGACATTGGTGTCCAGAAATTTTGTAGACATTTTTGAAGGTCATTTGATATTTATTTGTAAATTAAAACCCAATTAATAGAGAAAATTCAAAATAAATGGTAAACAGTTTCTAAAATTCTCAATTTAATTTTTACAGGTTCTCAAAATGTTCCCAAGGTTAAGAAAAATATTGGTTAGGGTTTTTAGGTCCAATAACCTGAATTTATAAATTCATGCTCCAATTTAATGAAAAATATGGATAAAATACCAAACAATATCCAAATTGTCTGAAAATTAACATGGCTTTATTAATCTGTAATTATATTAATAATAATAATTTTCAGAATTTTATCTCTTCTGAAAACGTTTATTTTGAATTTATAGCCATTAAATAACTATTTTTATAGAAAAATAAGGAATTGGTTCTAGCCCTTGAGGTTTTACAGATCATCACTTGTATATATGAACTTTCATAAGACAATATGTTAAAAATATATTTAGAAGCAAAATAGTGGTATTGAACCCCAACAAGTTAAGAAATCTTGCACATTATAGTGCATGAGATGTAGATGTAGCTGAAAGTTCATGAATTTGTGTAGAACATTCTGTGGGGTTTTAATCCATGAAATTTTAGCCAATATTTTTTTGGATATGTTAAGTTTCTAAACTATTTTTCCCCAGATTTAAGGTTTGGTTTAAGACCATTGATCATGTAAAGCAAAACTAATGATCACAGAAAAAGAGCTGTTTGCGCAATTATTTTGTAAAAATTGTCAAAAATCCGATTTTTAATATTTTACAGTAATACCAATTGGGTTTGAAAGCTAACTCATATAACTATCTCGTAAAAAACGAATATCGTGATTTGGTTTAGTAATGACTGAGTTGTGGCCGTTCAACGCGGAACAAAATATTCTGACAGAATGCATGTCATCCTTGGTTGCTTTGAGTGCCTTCTTAGGGGCACATTGACAAAGACAACATGCATATTTCAGTTATGGTCAAAGATAAATAACAATAAACTAGAGTTTACAGAAGAAAAAGAAACTTTTAGGTTCATGCATCCAAGTCATAGATTTAGGGTTATTCCAAGGCCCCAAAGTGTGTGTTTCATTCATGTGATAGAGAGCTCCTTGAAACCACCGAATCTTACACTAGGACTGCACCACAAATCCGATTTCTAGCACATGCATGGAGTGAATGAGTATCCAAGATGTACTAGAAATGGTTTAAATGCTTTTTTTCATGTAAGAACACAAAAGAAATGAAGAAGAAGATGAAACACTCGATTTTTGAAATCATATGAACATATGTGCATCTTTTCACTCCTTGCATGGGTTTGATCCCGGATTTTCACCTTCTCAAACACATATATTATGTTATGGTGAGAATCTACAAACAACAAGGGGAAAAATAAGGATTTCTAGCCATAGAAGGGCATAGAATCCGAAAAGTAAAGAAGAACTATGAAGAAGAGGAAGTAAAATCGTAAAACTACGAGGAATGATTGTGTTGTTCACCTTGGTTTTGTTCTTGAGAGAAGCAAGAACACTTCAAGACCTTCAAAATTCAGAAATTAGGGCAGAGAATGGAGGATTTTCTGAGGTGTAGGAGAGGTTTTGGAAGTGGAAGAGTTTTCTTGGAGAAGGAGTGTGAGATGGAGTGTGTGGGTGGTTCAAATGAGGAGTAATGATAGGTTTTAAGGCATAGGGGAGAGGGAAAGACCTAATGGCCGAAATTTTAAGAGAGAGATGGTATTTTTATTGATATTTGATCAAATAACAAAAGCCTCCTTTGAATTTTTATAAATCTAGATTTTAAATTTTATAAAACTCAAACATTATCATAATCTCCTAAGGTTTTAATTATTGGGTTTTGTTGAAATATTTACACTTGGTAATAACTTTCAAACTTTTATTTGTCGAATTAATTTAGAAAATGATAACATATTATTTAATTTTTATAAAAATCAATTTATCATATTTCAACAATTGTAACAAGGATTCATAATATGTGGTTGTAAGATTTTGATATCCTTGGATTTTACTTTTGGTTCACATTTCGAATCATGAATTATATGAATTTGTCATCAAATTTATAGTTGGTTCATATTATGATTTAATTTTGTTCATATTAGCTTAGAATACTTAACCTTGTTAAGGAATAGATATTTTTTTTTTCAATATGGAAATTTTAGGGTTGCTAACTTACATTGGGTTATGGTCTACCGAACATAGTTTTGTGTTTAGACTTAAGGTTAAAATTTGGCACTTTACCACTCAGTTGGTTCTTAAAAATATCAATGTGATTGTTCAATACAAGCTAAGATGCACTAATTGTTCCGAGGGATCTATTAAGTCGTGAACCTAGTTCAACTTGTAACTCTAGAGCCAAGTTAAGTGCACACAAGAAAATGACGAAGTTCTAGATGAGTACTGACCTGAGTTTTGGTGGATGTCACAGTCTCCCCCAGTTGTAGGAATTTCGTCCCGAAATTCAACTGGCGGTAACACTGGTTCGAACATAACGAATAGTTGAGGATATTTGTTCTTCATGAAATCCTCCCGTTCCCACGTAAACTCGGGCCCATGCTTAAAGTTCCAACGAACTTTCACGATCGGTATTTTCCTTCGTTTTAGTTGCTTAACCTCTTGATCGAGTATTTCTATAGGTTCCTCCAGGAATTTTAGTCGATCATTACTTTGGAGGTCACCGAGGGGTATGTGTAGGGATTCCTCCGCCAAGCACTTTTTAAGGTTCGACACATGGAATGTGTCGTGTATCGCACTCAGTTCATCCGGTAGCTTGAGCTTATATGCCACTGGACCAACCCTTTCGATAATCTCGAAGGGTCCTACATAACGGGGACTCAGTTTTCCTCGTTTACAAAAACGCACGACTCCCTTCCATGGGGATACTTTTAAGAGTACTCTGTCTCCCTTTTGAAATTCCAAGGGTTTCCTACGCTTGTCAGCATAGCTCTTCTGGCGATCACGAGCTACTTTCAGTCTACCACGTATTATCGATATCTTCTCAGTGGTTTCTTGAATTAAATCCAGTCTCGTTAACTGCCTATCGCCAATTTCCAGCCAACATAGCGGGGAGCGACATTTACGCCCATACAAGGCCTCATAGGGGCACACTGAATGCTGGTATGGTAGCTATTATTATAGGAGAACTCGACTAATGGCAAATGGTTATCCCAACTTCCTCCAAAGTCGATCACGCAAGCCCGGAGCATGTCTTCTAACGTCTGGATGGTTCGTTCGCTCTGACCATCTGTTTGGGGATGATAGACGGTACTTAAGTCTAAACGGGTCCCCAAGGCTTTTTCAAGTGACTGCCAAAATCTAGATGTAAAACGGCTATCTCTATCTGAAATGATGGAAATAGGTACCCCGTGGCGTGCTACAATCTCGTTTATGTAAATTCGAGCAAGCCTTTCCATTCGATAATCTTCTCAAATGGGGAGAAAGTGTGCGGATTTCATCAATCTGTCCACCACCACCCAAATAGAATCGTGTCCCTTTGTGGTCCTTGGCAACTTGGTAACAAAATCCATGGATATTTGCTCCCATTTCCATTGAGGTATTTCTGGTTGTTGAAGCAAACCGGAGGGCTTTTGATATTCGGCCTTCACTTTGGAACAAGTTAAACATTTCTCAATATAGAAGGCAATATCTTTCTTCATTCCAGGCCACCAATAGTATTCCTTTAGATCCAAGTACATTTTGTCGGCTCCAGGGTGGATTGAGTATCGGGAATTATGGGCTTCCTTTAAAATTACCTTACGTAATTCGTCGATCTTTGGTACCCATACCCTATTTTTGAAGTACTTCACTCCATCTGAACGTGTTTGAAATTGTTGTTCCAGGCCGTGCAATGTTTCACGTTTCAAGTTCTCAGTTTTTAACGCTTCGCCTTGAGCAGCAAGGATTTCGCTCTTCAAACTGGTTTGAACAAGGGCTCCGAAGGCATGTGCTCGTGAGGGTTTCACCCTTTCCTTCCTACTCAACGCATCGGCTACAACGTTGGCCTTTCCTGGATGGTATTTAATTTCGCAATCATAGTCGTTGAGTAATTCTACCCACCGCCTCTGTCTCATGTTAAGCATCTTTTGATCCAAGATGTGTTGTAGGCTTTTGTGATCAGTATAAATAGTGCACTTAGTTACGTACAAGTAATGTCTCTAGATCTTAAGGGCGAATACCACCGCTCCTAATTCTAGGTCGTGGGTTGTGTAGTTTTTCTCATGAACCTTCAACTGCCTTGACGTATATGCAATAACCTTGCCTTTCTGCATCAGTACGCAACCCAGACCTTGGTGTGACGCATCACAATACACTGTGAAGTTCTCCACACCATCTGGCAATGCCAAGACTGGCGCATTACACAACTTATGTTTCAGCAATTGGAAGGCATCTTCTTGTGGTTCTCCCCATTCAAATTTCCTATCCTTTTGGGTCAAAATAGTCAGTGGTTGGGCAATTTTGGAGAAGTTCTCAATAAAGCGCCTATAATAGCCCGCCAATCCCAGAAATTGCCGAATTTCCGTCGGGGATCTTGGGGTTTCCCATTTCTTAATTGCTTCAACTTTGGTGGGATCCACGTGTATTCCTTTTTCTACAACCACATGACCAAGGAATAGACATAGTTGATCAGGCTATGTCATTCCCACAACCATTCCCGGGCATATGCTAATCACTTCTGGAATAGACATAGTTTTTAGACTTGTTGCAACGCCACAACCATTCCCGGGCATATGCTAATCACTTCTGGAATAGACATAGTTGATCAGGCTATGTCATTCCCAGACCTGACTATACATCCCCAAGCCTACTTGTGCCGTTCAACAATCACCACTTTTGTTTTGTTCTAGTATGATGCTGACCTTAGTATGTATGCATGCATGTATACTTTTAACAAGAAGCCCTTTATTTCTAAAAGTATAGTCATTTGAAAATGTTTAATCAGAGACTTTAGTCCCAATGCATTTATAGTTTGTATATCTTATGTGGTTCGATATACTTAGTTCACTATAAACAATGCTCTGATACCAATCTGTCACACCCCCAAACCAAGGCTGGCGGAAACGTCCGGGGGTGGAGGACTTCATGTATAGTATCACAACAACGAGTATAATATAGTGCTCAAAGTAAATACAACCATCATAAATATAATTGAAAAGGTTACACCATAGTATATGTTTACATGTTTCAAAATCAATTACATTATGATGACAAAATGAACTGTTTGACGATTTAACGTCCCATCCTCAAAATGCTATTGATTTCCTGTTTCACTGATTTCCTGATAATACAAGTAGTTTTGAAAAAGTGTCAACAATTAAGTTGGTGAGTTCATAAGAGTTTTGTTTGAGGAAAAAGTCGTTTTCCTCGTAAATACGATAGAGTATGATTCCAGAAAATCTAATATTTTCTTTATTAAGTGTGAAAATGCTCTTATGCTATGCGATAATGAATCCTAGGAGGACCCGTAGATTCCATCTATAATCACCCAGTGTATATAAGTTATATAATATTTAAGTTGAATCAACCGTCGAATATAGTGGGTCTGCCCTAGATCCACAACCAAACAAGGAACAGGAAGTAAGGCGGGCCCACAAATTCTAAGTCGATTGTGACTAGATTCTTATATAACTCTAGCATATACACTTAGCAATTATAGTTGAAGTCTAACCATTCTAGATGAAAGGTAGTATTAATAGAAATATGTTTCCAAAGAAAATCCCATATTTTCTTTATAAAGTCATGTAGTCCTAAATCCCAGGACCGAGAGTGTGTGTGTGTCTTATACTTACAACGGTTTTGCAGTTTTAAAATAGATAAAACCCCTTTTCAAGGTAGAATTTTCCCTGTAAACTTGAAAGATTGTTAACTCCCTATGTGAGTCGCTATAACCATACTATGACGAGAAATAACCTACACCACGTTTTTCAGACGTTAAGATCCTATGACTCTTGTCACCCGCAGACCTGCCGGTCCGGCTGTAGCTAACAGCGAGGTGTGGGGTGTCAATCCCAATATAGATCTATACACAATTATCACACTCTCCGTACATGAGACTCTGGTTATAACTTACAGGAATTGAAATCCCGTACTCGAACGTACGGGGAGAGAATTGTCTCACAACTTACGTTAACTAGTTTACATATAGTTTGAGTATTATACCCCTTCCGTGGTGGAAGTGAAATAACCTTTTATGAAAATAAGTTAGTGATATGAATCCATAAACTATTACTATTATAGTTTATCAAGTAGTATATGAAAACCCCATTTGTTATGAGAGTAAGACCTTTTTCATGTAGTAAAAATCCATAAACTATGCTTATTGTAGTTTATTATATGTGTTCGAAATAAATGAAAAACCTTATCATGAATGGCTAATTTCTATTTATGATGATAAGCTAACAAGAAATGCATTCAACATTTAGAAACTTGTTGTTATGCACTTAGCTCAACAGGTTACAAAGTGTTATGAAAGTCGTAAGCTGTTAGCTAATTTTTAACCTTTCTGCACTGTCTTAGAACAATCATAGAAAAATCATACGAAGTCAAAAACTGAATCTGTAAACTTTGAGAGTTTAGAAAATGTGTCTAGTTTATTCATAATTTTTAGTATGATTTTTAGAAGTCTTTAACTTGTGTGAAAACATTCATATTCACAGACTGGTCCGAAATCGTTTATGAAATGATAGGCAGTTTTGTAAAAATCACCATAAATCGTAGAAAAATCTCATGGAGATGTGCAGGTAGTCATTTTAAAGGTATAAACCTGAACTATTTGAATCTAATATAGTTGTGAAAACTAAAATGTTTAAGATGTTCATAACAGTCCGTGAATGGAACTAAACTTTCTTGGTGAAAGCTGGAGTTTGAGTTTAAGTTATATTATGATGTTTTTAACTTGTATTCCCCCCATAAAACTTGAAGAAAACATGAAAATGTTGGGGTATGAACTCACCTTGAGTGGTTCCCTGAGATGGACGTTGGAGGAATGAGGTTTCCCAGTCAAGAACACTTGGAGAAAGCTCGAGGAGTTGAAGATCTAAGAACAATTATGGTGACATTGGTTATGAGAGATTCATAAGTTGAGTGAAGGAGTGTAGAATGTTCAATGTAGGATGAGAATACTTACTGAATGAGGGTGAGAAGTTCAAAGGCAGCCTTGAAGTCTCGAGTTCTTAGAGAGGGAAATGAGAGAGAAGTGTTTGTTTCTTGGTGAGAGTGTGAGTAAAGTGGAAGGAGAGATGAGAGTTTCCAACTTTTGATTAAGTTACCAGCTGGAGGCGATATGTGACAGGACAAATAGTTGACTAGGTAGGGGTGAATAGTGACTGGGGGTTGTCCTAAGTGGGTATGGGGGATAGTTTGTGTCATACTCTAAGGGAAATCAACACTCTAACACAATATCTCACTCAATAGATATTATCATTGGTTTACGATCCTATCCCAAAATATGGTTTAAAATATGATAATATAGGGTCTTATATATTAAAATATAAGTTTGGAGTGTTTAAAATTATAAAAATAAAAGTCTAAGGAAATTTCCGGAGCAAAAATCACTTAAAAACACTAAAAAGTCTGAAATTGGTGAAAATTCGGAGTAAAAGGGGGAAATCCGGAGTCACCACAAAATTTCCGGAGCTCCTTAAGCATTCCGGAGCTACTGCCAAATTTCCGGAGGACAGGCTTAGGCTGCGAGGTTCCGAAGCGGGTGAGCAGTGGATTCCGGAGGCGCTGGGCGAGGTCCGACGCTTTCTTCTCGGATCCGAGGTCAGGAGCCAAATGTGTCCGGTTTAGTTGGAGGTCCGATCCGCCCCACATGTTCCGGAGTCAGGAGGATGTTCCGAAGTAGGAGGGTAGTCCGGACCAAGAGGGTTCCGGACCAAGAGGGTTCCAGACTAAGAGGGTTCCGGACCAAGAGGGTTCCGGACTAAGAGGGTCCTTTTGAGCTGTTTTCGACTGAGGAAGGTACATAGAGAGATTTCCCATACAGAGAGAGATTTGGGAGAGATTTCACATACTTGGAGAGATTTGGGAGAGATTTCACATACTTGGAGAGATTTCTCATACAGAGAGAGATTTCGGAGAGATTTCACATACTTGGAGAGATTTGGGAGAAATTTCACATACTTGGAGAGATTTCTCATACAGAGAGAGATTTGGGAGAGATTTCACATACTTGGAGAGATTTCAGAGAGATTTCACATACTTGGAGAGATTTGGGAGAGATTTCACATACTTGGAGAGATTTCTCATACAGAGAGAGATTTGGGAGAGATTTCACATACTTCGAGAGATTTGGGAGAGATTTCTCATACAGAGAGAGATTTGGGAGAGATTTCGCCTGCGACCTTTTTAAGTGTTTGGCTTCGTAACGCAAGGTTCTTACACTCTGTTATGCCTTGTTATGAATGTTATACGCTCCCGAGGGGGTATGAAATAATGTTTTATCGAGTAGATTCATCACTTACCCTGATTAGGTTTTAGAATTTCCGAACACGTGAAAACTCTAAGTGATACTTTCTATTAAGATCGCGAGTAGTACAATAAGAATCATAATGGAAACCCTAATATACAAGGGTTAGATGAGTTCACTGGTTTGACTTGTTGACTTTGGTTGACCTTCACTTGACCAAAAATTGACGGTTGTCACACTTACCACCGTATATTCAGCAGACCTTCCCGAACTACCTGTTGGGTTATGAGCATTCTAACACTCCTAAGTGTACACGTAACCCTAAATACCTTGGATCTATGTTTTTCTCTATTATACATACAATTATGAACATCCAAGGTATTATCCTAATCTAGCATACAAAATAATAAATATAACAAGATAGAATACATACCTCTTTGATGTAGAATGTCTTCATGAAGCTTGAGTGACTAGTGCCCCAAGTGTGACACCTCAAATGGTTCACACAACACCAAATACACTTGGAATAACTTTAGAGAAACTTGAACACTCCTTGAAATCGTCTAGCCCTCACACTCACACATTAGTGCACGATTTCTTGAGCCATGGGATTCTTTTATATGGTGGCTATTAGGGTTACACCATGTAACTCATAACTTTACCCATTCATTATGCTCCATGGATTTTAACCTCCATGGAGTATCCATGGGTCACCCCATGGACTTAGTCCAACATAAGGAATCTTGGATCATAAGCCCACATATATAAGAATGAATGATTTACACAATCAACCCATATATTTAATTAGTCTCCTTTTGATCACTTAATTAATTCCAAATTAATTCTTGATCAATACTAATTAAATAACCTTATTAATATATTAGAACTTATAATATATTAACCAACCTTAAGTGTTATTTCTCTCATTATAGTCTATCCAAATACATGATGCCATGCAACCCAAATGGACCATGCCGGGTCGGGTCAAGTCTTACCAATTATAGTTATGGACTTAGACATTAATCCAACAGTCTCCCACTTGGATAAGTCTAAAACTATTATTGCGTATGACTTCAGGAACCGATCAGCAATCGTAGCTCTCAAAAGCTTCTGTCGAACTCTGACCTTATTGATGAACTCTGACCTTTGTCAATGACTTGTCCATTAGATAAGGGATCATATATTCCTCCATTCTAGATATCATATGGACTGAGACATGGATTATCAATCATTCTCTCGGTCCATTTGTTGTTTCCCGATTTCCGATTCATGATGACTGACTGATTGAACAAATCAAATCAGTCCTGGCTTGGCCAAGCACTCACATGTATCATCTTTAAATCATCGAGGGGCCCACATATATCGCTTTTATCCCGAAGGTAAAAGGAATGGATAAACTTCGACTCATATGGCTTGTTCTACTACTTGTTGAATCATACACAAAGGCACGTTTTATAACATCGAGTTACCAATGCGTTTTCGTGCAATCAATGTATAACCAACTCATAGTAACAACTCATATTTCTAGGTTTGAAGAATATAAGATATTATCGTCTCATGATCACTCGTGATAAAATCCATGAAGTGATTCAAATGAGCGCGGGTTGAATCCAATACTCAGAACTTATGAGCACTCATGAGTGTTGTAGCACCACTTTTGTCCACCAACTTGGACCTCCACAAACCAACCCATGACAGTCTTGATTCATATCTACTTCCAACATATGACCGACTGTGGATGGTTTGAATAACTTAATCATTCAAGAAGAGCGGCTTAGTTATTCTGGAAGTCAAAACATGAAAAGTGAAACACAAGAATAAATGAATCAAATATGGTATCAAACCCTATGAATATAAATTAACACTTTTATTTATCACCATACTGATTACTCATTATTCATTGTTTCGGTTTTATCAACTTTATACTTGAATTTAAAACAATAGTTGTCCCATGCTCCAAGCATGTACACTATGTTTTCTAAACACTAGTCATGCCATACACCAAGTATGCATACTATGTTTGTCTATGATCTTTACTTTGTAAAATAGATCAATTGAACATCACTCCAATGATCCTCTTTTCACAGTCCCAAATCCTTACTGCAAATGCAAGAATTCCAAATTCATGCCATTTACTGAAATCTGTTAGATTCTAAACTTATATGCATTGATCCTCTTAATGATTATGCACGAAGTCAGAAAGACTTGACAACAATCATTACAGAGCATTCCAAAGGGGATCAGCTCCTTGGAAACATCCTTCTTTCATTAAGTTTCCTAATGTTACACAGATTGAATAATTTCTAACTTTGAAACATTTCCATATTCCATTTTGACTATCACTTCTGAACAAGAGTTGCCTCCTTACAGATTATGTCAATATGGTCCTTCCAGAATTAACATTATACTTCCAACTGTCCTTGAGCAACTAATCTTTGGTAAACCTTAGATTGTCCTCGACAATTGCTTAATCATTTTAGTCATATCCAATTCTAGACCTTTTCCCTTCATAATGCCCCAGGCATTTGGAAAATTTTAGAAAGGATGAATATAGCACATGTAATCGATCCTATATCTGAAGCATATGGGACACGATTCATGATGTCTCACATAAAGACTAAACCAGTCTTTTGCTATAATATTTCCATTTCAATTTGCCAAGTTCTCAAAAT
Organism: Lactuca virosa; assembly: GCF_052849685.1. Taxonomy (NCBI): domain Eukaryota; kingdom Viridiplantae; phylum Streptophyta; class Magnoliopsida; order Asterales; family Asteraceae; genus Lactuca; species Lactuca virosa. Next base: position 47,989,844 of record NC_136427.1, read on the forward strand.
TCAGATTATGAATTTTAGAACGCAAATAATGGACCCATATATAGAATTTTAGAACGCAAATAATGGACCCATATATAGAATTTCCTTATGTTGAGCCATTCCAACATGAAATTCATATATATATCCTTGATTAAATATGATTAAAATCTCAATCTAAGCTTTTAGAATTGAAATGAAGTATAATTTCCTCTCCCTTAATTATAGCAAAACAACTTTTTCAACCCCTTGCAACCTCACGAATTGAAACTTTTGTTTTCTATAATTAACATTGCTAACTTGCAACCTTTGTCATAATTATCATGCTCCCACTAACATGATGATTATTAGCATAACACTTATGCTCCCACTAGCTTTGACATGTACTCAGAAATCAGCTGACTTTCTTACCAAAGTTCAGATTTCTGATACTAGATTGTTTTGATAAAACTTTATCAAAATCATACACCTCTCTTATATAGCTCACATGTGTGTCTAAACAATTTTAGAACTATGAAAAGGGGTGCCGTAATCATAGTTTCAATTGTTTAGACCTTTGCCACTTCTCACAAGTCCATGTTAGTGTGCCGGTAGACCACACACGCTCCACTAACGACTTTGAGAATGCAAATATCACAATTGCTATCTAGCTAAAATCTACTTAGTGAAAGTGTTTCCTCACCATCATTTTCATGAATCGGAGAGAAACCTTATGACACTTAGATTTAATAGTGTATGTGTTCTTATCCATGTGAATTTGTCAAAACCATAATCACAAGACAAGGTTAGTGACAAATCCAAACTCATATTGATTAAACTTGTGCAATCTTAAATTCTTGCCATTTGGCAGCTCAGGTGCCTGCCATTGCTTCCAAGTAGTTGTGCAACCAATTGAGAACTCTCAGAACTCCTATGCAAAGCCAACTTGAATAGGCACAAAAATTTCAACACGATAGGTTATAAACCTCAAGTCGTGTGCTAGTGAAGGACTTTAGGTTTTATTCTTGATTAAGTCTTGAAACTTTCAAGAGCTTTAAGACTCCCACTGTCCTCTTGACATATAAGACTCCCTTGTCAAATATTCAAGAGATAGTGCGGATTCTTTATCAAGACTAACACTTTACACAATTGACCTAAGTTGGTCTCTGTTTTATCCAAAACATCACAACTTACCAATTTCAAATGTACAAGAGTAGATAACCTTTTACTCTTACATTTGACTAGTGTTAACAAACCCTCTTTAAGATATGTCACTCAAGTTACAATCTTGGAGTATGACTCTAAGAATTGTTTTGGAACGAAGTATGACTCATCTTTTTGATTTAACCATTTCAACAATTCATGACTGCTCTTCTTAGTCATAAGAATGCACTAAGATGACTTTAGAGGACCAATTGTGATATGGTATCTTAATCATTAAGATGATCATAAACATGATACTAAAGTACTCTCCCATCTTTTCAGATTTGAGAAACTTTTATCTTTCTGCCATACTTTGATTCTTCTTATTCGTTCTGTCTCACATTGAAACTTCTCCAATGCTACAGACTTATACTTAAACTTATAAGTATAACCATATTTACTGAACTTAAGTAAATCATGACGAATAGTCTTCTTGATCTTTTGTGGTGGACTTGACCAGTGCACAAGAATGTGTACTCGATCCCTTAGTCCTTTCCTTATTCACGTAAGGAATTAGTCTTAATTTTCCAAGCTGAAAGTTCTCATTCATCATACTGTACAACTTGCATGATTCCAAGTTTCGGTCCAATTTAACCTTGGGTGATGAGTATCTTTCCTTGTTTGGTAATATTAGACACTACCACAACCGAAAGAATCAAATCCATTTTTCCAATATTGCTATCAATGGAATCTTATAAGCAACAACTTTTCACAAATGCCATTGTAAGGATACTTAAAATAAATAAAATCAAAACCTTTTTCTTTTATTTTAAAACTTTGCGGAAAAACTTATCCTTACAATCCATATAAAAACCTTGTTGTTATCTATTCCTAAGCAATATAAATATCATAACTCTTAAGTAATAGCCCAAACTTCTGATCACCGAACCATGCGATTGAAATCCATCTTCGCGATCAGAATCAACATGTACTTAATAGAGTTAGACAATGGACTTTACCTGAAGTAGAGCCAAACTTATTGACTTTAACATCCTTAGGTAAATTTGGCAGCTTTGTAACCAATGCCCCTTCCTTTGGCAATAGTTACCTATGGACCCGTGATAATGGGACTATCTCAGACTTTGCCTCTCTCTTTACCATTGGGTCAACCGAGTTGACTATGGCCGATCCCTTTCCATTGGGAAGAGAGAGCTTTACTGGATATCCAATGTCATCATTGTCAATGTCCATAGCGTTTTAGGAAGTTGATCTTAGCAAATAGATAAGATCATTAAGGGTCTTGTCTTAGTCTGTTTCATAGGATTCCCAAAAGAACTCACTATGTGACTTAGAAAGTAGTTGAGCCACCAACTTTCTCAAGACTTTGACACCCAACTCTCCCGGCTTGTCAATATGTGACTACATCTCTAAGATGTGATCACACCTAGACCTTGCCTTGCCAATAGGGCTTGAGTGACCTTAAACGTTTTAGGAACTTGTGGGTTAGGGATAATAATTGGAGGAGGTGAAAGAAGTATGATATCCATGGGACATCATCTTCATTTAGGAAAGCTTGTTTCAAGAGATTTGGGAAGATCATAAATGTTTAGACCAGACATCTTTTTGGGAGATATTCAAGATAGTTGATTTAAAGTCCTTAATATGACACCCAATATGAAATATTAAGGCTAGGACCCAACAAACTATTTTATAACTTAGAAGAGGGATGCCGTAATCCAAGCTATAAAATACTTGAAGGTAGGTGAATGACGATTCACCAATTTCCACCATGAAAAACGAAATAATTTATTAGGTTTTAATTGGATTTGAAAGTCCTAGATCTTTGAGATTCATTGAACTGTTCAAAGGCATGTTTCAATCTCGAGTGTGCCCTTCAGGTTTTGTGACTGGGATGCCGAGGATCACAAAACAAGGTGTGAATAACCATGCAAATATACTTGGTACCATTAATATTTACCCCTTAATCAGTGTGCCGGTTAACCACACACGCTCCACCGATACTATGATAAAAATTAAGTTACCCTTTGCCTACCTTGTTAAGTCTAGGTTAGTGTGCCGGTTAACCACACACGCTCCACTAACGACTTAAGCAAAGTGCAAAGTGTAATTTCATGGGCTAGCACCAAATTCACATTTTCCTAAGTAACTAAGATTGGGTATTAATAAGAGTTTAGTTACTTAGTATTTATCATTAATACTTTTAATGAAAGGAGAATTATAGTCCTTGTCCTACCCGTTCGGCTAACGACCCTCCACCAGTCAAGGAAGCGGTGGGTGAGAGTGGACACCCATTAAACTGCCATTTTATAGGCAGTAACCTTATACCCCCCTTATAGACCGGCTTCGTGAATGAGGCCTACTAACGGTAAGACTGACTTTACTCTTATACATATATATAAATATTATTAACTTATAATATTATAAAGTATAATGGTTGAATTTTAACTTTTAAAATTCTAAGGGCTAACTTGGAATTAAAGTATTCATAAGTGAAAACTTTTCAAATTCCAAAACTTGAGGGCAAGTTTTGAAACTATTCAAAACTAATTAATTCCATAACTTATGAGTTTAAAGTAGTTTTAATTAAAAAAAAAAAAAAACTCTTCAAGTTCCATAACTTGAGGACAACTTATGGAAGACTTTAAACTAATTAATAAAAAAAAAATAACTTTTTTTTATTGTAACTTATGGAACTAATTTAGGTTACACTTTTTTTTTAATTTAATGAAGAGACTCTTGAACCTCCATAACTTGAGGACAAGTTATGGAGTCATAAAACCATTCAATTAGAACTAGACTCTTCATTTTGTAACCTTTGCCAACTTTTATGAGTTTTATGATTCTTAAATGTGACTTTTCATATAACTTGAGGACAAGTTACAAAAACACACTTTGGAATCAACTATTAGATTAAAATGGATTGAAAACAACTATTTCACACAACTTTTCTATTAATCTAAGAACCTCATAAGAACAAGATAATTCAAATCATCAATCTTCAAGAAATTAGCATGAACATACAAACTAATACAAATCTTGAAATTATGACAATTATCTTAGAAATTGGATTAGCATGAACATTACCACATCAAAAACAAGTTTATAAGTCCAAAAACATCTTAGGGTAATGTTCCTAGTCCAATTCCAGCCAAAACAATCGAATATATGCATCCAACTCGATTTTTCAGCTACTTTTGCAAGTATAACAAGAAAACAAGCCTAGGCTCTGATACCACTGTTGGGTTATGAGCATTCTAACACTCCTAAGTGTACATGCAACCCTAAATACCTTGGATCTATGTTTTTCTCTATTATACATACAATTATGAACATCCAAGGTATTATCCTAATCTAGCATACAAAATAATAAATATAACAAGATAGAATACATACCTCTTTGATGTAGAATGTCTTCATGAAGCTTGAGTGCCTAGTGCCCCAAGTGTGACACCTCAAATGGGTCACACAACACCAAATACACTTGGAATAACTTGAGAGAAACTTGAACACTCCTTGAAATCGTCTAGCCCTCACACTCACACATTAGTGCACGATTTCTTGAGCCATGAGATTCTTTTATATGGTGGCTATTAGGGTTACACCATGTAACTCATAACTTTACCCATTCCTTATGCTCTATGGATTTTAACCTCCATGGAGTATCCATGGGTCACCCTATGGACTTAGTCCAACATAAGGAATCTTGGATCACAAGCCCACATATATAAGAATGAATGATTTACACAATCAACCCATATATTTAATTAGTCTCCTTTTGATCACTTAATTAATTCCAAATTAATTCTTGATCAATACTAATTAAATAACCTTATTAATATATTAGAACTTATAATATATTAACCAACCTTAAGTGTTATTTCTCTCATTATAGTCTATCCAAATGCATGATGCCATGCAACCCAAATGAACCATGCCGGGTCGGGTCAAGTCTTACCAATGATAGTTATGGACTTAGACATTAATCCAACACTACCACTCGTCCAGCGGATCAAGTTCAAGCACCGAGCCTAAGAACGAATACAGCCCACCTATCACTAATAAGTGTATACGCGAGGGTGGTATATAATTAAGATTATGCAGATTTAGTATGTGTGTCTTCCGCCCTATCTCCTGTTCCTTGTTTGGTTGTGGACCTGGGGCAGAGTTGCACATCCGACCGTCTTACTAATCTTAATTATATATGACTTGTATACATGAAGTACTGATAGATGGACCAGGTATGAATCCTATCATGGACATTAGGGCAATGTTGCCAGGTCTACGGGTGGGTATTCTGCCAATCAGAGGCAGCAGATTACGTTTGGCCTCTGTCAAGCTTCCCAAGGCAACAGACGGACACAATATCATTTTGAGTGACCGTTGACGGATTAAATCCGCATGCTCCTTGCAAATTGAAGAAAATGGACACAATAGAAAAGCTGATGGAACGCGGGTCCGAGGGATTAGTTAGACTGCTCGGTGTTCAAATGTCTATTATCTCTATTCGAGATAATAGAATCACCTTCCGACTTTGGCAGTCACTTCAGAAAATCCCTGAGGGCTAGGCTAGTCATGAGCATGGCCTACCATCCATGAAACGACAGACGGGATAATAGGACGATTCAACCATTAGGGATTGTGCAGAAAATGCATTTGATTGACCTTGGTAAAGCTTGGGATACCCAATTGCCAACTAGTCAAGTCCTTTACCATACTAGCATTTGGAGTTGCTCCGTTCGAAAACCTTCATTGGTCCCAAGCGCAGAACCTCTCTGCACTGGACTAAGGTAGGTGCCACGTAACTAGTTAGTTACCAAATGTTAGACAACATATTCGCCGATCCAGAAACCATTCGAGGGAAACTGCCAAACAGAATGTACGAATCCAAAAACGACGTAGAACTTCTAGAACCAACCAGGAAAGCTACGCCTTCCATAAGAGAAAAACCTTTGGAACTCCAGGATGATGATCACGTCAAATGGGCACCTCACCCTAGAAGGGCATCATGTGTTTCAGATGCATGGAATTCTAAATCCAAGGTACTTAGGACCATGTGAGATTCTAAATAGAACTGGCCTAGCAGCTTACAGGTCCCGTCTATTTAGGGAATTCAATACATTTCACCCTATCCTTCCACGTCTATAGAGATTTGAAAAAGCGGTTGTCCATCGGAACTTTTATTATTTCACTCGATTAGATCAATGTAAGCAAAAGCCTCATCTTGCTAAAGAAATCTGTAGAAATCCAGTTCAGTGAGAGAAACCTTTGGGAACCCTAGTCAGTGGAGACCAGCGAACAAAAATGAAACCGTGCCTTATGGTGAAAGCCTTCTAACGTGTATTCTGAGGACTTGATTTCCATAGAAATCGGGTGAATCAAATGAATCATGCGTATCCGTACCTTCCACCTCATCCATGTATATTGGTTAAACTCTAATTTCGGGACGAAATTCCCTTTAACGAGGGGATGATGTGACAACCCGAAATTCCTATCTTGTACACCATTCAATTCAATCCAAGTCATACTCATTTCAACTACCTTGCAACGTTGTTTGGGGTCTGTTCGAGTGTCCTAAGCTTAGCAAAATTAAGGTTGAGGTTAAGGGATGTGTTACCAAAGTCATAAACTTGCATTTTGGGCCAAACACTCATTCAGGAGGAGTGTACGGCCGTACACATGGGTGTACGGCCGTACACCCCCTCATGGCCGTACACTCTCACCTATAAAGATGACACTTAGTCATTTTCCAACACTTTTTACACTTCCAAGCCTAGATTTCAGATTTCTCTCTCAACTATCATCAAGTTTCTCACCAAGATCTTCAAAGATGTAAGTGTTTCCTACATTGATTAGTTGCTTCATTGATTTACTAGTGAAGAATCCATGTTTTCATTCCATTAATTTCCTTTTTGACTAGATCTTCATCTTTCACCAAGAACACCAAGAACACTCACTAGTTCTTGGTGGTCGTGAACCCTCTTCAAGCTTCCAAATCGTAAGTATTCTTTCCATATGCTTAGTATACGTTAGGAACTCTTGTTTAGCACCCTAGAAACGACCATTTCACAAGAACAAAAGGAGTGTACGGCCGTACACCCTTGCATGACCGTACACACCTCAAAACACTCCAAAAGGCCCTCCAAAATGAGAACTTGGTTCATATTCTTGTTGAGCAATAGACCTACTAGCTTCCCCATGGATCAAACACCCTTCCTCTTGCATGTTCTCCATGAGTATACAGCCGTACACTCCATGACCGTACACCCCTGGCCGTACAATCCATATTGTGGCCTTAAAACCCCCTTTGATCAATCACATGTGATTCTAACACTTAGTCCAAGTGTTTCCTAGTCCCTATGGGTGCTTCCTTGCATGTTAGTTGCTTTTAAACACTAATTACATGCCTATATGCCATTATATGTCATTTAGGACTCATTTGTGTCTTGGGAATACATTCATGTAACTTCTCATCCTTACACGAATCTGTAGTTGAATCACCCACATAAGGTGAGTTCATACCCCTATAATCAATCTTTTAACTGTTTTAAATGCTTTTAAGGGGGGGGGGGGGAATACAAGTTGAACAAAATGTCAATTGTGTAAATGTTATTTGTGATAACCATCACATTATAAGATTTCTTACGCTTTTATAAGTTATCAAATCATTTTAAAAACTCTTTTGAAGTTATGTTACCTTCTTGTTTATAAAACTCTGTTTTTGAAATACAATCATAACTCAATAGATAAACGAGTCTTTTCTATAAGTCAGTAACAGTTCATCTAAACATGCTAGTAAACTATAATATGTATAGTTTAGGGGTTTAGTTCATACTATAACTAGTACAGAGAAGAGCATACTATAACTAGTACAGAGAGGAGCATACTATAACTAGTACAGAGAGGAGCATACTATAACTAGTACAGAGAAGAACATACTATAACTAATACAGGGAGGATCATACTATAACTAGTTAGGGAGGAACATACTATAACAATAACAGAAGAGCAAATCATGAATTACACACTTATACGATATTCCTAGTATTCTAGGAAGACATCGTAACCTTAACTCACTGTTTATAACAAATTAAGGTAATAACATATCTTACCGGGTTTGCACTAACAAAGCTACGACTACAACGTACCAGGCTCAGCAAGCACGAGGTGATAAAACATAATAACATATCTTACCGGGTTTGCATTAACAAAGGTACGAATACAACGTACCAGGTTTAGCAAGCACGAGGTGATAAAACATAATAACATATTTTACCGGGTTTGCACTAACAAAGGTACGATTACAACGTACCAGGGTTAGCAAGCACGAGGTGATAAAACATAATAACATATCTTATCGGGTTTGCACTAACAAAGGTACGATTACAACGTACCAGGGTTAGCAAGCACGAGGATATAAAACATAATAACATATCTTATCGCGTTTGCACTAACAAAGGTACGATTACAACGTGCCAGGGTTAGCAAACACGAGGTGATAACAATATATCAAGCTGAAATTATTTATAAAGGGTACATTGGTAAAGTACCGGACAATAATAAATAAAACACACAAATATATACAAAACTCGCAACAGTATCGACTGAGGCGTTAAGAGTACAGGATGTCATTACTTCTAGTAGTCGTCCAAACAATAGAACATTGAGAAAACTAAACTAGAAACTTATCAGTAAAAGGTTTAATCCATTTAATTAAACCAGTATCACGTAAAGGACGTAAGTGGTTAGTTCTATAATACCATAATTTATACAAAAAGGTTATATCATTAATATCCGATAGGTAGTTGGATGTGTGATTTCCGCCTTACTTCCTGTTCCTTGTTTGGTTATGGGCTTAGGGCAGATTCACGCAGTTAAATATCCGTTCGATATTAGATTATATATATAACTAGTGTAAACTAAGTGATTATAGAAGGAACTATTGTGGTTACCATTTTTACTAAAAGAAATATGATTTATTCTTTAAGAATGTTTTCTTCAAATATAAAGGAGCTATTACAGTTACTCTATGAGTACCAAATGAATACGCCAGGGTTATATACAACGAAGATCAAACAAACAATGGGATGTGTGATTTCCGCCTTACTTCCTGTTCCTTGTTTGGTTGTGGTCTTAGGGCAGATTCACACAACTGTTTATTTGTTTACTCTTGGTTTTATATAACTTGTATCCATTTAGCACTCATAGAAAGGATTGTAGAGCCATTTTTACTTAACTTTCATCATATCAGAAGATACATGATCTTCTGGAGGAACAGGCGAACTTTTCTAAAAGAACTTTCATCTTACTTTACATCATTAAAATACTTATGAACTCACCAGCTTAAATTCTTATCTACCCTTTCAAAATAACTTGTATTCCCAGGAAACTAGCAGACAGGTACGCGAACTAGGATTCGGAAGATGAAGTATAGTAGCTTCATGTCTTATTTTGTTATTTATTTTGGATACAATCTTTTGTGAATCACTACTTGTAAACACTTTATTATTAATACAATGGTTGTTTGTTACTATGATTGCTATGATACATGTGTTGTGATACTAAACATGACGTCCTCCGCCCCCGAACGTTTCCGCCGTTCCGGTTTGGGGGTGTGACTTCACGTGCCTGGAACAACCGCTGTCGACATACCATGGTCTGGCGACATTCCTCCGCATCTGTTCCTGCACAATGAGCAGGATTATTTAGATTTGGGAACCCAGGTCATTACAGCCCTGGGTGTACCCTTGACTTTGACAGATTTATCTTTTTAATTTTTCAAATTTGCATTAACATCAGAAACACTTTCAGAGGATGAAGATGATCGGACAATTGTAGATTTGGGCACCCATTGGTATTTAGGTTTTAAAGTATTCATACGTGAATTAGAAAATTTTTTCCTTTTCTTTGAGCGTTTAGATTTTCGGCTACAATTAGTCGAAGATCTAGACGCACCCTTTAACGAAATTGACCTTGGCTCAGCCGCAGTCGATTTCGGCAAAGTACTTGTGGCTGGTTTAGAGAAAACCCTTTTGTTCGATTTAAGATCAGCCCTTTTCTTATTATCATGAATTTTCCGATCATCATCACGATGACGAGATCTCGAGGACTTTCTCGTTAGAGACCTTCCTCGAGACTCATTTTCTTTCCTCGGTGCAGCAAAATGCACAAATGCTCTGTTAGGAAAATTTCGAGCAATGTGGCCGGCAGTACCACAGTTGAAACAAATTTGCTTATTATCATTAGACCTGGTACCGCCTTTATCAGATTTCGTGCTCTTATTGACTTTTCTAAATTTTCCACACGTGCATGTGCATGATTCAGATTGTGTGACAGGTGTGGAAGATGTGGATATGCTAGTTTCAGATTTAGTAGATTTCATAAAACCAACGCCACAATTATCAAAAACATTAGAGTTTGACACCAAATCATCACAAAATAAAACATCAGTCTTAACATCAAAAACAGACTCATCAACTTTTGAAATAGGAACACCAAATTTTGACACAAACTTATTATCAGACTCAATTTTTCCATTCTCCTGCTTTTCCTGGCTTACTGATGAATCTCCATCAGAAGTAGAAACGTTAGTATCTAAATTCCTAGCACTACATTTGGTTGCCTGTTCAGCAGCTGGTTTACCATAAACCATAAATGGTTCTCGGTCTATTTCAGCTTGAGTAATGGAGTGTTAATATATGTGTGATTGAAAGGGGGAGGGACACTCTCATAACCTATTCCTACTTGCTTCTGATCCTTCCATTTCATTTGTTTTTCAATTATTGTTGCAACTCTTTCACTTGACACATCGAATTTCTTGAAGTGAAAATCAACATTTTCAAAACGTGTCTTCAATGTGTCAAGTTCCGTAGTTACAACATCAAAATCCATTTTAAGATATCTATAATGAACACACTTGTCACTATAGTTTGCTTGTAATTTCTTATAGTCATTTGTCTTGGCCTCTAATTGATCTTTCAATGGTTTCTGGCTTTTCCGAAGTTGGTATCCTTTATAGTTTAGTTCCTCTATTTCTCTACGCATCAAATCAGCCTGTTCACAGAAAAATTTGATAGTTTTAATACAAGATGGAGAGCAAGTGATTTCATTGACCTCAGACTTTTCAGGCTCTGATGGAGTTTGAACCATGAATGCAAATTGTAGATTCATCATCTCCTCCTCTGGATCCGCCTCAGCTTCGCCTTCCGCAATGTCGTTGATTTGAGCAAGATGCACATTTTCAGGTCCCGAAATGTTCAGAGCCTGAATTTGGTCATCCCAATCAAACGAATGAGCTACCACATCAAAATTTGCAGTCTGGTTGCTGGTGGTAGCTCCCCTGTTGTTACCCACTGGCACCATTGTTCTTTTGTTGTTTTCTCTTCTATCAGGCTTCAGGCAGTCTCTGGAAAAATGGCCAGGTTCATGGCAGTTAAAGCATCAGAGTTTGCCTTTGTTGAACCCCAACTTCTTTTCGGCATTCATACCCCAGTTATTTTTGCCAGTCTTCTTGGAGAATTGTTTTGCCCGGAACACTGCCATAGCGATTTGCCATGTAATATCCATCTCCTCAACTTCTTCGGGATGAATTTGATCCAAATCAGTGAAAGATAGTTGAGGAGGTAGTTCACCAGCCACAAAAGCATTGTAGCAATTGACAATACCAGTAGCAAGAGCAAAATTTTCATCATTTTCCTTGGGAGCAGGAGCTGGAGCAGGTGCTTTTGAAGAAGAAGCAACTTGTGGATAAGATTCTGGAGGTTGAACACTTTGCATGAATGGAGTGACATTTGATGATGGTCCATGCGCAATGAATGGTTAAACTTGAGGAGTGGTGAATGATGAAAACGCATTATTAGATTGAATCCCAAGATTAGCAGTGGAATACGAGTTTACATGATTGATCTCCCGTTGTTTGTCATCAAGATCGCATGCTTTGATGATGGCCATGGTTTTAGCCAGACTAATCCGGTTAAGATCTTTTGTTTTCTTGATGACAACAACATTCATATCCCATGCCTTTGGAAGAGCATTCAACAGTTTCTTGTTAATTTCAGATCTTGGCACCGAGATCCCAGCCGAACTCATTGCAGTAGTCAAAGTGATGAATCGTTGAAGTTGAGCTTCCAGGGTTTCTCCAAGAACATGGTTAAACATATTGAACTTTAGTCTCAACATATCTTGGCGACTCTGTTTCATATCCTCATTTCCTTCATAAACTTCAACCAATGCCTCCCATCGTGCCTTTGCAGACCTGTATTCATGAAATCCTTGAGCAATATCTGGTGACAAAGCCATAGTATGTGTAGCAAATGCTCTCTCTTGCTGTTCAACTTTATCGAATTCTTCATCAGTATACTCTTCGACAACCTCGTCAACAATCGTTCTATCTGGAAGTGTTGTTGTGATTCTGATAGGTCCCTTCAAAATCCATCTCCAAATTTTGAAATCTTTCATATTGATATATTTCTCCATACGATATTTCCATTCCGGAAACCCCTCAGCTGATAACAAACGGGGAATGCGAGTGGTAGTGCCCATAACAGAATCAAGTTCATGGTGAGAATTTTGTGAATCCATTTTTTTGATTTTATTTTTTTTATAATTTTCTAAATTAAGTGAAAAGATACTTGAAAACAAAAATTTGAATACGAGAACTGGTTTATGACCATACTCAATCCACACTAGTTTACGGCCGAAAGCTGTTTATGGCCGTATACTCGAATACGGTTCTATAGATTACGGTCAAGTAAGAGTTTCTGGTCCTTGAAGATTAATTGTTTATGGCTTTAGATTATTTGCTATTTACGACCTTTGAAGATCAATGGATTACAGCTATATAAACTGTTTACGGCCGAACTCCCTTCAACACCAATAACCGTAAACTCCCAGAAACGATGAAAACAAGTGTTTTTCAGTCAGTTCTTGATTCCCCTAGCTATGAAAACACGATCTAATGCAGAACCAAGCCTTGAACAACGAAGAAACTGAAGCTTCTTTCAACCGTAAATACCACTAAAGTTTGTTTTAACACAAGATTTGCTCTGATACCAATTGTAAGGTCCCAATTACAAGATCCAAACCAGTCATCAAAACAAACAAGAACAAGAATGAGTAGAAGAAGAGAATTATCAAGCAATGCACACGTTCATTCAGAAAAACATCTAGTACACCTTGAAGATACACACACTGACCGTAAACATTATGGTACGTCACACTTTCTGACAGACTCTGACACAAACTATATATAGGGACTGACTGGCCGTAAACCGGTTTACGGCCGTAAACATGTTTACGGTCGTGAACACTAACTCAGCCGTAAACACACTTCAACAAGCTACAAAACACATCAAACATGACCAAGAACCTACCAAGATATATACAAAAGATTGCCTAGCCCAAACCACAAATCTATGACATATCACTATTTCACCCCTACTACCACTATCACATAATATTATAGCATACTAGCACATAAAGCATAACAGATAGTGGCATACCAGACAATTATCACAAATACAATCATCTCTACTATAATCACCTACTAGTGGGCCGACATTGGTGCCTTAGACCCACTTCTAGTAGAAGGTAACTCACCTCGAATTATGAAGCTCGCTGCTCGAACTCCCTAGCTGCTGCCCTGACGGCTTCCCATACTAACAATTTCCAACACAATATCCAATTAGAAACTAAGTTCTAAACAATGAACCATAATCCAATCTTGGGGTAAAATGACCATTTTACCCCTGGTCCAACAAAACCCATAACTAAGGCCTAAGCCCAAAACCAAAATGGTCCAAAACCATAAGATCCATAAAAGCCCAATATATGGCCCAATTTCCAATTGGGTCCATCCCTTCGCATGGGCCTTAACCTAGGGCCCAATTCTTTTCTAGTCCAAAAGGTCCAAGTCAAATTCGAGGTCAACGCTCCGAGTTGACTCAACTCGTCGATTTTTCCCTTCAACTCGCCGAGTTCTCATGAATCTCAAAATCGTGACTTTTCACATCAACTCATTGAGTACTCCCTCAACTCGTCGAGATTTTCCTTTTCAGAGTCGGGACATTTCATGAACAACTCGTCAAGTTCTCTCATGAACTCGCCGAGTTCTTCATCCCGTTAAGCCCTTCTTAATGGATTAAGCTCCTATCCTTCAGATATAAGCTCCATACTTCATATTCATGCTGAAAATGTGCTTTTAAGGGTAAAGTTTCCAACTTTACCCGTTAATACCCTTCCTTAATGGATTTAGCTCAAACCCTACCTCTTTAAGGACTAGATCTTGATCCAAAAACCATTAATACTTCAAGCTAAGGCATACAAACTGAGATCTATACCCTAGATACTACATGAACACGTAAAGCCTCTGACTTTCTCCCCATGCATGGCCTTTTGGAGCTTAAAAGGCCAAAATGACATCCTAAAGCTTGCATGGGGCTTCAATGGCCATAATGTTTTCACCTTTATCCCATGAAAGCCCTTCAAGGTCCTAGATTTGGAGATATACTCACTTGGGACGTCCATTTCCCAAGGATCATGCTATTTGGGCCAAAAACCCAATAAAAGTGAAAATGAAGAGATTTAAGTAATCATTAAGCAGGTTTGAGACTTGCTTACCAGAAAATGCTGCAAATGGAGTGAAGTTTCTGGATCTATAATCTCCTTCTCGAGTCCTTAAGCTTTTCCTTCTTCCACAAGCTTCACACACACAAGATTCCTCTAAAAAATGATCACAAGCTCGCACAATGCATTAGGGTTTAGAGATCTAGGGTTTGGGACTTGGAGGCTGGAAATGAGGCCAACCTATGGAGGTTAAAATGTTTAAATTGGGTGCAAAACCCTTAAAATTAGGGTTTCATCTTTCAGCGCCAACTCGTCGAGTTGATCTTCCAAAATGCGCATGTCCTATATTTCCTACTCGTCGAGTTTTTGCCTTAAAATCGGCAAGTTAACCTTTAGAATTTATATTTTATTTCCATAAAATATCTCCCCCACTGAATTTAGATTTCGTGCTCGAAATCGCTCTTTTTTCACACTTATGCCAATACAATCAACTTGATGATCATGACCGGAAGTTCTGCGCGTAAAATAACATTCTCCAGGAAACCGAAACTCCTATCCTAGGAATAACACCAGAACCTTCTGCCCTTGCAGTCACTTTTGCCTTCCGAGACTCGACATCTATAATGACCTGACTTCCCGACAGCTCGCCCATGTTGAAACAACCCATGCCTTCTCCCAACTGATGGCAAACCAGTCATAACCCTTCCAACTCTGATCATATAACGAATCCTTAGAATAATTATTCAAACCCAGTGAAGAGGAATCCTTAATCTCTTCAAATAAAACCTACCCTACTTCCCCTGAAATTCGAAGCTGAAGTCTCAATGGCCTGACTCCATGTCAGACCTGCCACCTAACCATCCCCATATAGTCTTGCACCACACAAATTTCTTCCAATCCCTGCTATCTTGAACATAGCAAAATCACCGACCATATACCGCTACAGAACAGTCATACTTGACAGAAGGCTCAGATAATCCTTCGAGTAGAAGATTCATCCCTGCAATGGTTAGACTCATACGAGAGCTGCGCAACAGAGTCAAATCAGCTACTATGAGATTATTTAATCCTACTGCGAGTGACTTATCACTTCCCAATCAATCAGTTACTCCGTCCATACATGAAATCCTAAAACACCAATACTGACCGATACACTGAAACTGCCCGGAACACTGAACTGCATATAATACTGAACTGCCTGAAACACTGAAATTCCTCCCGACTGCTTTCCAAAATCCACTGAGACCTCCCTGGTCTCAATTCGTTTGCCATTCATCTGAATGACCGAGTTTCAGCCCGATTGCTGAGCCAACAGACTCCTACACAGTCCCCCCACATGACTTCCGAACAAAATCCTCGTCTGACAATAGCTGCCACTAGTTATATTGCCACTGTGGCTCTAATGACCTCCTGATCCAACCGATCAGGTTCATACGTCAAATCCTGACGTTGCCAAACCCAAAGCTAAAGGTGAATGCAACATGACTAAAAATTTCATTATATCACAAATGACCTTATGCGGTCCATTGCTTCCTTGACCCCATGACTGTCGTGGTGTTCCCACAGTCTTGTCACTGGCTCAACCAGATCTAACCTATCTGGGTAATTCCGTAACTCAATCTGTCGATTTTCCATGCCCTCACTGCTGCACCCGAACTGATGGGTACTACTGTTCCTTCTGCGATCTAACAACACTCTCATGCTATCTACCAGCCTAGTGAATGATGCGGCTATACCCGTAGACTTACAACACTCTAACACTATCTGCCAACCTTATGAATGCTACGGCTACACCCGTAGACTTACAACACTCTAGCACTATCTGCCAACCTCGTGAATGCTATGACTACACCCGCAGACTTTCAACACTTTAGTACTACCGACAAACCTCGTGAATGCTAGGGCTACACCCGCAGACTTACAACACTCTAGTACTACCTGCCAACCTTGGTTCTACCACCAATCCATCTATACCCATCCTAAGTCAAACACGCACTCGACCTAACTCTCCACTGAACTCGAGTCCTAACTGGACCCCTAACTTGTTTCCTGAGGCCTGCTATCCGATGCCAAGGGAAAGTGTGGGCCAAATATTGGAATGTTTTCCGAACTCCCAACTCACGCATTCCTCAACCTGGACGATCACGACGGTCTTCCTCCCTGACGGGGATGCAAAACTCATCCTAATTTCACACCTATTTCTGCTCCTGAATACCTGATCGATTCTCCCCCACTTAGATTCGACTAAGTCTTCACGACACATTAGATTTAAAGGATTCACAATCCTTCTTACCTTTTAGAATCCAACTGTTGACAGTCTGTGCTTACCAATGCTAGTGATCAATTGCCAGTTAGACCCTAATATCGCCCATCCTCTGAAATATTAAAGAGTACTCTTGAAATCCGGTCTAGTCCGATACCTCAATCCTCCTTCCATGATACTATACCAACTCCTTAAGTTCCCATGCTGGAGACTAGAAACCTTAACCATTCCTCTGAGTGACGAAACCTCCCAGAACCACTAACTCTAATCAAACATGACCCATGCGAAAAATACCATTCCCTTGTAACATCCAATGGTGAAACAACCCATGCGACTAACACTCGTATTCTTCTATTACCACTCCTCTCCTAGCGACGGTAGTGCTTGAACCCATAAGTTCTCCCATAGGCCATCACCGATCATACCCACATAGATGCTGAAACCACCATACCCCATCGATACGGGTGGACTAGCTCGACGAAGCTAGCCATAGGCCTTCCATATAATACCCCTGCCCGATTTCTACTACGAACCGAGAGAACACTGAAAACCCCGAACTAGCAAAAGTGAAACGACCTTTCACTAACTACTTAGTAATTCACAGTATGCAATTGGCATATGACATATCTTGAAAATATAATCCAAACACAAACAGAGAGCTGAACCCATAGGTAGACTTTCTCAAATCCGATGCAAGAACACATCCACAAATTACGGATAGAACCGAAAAGAGCAAAAGATACGTACCCGCAACGTCGCCTGATGTAATCCTAATCTCTCCTGCATGTCATTGCAAGGTCCGACTCCTCTCTGCTAGGGATCCTGCTCTACCCTCTCGTACATTAGTGATCCTCAAAGTGTCTGGGGTAGGCGCGCTCACTGATCCTCCCCTCGTCTTCAGACAATTGGCCTTCTTGTGGCCCACCCGATTGAAGTGAAATCATAGTGGGTTTGCCCCCTTATGACAATCCCTGCTGACGTGACCAGCCCTGCCACACTTGTAGCAGCCTAAACCCTTGGGTCTCTTCCCCGGACGCTCTACTATATGCACCTGGCATGACCCTCTCTTCTTAATGTGCTCCAAATCTAATTTCGCACTCTCGGAATATGGAAGTCATATCCTTCAGGGTCTGACACCTTGTCCCGCTCGCTATCTCACTTGCCAACGGCTGAACTGCAACAGCTAGAACATCCTCTGCCCCAAACCGGGTCAGAAACTCCTCCCAAGACATAGTCTCCAATTCAGAAAGCGTAATAGACCGTGCAATCAATTCCCAGCAGCTCCTTGCCGCCTAATACAACATATCCAAGGAGAACCGAACCTTGGCTCCTATGGGGTAGGGACTAGTGCAGAAAACACCTTCCATCTCCTCAATCCAACGTGAACTCAAAATTTTGGCAGTCCTTCCCTCGACTGGCTCATGACCTAAGCAGAGACCTAATCCTGAACCAGAACCGCCTCTTGAGTGCTCATCTCCAAACTGGAAAAACCACAAAACCACTACTCAAAACAAACTCAAGGGTTCTCCTTCCCGAAGCTTCTTAGATTCTCCAAGACTCTCACCGATTCGAGTATGGATCCTGTGCTTTCAGTAGTACGGGCCCAATACTACCTTCCACACCTATCCATACTTTCCTCAACAATCCTCTCGAATCCTCCAAGTCACTTCCTCACTGATGCACCCAAGTCTCACTAAACCTCACTACTAACCCACTAAAGCATATCCTAGGCTTTCTTAGGTTCCCGAACCCACCTAGTCCTCAGCTACTGAAAGATTCCCAATAATATCAACTAGCTACCTCATGGATATAGTCACATGCAACAGAGATCAAATAATCCTTTGAGTAAAAGACTCAATCCTATAACGGTTGGACTCATATGAGAGCTGCGCAATAGGGTAAAGTCCATCACTCTAAGATTATCCAGCTTGTGCCACATGTGACTTAACATATTCACTTAATAGCTAGCTCACAATACTAAGAGCCTCACAAAGCACAAAGCAAGCAGCATTTGGACAATGGAAAAATCTAACCAACATACTCTAATCAAACCATTCTATCCTCTTATCAAGAATCTATATTGGCATGAGATTCTAAGACTCACGCAATCAGGCATAACCTAAACAGGCCATCCTATCACTGACTGATCAGTACTAGCATGCAGGTCTACAAGCACATATAATAGGCATATAAGGCATCCTTCCTAGATCCTTAGCCCAAATCTAGCATGCAATTCACATATTCTCAATTCATATCATAACGTAACATAACATAACATAACATGTATGGGTATCTTGGGTAAAAACAATTTGAGCTCAGCTGATTGCACGCATCACACTCCTTGTTCTTTATAAAAATTCTTTATTTTAATTTTAGGCAAATTATTATCTTGTAAAAATATTTCAAACCCTCGATTAGAGTCCAGACACCCCCCAAGGTGTGTCCGAATCCCTCAAACCAAGGCTCTAATACCAACTTGTAACATCCCAAAATTCATGACCAAAAATTTCATTTTTAATAAGTAATTATAAAAGCCAATAGTAAGCATATCAATAGTGTCGGCTCATTTCATAATCGAAAAACAGTATGTTAATTAACCAAACATGTCATAGAAAATATTATCAGAGTACAACTCGTAAAGATCTCATAATATGGAAATCATAGTGTGATGCACTGCGATTATGCCGGCTCCTTTCCTTTCGAAGAACGATTACCTGAAACGAAAACTGTAAACCGTAAGCACGAAGCTTAGTGAGTTCCCCCATCATACCACATACCATACAAATAACATACTATCAGGCATATCTGGGTGCCCGACCTACCCCTTTGGTCTCTTTCAACCGGTAACCGCCTAACATATATGGGTGCTAGCCTACCCCTTCGGTCTCTTTCAACCGGTAACCGCCTAGCAGATCTAGGTGCTGGCCTACCCCTTCGGTCTCTTTCAACCGGTAACCGCCTAGCATATTTGGGTGCTGGCCTACCCCTTCGGTCTCTTTCAACCGGTTACGGGGACTATTTCACCCCTACCACTACCACATAACATCCTAGCCTATAAACGCCAAATCACACACTGCCTAGCATATCAGGGTGCTGGCCTACCCCTTCGGTTCTTTCGACCGGTAACGAGGACTATTTCACCCCCTCCTCCCACTATCACATAATATCATAGCATACTAGCATGTAAAGCATAACATATAGTGGCATACCAGACAATTATTACAAAGACAATCACCTCTACTATAATCACCTACTAGTGGGTTGGCATTGGTGCCTTAGACCCACTTCTACTGGAAGGTAACTCACCTCGAATGTTGAAGCTCGCTACCCGAACTCCCTAGTTGTTGCCTTGACGGCTTCCCAAACCAACAATTTCCAACACAATATGCAATTAGCAACTAAGTTCTAAACCATGAACCATAATCCAATCTTGGGGTAAAATGACCATTTTACCCTTGGCCCAACAAGACCCATAAATAAGGCCCAAGCCCAAAACCAATAAGGTCTAAAACCATAAGATCCATTAAAGCCCAATATATGGTCTAATTCCCAATTGGGCCCATCCCTTCTTATGGGCCTCAACCCAGGGCCCAATAATGCTTTTCTAGTCCAAAAGGTCCAAGTCAAAGTCGAGGTCAACGCTCTGAGTCGACTCAACTCGTTGAGTTCTCATGAATCTCAAAATAGTGACTTTTCGCATCAACTCGTCGAGTACTCCCTCAACTCGTCGAGTTTTTCCTTTTCAGAGTCGGGACATTTTAAGAACAACTCATCGAGTTCTTTAGTCTGTTAAGCCCTTCTTAATGGATTAAGCTCCTATCCTTCAGATCTAAGCTCCATACTTCATATTCATACTGAAAATGTCCTTTTAAGGGTAAAGTTTCCAGCTTTACCCGTTAATACCCTTCCTTAATGGATTTATCTGAAACCCTAACTCTTTAAGGCCTAGATCTTGATCCAAAAGCCATTAATACTTCAAGCTAAGGCATACAAAAACAGAGATCTATACCCTAGATACTACATGAACACGTAAAGCCTCTGACTTTCTCCCCATGCATGGCCTTTTGGAGCTTAAAAGGCCAAAATGACATCCTAAAGCTTGCATGGGGCTTCAATGGCCATAAAGTTTGCACCTTTATCCCATGAAAGCCCTTCAAGGTCCTAGATCTGGAGATATACTCACTTGGGACGTCCATTTCCCAAGGATCATGCTAATTGGGCCAAAAACCCAATAAAAGTGAAAATGAAGAGATCTAAGTAATCATTAAGCAAGTTTGAGACTTGCTTACCAGAAAATGCTGCAAATAGAGTGAAGTTTCTGGATCTATAATCTCCTTCTCGACTCCTCAAGGTTCTCCTTCTTCCACAAGATTCACACACACAAGATTCCTCTAAAAAATGACTTACATGCTCACACAATGCATTAGGGTTTCGAGATCTAGGGTTTGGGACTTGGAGGCTGGAAATGTGGTCAGCCTATGGAGGTTAAAGTGTTTAAGTATGGTGCAAAACCCTTAATATTAGGATTTCATCTTTCAGCGCCAACTCGTCGAGGTGGACCTCCCCAAGTCGTCGAGTTGATCTTCTAAAATGCGCATGGCCCATATTTCCTACTCGTCGAGTTTTTACCTTAAACTCGGCGAGTTGAACTTTAGAATTTATGTTTTATTTCCATAATTACCCCTCTAAATTCCGGGTGTTACACTATAATATTTTAGTGTTTTCTTTTCTCAAAACTACTTAATGCAAAATTTTAGTTTTTCAGATGCATTAATTAGCGTTGCAGTTTGAGCGGTTTGATTGGGTTGACAGTTTACACATTTGGAACTAAGGTATCATCTGACATCATATAATAATTGAATTGAACTCATTTATTTTACATTAGATGCACTAAAACTGAATTGAACTCATATAATCTATGCCCTAAATTTCGGGATGTCACATTACCTCCCCGTTAAGGGAATTTCGTCCCAAAATTATTAACTTCTAGGTTACTTTGTGCTATTATTAAGTATTTTCACTAGTGGAGGGAGCGTCTCTTGACAAGTGTGGATACTTCTGTTTCATTTGGTCCTCGTGCTCATAAGTAAACTTCGGCCCTCTACGAGAGTTCCATCAGACATTTACTATAGATATGAGACTTTTCTTGAGTCTTTTTATCTCCCAATCGATTATCTCCATTGGTTCCTCTACGAAGTGAAGCTTAGTGTTGACCTGAATCTCATCGAGTGGAAATACGAGGTTCTCATCAGCTAGGTACTTTTTGAGATTACACAAGTGGAAGGTGTCGTGAACTTTGGTGTGTTCTTGAGGTAATTTGAGCTTGTAAGCTACTAGACCAACCGTTGTCAGGATTTTGATTGGTCTGATGTAACATGGGTTTAGCCTTCCTCGGTTTTCCAAATCTGATGACTCCCTTTCGATGGAGCAACCTTTAGCAGGACACGGTCTCCGACTTTGAATCCTAATGGTTTGCGTCTGTTATCAACATAGTTCTTCTATCAACTATGAGCGGCTTTTAACCGTTCCTTTATCTGAACAATCTTTTCCTTTGCTTCTTGAATGATTTCCAGACCAGTAAATAATGTATCCCCAATATGTTTTCTAGCTAGTTAGGTATCTCCAACTTCTGCCCAACATAGCGGTGAACGACATTTGTGCATGTACAAGTCCTCAAATGGAGCGACCTTGATGCTAGTGTGATAACTATTGTTGTATGAGAATTCAACCAATGGTAAATGAGTATCCCATGCATTACCGAAGTCTATCACACAAGTGCGGAGCATATCTTCCAAAGTTTGTATTGTTCTTTTGCTCTGGCCTTCCGTTTGAGGATGGTATGCTATACTCATGTTTGGTTTTTGTCACACCCCCAAACCGAAACGGCGGAAACGTTCGGGGGCGGAGGACGTCATGTGTAGTATCACAACATTTGAATCATAGTAATCAAAGCAACAGCAACCATTGTATTAATAGTATAATGTTTACCTTGCATTTGAATCATACACGATTGACTACAAAAGTAAATGCAAGTAAAGACTCGAAACTACAATGCTCCGTCTTCTTGAACCCGGTGCGTGTACCTGTCTACTAATGTCCTGAGAATACAAGTAGGTTTTGAAAGAGTATCAGCAAAAGCTGGTGAGTTCATAAGCTTTTGTTTTAGAAAACTGTTTTTTGTTCTTTCGAAAGGTACGTTATGTTTCTCCAAAAAAACTTATATCTTCTAATGTAATGAATGTATAAACCTTAGGTAAAAATAATTTTTACCAGTTCCTCCTGCGAGTACTTAGTGTATACAAATCATTTACAATCCAGATCACACAAACAATCGATTGTGTGGTTCTGCCCCAAGCCCACAACCAAACAAGGAACAGGAAGTGAGGCGGAGGCCACACATTCCACTGGTTGTCGGATCCTTATGTACATAATCCTGAAGTATGCACTAGATACTTACAAAGTTAACTGTATTTATCCTTTGACATCTGTTGAAAGTGTTCCTCAAGAAAATCCAATATTTTCTTATGAAAAGTATGATTAAACCCATTCTTTCTATAACTTCTTGGTTCATACTAGTTACGTATAAACCAATATCGAATAGACGGTTAATTGTGTGGATCTGCCCTAAACCCACAACCAAACAAGGAATAGGGAATGAGGCGGAAACCACACATTCCACAGTCTATCGGAAATTCTTGATACATAACCCGAATGCATAAACTAAGGAATTATAGAATTAATAATGAATATTCGCTAATTGAATAATTAACCGGTTGTTGTAAGTACTGATGTTTATCCTAGAAAATTCTATATCTTCCCTAAGTGTAAGTTATTGAATTATCTGTTCCAAACCAAATAGTATAAGCATCTACCATACTTATGTTGTTTAAACATTGTTCTGTTTGAAAACAAATATGAATACCTTTGTATGAATAACCTTGTATGAAAACCTTTGGATGAAAAACCTTTGTATGAATACCGTAGTGTGAATACCGTAGTGTGAATACCCTCCTGCGATCACTTAGTACATACGAGTTATAGAAATTTGGATCGAACATACAGTCGATTGGGTGATTCCGCCCTAAGCCCACAACCAAACAAGGAACAGGAAATGAGGCGGAGATCACACATCCCACTGAAAGTTGGATGTTAATTTCATATTACCCTAGTTTATATACTAAGCGATCACATGATTACTAACCCTAGTGACTGTTTGTTAGGTGTATTATTATGTGAACGAGTTGTTGTTTCAGCTTTGGATTCTTATAACCATACTATGGACGATCAACAATACGACGTACCCGAACGTACGTCGATAAAAATGACGTTTGTCACCCTAGGTTGACTGTAGCTAATAGTCAGGGTGCGGGATTGTCACTCCCGTATAGATCTATACACAAACTCATGCTCTCCCTCTCAAGAGACTCTGGTTACAGGTCGTCTCACAGTGTTGGCTCTCTCAACGAATTCACGAATAATACTATGAAAACCCTTTTTGTTATGAAAATAATATCTTTTATTTCATGATTCATAAATTTGTTTCCTCTGTTCTGAAAACTGTATTTGTAATGTTTGTAATTTAACATGTTTTGTAAAACTGATTTCAGGTCTAGTAGTGACGATGCTTACCATGTATGCAAGTTCTATGTTCAATGTATACTGGTGATAGGAAAATATAATAAATCAAATTATAATTTAAACACAAGGTTACTTGTGCTTTTACTTGTATTCCCCCAGCTGAAAACATTAAAAACTCGGAAAATAGAGGGGTATGAACTCACCGTTAATTGTGTGTAAGCGTCGAATCAATGAACTTGAAACGAAGACCCTCGAGTTGTTGTACATGGCACTTAACGGAATCCTAATAACAATTAAATACATATATGTATCTAAATTAGTGATTTCATTAAATAAAGTGTTGGAAAACACTTGCTTTCAGTTAAGGAATGTTACCGGGACTTGAGTGAATCGAGGAAAGCGGGTTTTCAGCCTAATGTACCACTCAGGGAGTGTGTACGGCCGTGAAAGGGAGTGTACGGCCTTTGAAGGTGTATGGCTGTGGACGAGTGTGCGGTCAACGATCTTGAAGGTGTACGGCCGTACACTCAAGAATAAGAGTGCTGGAATCGATGAATACGTGTCCTAGATGCTCCGAAATGAACCCCCAATGGTGTTTTTCGATGTTTTATGGAACAATAAAGGTGCTTTTAGAGTGTATGGTCGATAGTTTAGAGAGATAAGTAGAGGATGTTCAGCCAGAAAAGTGTAAATGAGGGGGCAGGGTCTCGTATTTATAGGGGTTTTTGTGATCGGTGGTGGGGTCCACCCGACATGGGCCGTAAACGAGTGTAAGGCCGTACACGGGTGTACGGCTGTGAACCCAAGTCAGGCCGAGAATGGTTGTCTTGATTTACGGAAAACTCAAAATTTCGCGTAGTTTTGGTCCCGACTCATATATGAAGCTCAATTTTATAACAAAATGACTTTCCAAGCCAAAGGAATTCGACGGGACTCAATAAAAATCCAAAATTTATTAACGTTAATTGGATAACGGAAATGGAAAAAAAAGGTTCGGGTTGTCACATCCTCCCCGCGTTAGAGGGAATTTCGTCCCGAAATTCGGATTCCGAGTGGATGGTTAAGGATAAGGAAAAGAGACGGTTACTTTGGTTCCATTCAATCCTTGCGCTCTTTCAATGAATTCAGATCCTCGCTGGTTGCTTCAGCGGATCATCATTGATGGGTGCGTTGTTCAGATCTGTGATGGGCGTGTAGGGTTAGCTTGCTCAACTATGTTCATCCAATTGGTAGGATGTCCATTCGTAGATCTGAGTAATTTTTTCCTGAAGTTCATGGTAGGACTCATACCTGCTCCACCTACCATTGTATCATGTACACAAGTCGTATATAATTAAGATTGATAAGACGGTCGGATGGGTGACTTTGCCCAGGTCCACAACCAGACAAGGAACAGGAGATAGGGCGGAAACACACATCCTAAGTCCGTAGAATCTTAATTATACACTACCCTCGCGTGTACATTTAACATCAATAGGCTAACCGTATTTGTCCCTAGCCTCTGTACTTGAAATTTACTTGCTGCGCGAGTGGTATTTCCGGAATGGTCTGCCGAGGATGCTTAAGGAAGGTTACAGGAGGATACCGTACTCCTCGCATGATTACTTAGGAGGTTTGAAGTGAGAGATGATTCCGAGGTTCGCATCTAGTTTGTCGTTATGAGTGACGAGAGTTTTGTTATTCGATCGGTTTATAGCAAAGGGTCTCCTCGGTGACACGTGGGTTTGGTACAACGTTGACTCAGTCGGACTAAGCGGGATGACATCGTAGGATCGCGTGTTAAGTTAGTTCGGAAGGAGCGTTATGTTAGAACATTGGTGCCTCTGGGTGTTTATTTTTGGTGCTTTCTGTTTTGATCCTGATATTACTACTACAATAGTTTTGTATTGACTTACGTGTGTATTAACTGAAAGATTGTTCTCGTGAATGATACTTGATATTATGATCCCTATCCAGTCTCTCTATAATCGCTTGGTGTCTACAAGTCATATATAATTAAGAGTGATAAGACAGTCGACTGAATGACTCTTCCCTAAATCCACAACCAGACAAGGAACAGGAAATAAGGCGGAATCACGCACTCTATGTCTATTGGTCCTTAATTATATATGGCCCTACTGTTTACACCAAGTCATTATAGCTTTCCAGAAAGAGTATTTAGTTGTACATAAACTATGTGCTTTGTTTAAACGAGGAACATAATATTATGGTTAGAACTTAATTGTGAGACGGTTTCCTTGAAAATGTAGGTTTGGGAGAAGATTCGAGTTGGAAGAAGTACCGCTGTTCTCAGGGGTTTCCGGGGTAGACTCTCCTGCAGTGATCATTAGCATTCCTCCCTCTTCACCAGGGTTCCTGACTAATGGACAATCTCTCCTGAAGTGTCCCGTTTCACCACATTCGTGGTAGGTCTGACTCACTTCCTCAAATGGGACTTGAGAGATTGTTCATGTCGGTGCCCTACCGAAGCGGATGGTGTGTCCCCTTCTGAGGCAGTTCTTGCAATACAACTTCTGACACCTTCCGATATGATGGAAGTTGCACTTATTACATTCAGGGAGGGTTCCAGCGTTGCTATTTCCAGGTGCTGGGGTGGTTGGTGTCGTAGCAGCGTAGGCTGCACCTGTCTGTTGTCCCTCGGAGGGTTCTTGTGTTGAGTGTTTCCTATTTCTGCTCTCGGGCCTTTGATTATCATCACCTCCTTTGGTTGACCCATGAACGGGGTCCATTATGCCTTAGCGGATCCTATAGTCCACCAAAGTTCGAGCCAGGCGTTTGGCACTGTCAAACGTAAAAGGTTTTGCTGCTAATACGTTTCCTTGGATTGGAGAAGGTAGTTGTCACACCCCAAAACCGGAATGGCGGAAACGTTCGGGGGTGGAGGACGTCATGTACAGTATCACAACAATGCATAGTAGTAAACAAGCAACAACATCATCCATTGCATTAATAATATAATTTAATACAAGTGTGTTCTGTCAAGTTTAATAGACACTAAAAATATGAATCAAAATAAAAGATGAGTCTTGAACGAGCTCCATCTTCTCAAAACTTGGCGCCGGTACCTGTCTACTGGTGACCTGAGAATACAAGTTATTTTGAAAGAGTTTATCAGCTTTAAAGCTGGTGAGATCATAAGTATTTTAGTGTCATTGTTTGTATGAAAGTGTTTGTAAGTATGTGATGTATAAGTTTGTAATTGTTTGAACTCTCCTAGAAAACCCTATGTTTCCTACTAAAAGTATCCTTCTACCAAGGCATCTAGTGTCTGTGTGTGTCTCTTGTAAGAGTAAGTATTTTCCCAAATCTGACTATCATTAACCAAAAATATAGTTTTTACATTACTGTTTATTGTGTGAAGATCACCAATTGAATGCAATGGGAAAATGAAATAGTACTGTAGTGTTGTATTAAGTAACTACTGCTGTACTAACTACCTTAAACCAATTGTTATTTAAAGTACCATGTGATCGGCCTGTACCCTGCTACCGACTATAAACACGACGATGTAAGACGTCGGAAGAAATGACGTTTGGCACCCGTAGACTTGCAAGTCCCACTGTAGCGAGCAGCAAGGTGTAGGATAGTCAATCCAGTATAGATCTATACACAAACTCAAACGCTCCCCACTTAAGGAGATTCTGGATACAAAACGGGCCATGACAGGTGATGCCATGTCCCGTTACGTGGCTCACATAACTGTAGTAATGTTCTAGTATATGTATGTGCTAGCTGTATTGTGTGTTCTCTCTCTGTCTAGCATGTATGTATATTCTCTCTGTATGGTATTGTATGTTCTCTTTGTATGGTATTGCATGTTCTCTTAGTATGGTATTGTATGTTCCCTCTGTATGGTATTGTATGTTTCTCATCATAGTATTCTCTATCTGTATGTTATTGACTCATGTATGAACTGACTCTTTGTATGTTTCACTGTTCTAGTAATAGTATTAGTATCTCCCTAAACTATACCTATTATAGCTTACTAGTAATGTTGTTTGAATGTATGAACATGTGTGTATACCTTTGCTACCCAAAGGTATTGAACTGAATGAAAGAAGGAACTTTTATATCTATATACATATACATAATATATAACTAGGATTCAAACGACCTTCGGACAAATAACCTTAATACCCTAAGTCCACAACCAAACAAGGAACAGGAAGTAAGGAGAGTTATCAGTCCTAAGTCCTTTTAATCCTACTTATATAACTATATCTATATAGATACACATTTATAAGAATATAAGTTTAAAAGAGTTTAATAAAAGTATTTGATATGTAAAAGAGTTTGTAAAACAGTTTGAAGTAAAACAGTTTGGTAATACAGTTTGAAAAGTAAGAAATCCACTTGTTTGGTAGTTATTAATCACATGTGATTGATATAATAACTATAATAGTTCAACTTGTATTCCCCCCTATAAAAGCATTTAAAATCATTTAAAAGGTTGATTAAGGGGTATGAACTCACCTGTAGTGAGTGGTTTGGATGAACGGATGGTATAGGATGCTAAGTGTCAAGTGAAGACTTGAACACACACAAAGATCCTAGTTAAAATATAATGACACATATATATATCCAATTAGTCATTAAACAACCAATTAACCAATTTAAGACATCCTAAGACATGTAAAACACTTGATTTAAGTGCTATAAGTACTAAGGATTGCATCTAAGGGTTGTAGGACTTGGCTATTGAGTTTGGGGTCCAAGGGTAAACTCTTTATGAGTTTACGGTTTTGGGACCAACTCCCTTGGAGTTTACGGTCGTAAACCCATGAGTTTACGGCCGTAAACTCATGGTACTTCTACCATTTTGTGTTTTGAAGCTTTAAAAGTCATAAGAAGCATTCCTACTTCAAGTCTAAGCCTTTGGAAGTGATTAGGGCATCATTTCACCCCTTTGTGGAGTTTACGGCCCATGGACCATTTCTCCATGTGTTTACGGCCGTAAACCCATATGGTTCATGGTCTTTTTGATGTTTAAAGTCCTAAGCACATCAAGGTTGGGATCTAGACTAGTGTCCAAGGCTTGGTAAGGGACTAGGGCACACTTTGGCCCCTTCATTAGGGTTTACGGTCCAAGAACATGTTGGACCGTGAACACCTTTGATCTTGTGTTTCTTTGTGTTTCCTAGATGATCTAGAAGTGTAACAAGCCTTATAACAAGCCAAGGTAAGAGTACTACTATGTAGAAGCTTGAAAGGGTATTAAAAGTCCAAGAACACTAGTGTGTGTTCTTGGTGTTCTTGGTGAAACTAAGAACACTTGAAGATCTACACAAATGGAATGATTTCACGGATGAAATCATGTAAGATCACTAGTTTAAGTAAGATATCAACTTATTAGGGCAAGAAACACTTACAAATTTGAAGATCAAAAAGGAAAATCGGATGATACTTGAGAGGATTTGAGTTCTAGGTTTGAAATTGTGAAAAAGTGTTAAAAATGACTAAGTGTCACTTTTATACCCCTTGGGGTTTACGACCGTAAACATCATGTTTAGGCCGTAAACTCCAAACTCTTGGAGTTTTGGGACTTTATTGTTGCACAATAAACCCTAGGGTATCCTCTCTCCAGTTATCTCTTGAAGTACTAAATTTTAAAACACTCAAACTGACTCTACACAGCTCAAAAGTTAGCAGAAACAGTTCTGACTTCTATTGAAGTGACTGGTTGTACAAAATAGAAATTTCGTGTTGTTACATCCTCCCCCCGTTAGAAGGAATTTCGTCCCGAAATTAGAGTTTAAGCAAATAAGTAGTTACAAATAACTAAGTAAAAAGACGAGGATATTTCAGTTTCATCTGATCCTCTCGCTCCCAAGTGAATTCAGGTCCTCGCTTGGCGTTCCAGCGAACCTTCACTATCAGGATACGGCTTTGTTTCATTTTCTTGACCTCCCGGTCCATGATCTATACAGGTTCTTCCATGAAGTTGAGGCTCTCGTTGATCTCGATCTCGTCGAGTGGGATTACAAGAGTCTCATCGGACAGACACTTTTTCAAGTTCGAGACGTGGAAAGTAGAATGTACGTTACTGAGTTCGCGGGGTAAGTTATGTTTGTAAGCTACAGGGCCGATTCTTGCGAGAATCTTGAAAGGCCCTTTGTATCTTGGATTTAGCTTTCCACGCTTTCCAAAGCGTATTAAGCCCTTCCAGGGTGAGACCTTCAATAGAACACGGTCGTCCTCCTGGAATTCCAACAGTTTCCTTCGTTTATCAGCGTAGCTAATCTGTCAGTCTCTAGAGTCTTTCAATCGTTCACGAATCTGAACGATCTTCTCTGTCGTTTCCGGAATGATCTGCGGACCCGTGAGAGTGCTCTCAGGAACTCGTTCTTTAGCTAACTGGGTATCACCCACCTCAGCCCAGCACAGAGGGGATCTGCACTTTCGGCCATAGAGGGCCTCGAATGGAGCAACCTTTAAGCTCGTGTGATAACTGTTGTTGTAGGAAAATTCGACAAGGGGTAAATGAGTATCCAATGCTTTCCCAAAGTTGATCACACAGGCTCGCAACATATCTTCCAATGTTTGGATAGTCCTCTCACTTTGTCCGTCGGTTTGTGGATGGTAGGCTGTACTCATGTCCAGCCTAGTTCCTAGGGAACTTTGTAGCGACTGCCAAAATCTCGAAGTGAATCTACTATCTCTGTCTGAGATAATGGATATGGGAACATCGTGCAGTCGTACAATTTCCCGTATGTAAGTTCTTGTAAGCTTCTCCATCTTGTCTGTTTCCTTGATAGGCAGGAAGTGTGCGGACTTGGTCAATCTATCGACGTTGACCCATATGGTATCAAGTCCACCCGTTGTCTTGGGCAACTTGGTTATGAAGTCCATAGTGATCCGCTCCCACTTCCATTCCGGTATCTCCGGCTGTTGTAGTAGACCGGAGGGTTTCTGCTATTCGACCTTGACCTTAGCGCAAGTAAGGCATTTACTCACGAAGGTAGCAATCTCTGCTTTCATGTTAGGCCACCAGTATAGCTTTTTAAGATCCAGATACATCTTATCTGAACCTGGGTGGACAGAATAACGAGTGTTGTGCACCTTGTTCATGACCAAGTCTCTGAAGCCACCGTGTTTCGGTGTCCAGATCCGATCCATGAGATAATAAGCTCCGCCACCCTTGACTTCCAAGTTCTTATCCATCCGTCTCAGGGATTCACTCGCCACATTTTCAGGTTTCAAAGCGTTGAGCTGAGCCTCCTTAATTTTGTGTGGACAAGTGTGAATGGATAGTCATGGTCAATGATTTGACTCTACGACCAGAGTATTCTTTCCGAATTAGGGCGTCAGCTACTACGTTGGCTTTACCCGGATGATAACGAATTTCGCATTCGTAATCACTGAGTAGCTCGAACCACCGTCGTTGTCTCATGTTGAGCTCCTTCTGGTCGAATATATGTTGTAGGCTTTTGTGGTCTGTAAAGATAGTGCTTTTTTTACCATACACGTAGTGTCTCCAGATCTTCAGAGCAAACACAACTGCTCCCAGCTCAAGATCGTGTGTGGTGTAGTTGACCTCGTGTGTCTTTAGCTCTCTCGAGGCATAGGCGATGACCTTACCTCGTTGCATCAGAACACAACCGAGCCCTTGATTTGACGCATCGCAATAGACAATGAAGTCTTCTATCCCTTCGGGGAGGGATAGTATTGGTGCGGTGCACAAGGCTCGCTTGAGCGTTTGGAACGCTCTTTCCTGCTTCTCTTCCCAGTCAAAGGCCACACCCTTCTGGGTCAGTGTTGTAAGAGGTTTCGCAATGCGGGAAAAGTTCTGAATGAACCTGCGATAGTAGCCAGCGAGGCCTAGAAATTGACGAATTTTTGTAGGTGTCTTCGGTGCTGACCAGCTCTCAATGGCCTTGATTTTGGAAGGGTCCACGTGTATTCCCTCTTCGCTAACCACGTGCCCTAAGAATTCGACTCTTCGGATCCAAAATTCGCATTTTGAGAACTTCGCATAGAGCTTCTCCGATCGTAATGTTTCTAAGACTAGTCGCAGATGATGACTATGTTTCTCCTTACTACGGGAGTAGATGAGTATGTCATCGATGAAGACGATGACGAACTCATCCAAGTAAGGACGACACACCCTATTCATTAAATCCATAAATATTGCGGGCGCATTTGTTAATCCGAACGGCATCACTATGAATTCGTAGTGCCCATAACGAGTTCGGAAGGCTGTCTTCGAAACATCCTCCCCTAGCACTCGTAGTTGGTGATATCCGGATCTTAAGTCGATTTTTGAAAAGAAGTTCGCCCCTTGAAGTTGGTCAAATAAATCGTCAATTCGAGGCAGAGGGTAACGATTTTTGACGGTCAGTTTGTTGAGCTCCCTGTAGTCGATGCACATTCGAAACGATCCGTCTTTCTTCTTGACGAACAAGACTGGAGCTCCCCAGGGTTAGAAGCTTGGTCTTATAAAGCCCTTGCTGAGCAGTTCGTTAAATTGACAGGACAGTTCTTGCATCTCTGCAGGTGCTAGACGATAGGGCGATTTGGCTACGGGAGTAGCCCCTGGAACCATGGTTCTAAAAAACGCGCCATGGCGCGCCTCAAGGCGTGCCATGGCGCGAGGCGTGGTGTAGCCGTTACAAAAACGTCCAAGGCGCGCCTTATCGCGATATGCCGCGAGTTTTTTTCAAGGCGCGAGTATTTTTTGTTTTGTTTTTTTTTTTTTTGAATTTTTTTATCGGGCCTAAAATAATTAAGTTTTTGTTAACTTTTTATATTAAATACTAATATAACACTTTTAAAAACTTGATATACTTGATAAAAATCAATAATTATATGATTTATCTCTTTTAATATATATAAAATAGTCACGCCTTGAAAAACGCCATGGCTCGCCAAGGCTTGTCCTCGCTTAACTTTTACCTTGCCGCCAAGTCACGCCTCATGTTATTTAGAACCTTGCCTGGAACTAAGTCGATTCTGAACTCGACTTGACGTTGCGGAGGTAATTGTGACAACAGTCAAAATTCGAGTCGGTTCTAGATTTGAATAAACTTAGTTGCACATATAGGCACGACACATAATAGACTTAGTAACTAGAAGCTAAGTTATAACCTATTAGAAACTTGGAAACAATTAGAAACAATGGATAATGTGCTTAGATTTCACATTGATATATGAATTCTACTACTACTTAACTGTAGTGACTATCTATATTTGGGTCACTCTTTGACTCGAACACCTTTTCATGAATCATATATACACATCATGCACTTGACCTAGTAGTAGAAATTAGGTCAAAGTCTCATAGAAACTTAAGTCAAAGTCAAAGACTAGGACTAATATACTTGATTCCTCAAATTTCGCTTGAATCTCGGAATCACTACATAGAATGCCAATAAACCGATAAAAATAAATTACAAACATTATTTATAACTATAAAAGAGTTATAATACCATCAGATAATTTGAAGTCTCAAATATTCAATTTATTTTGATATTCAAAGTTTATTAAACTCCAAAACCCTAAAAGCCCTAAAACCTAAATTTTATAAAGTTTAACATCAAGAATTTTATAAAATTAGTTATGAAACTTATAATATTATCTTAAAATAATTAAATTCAAGGAAATATAATCAAGGAAATAAAAATTTAAGTCATTAACATTTACCCTTAATTTATAAGTCAAAAATCAATATTTTATGAGTAAAAAACTATATTAAGGTGCATATTTTATAAAAATTTGGTGTTTTTATAAAATAATTAGAATTTTATAAAAATGGAAGAGTGACGGAACCTCTCTCCTCATCAAAATTCGTCCCCCCTCTTTCCTAGGCACCCTCTTCCCAAAATTTTTAATCCTTCACTTCACCCTCACACTCCATCTTCTCTCTCACTCTACCCCTCATTCTCTCTCACACTCTTCATCACCACCACTCCATTTCTCTCTTCATTTTTCTATACCCACGAAATTTTCCAGAGAATAAGTCCAAGAACACACCTCAAACTCAAAATCTTCATCATCTAGTGGTGTTCATTAAGGTAGAACACGGTTTCCTTTCATTTTCCTCCATGTTTTCAGGGTTTTTCTTGCATTTCCTTCTTCTTCTACACCTTTCTCTTAGAAAATTTGTGTGAATATTCATTCACTTCAGTTTTGATGATGATGGTGGTAGATTTTCATCAAAAACATCTTGCATGTTACAAAATGGTGAAGATCCATGACCTAAACCTAAGTCAAAACCATGGAAATGCACTTTTCTATATGTTTTGGTGGAAAAACACCACATGCACCCTATGTTTTATATCAAAAACGATTTTTGAACATTTCAAACTCATGAATGATCTTCAAACCAACATGCATGTGATGATCTTCAAGCTAATATGCTAGATCATCAAAGTATGTTGTTAAAAGCTTTCAAATATGTTCATGAAGGATTTATTTCCAAATAAATATCTAAAACTCCTTTTCTGACCAAACCGCTTTAGATAATTTGAAAAGGTTATATAATAATTTTCGCAGCTTATACTCTCTGTGGAAGACTTAGAAAAATATTTTCAGAATTTTTCATAATGTATTCCTATTTTTCCCCGATTTTTGTGTATATTATGGACTAAAAACAGGAAACATAGTTCTGCTTATCCAAAATTCATAAAAATTTACCAGAACACCTTATAGTACATTAGGAGGCTACATAAAATTTTTTATGACTTTTCCCTTCTGTATACTATTTTTCTCCTATTTTCTATGATTAAATACACTTAAATACACAAAATCAGATTCCAGTAGATAAAAACCACATTTGGGATTTTTCCCAGATTATTTACACTGTACATGAACTTTACAAAATTTTTGGTAATTTACTTTAACTGTTTAATAAGTATTCTCCATTTAATGATTATTTAAGAGGATAAAACAAAGAAAAATAGAAAGACTAATTGAAAAATATCTTTTATATTTTTCACAGCTTCTACATGTATAATAAAAGTGTTACAAAAATTTTGGGCAATTTTGGAAACTGTTTTCTATTTATTTCAATTTTTGTAAGAATAAATGCTCAAAAATCATAAAATTAGGTTAAACAGTTTAGAAATCAATTTTTATATTTTTCCCAACTTAATAATGTTTAATAACAATATCGCAAAAAGTTTGGGTAATTTTGGAAACTGTTTTCTATTTATCCCCATTTTTATTAGAATAAATGCATAAAAATCATAAAATTGGGTTAAACAGTTTAGAAACCTCTTTTTATATTTTTCCCAGCTTAAGTATGTGTAATGACATTGTTATAAAAAGTGTGGGGTATTTTCATAACTGGTTTCTATTTTTCATGAATTTGTATCTATTTAGAGAATTAAATATGTGAAAAATAGTTATACATATTCATAATCCATGAAAATTTATCTAGAAGTCTTTTAGTACATTTAGAACCTAAATATGAAGTTTAGTAATTTTTACTAACTGTTTAGTATTTTTCATGATTTTATGGTTATTCAAGAAACTAAAATCGTGAAAAATAGTCAGACAAATAAAAAATTCAAGAAAATTTATGTTAAGGTCTTTGACTTCAATTAAAACTTAAATGCAAAGTTTGGGAAAGTTTAGAACTAAATTGATTTAGTTTTGAATATTTAATCATTGGAACACCTCTAAAATGTTAAATATTAACATTTCAATAATGGAAATTTTCCACTTAAATTGTTATATAACAATTGATTCTTTGAAACTTAATTTCCACAGAAAAATGTTTGTAACTTATCAATATTAAATTTTGAAACATTATTGGCATAATTCTATTATAGTAGTAAATATACTAGTGTTAGATTTCGATTAGAGACTCACTAGCGAATACCGTTATTGTAGGAATCGGTAGTGGTACACGTGGAACGTAGTTCAAGGCACCATTTGCATCATCTAAATGCATTGTGAGTATTCACGCA
This sequence comes from Lactuca virosa, assembly GCF_052849685.1. Classification (NCBI taxonomy): domain Eukaryota; kingdom Viridiplantae; phylum Streptophyta; class Magnoliopsida; order Asterales; family Asteraceae; genus Lactuca; species Lactuca virosa. The sequence goes on from NC_136427.1 coordinate 48,026,273, forward strand.
CTCCCCTATTTTTGGTTTTTATGTTTTGGGGTGGAAAAGCATGTCCCGAAAAATTATTATTTGAATGTTGTATTTAAATTGATTTGTATGAAACATGATTGCTATTTTATTGCTATGTCTCTCTATGTATGTCTATGCAACACGGAACATGAGAACTTATCGTACTAAGGCCCTTCCCTTATCTCTAACCATTAACTCTTTGAGCCAATGGTCATTATGGATAGTGCTATTAGGAATTGACAACTCCTCACTTGCCCTATTGCTGGAGTGCATGATACCATATTCATCTATGGAACGATAAGCATAGATCTTGATAGGGCTTCAGTCATAGGTTTGGTTGAGACTCGTTGTTTGCTCATACACATACAAACTCGTTTCTCGTTATAGCAATAAACTTGTTATTAATTATAGCAATGAACTTTGTTTCTCATTACAACAACGAACTTTTATTACTGAAAACTTATATACATGTTTTAGCAATGAAATTGTTTGCTCCTTGTAGCAACGAAATTGATTGCTCATTTTAGCAATGAAACTTGTTTACTCGTTTGAGTAACGAACTTTATCTTCCATGAGAATATGAATATTGCATCTTATTTGGGCAACATACTTTATCTCTCATGATGACAAAGAACTTTGTTTTTTACAAACTTATTTACTCATTTTAACAATATACTTTTATTATTGGAAACTTTTATCAAAACTTTGATTTCAATTCATGGAACCAATATTATTTTGTTTATCTGTGAGTACTCACCAACTATTTTTATAGTTGACACTCGTTTTATATGCTTTTTCAGGAATCATCGAGTAACTGGCACTTAGGGACACTTCACTTTTAGGAGCATTCGCATGTGTTGTATTTCAATTTACATTGTAATTTCTTTTAAAAGTTGTTCAAACCCATCGTAAATTTGTAATGATTTTTAATACTATGGTTGGTGTTGTCTTTTAACTTTTGCTATGAAACCCTTTATACTGCCACGCCTCGTGTTTCCGCTTTAGCGGGGTGTGACAGGAAATGGTATCAGAGCCGAAGGTTATAGAGAATACCGGTTTTCCTTTGGAAAACCACAACTATAGCCAAAAAAATTTCTAAGCGTTTTTAAAATATAGAACATACTACTGGTATAACTAATTCGAGTACGCATTATTGGACTTTAATTAAGTATAGCCTGGCCAACTATGCTTAATTAAGGAAAGTTAATGTGAGGCTGGAAACGGTTATAGTAGAATTATGTTCAAAACAATTTTCAACTTAAACTTTTGAAAAACAAAAAATTTTCGGTGTGCGTACGGGCATTGCATATTATAGGCATTCATCTAGATACACTTAGAAACTAAGTTCATTTTTATAACAATGCCTTTATTTAGAAATAATCTTATCCCTTATCAAGTGCTAGGTTAACCACTTAGGTTATATCACTAGCCACTCTAGGAGCAATGCACTTAGTACTGAGAATGAGTATTCCTCGGTAGCTATTGACTTTAGATGTAAGGTTAGTAGCTAGATATACACTAGTAATAATCTTAAGTCGAAACCTATACCAATTATTCCTCAATACCTCTTCATCGTCTTCGTACTAGAGTTACAACTAGGTAATCACTTGGATACCATTGGTGGGCATTCCGGATTCGACTCACAAGGAGACACAGAGGTTTAACCCATACGTGAGACCTTATTACTACGCTACAATTTAGCTTTAGGTTGTTTCCACCTTCAGGTTAAAACTTAACATAGGATATCCCTTTTGACCTCTATAAAAGGCCACGAAACCGCATTGACACCATAAAACGTTTTTCAAACAATTTTCTTGCCCTTTATCTTAGGGAAAAAGACATCGGTACTCGTCTTATACTCGCCTTGTACTCGCCTTAGTATTTAGGTACGATCAGCTACACTAATATACTTATTCCTTACTTCTTAATCTTCCATCGAAAAATTATTTCGCTTCATCGGTTTTATTTATTATCAATAAAATATTTTATAACCACTTCAATCAACTTAGTAGACATTTCTTAACAATGTAAGCAATATTCTCGCTAAAAATCTTTTGACAACCTGCTTTAACTTAACACTTTTCTTCAAAACTCAATTTAACCATTATTGGTTTTAACCTTGCTATTTCAATTTTATTTCAAATCCATTTCAATGGATAGATGTGTTTTTAAGGGCATATAAACCATTTTAAACCTTGCTTACCATTTTGACACGTTTTCGAAAAACTTAGAAACATTTTCTTTTATAAAAGTGTTTAAACTCTATGCTATAAAACTTAAACATATAACATTGAAGTCCTATTATGTGTAAAAGCTTCATCGGATCTTCAAACCACATTTGTTTTAAGACTTTTGACTACTTCCCCATTTAGGCATCGTACTTTACTTAAATGTATTTTCTTGAAACCCAACATGGTATTTTTACAACTTTCTAATCCAAATGTGTTTACAAGACATCACTGATGCCTACATTTCAAAACACACCTTATTTGTTTATTTTATTTCAAATTAGTTTTATAATCTGTGTTTATAAAACTTACAACATTGCAAAACTTAGTGTTCACTTTTAAATTTCCAGTGACACCTTCAACAATGTATAATTACTCTTCTAAATCTATTGAGTCTTTACCTTATATGTTTTAACTATTATTGAACTCCATTCTAAAAAAGTCAAATTGTCAGATTTTCAACTACCGTTTGTAGTGTTTCTTCTTTTTCACAAATGGAGTTTAACTTAATAAGGTAACTCGTGATTATTAGCAAACATTCTAAGACTCTCACATGTCTATTTAATCATCAATATACATCAAATATTAAAGTTTGAAATATATCTCAACCTGGTTTTAATCTACCTATAGGTATTGTTCTTATAATTTTAACAATAACAATCATTGCCGCCGCTACCTTCCTTTTTCTTTCCCCCGCACTTGATTTCTTGCTCTCCTTATGATTTTAGATCTCGCATACCCATAATAGTAACATAATACATTGTCTAACTTTGTTTCTGTCTATTTTGCTTCTCCTGGTATCATGTTTGTACACATACATACTAGAAGTCTATCCTTTCGTTTTGAGCGATTAATACATGTATAGCTGTGAGGAATAATTTTTATTTAGTCAACTTTGATATATTCAGTTACGCCTTTTTATCATATACATCTTGTTTTTATTTTGAAATCTCTATAAACAAGTGATCCTTATTTACATTTGCTCTTTCGTTCTAAATTCAGAAACTTGATATAAAATGCAATTTTCATTGTATTTTTCCTTATAATTAATACACAAGATGAATACTCTTATGCTTATAATTTTTCTATATCCGGAAAATATATGTGAAGGATATGTATCCTTATGTTTCTTCTTTTCTTTAAATACATCAAGAATTTTGAATTTTACTATTATCTATTCTCTAAATGATTGTTTTTGTAGAAACACTAAACTATGAATGCCCTATTTTGAAGATTGACATTTTTACACCTTTCTTAAAATAGTAATTTACTTTGCAATTTTTCAGTGAGTTCCTAAACTCTCAAGCTTGTTTTCATAAGTATTTTGACTCCTCGTAAACTTAGATTTGTCATGACTTAGACAATTAGTCAATTTTTCAAATACCGTAATATCAATAATTTCAATAATTTTTTTTCCCTTAATGACGAATTAAACCTTTAACCTTAATTAATCTTTATGTTATTTTACTACTTCGTTTGATCGCCACACATGTATTTTCGTTATCTTGGAATTATTACATATTTTGATAATAGTGAGATTAATTATCATTTCTAAACACACATTTTAATGACAGTGAGATTTTTTTTATTCACTTCTAAACACTTAAAATGCTATCTACACAATGTAATTTAAAATATCATAAACTTTCATCGCTTCCATTTGCAACAATGACTCTCTAAATATATTTATTCTTCGAATAAGGTTTTATTATTGTAAGAGTAACCGTAGTAGTAATTATAGCCTCGGAGATGCTCAATCATTTCGTAATTTATTTTGTCGACGACACTTAATTAGCCTTTACATTTGAGATGTACCAAAACTTCGTTGCCTACCCTTAGTACGTATTTTTAGGAACTTACCCTCAATCGCTTCTCTTTCATTCGTGCTACCCCTTCTTATTTCAAAATATATCTTTTCCAGATGTAGTAGCCAAAACGGAAGTGAACAAATTGTTCCTAATCTCTTCTTTATTAGGCGGCGAATTTACACTTAGTGCTAATTTAGAACGCGACTTAAGGATCAATGCGGCTTTAACGCTCAGTGCAGTTAGTGCTTCAGCAAAACTTATAGCTCTCTTAATTCAGATAATATCTAACTAGATGATCTTTTTCAACTAGGTCGCCATGTTTGGATCATGATTTCCATGATCCTAATTTCTCGCAATTTAAATTGTAGAACTCGAATTAAGGAAACATTAATTTGACTATAGCTAAAGAATTGGGTTCCTCCTTTGAGGAAATAAACCCGAAATAATCAAAGAACACTGCAAGTCACCACCTCTCCAGCTATATAATTGTATTCGACTGAGTTCTAATGGAATACGTCACGAATTGAATTTTGGGGCGAAATTCTTTTAACCGGGGGAGAATGTGACAACCGTCAAAATTCGAGTCGGTTCTAGATTTGAATAAACTTAGTTGCACATATAGGCACGACACATAATAGACTTAGTAACTAGAAGCTAAGTTATAACCTATTAGAAACTTGGAAACAATTAGAAACAATGGATAATGTGCTTAGATTTCACATTGATATATGAATTCTACTACTACTTAACTGTAGTGACTATCTATATTTGGGTCACTCTTTGACTCGAACACCTTTTCATGAATCATATACACACATCATGCACTTGACCTAGTAGTAGAAATTAGGTCAAAGTCTCATAGAAACTTAATTCAAAGTCAAAGACTAGGACTAATATACTTGATTCCTCAATTTCGCTTGAATCTCGGAATCACTACATAGAATGCCAATAAACCGATAAAAATAAATTACAAACATTATTTATAACTATAAAAGAGTTATAATACCATAAGATAATTTGAAGTCTCAAATATTCAATTTATTTTGATATTCAAAGTTTATTAAACTCCAAAACCGTAAAAGCCCTAAAACCTAAATTTTATAAAGTTTAACATCATGAATTTTATAAAATTAGTTATGAAACTTATAATATTATCTTAAAATAATTAAATTCAAGGAAATATAATCAAGGAAATAAAAATTTAAGTCATTAACATTTACCCTTAATTTATAAGTCAAAAATCAATATTTTATGAGTAAAAAACTATATTAAGGTGCATATTTTATAAAAATTTGGTGTTTTTATAAAATAATTAGAATTTTATAAAAATAGAAGAGTGAGGGAACCTCTCTCCTGATCAAAATTCGTCCCCCCTCTTTCCTAGGCACCCTCTTCCCAAAATTTTTAATCATTCACTTCACCCTCACACTCCATCTTCTCTCTCACTCTACCCCTCATTCTCTCTCACACTCTTCATCACCACCACTCCATTGCTCTCTTCATTTCTCTATACCCACAAAATTTTCCAGAGAATAAGTCCAAGAACACACCTCAAACTCAAAATCTTCATCATCTAGTGGTGTTCATTAAGGTAGAACACGGTTTCCTTTCATTTTCCTCCATGTTTTCAGGGTTTTTCTTGCATTTCCTTCTTCTTCTACACCTTTCTCTTAGAAAATTTGTGTGAATATTCATTCACTTCAGTTTTGATGATGATGGTGGTAGATTTTCACCAAAAACATCTTGCATGTTACAAAATGGTGAAGATCCATGACCTAAACCTAAGTCAAAACCATGGAAATGCACTTTTCTATATGTTTTGGTGGAAAAACACCACATGCACCCTATGTTTTCTATCAAAAACGATTTTTGAACATTTCAAACTCATGAATGATCTTCAAACCAACATGCATGTGATGATCTTCAAGCTAATATGCTAGATCATCAAAGTATGTTGTTAAAAGCTTTCAAATATGTTCATGAAGGATTTATTTCCAAATAAATATCTAAAACTCCTTTTCTGACCAAATCCGATTTTTCCTAGATTCCCATCAACAAAATAAGATGATCTGTAAATTTCCAGGAAATAATTCATTTTTCTAGAGTTATTATAATTAATGCAAGAAAATAGGGCAATAAATCATATAAAATACTTTCTGGGGTCTATAAATCCTAGTTAAATTCGTGGACGACCCCTATGCTAAATAATGATCCCTCATTAAGTTTCATCGATTGTTGTTACTGTTTAATATGGTTTTGAATTTTCTTTTTGTTTAGCCCCAATAAATCATAAAACCGCCTTAGATAATTTGAAAATGTTATATAATAATTTTCGCAGCTTATACTCTCTGTGGAAGACTTAGAAAAATATTTTCAGAATTTTTCATAATGTATTCCTATTTTTCCCCGATTTTTGTGTATATTATGGACTAAAAACAGGAAAAATAGTTCTGCTTATCCAAAATTCATAAAAATTTACCAGAACACCTTGTAGTACATTAGGAGGCTACATAAATTTTTTTATGACTTTTCCCTTCTGTATACTATTTTTCGCCTATTTTCTAAGATTAAATACACTTAAATACACAAAATCGGATTCCAGTAGATAAAAACCACATTTGGGATTTTTCCCAGATTATTTACACTGTACATGAACTTTACAAAATTTTTGGTAATTTACTTTAACTGTTTAATAATTATTCTCCAATTAATGATTATTTAAGAGGATAAAACAAAGAAAAATAGAAAGACTAATTGAAAAATATCTTTTATATTTTTCACAGCTTCTACATGTATAATAAAAATGTTGCAAAAATTTTGGGCAATTTTGGAAACTGTTTTCTATTTATTTCAATTTTTGTTAGAATAAATGCTCAAAAATCATAAAATTGGGTTAAACAGTTTAGAAATCAATTTTTATATTTTTCCCAACTTAAGAATGTTTAATAACAATATCACAAAAAGTTTGGGTAATTTTGGAAAGTGTTTTCTATTTATCCCCATTTTTATTAGAATAAATGAATAAAAATCATAAAATTAGGTTAAACAGTTTAGAAACCCCTTTTTATATTTTTCCCAGCTTAAGTATGTGTAATGACATTGTTATAAAAAGTGTGGAGTATTTTCATAACTGATTTCTATTTTTCATGAATTTGTATCTATTTAGAGAATTAAATATGTGAAAAATGGTTATACATATTCATAATCCATGAAAATTTATCTAGAAGTCTTTTAGTACATTTAGAACCAAAATCTGAAGTTTGGTAATTTTTACTAACTGTTTAGTATTTTTCATGATTTTATGGTTATTCAAGAAACTTAAATAGTGAAAATTAGTCAGACAAATCAAAAATTCAAGAAAAATTATCTTGAGGTCTTTGACTTCAATTAAAACTTAAATGCAAAGTTTGGGAAAGTTTAGAACTAAATTGATTTAGTTTTGAATATTTAATCATTGGAACACCTCTAAAATGTTAAATATTAACATTTCAATAATGGAAATTTTCCACTTAAATTGTTATATAACAATTGATTCTTTGAAACTTAATTTCCACAGAAAAATGTTTGTAACTTATCAATATTAAATTTTGACACATTATTGGCATAATTCTATTGTAGTAGTAAGTATACTAGTGTTAGATTTCGATTAGAGACTCACTAGCGATACCGTTATTGTAGGAATCGGTAGTGGTACACGTGGAACGTAGTTCAAGGCACCATTTGCATCATCTAAATGCATTGTGAGTATTCACGCACTCCCCTATTTTCGGTTTTTATGTTTTGGGGTGGAAAAGCATGTCCCGAAAAACTATTATTTGAATGTTGTATTTAAATTGATTTGTATCAAACATGATTGCTATTTTATTGCTATGTCTCTCTATGTATGTCTATGCAACACAGAACATGAGAACTTATCGTACTAAGGCCCTTCCCTTATTTTCTAACCATTAACTCTTTGAGCTAATGGTCATTATGGATAGCGCTATTAGGAATTGACAACTCCTCACTCGCCCTATTGCTGCAGTGCATGATACCATATTCATCTATGGAACGATAAGCATAGATCTTGATAGGGCTTCAGTCATAGGTTTGGTTGAGACTCGTTGTTTGCTCATACACATACAAACTCGTTTCTCGTTATAGCAATAAACTTGTTATTAATTATAGCAATGAACTTTTTTTCTCATTACAACAACGAACTTTTATTACTGAAAACTTATATACATGTTTTAGCAATGAAATTGTTTGCTCCTTGTAGCAATGAAATTGATTGCTCATTTTAGCAATGAAACTTGTTTACTCGTTTGAGTAACGAACTTTATCTTCCATGAGAATATGAATGTTGCATCTTATTTGGGCAACATACTTTATCTCTCATGATGACAAAGAACTTTGTTTTTTACAAACTTATTTACTCATTTTAACAATATACTTTTATTATTGGAAACTTTTATCAAAACTTTGATTTCAATTCATGGAACCAATATTATTTTGTTTATCTGTGACTACTCACCAACTATTTTTATAGTTGACGCTCGTTTTATATGCTTTTTCAGGAATCATCGAGTAACTGGCACTTAGGGACACTTCACTTTTAGGAGCATTCGCATGTGTTGTATTTCAATTTACATTGTAATTTCTTTTAAAAGTTGTTCAAACCCATCGTAAATTTGTAATGATTTTTAATACTATGGTTGGTGTTGTCTTTTAACTTTTGCTATGAAACCCTTTATACTGCCACGCCTCGTGTTTCCGCTTTAGCGGGGTGTGACAGTAATCCTGGGAGTTCTTCTGGAAAGATGTCGGGAAAGTCGCGTACTACTGGAATGTTCTGAATGTCTTTCGTTTCTTGGCTCACATCAACCACATGAGCAAGGAATGCTCGGCATTCCTTTCGCAAGAATTTCTGGGCTTGAATGCTCGAAATGATAGGAAGGTTCGTGCCGGGTTTGTCGCCATAAAGTACTAGAGTTTGGCCAGACGGCAGATTAAGGCGTACAGCCTATTCGTAACACATGATGTCGGCACGATGAAGACTCAACCAATCCATGTCGATAATGATGTCGAAACTTTTAATTGAGAACGGCATCAGGTCGATCGAAAATGAATGGCTATCTAGTGTTAGGGTACACCCTATAAATATACTGCTAGTGCTCTCCGTCTTTCCATTAGCCATTTCTACAGTGAACGGTTCTTTAAGTGCTCGTGATTTTTGCTTAAGTAAGTGAGCAAATTTTTGGTTCACGAAACTCCTCTCCGCTCCACTATCAAACAGTATGCATGCGTAAGAGTTATCGAGGAGAAACGTACCAGTGACCACTGTGGGGTCGGCAACCACCTCCTCGTGGCCTAGGGCCAGAACCCTTCCTACTCCACCGGCTTTCACTGCCTTAGGGCAGTCCCTTATGTAGTGGCCCACCTCGCCACAACCGTAGCAAGCTTGGCCCACTCCTGCACCGGGGACTTGGTTGATTGGCCTCGCCGGAGCTTTCCAGAAACAGGCAGTGTGCCCCTTCCTGTTGCAGTTCAAACACTGCATTTCCCGGCAGGCTCCTGTGTGGTGGAAGTTGCACTTGTTGCACTTTGGGCAAACTTCCAACGTACTGCTTTACCGGAGCAGCAGCAGTGGCAGGTGCTATCGCAGCATGTACTGCCACGACCTGCTGCTTTTTGGCAGCCTTCTTCTTCTTTTTGTCATCCCAGAACTTCCGCTTGGAATCAGCTGTCTTGGAAGGTTCTGAGATGGACAGGGTTGTTGTTGCGGCCGGGGTACGAACCCCATGGTCTATAAGGTGCTGTGCCAATCGCTTGGCACTATCGAATGTAGTGGGGTTTGAAGCCAAAACATTTCCCTGGAATGGAGGCACAAACCCCCATATGTATCTTTCAATCTTCTTTCCCTCTGTATGAACCATGTTGGGACAGAGGGCCACCAGCTCGCAGAACCTGGCGGTGTAGGAGACTATGTCGGAGCCCTTCATGGTTAGGCTCCACAGTTCTTCCTCCAGTTTTTGGATTTCGCACCTCGGGCAGTACTCTTCGATCATTAGCTCTCTCAAAGCTTCCCAGCCCATGGCATTAGCCACTATTAGAGATAGTGACTTGACATGGCTATTCCACCATGTCAGGGCTTTTTCCTCAAAGGTGCAAGCAGCAAACTTGACCTTGCTCCCTTCTGGACAAGGTAGATTTTGAAAATCGATTCGGTCTTCTCGAACCATTACGAGAGGGCAATGACTCCGCCAGTCCCTCTAAAGGACTTGGGCTTGCAGTTAGTGAAGTCCTTATAGGAGCACTCTCTCAAGCGCATAGGAACTTAACCATGAGTAGATTCAACAGGAGTTCTTCTTCCAGTGGAACCAGAAGAATGATATTGAGCCATGGCTATAGCCACAGCGGCAGCTACAACAGCATTCAGAGCTGCCGTATCGATTTGAGGAGCACGTGGTGTTGCAGTTATCGGAGGATCGCGTCTCATTGATCGACGTGGAGACATCTTTTAACTATAAGTTTACAAAGATGAAGATGTTGATAAGAATTTAATAGGAAAATTGATGAGGATGACTCATGGACTAACTCTCCATAGCCCAACAACACAATTGAATAGCACGATTGAATGTAGATCTAGTACTAATAGATGATAGCAGTTGGATAATAATTTCCGTGAGATTAGATATCTGTCAAAATTACTGGAGTTACAGATGTAATAGGTTTGGGAAAAATGACCTAGAAGTAGGCTTGACATCAACCAAGATGGGAAAATTTTGACTGAACTACGACCTAATCAAGACCTAACAGGTCTAAGATTTACGAAGATAGGAAATTAGACTAGAGTTTTTACATAAATTAAGTTATATCCAAAATAGAAGTCGATGAGACTCTATCGGCAACGAGAACTACTAGAGTGAGTTCTTGAATCCGACAAAAGACGTTCTATGTCTCTTATACGCCTTTCAGATCTTACTTGCGGAGCTCGAAGTTCTCTGACTTCAGCTTGGGTTTCAGCGAGTTCCCTCTGCAGAGCTGCATTGCAGACCTGAGTCCTTTCATTAGCAGACTCTAGCTGGCGAATGCAGACTGTGTTAATGCCAGAGTTGGCGTCAATCTCCAAAACTCGGTCGATAGTGTCTCGACCTTGCTCGCTCTTCCGAGAAATCCTACGAACCATGATGGGTAGGACCCTGTCAGCTGAACCTCCCTCGGTGAGGTTGTAGAAGCTTCTGTCTCTATTGTAGGGAATGGGTTGACCCTGTTCTTGAGTCCATCTGTTCAAGTTTGTGGGCCACAGAGGTGTGGGTCCTTGTAATGCTGGACGAGGGTTTGGGTTTGGGTCTTGAGCAGGTGGGGGTAGGTTGTTGACTTCTGGCTCTAAGTCAGAACCATCAGAAAAGCCTTCAGCGAGGTGATCATCCAAAGGGATTGGATGATCATCTTCTGGCTCTTCTCCCAGCCATCCTGCATTGCCGTGGTTGGGATAGTACGAGTCTCCGGGGATATGGAATCTAGCCGTAAAATCTACGCGAGAAAAGGGATAAAGAAATAATTAATAGACGAACTAACTGGGTAATTATAAGATGATCTTTATCAGTTAGTTCAACATTTGCGTAGTGCATACCAGTCATATGTAACCAAGACAGGATAGACCTTCGAATAAGTGACCCTAACTCTAAGCCCACAACCAAACAAGGAACAGGAAGTAAAGCAAAGATCACAAATTCTAAGTCTATGACATCCTAGTTACATATAACCTTAGTGTATCCACCCCGCAACTATTGACATACTAATAAAGACCTTTTTAGTTCTTAGATAAGTAATTATAGTAACAGAAAATACTCCTATAGTATTTTAAGTTTATGTTCTGTTCTACTGTTCTCATTATAGTAGTTGTTGGTAAGTTTTTAGACTTGTTGCAACCTCACAACCACACTTAGGCACATGCTAGTCACTCCTCGGATAATATAGTTGATCAGGATATATCTTCCCAGGGTTGACCATATGTCTCTAAGTCTAATTGTGTTGCCCAACAATCGTAATACTTTTGTTCTGTCCTAGTGACACTGATTTTAGTATGAATGCAGGCATGTATACTTAGTTAAATATTTTATTATTTAAAAGTATAAACTCTTTATCAGAGTATTTTAATCCCGCTGTGTTTATAGTTCGTATATCGTTCATGGGTTGATACACTCGATTCACTTTAAACAATGCTCTGATACCAATCTGTCACACCCCAAAACCGGAACGGCGGAAACGTTCGGGGGTGGAGGACGTCATGTACAGTATCACAACAATGCATAATAGTAAACAAGAAACAACATCATCCATTGCATTAATAATATAATTTAATACAAGTGTGTTCTGTCAAGTATAATAGACACTAAAAATATGAATCAAAATAAAAGATGAGTCTTGAACGAGCTCCATCTTCTCAAAACCTGGCACCGGTACCTGTCTACTGGTGACCTGAGAATACAAGTTATTTTGAAAGAGTTTATCAGCTTTAAAGCTGGTGAGATCATAAGTATTTTAGTGTCATTGTTTGTATGAAAGTGTTTGTAAGAATGTGATGTATAAGTTTGTAAAAGTTTGTAATTGTTTGAACTCTCCTAGAAAACCCTATTTTTCCTACTAAAAGTAGTCTTCTACCAAGGCATCTAGTGTCTGTGTGTGTCTCTTGTAAGAGTAAGTATTTTCCCAAATCTGACTATCATTAACCAAAAATATAGTTTTTACATTACTGTTTATTGTGTGAAGATCACAAATTGAATGCAATGAGAAAATGAAATAGTACTGTAGTGTTGTATTAAGTAACTACTGCTGTACTAACTACCTTAAACCAATTGTTATTTAAAGTACCATGTGATCGGCCTGTACCCTGCTACCGACTATAAACACGACGATGTAAGACGTCGGAAGAAATGACGTTTGGCACCCGTAGACTTGCAAGTCCCACTGTAGCAACCAGCAAGGTGTAGGATAGTCAATCCAATATAGATCTATACACAAACTCAAACGCTCCCCACTTAAGGAGATTCTGGATACAAAACGGGCCATGACAGGTGATGCCATGCCCCGTTACGTGGCTCACATAACTGTAGTAATGTTCTAGTATATGTATGTGCTAGTTGTATTGTGTGTTCTCTCTTTGTCTAGCATGTATGTATGTTCTCTCTATATGGTATTGTATGTTCTCTCTGTATGGTATTGTATTTTCTCTCTGTATGGTATTGTATGTTTCTCATCATAGTATTCTCTATCTGTATGTTATTGACTCATGTATGAACTGACTCTTTGTATGTTTCACTATTCTAGTAACAGTATTAGTATCTCCCTAAACTATACCTATTATGACTTACTAGTAATGTTGTTTGAATGTATGAACATGTGTGTATACCTTTGCTACCCAAAGGTAGTGAACTGAATGAAAGAAGGAACTTTTATATCTATATATATATATATATATATATATATATATATATATATATATATATATACATAATATATAACTAGGATTCAAATGACCTTCGGACAAATAACCTGAATACCCTAAGTCCACAACCAAACAAGGAACAAGAAGTAAGGTGAGCTATCAGTCCTAAGTCCTTTCAATCCTATTTATATAACTATAACTATATAGATACACATTTAACAGAATATAAGTTTAAAAGAGTTTAATAAAAGTATTTGATATGTAAAAGAGTTTGTAAAACAGTTTGAAGTAAAACAGTTTGGTAATACAGTTTGAAAAGTAAGAAATCGACTTGTTTGGTAGTTATTAATCACATGTGATTGATATAATAACTATAATAGTTCAACTTGTATTCCCCCCCATAAAAGCATTTAAAATCATTTAAAAGGTTGATTAAGGGGTATGAACTCACCTGTAGTAAGTGGTTTGGATGAACGGATGGTATAGGATGCTAAGTGTCAAGTGAAGACTTGAACACACACAAGGATCCTAGTTAACATATAATGACACATATATGTATCCAATTAGTCATTAAACAACCAATTAACCAATTTAAGACATCCTAAGACATGTAAAACACTTGATTTAAGTGCTATAAGTACTAAGGATTGCATCTAAGGGTTGTAGGACTTGGCTATTGAGTTTCGGGCCCAAGGGTAAACTCTTTATGAGTTTACGGTTTTGGGACCAACTCCCTTGCAGTTTACGTTCGTAAACCCATGAGTTTACGGCCGTAAACTCATGGCACTACTACCATTTTGTGTTTTGAAGCTTTAAAAGTCATAAGAAGCATTCCTACTTCAAGTCTAAGCCTTTGGAAGTGATTAGGGCATATTTTCACCCCTTTGTGGAGTTTACGGCCCATGGACCATTTCTCCATGTGTTTATGGCCATAAACCCATATGGTTCATGGTCTTTTTGATGTTTAAAGTCCTAAGCACATCAAGGATGGGATCTAGACTAGTATCCAAGGCTTGGTAAGGGACTAGGGCACACTTTGGCCCCTTCATTAGGGTTTACGGTCCAAGAACATGTTGGACCGTAAACACCTTTTATCTTGTGTTTCTTTGTGTTTCCTAGATGATTTAGAAGTGTAACAAGCCTTATAACAAGCCAAGGTAAGAGTACTTACTATGTAGAAGCTTGAAAGGGTGTTAAAAGTCCAAGAACACTAGTGTGTGTTCTTGGTGAAACTAAGAACACTTGAAGATCTACACAAATGGAATGATTTCACGGATGAAATCATGTAAGATCACTAGTATAAGTAAGATATCAACTTATTAGGGCAAGAAACACTTACAAAGTTGAAGATCAAGAAGGAAAATCGGATGATGCTTGAGAGGATTTTAGTTCTAGGTTTGAAATTGTGAAAAGTGTTAAAAATGACTAAGTGTCACTTTTATACCCCTTGGGGTTTACGACCGTAAACACCATGTTTAGGCCCTAAACTCCAAACTCTTGGAGTTTTGGGACTTTATTGTTGCACAATAAACCCTAGGGTATCCTCTCTCCAGTTATCTCCTGAAGTACTAAATTTTAAAACACTCAAACTGACTCTACACAGCTCAAAAGTTAGTAGAAACAGTTCTGACTTCTATTGAAGTGACTGGTTGTACATAATAGAAATTTCGGGTTGTCACAGTAGTCCCCAAATGTATCTCTCTACCTTCTTGCTCTCCGGGGTAAACATTCCCGGTCATAGTGCAGCTAAGTCGCTGAATCAATCGGTGTATGCTACAATGTCTGAGCCTACCATGGTAAGATTCCATAACTCATGGTCTAGTTTCTGTACTTCGCCCCTTGGGCAGTATTCTTCCAGCATCATTTCCTTTAGATTTTCCCATCCCATTGCGTACTCTATAGGAAGATTCAATGACTTGACATGGCTGTTCCACCATGCAAGGGCTCTGTCAGAGAAGGTGCATGCATCAAACTTCACTTTGCTTCCTTCGGGGCACGCGCATAACTCGAAAATTGATTCCGTATTCTCGAACCATCTGTTGGGTTTTAGTATACTACATAGATCCTATGGTGCACATACAACCTTAAATACCTTGGATCTGTGTTTTCACTAATTATACATGCAAATGGTTTCCAAGGCATTAAACCTATAACTATCATGCATTTGACATAAACCATATAATATACTAGTTAGGGAAACATACCTTTTATGTGGCTTGAAGTCTTGATGTATTTGGCCTTAAGAGCTTAGCACCAATAGTATGAAATGCCTCAAATGGAATCACAACACACCTAGGACAAAGGTGGCTCTTGAGAGAGAATTCCATGTACCAAAACACCTCCATATTTCTCTAAGGAAAGAAGTGGTGATTTTGGCTATGGAGTAACCTATTTATATGTAGGATTCCAAGGGTCATGGGTATAACCCATAATCCATACCCATGGGTTTTATGATCCAGGGTTCATGTGGCCCAACTCTTTATGTATCCATACATAAACTTGGTCCAACATGGATCATAAGCCCAACACATATAAATATAACTAATTATCATAATTAGTCCCCATAGATTTAATTAGTCTCTTTTGATCACTAAATTAATTCCAAATTAATTCTTGATCGATACTAATTAAAACATATGATTTCATATTAATATATTATAACTTATAATATATTAATAAACCATAAATAACCTTCTCTCAAAAGTCCATCCTACTCTCGGGTCAAGTACATACCAATAATAGTTATGGGCTTAGACATCTAATCCAACAGTCTCCCACTTGGATAAGTCTAAAACTATTATTGCAAGTACGACTTCATAACCCGACTAGCAATCGTAGCTCTTAAAGCCGCTGTCGAACTCTGAATAAAACAATGACGCGTCCATTTGATAATGGATCATATATTTCTCCATTCTAGATATCATATGGACTGAGACATGGATTATAATCATTCTCTCTGTCCATTTGTTGTTTCCCGATTTCCGATTTATGACGACCGACTAATTGAACAAATCAAATCAGTCTAGGCTTGGCCAAACACTTAGGGTGTCATCACTAAATCATCGAGGGGCCCATATATATCGCTTTTATCCCTTTAAGGGTAAAAGGAATGGATAAACTTCGACTCATATGGCTTGTTGTACTACTTGTTGAATTATACACAAAGACACGTTTTAGAACATCGAGTTACCAATGCGTTTTCGTGCAATCAATGTATAACCAACTCATAGTAACAACTCATATCTTTAGGTTTGAAGAATATAAGATATTATCGTCTCATGATTCACTCGTGATAAAATCCATGAAGTGATTCAAATGAGCGCGGGTTGAATCCAATACTCAGAACTTATGAGAACTCATGAGTGTTGTAGCACCACTTTGTCCACCAACTTGGACCTCTACAAACCAACCCATGACGGTCTTGATTCATATCTACTTCCAACATATGACCGACTGTGGATGGTTTGAATAACTTAATCATTCAGGAAGAGCGACTTAGTTATTCTGGAAGTCAAAACATGCAAAGTGAAACACAAGAATAACTGAATCAAATATGGTATAAAACCCTATGAATATAAATAAACACTTTTATTTATCACCATACTGATTACTCATTCTTCATTGTTTCGGTTTTATCAACTTTATACTTGAATTAAAAACACTAGTTGTCCCATGCTCCAAGCATGTACACTATGTTTTTCTTAAACAATAGCTTTGCCATACACCAAGTATGCACTCTATGTTTGTCTATGATCCTTACTTTGTGAAATAAACCAATAGAACATAATTTCAATGATTCTAATTTCACACTCCCAAATCCTTATCGAAAAATGTGAGAATTTCAAATTCCTATCATTTATCGAAATCTGTTTAGATTTTAAACTTATATGCACTGACCCTCCTGTAATGAATATGTACAAAGTCACAAAGACTTGTCAACAATCATTATAAGGTATTCTAATGGAGATCAACTCCATGGAAACTAAGTCTCATATTCAAAGTACATTGCTTTGGACATGCTTCTTGCATTAAGTTTTCTAATCTTACACAGATAACTTCCACCTATGGAGACAACTCCATATTCTCATTTTGACTATCACTTCTGAATAAGAGATGCCTCTTTTCAGAATATGTCAATATGGTCCTTCCAAAATTAGCACTATATTTCCAACTGTCCCTGAGCAACCAATCTTTGGTAAACCTCAGATTGTCCTCGACAATTGCTTAATCATTTTAGTCATATCCAATTCTAGACCTTTTCCCTTCTTAATGCCTCTGGGCATTTGGAAAAATTTAGAAATGACAAATATTATAGCACATCCAATCGATCCTGTACCCAAAGCAAATGGTACACGATTCATGATGTCTCACATAAAGACATGATTCTAGACCAGTCTTTTGCTACAATATTTTTATTTGCCATGTTTTCAAAATTTGACTATGAAGAGGGATGCCGTAATCATAATCGAATTTTGAGAACGCAATATATAGAATTTCCTTAAGTTGAACCAATCCAACTTGAAATTCATATATATATTCTTGACTAAAGATGATTAAGGTCTCAATCTAAGCCTTTAGAACTGAAATGAAGTATATCCTCTCCCTTAATTATAGCAAAACAACTTTTTCAATCCCTGCAGCCTCATGAATTGAAACTTTTGTTTTCTATAATTAACATTGCTAACTTGCAACACTAACAATAATTATCATGCTCCCACTAACATGATGATTATTAGCATAACACTTATGCTCCCACTAGCTTTGACATGTACTCAGAAATCAGCTGGACTTCTAGAAATCAATACTTTATTGACTTTCTTACCAAAGTTCAGATTTCTGATACGAGATGCTTTGATAAAACTTTATCAAAATCATACACCTTTCCTTAGATAGCATGCATGTGTGTCTAAACAATTTCAGAACTATGAAAATGGATGCCGTAATCATAGTCTCAATTGTTTAGACCTTTTGCCATCTGCTTCAAATCTACTTGGTGGAAGTGTTTCCTCACCATCATTTTCATGAATCGGAGAGAAACCTTATGACCCTTAGATTTTATGGTGTATGTGTTCTTATCCATGTAAATCGTCAAAACCATAGTCACAAGACAAGGATAATGACAAATCCAAACTCATATGGACTGAACTTATGCAATCTTAACTTCTTGCCACTTGGCAGTACAGGGCCTGCCATTGCTTCCAAGTTGTTATGCAACCAATTGAGAACTTTCAGAGCTCCTATGCAAAGCCAACTTTAACTGGAATGGGCACAAAATATGTCAACACGATAGGTTATAAACCTCAAGTCGTGTGCTAGTGAAGAACCTCAGGTTTTATTCTTGATTAGTTCTTGAAATTCTTTTTAGGATCTTTAAGACTCCCACTATCCTCTTGACATATAAGACTATCTTTCCAAATATTCAAGAGATAGTGCGGATTCATTATCAAGACAAACACTTCACACAATTGGCCTTAATTGGTCTTTGTTTTATCCAAAACATCACAACTTACCAATTTCAAATGTACAAGAGTAGGACACTTTTACTCTTACATTTGACAAGTGTTTTAAACCTTTCTTTAAGATATGTCACTCAAGTTACAATCTTGGAGTATGACTCTAAGAATTGTTTTGGAACGAAGTATGACTCATCTTCCTGATCTAACCATTTCAACAATTCATGACTCCTCTTCTTAGTCATAAGAATGCACTAAGATGACATTTAGAGGACTAATTGTGATATGATTTCTAAATCATTAAGATGATCACAAACATGATACTAAAGTACTCTCCCATCTTTTCAGATTTGAGAAACTTTTATCTTTCTGCCTAATTTGATTCTTCCCATTCGTTCTGCCATATATTGAGACTTTTCCAATGTTTCAGAATTATACTTAAACTTGTAAGTATAACCATATTTACTAAACTTTAGTAAATCAAATAGTCTTAACGAGCTTTGTGGTGGACATGACCAGTGCACAAGAATGTGCACTCGATCCCTTTAGTCCTTCACTTGACTCACACATCCATGTGAACAAGTAATTAGTCTTGATTTTCCTATGCTTGAAAGTTCTCATTCATCATACTATTCAACTTGCATGATTCCAAGTTTCGGTCCAATTGAAACTTGGGTGATGAGGAACTTTCCTAATTTGGTAAATTTAGATACTACCACAAATGAAAGAATCAAATCCATTTTCCAATATTGCTGTCAGTGGAATCATATAAGCAACAATTTTCCACAAATGCCATTGTAAGGATACTTCAAATAAATAAAATTAAACAATTTTCTTTTATTTTAAAACTTTGCGGAAAAACTTATCCTTACAATCCACATGGAAAATTGGTGTTATCTATTACTTAGCAATATATCATAACTTCTTAAGCAACTGCTCAAAATTCTGATGCGATCGAAATCCACCTTCGCGATCAGAATCAGCATATACTTCCTTTAAGATTTCTCTCTATTCTTTGATTCTTAAAACATCAACATGTGACCCAGTCACATCATGTAATGAGGATCTCAGAATAGAACTTAACAGAGTTAGATAATGGGCTCTACCTGATGTAGAGTCAAACTTATTGACTTTAACATCCTTAGGTAAATTTGGCAGCTTTGCAATCAGCGCCCCTTCCTTTGGCAAAATAAACATATGGACCCTTTGGTAATGGGACTATCTCAGACTTAGCCTTTCTCTTTACCATTTGGTCAACCGGTTTGACTATGGCCAATCCCTTTCCATTGGGAAGAGAATGCTTTTTCTGGATTTCCAGTGTCACCATTGTCACTGTCCATAATTTTTTTTGGAAGTTGATCTTCTAATCAAATTTGCTTTACTATCGTTCCAAATCATTGCTGATTCAGCAGCACCAAGCAAATAGATATGATCATTAAGGTTCATGTCATAGTCTGTTTTATAGTAGTCCCAAAGGAACTTACTATGTGACTTAGAAAGTGATTGAACATCCAACTTTCTCAAGACTTTGACACCCAACTCTCCCGGCTTGTCAATATGTGACTTCATCTCTAAGATGTGATCACACATAGACCTTGCTTGGCATTAGGGCTTGAGTGACCTTGAACTTGTGGGTTAGGGAGAATAATTGGAGGAGGTGGAGGAAGAGAAGTATGACTTCCATGAGCCAAACTCGGGAAGTCATATTCATTAGGAAATCTTGGTTTGGGAAGATCATTGTTGTCTAAACCAGACATCAACAATGGGAGAAATTCACGTAAAGTTGATTTAAGTCCTTAATATAACACCCAATATGATATATTAAGGCTAGGACCCAACAAACTATTTTATAACTTGGAAGAGGGATGCCGTAATCCAAGCTATAAAATATTTGAAGGTAGGTGAATGACGATTCACCAATTTCCACCAAGATAAACGAAATGTATTATTAGGTTTTAATTGGTTTTGAAACTCCTAGATTCTTTTGAGATTCATTGAACTTTTCAATGGCATGTTTCAATCTCGAGTGTGCCCTTCAGGTTTTGTGACTGGGATGCTGAGGATCACAAAACAAGGTGTGAAGTAACCATGCAAATATACTTGGTACCCTTAATATTTACCCCTCAATTGATGTGCCGGTTAACCACACACGCTCCGACGATACTATGATAAACATTAAGTTACCCTTTGCCTACCTTGTTAAGTCCAGGTTAGTGTGCCGGTTAACCAGACACGCTCCACTAACAGCTTAAACAAAGTGCAAAGTGTAATTTCATGGATTAGCACCTTATTCACATTTTCCTAAGTAACTAAGATTGGGAATTTATAAGTGTTTAGTTACTTAGTATTTATCATTATACTTATAATGAAGGGAGAATTATAGTCCTTGTCCTACCTGTTCGGCTAACGACCCTCCACCGGTCAAGGAAGCGGTGAGTGAGAGTGGACACCCATTAAACTGCCATTTTATAGGCAGTAACCTTATACCCCCCTTATAGACCGGCTTCGTGAATGAGGCCTACTAATGGTAAGACGACTTTATCTTATACATATCTATATAATTAAAATTATAATAATAGTATAAGGGTTGAATTTTAAACTTTTAAAATTCTAAGGTCTAGTTTGGAATTAAAGTATACATGGGGGGTAACTTTAAAATTCCAAAACTTGAGGACAAATTTTGAAACCTTTCAAAACTCTTGGATTTTTCATAACTTATGAGTTTAATTAAGGTTTAATGAAAAATAAAATTCAAGTTCCATAACTTGAGGACAAGTTATGGAAGACATTAAATCATTTAATGATGACATTAAAATTAGTCACTCTTCTATTTTCATAACCTATGAGACTTAATGACACTTTAAAAAGAAAAACTCTTCACTTTCCATAACTTGAGGACAAGTTATGGAGTTCATAAAAACCATTAAGATCAAATATTCCAATTAACACAATAATCAAATAATTTTTCTATGATCTAGATTAAACTCATAAGTAAAGATAATTCACATCAACAATTTTCAAGAAATTAGATAATCATACAAACTAATACAAATCTTGAAACTTTGACAATTATCATTTGAAGACTCTTAGAATTCATAACCTAAAGAGTTAATAAATGAGACATTTCACATCCATAACTTATGGAAGTTTCAAAACTCTTAAGATCATAACTTTAAAAAAACTTTTGAGTTCCAAAATTTTATGACAAAATTTGTAACTCCTTAAAACCATTTAGATCAAACTTTTAAAACAAATAAAATAATCATATCATTCTATCTTTTAATAAATTGACCTAATTCAACTCTTGTAGTAAAGTGACTCAAATTTTATAAATAATTAGTTTTTCATAAAATCAAGTAATTATCAGAAAATTTGACAAACTTCATGTTTTTTTCTTTTTTTTTCCTTCAACTTGAAAAAAAAATACATTTGCATCAAATATAATAGAAAACAACCCATGGCTCTGATACCACTGTTGGGTTTTAGTATACTACATACATCCTATGGTGCACATACAACCCTAAATACCTTGGATCTATGTTTTCACTAATTATACATGCAAATGGTTTCTAAGGCATTAAACCTATAACTAGCATGCATTTGACATAAACCATATAATATACTAGTTAGGGAAACATACCTTTTATGTGGCTTGAAGTCTTGATGTATTTGGCCTTAAGAGCTTAGCACCAATAGTATGAAATGCCTCAAATGAAATCACAACACACCTAGGACAAAGGTGGCTCTTGAGAGAGAATTCCATGCACCAAAACACCTCCATATTTCTCTAAGAAAAGAAGTGGTGATTTTGGCTATGGAGTAACCTATTTATATGTAGGATTCCAAGGGTCATGGGTATAACCCATAATCCAAACCCATGGGTTTTATGATCCATGGTTCATGTGGCCCAACTCTTTATGTATCCATACATAAACTTGGTCCAACATGGATCATAAGCCTAACACATATAAATATAACTAATTATCATAATTAGTCCCCATAGATTTAATTAGTCTCTTTTGATCACTAAATTAATTCCCAATTAATTCTTGATCGATACTAATTAAAACATATGATTTCATATTAATATATTATAACTTATAATATATTAATAAACCATAAATAACCTTCTCTCAAAAGTCCATCCTAACAAATTGTCTTGATGATATGCAACCCAAATGGACCATGCTACTCTCGGGTCAAGTACATACCAATAATAGTTATGGGCTTAGACATCTAATCCAACACCATCGCATTAGGGCGATGACTCCCACATTTCCATCGAAGGATTTGGGTCCACAGATCATGAAGTCTTTGTATGAACACTCCCTTGTGTGTCCATTGTTAGAGTTGTTGGTTCTACTACCCGATCCACCAGTACCCCTTGCATTGATTTGAGTCATGACAGCTGTCACTGCAGCTAATACTGCCGCCTGAAAGACAACCGGGTCATACTGAGGGCGTGGCGGCGTTGGTGTGTTGTTTCTGTTTTTGTTCGACTTCTTCGCTGGCATCTTTCTGTCAAAAGGTTTAAAAGACGAAACGAGGGTAAGTCCTTAGTGGTTACAAGTCGAGTGTTATCTGAATCGAAGTTATTTTAGTTCCGAGTGTTTTCATGTTTTGACTTTTGAAGTAATTCATAACAGAGGTCTATACAACATAGACTTGTGAATTTGATAGTGACTACCCTCGTAATGAAGTTATGGGATCTGGTTTACTGTTACTAGCTGATATGATAGAGGCGATAAGCCTAACACTTAGTGTGAGCAGTGTAATCACTAACTCACTAGATCATATTAGTTAGTTAATTATTAGTGTGACATATTTGGTGCTCTACCACCTTGCGTGCCTCGGGAGGGGTTTCATGTCCTAGTTATGATGGTCCTGAATTCGACCGTGGGGGTTTGTTGTGTCTGGATTCTCTCTTATGGTTTTCCTATTCTCTGTATAGATCATGCTTCGGTTGTTACCACAGATCTCCATCACTTCCAAGTGGAAGATTTGCTCCCTCGTATGATTCCTTCTAGGAACCCTCTTTATGAATCCCTTCTGGTTCCTCCTTGACTCCTCTATTGGTGATCGTAGTGAAGTGGCTGTCTATATCTAGGTTGCTCATGCGAGAATGGGAATGTCTAAAGAATCCTACGAGATTAAGTAAGACATTGCTTCTGTAGGTATTGATGATCCAAACTGGGTAATCCTATAGTCAAGCAGTGCATGCAAGCTGTATATAACCAAGATCAAATAGACCTTCGAATAGGTGATCCTACTCTAAAACCACAACCAAACAAGGAACAGGTAGTAGAGCGTAGATCACCAATTCTGAGTCTATAAGATCCCAATTATATATAACCCTGGAAGCATGCACTTCGCAACTATAGACCTGCCCGTAAAGGTCTTTTAGTTCTCATGTATGTTTGTTATGGTGTCTAAAATACTCCTATAGTATTTTATCTTTATGTTTTGTTCTTAGGATACTTTGTATATAGAGTTAGTTATGTTTTAGAATCGTTGCAACACCATTATCACTCCCAAACACATGTTGGTCCTATCTCAAATAAATATAGTTGATCAGGTTATATTTATTCCAGATATGATTACATAACTGCTTAGGTTTGTCTGTAGTGTCAAACATCTAAATACTTTTGTTTGTTTTGTTCTTACTTGTTCTTATTGTGGTACTTGTTCCTAGTATGTATGCTTATTAGTATACTTGTCGTAAAATACTTATATTTTAAAAGTATACTTTTAGTCAGTGCACTCCGACCCCATTGTATTTATAGTTGTATATCTTTTACTGGTTGATATAATAAGTTCACTATAAACAATGCTCTAATACCAATCTGTCACACCCCCAAACCGAAACGGTAGAAATGTTCGGGGGCGGAGGACGTCATGTGTAGTATCACAACAATTGAATCATAGTAATCAAAGCAACAACAACCATTGTATTAATAGTATAATGTTTACATTGCATTTGAATCATACACGATTGACTACAAAAGTAAATGCAAGTAAAGAATCAAAACTAAAATGCTCCGTCTTCTTGAACCTGGTGCGTGTACCTGTCTACTAATGTCCTGAGAATACAAGTAGGTTTTGAAAGAGTATCAGCATAAAGCTGGTGAGTTCTTAAGCTTTTATTTTAGAATATTGTTCTTTGTTCTTTCGAAAGGTACGTTATGTTTCTCCAGAAAAACTTATATCTTCTAATGTAATGAATGTATAAACCTTAAGTAAATATGATTTTTACCAGTTTCTCTTGCAAGTACTTAGTGTATATAAATAATTTACAATCCAGATCGCACAAACAATCGATTGTGTGGTTCTGCCCCAAGCCCACAACCAAACAAGGAACAGGAAGTGAGGCGGAGGCCACACATTCCACTGGTTGTCGGATCCTTATGTACATAATCCTGAAGTATGCACTAGATACTTACAAAGTTAACTGTATTTATCCTTTGATATCTGTTGAAAGTGTTCCTCAAGAAAATCCAATATTTTCTTATGAAAAGTATGATTAAACCCATTCTTTCTATAACTTCTTGGTTCATACTAGTTACGTATAAACCAATATCGAATAGACGGTTAATTGTGTAGATTTGCCCTAAACCCACAACCAAACAAGGAACATAGAATGAGGCGGAAACCACACATTCCACAGTCTATCAGATATTCTTCATACGTAACCCAGATGCATAAACTAAGGAATTATAGAATTAATAATGAATATTCGCTAATTGAATAATTAACCGGTTGTTGTAAGTACTGATGTTTACCTTGGAAAATCCTATATCTTCCCTAAGTGTAAGTTATTGAATTATCTGTTACAAACCAAATAGTATAAGCATCTACCATACTTATGTTGTTTAAATATTGTTCTGTTTGAAAACCAATATGAATACCTTTGTATGAATACCCTTGTATGAAAACCTTTGGATGAAAAAACTTTGTATGAATACCGTAGTGTGAATACCGTATTGTGAGTACCCTCCTGCGATCACTTAGTACATACGAGTTATAGAAATCTGGATCGGTCAGACAGTCGATTAGGTGATTCCGCCCTAAGCCCACAACCAAACAAGGAACAGGAAATGAGGCGGAGATCACACATCTCACTGAAAGTTGGATGTTAATTTCATATTACCCTAGTGTATATACTAAGTGATCACATGATTACTAACCCTAGTGACTGTTTGTTAGGTGTATTATTATGTGAACGAGTCATTGTTTCACTTGTGGATTCTTATAGCCATACTATAGACGATCAACAATACGACGTACCCGGACGTACGTCGATAAAAATGACGTTTGTCACCCTAGGTTAACTGTAGCTAATAGTCAGGGTGCAGGATTGTCACTTCCGTATAGATCTATACACAAACTCACGCTCTCCCTCTCAAGAGACTCTGGTTACAAGTCGTCTCACACTGTTCGTTCTCTCAACGAATTCACGAATAATACTATGAAAACCCTTTTTGTGATGAAAATAATATCTTTTATTTAATGATTCATAAATTTGTTTCCTCTATTCTGAAAACTGTATTTGTAATGTTTGTAATTTAACATGTTTTCTAAAACTGATTTCAGGTCTAGTAGTGACGATGTTTACCATGTATGCAAGTTCTATGTTCAATGTATACTGGTGTAGTAAAATATAATAAATCAAATTATATTTTTAAACACATGGTTACTTGTGCTTTTACTTGTATTCTGCCCCCTGAAAACATTAAAAACTTGGAAAATATAGGGGTATGAACTCACCGTTAATTGTGTGTAAGCGTCGAATCAATGAACTGGAAACGAAGACCCTCGAGTTGTTGTACGTGGCACTTAACGGAATCCTAATAACAATTAAATACATATATGTATCTAAATTAGTGATTTCATTAAATAAAGTGTTGGAAAACACTTGCTTTCGGTTAAGGAATGTTACCGTGACTTGAGTGAATCGAGGAAAGCGGATTTTCAGCCTAATGTACCACTCAGGGAGTGTGTACGGCCGTGAAAGGGAGTGTACGACCTTTGAAGGTGTACGGCCGTGGAGGAGCGTGCGGTCAACGATCTTGAAGGTGTACGGTCGTACACTCAAGAACAAGAGTTCTGGAATCGATGAATACGTGTCCTAGATGCCCCGAAATGAACCCCCAATGGTGTTTTTTGATGTTTTACGGAAGAATAAAGGTGCTTTAAGAGTGTACGGTCGATAGTCTAGAGAGAGAAGTAGAGGGTGTTCGGCCAGAAACGCGTAAATGAGGGGGTAGGGTCTCGTATTTATAGGGGATTTTATCGTCGGTGGTGGGGTCCACCAGACATGGGCCGTAAACGAGTGTACGGCCGTACACGGGTGTACGGTCGTGAACCCAAGTCAGGTTGAGAATGGTTGTTTTGATTGACGGAAAACTCGAAATTTCGCGTAGTTCTGGTCCCGACTCATATATGAAGCTCAATTTTATAACAAAATGACTTTCCAAGCCAAAGGAATTCGACGGGACTCAATAAAAATCCAAATTTTATTAACGGAATTTGGATAACGGAAATGGAAAAAAAAGGTTCGGGTTGTCACAGTTTTTATTGGTGGTGTGGTTTGTCCTATTTTGCTTAGATTGTCTAGATGTTTATGCAATGGTTTTATTTCGTTGCATCAATAGGCATCTTAAACCTTGGTGAGAAGTGTTCCATAATACTATAAAGTCTTTTGTTCCCTCTGGAAGAGACAAAATTTATGCACTGCACAACAATCGCTTCAATTTCCGAAAGGCAGACTCTTTAATGTCTCCCAATCGAACTTTTTGTATTTTTGGGTTAGTGTGGTGAGAGGCATGGCTATTTTGGAAAAATTCTCAGTGAATCTCCGATACGACCCATGGGTTTACGGCCCATGTGTTTACGGCCGTAAACACTTGGTGAAAGATGGGATTTTCGGCGTTTCAAGGTCCTTTCTAACCTTCTGGAAGTGTTCTAAGCCTCGTTTCTAGGCTTAGGAGGGTGTTGTGGCAACTTTGCACCATTTAAATAGAGTTTACGGTCAAGGGAGATTGCCTTGGCCGTAAACACCCTTTTGGTCACGATTTCTAGATGTTTAACAAGTGATTCTTGTATCCAACCAGCTAAGAGTAGTGTACGTACGTAGTGGAAGCTTGAAATGAGGTTTTTAGCCACCAAGAACTAGTGTGTGTTCTTGGTGAGAGAGAAAATCTAGAAAAAGATGAGATTCATGAGATAGGAACATGGATTTACCACTAGAAATTGATTTGAAACAACATTTAAGGTGGAAAAACACTTACTTCTGGAAGATCTTGCAGAGAATTCGAAGTTTGTAGAGAGAGAAAGAGAGAGAGTAGAGAGAGAAAGCTTCTGGAGTGTGTAAAGTGAGAAATGAACGCCACTCATCCCTTATATAGGGGTGAGTTTACAGCCAAGGGGTGGGGTGGAGGGTTTACGGCCGTGAATAGTGTTTACGGTCGTAAACAGGGTTTACGGTCGTAAGCGGTGTTTGCGGCCATAAGCTCCTCTCGAAGGTTCGTTTGGCCCGGATGCTATGTTTTGACTTAGAAAACCTCGATTTCGAATACGAAACTCGATCGAACTGAGTTTAGAATATTCCGTTAGACCAAAAATAATACTAATGTGAACGGAAATAAATCAATTCGGATTTATTTAGAACGTAAGGTCCTTCCCAAACTAAGAAATTTGACAGAATTAACTAAAAACCCAAATTTTTATAAACGGAAACTGGGTAAGGATAACAGAAAAAAAAAGTTTCGGGTTGTCACAATAAGTCCCAACCTACAACTCCAAATCAATTACCTACAAATATCATGTGACTAACTTTGTCAAAATCCCGAAATACCAAAAATACCCTCAAAGTCAAACTTGGTCAACCATGGTCAAAGTCAAGGTCAACAGTCCATGTTGACCCAACTCGTCGAGTGCAGTTACCACGTAAAGTTGCAAACTTTACGTGCATACAAGGCCCTACAAGACCATAACCTCAAAACTAGGCTTCTTACAAGGTTTTTGTGCATGGAAACGGCTAGGCTGCATAAAGTGAGCAGCTTTATGCCATTCAGGACCTTGAGAGGCCTAGATCTGGAACCATATCCTTGTGATAAGTCCAGATCCAAGCATTGACTCCATTTTGCACAAAAAATGGCCATTTACTTCCAAGAAAAGGTATCTAATCAACTAGAGATCAAGGTGACGAGTTTATACCTCAAAATGATGGCCAAGACAGAGTAGATGTTGGATCTACTGCTCCTCTCCTTGTTCCTTTCACTATAAGCTCTAGAACCCTTCGCAAATGCCCCAAAATCACTCACAAAAGCTCTTTCTCTCACTCAATAAGGTTCAAGATCGATCTAGGATTTTCTCTGGATATTAGGGTGATAAGGGAGGCCACAAGAGGCGCAATAAGTTCTTTAAATAGGGTGCAAACCCTAAAAATTAGGTTTTCTCTTTACAGCTCCTACTTGTCGAGTCGAGGCCTTCCGACTCGTCGAGTAGGACCCAAACCCCGCGTCCCCTAACAGTCTCTACTCGACGAGTTGGAGCACCCCAACTCGCCGAGTCCATGCACAAAACCCTAAAAATCTTATAAATTAATCAATACCTAGAACAAATGTTACACCACAGTACTCAATCATACAATAGACCACGATAACAATCCAAAGGGCCGACATTGGTGCCTTCGACCCATAAGTACAGTGAGGGAAACTCACCTCGAATGCAGAAGCTCCCCGAAAGAAATCCCTAGCTGCTTCCCTGCCGACATCCCGAGCTATCAATACCAACAACACACCCAATTAGCAAAATGACCATTTTACCCCTGAACCAACATGAACCAAAACGGAGGCCCAAAACCAAAAGATCCACAAAGGCCTACTAATGGCCCAATTTTCCAAATTGGGCCCAATCTCATATGGGTCTTATCTTAAGCCCATAATTTTCTTAATTATAATTCTGATTACCTCAAGTAACCCCCCCCCCCCCCCCGGTTGAGAAACTTGGTCAAAGACAAGGTCAAAAGTCAAGGTCAACGGCCTGAGTTGACCCAACTTGCCAAGTTCCTCCATAAACTACACATATCGGGAAAAACCAAGTCAACTTGCCGAGTTGACCAACAAACTCGCCGAGTTCCTCTATCAATCTGAAAATGTTGGGGAAAAACGAGCCGACTCGCCGAGTTTATCCATAAACTCGCCGAGCTCTCCAGAAACCCACATCTTAATACATTAAGCACTTAACCCATAAGAACATGTCTCAAAAACATAGATCTGACTTCCTTGAGCTAGAAAACCACGTAAAGTGGCCAACTTTACGTTCATGCATGTATAAATGAAGCTCTTAAGCTTAGAATGGACTTAATAATTGACTTAATGCATGCATGACACCAAAATCCTCATAAAGTTTGCACCTTTGAGCTCAAGGGTACCAAAACCAACTCAGATCTGAAAGAACAAACCCACAAATGGCTTCACTCCATCATCATCCCCAAAAAGAGGCCAAAATACAACAAAACCCAAAATGAGGAGATCTAATCATCTAAAAATCAAGGTATTAACTTGATACCTTAAAGTGACTGCAAGAAATCGAGTGATTATGGATCCATGAATTCATTCTCCAAGCTAGAAACTTCAAGATCTTCAAATTCCTTCACAATGCAAAAAATGAACACCAAACTTCCTTCCAAGGCTCAAAAACATGACAATGGAGGCTACAATTCGTTTTAGGGTTTTGATAAAAATGGAGGCTGATAAAGAGGCCAGAAAATGGACTTAAGGTCTTTAAATAGGGCACAAGACCCAAAAAATTAGGGTTTCCTTCCCAGCTGCCAACTCGCCGAGTTGAGGCTTCTCAACTCGCCGAGTTGGTTCATTAAACCCTCGCGATTCTTCTATCTTGAACACGTCGAGTTGGTCCCTCCAACTTGCCGAGTTCACCTTGAAATAGGGTTATTCTTAAAAATTTCTCTTCAAGATTTTGGATGTTACACATCAACTCTATCCAATGGGAGAGACCAATGACTCCTTCCGTATGGAAGAAGGATGGGGGTTGGTAGGTTAAAAAAATCCTTGTATCAACAGGATATGGGGTTGTTTTTGTTAAAGAATGGAATACTGTCATTACTTCCACCATTCATGGAAAATTCATTCCGGGCAACCTCATACGTAGCTAAGGCTGTGGCAATCCTTTGTGCAATCATGGTTTGCATTAGTGTTGAGTCCATTCAAAATGTTGGGTGAACTCACGGATTCCTTCGAAGGCCTTTATCCTAAACATTTTAGAAAAAGACACACTTAAGTTTTTTATACTACTTAATCATAAATAAGAATGTAGGATTTATATTGCATGAAAGTGTATTAGTATACTTTGTTCTTAGAATCCCATAGATTTCTAAATTATAGATTGAGATTGATTCCTGAAATCCTACCGATTTCCAAGTGATGAGGGAAAAATGATTGATTCGGAATTCCTCCAGATTCCCGAATGATAGGAAGGGAATTGAAATCCTTATGATTTCAAATAATAGAGAGAATTAAAATCTTTGTCATGTTTGGAAGAGAGAAGTTTGGAGACTATTGAATGATTGACTGAGAACTTATGGGTTTCTCTGCTACGAAGGTAGCGAGGTTATCGGTTCTTCTGATTTAGGCGAACTAGGAAAATCTGAATATTATCCCAGATTTTTAAGTGTTTTTATGATTTAAAATTTATACGTTTTTTTGGGGTTGAAATAAGGTTTCTAAGATACTAGGTATCTGTAGCAAATCTTGAGAACATTCTTCAATCTCTAAAACTTTCAACCGTTGTAGTATGTCAAACTCCTTGCTAAAGGTTGGTTGTGCACCGGCCTGACCATAAATAACATAGGCGCGCGTTCCAGGTTATTTTTGGTATGGCTTATGTATGATACTAACATTTAATTGAGACGTCTGACCTAAAGGGTTGAGTTGGTAGTTTTAGTTGAAGGGACGTTTAGAATTTGTATTAAGTGTCCTCATCACGGGTCAGAGTATATATAAAGTCTTATATATTATGGTTGATGGGGTTTGTAGTATTATTAAATTTTGTTTTGTACTTCCCGACTACCGAACACAGACGATGGCCAGACATGAAGTACCGGAGGGCATGATCATTTTGGCAATTAAGCTGTTATGAAATCCAAAAACGCTATGCGACCCTTCAAAACAGATTCCCCGTACCATAAGTAGTCAAGAAGTAGTATTATTATAATAATACTTTTATTAGGAGCTTGTTGCTACAGTTGTATTTCCTCTTTCGAGGATACGAGTTCTCTATATCCAATTTAGCTCTGATACCAATTAGTCAAACCCCCGGCCGAGGCGGCGGAACATACCAGGCTGTGCGACTAAGTTCATGGATCATAGATAAACTGAATATATATCACAAGTCAACAATAAACAAAACAACATTTATATTCCATATTGGCGTTTGAATACATGGTTCTTGCAGATAATAGTATAATATATGAATTGCCTTAAACATGTAGGCATACATAACAAAAAGTAGTAAACTAAATTGCCTGAGATCCCCAACTATCCGTCGTCTGAATTTGCTTGATTATTGAATTCCTGAGAATACATGTTGTTTTCAGTGTCAAGACAAGGTTGGTGAGAGTCACAGGTTTTCTGCTAGCCGCAGTAATAATACTCTTAAAAGCGTTTCAAAAAGTATTTTATTTATAAGTAAACCATATTTAAATAAGCTTTGAAAAAAATCCAAACAATGTCCTGAAATAAGTAATTTCATGCTTAAAACGATTTTTAAACGAATCAAGTTTAGAAGTTGTAGTAAGAGAAAGAGATATTCGAATTAATGTTTATAGTGAGTCCTATAACCGGGTTATGTGACTTGAGTGTACCTGACCAAAACGCTTCATTGGACGTTGAAGTAAAAGTTATAGACACTTATTACCCGCTTCGGTTGATCAGTCGAGGTTGTAGCTAGCAACCACAGGTGGGGATGTCAACCCCGTATAAATCTATACAAATGTATCTCGCTTCGAAGATTACCAATTATAGTAGTGTGGTTATGCTAAGTGTTTAGACTCAGCTAATGAATAGCATCTCACTAAAAAGCCCTTAACTAAAAAGTTTGTGAATAACTCTAAGCCTTCACTTAATTGTGGGTAAGTTCTAGGCATAATGAATTTCATGAGATCAAGCTTATAAAATCTGAGTATGATTGACATGTGAGTAAAGTATAAGGAACTAACTTTTATAACGAAGTATGTTTCCTTTATAAACTCTATAGTAAAAAGGCATATCCTATTTCAATAGTTGTATTATTCTAACAATATAACATACTAGGATATTGAGGTTTAAAAATAATATTGTTTACTTATAATATATAAGTGTTAAACAATGCTTTTTAACTACTATTCACAGACAGGGGCCAAACATGAAATACCGGAGGGCAAAACCGTTTTGGCATTTAAGCTGTTCTGAAATCCAAGAACCATATGCGGCCCTTAAAACTAGATTCTCCGTACCATAAGCAGTTAAAATGTATTGTAATAACATTTTTGTAAACTTTATAATACTTAGTACATGTATTCTACCCCAAAATAAGTAAATACAAAAGAGGGGCCGTAACACTCACCTCAACGAGCGGTTATCGAGTCGTTTTGAAAATCGGGATGTGTTGTCATGAAGTCGTGATCTCCGAGATTAATTCGATTTCCTAAAAAAATTAGATATAAATTAATATTTGGGAGTGATTTGGTATTTTGACCAAGTATAATGACTTATTGAATAATTTTTCCAAGTTTTGTTAATTCAAATTTTATTTAAATAATTAGTTATTTAAATAAACTTTATCTAAAAATTTATTTTAATATTTTCCAATATTTTAATATAAGAATTTATTTAAATTAAAATTTTATTCAATAATTTTTAGAAATTTATTAAATTTAAGGTTTATTTAATCCAGATTAAATCAATATATAAATAAAGTATTTTATTGAACTTTGTATTAAAATATTGGCCTATTGGGTTTATTTTGCAAATAGATCATAAGGTAGGAGTTAATGTAAATAATAAATAAAATAAAAGTATAACTCTTGGACTTGATTTAAAAATGATTTCTAGATGAGGGGTGAGTTGTGGACATTTGAAATGGAAGTTTATAACCTTAGGACCTCTTTTGTAA
This sequence comes from Lactuca virosa, assembly GCF_052849685.1. NCBI lineage: Eukaryota > Viridiplantae > Streptophyta > Magnoliopsida > Asterales > Asteraceae > Lactuca > Lactuca virosa. Next base: position 48,060,366 of record NC_136427.1, read on the forward strand.
CAAATTTTGGAAATAGGGTTAAATACAATTAATTTGTATTAGAGTTTGGAAGGAACAAGAGGCATCACCCACTTGTTCGTCGAAGTTCATGCATCCAAAAAAACGTAAATGGCTCCTATGATTTGAGTTTGATCGACGAAATGCAAAGAGACCAAAAATAAAATGTTAAGGGGGGTGGTGGAGGGTACCTACAGCAGGTGGAGGTGGTGGATGGCGGTGGTGGCAAGTGATTTAAAACAACGACAGTGGAGGTGACGATGGGTGACAGGAGGCTACTCCGGTGGCCTTCTGCTGCCTCTTTCTTGCTTATTTCGACTGAGAAGACATAAGGGAGGAGGGAGAGAGTTGTGGGGATCAAAAACAGCAACAACCAAGGGTTAGGGATGGTGATCTCCGGTGGTGGCTGTGAATGGTGTGGTGGTGGCAGTGTGGTGGGCGGGGGTGGTTTCGGGGGGTTGTTTTTCCTCCTGTTTGGACTGAAATCGAAAGGGGGAAGGGAGGGAAGAGTGGGGAAGGTGTTTGCGAGGTGTTTTTATCAATGGAGGGTCGTATAAGGTGGTGGGTTATGGTGGTATACCGAGAGAGATTGAGAGAGGTTTAGAGAGAGATTTTGAAAGAGGCTAAAATCAAGGTTGAGAGAGAGGATATGGCTGATGTTTTTGAGTGAGGAATGAGGTTTTAAGCCTCTCTATTTATAGTGTTAGTGATGCTAGAGGCTCTTGAGGGAACCATGCTTCATCAAGTGTTCTTGTACCATTTTGGAAGGCTTGCACACAAAGAGAAGGAAAGGATGGGTATGGAGGATGGATTACCCATGTGGGCAAGCCCATGGGGAAAAGAAATAAGATTTTTTGTCTCTTGAGTCACATGTGGGCCCCACATACTGCACATCCTCATTAAATGCCCAAAAGCTAGGTTATTTTGGTGTATAGGGATCCGTTCATCGAGATATTTTTCTGAAAGTTCCATTAGATAGAGTTTAATTCAAGGATTCCGGAACATCAAATGGATTAATTTTTTGAGTTACGGAACTCTGGGAAATTACATTTGAAGTTTCGCGTCTAAATAGCCGTAAAGTCCGTTTTTCGCGACTTTTGTAAATATTTTCGTTAAAAATATTTCGAGTATGGAATTAAATAATAGACTATAGTCTGATTCAAAAAACGTTCTCGAAAATCCCGTCGGAAATGCGTAGGTGTCTCAACAGATCGATTCGGTTTTACGCGATTAAAGAAAAATAGTGTTTATTGTCTGTTTTCTTAAAACTGTCGTATCTTTTGCATACAAAATCCATTTTGGATGTTTTTTATACTTTTGGAAATAGAGGAACATGTACTATAATATTTTAATGTTTGCTTTGCTAATAAATGCTTAATGCAAAATTTCAGTTTTTCAAACGCATTAATCAGCGTTGCAGTTTGAGCGGTTTGATGCGGTTTGATATGTTATAATAATTGAATTGAAGACATTTATTTTACATTAGATGCACTAAGACTGAATGAGTTAAATTACAAACATATTTACTGTAATTAAGTCGTTCTTAGTTTATGCCCTAAATTCCGGGATGTCACATCCCTTTCTGAAACGTCCCACAAATACAGTTTGGAAATTTCGTTTTAAATCAGTAATAAAACCATAACCATCATACGTCATAGAAAAATCATAAACAATGTATCTCAGAATACTATAACAACTGTCATTAATATCAGAGTATAAACATCCCAGGCTGATCAAATGGTGTGTGCACTGCAATCTTCTCGAGCTCCTCTTTTGAAAACTGAGTACCTGAAACCAAAACTGAAACCTGTAAGCACGAAGCTTAGTGAGTCTCCCCATACTACCACATACCATACAATAACACATATAGCACATACTGGGCCATGCCCACTGCATCGGGCGCTGACCGGCATCGGACCAAAGTCCGGACTAACTTGGGCCCCGCCTACTGCATCGGGCCCCGCCCGACATCAGACTGATGTCTGGAATAAGTTGGGCCCCACCCACTACATCGGGCCCCGCCCGCATCGGACCGAAGTCCGGAATTTACTTGGGCCCCGCCCACTGCATCGGACCGATGTCCGGAATGTACTAACATAACATAAGCATAAACATATAACATAATCACATATACTCCATCGGGTTTGCCTGCCCTCGGACCAAAGCCCAGAACATATAACACATAACATAAACATGCATGAATCACAAAGACATGAAGCATACATAACTACTTCTTGGGATTTACCTGGCATCAGACCGAAGTCCGGGACTCATAACATATAACATGTAAGCTAAATCACTACATCGGGCCCCGCCCGGCAGCGGACCGAAGTCCGGTACTAGTAACATCTAAACGGGCCGACATTGTGGCCTTAGACCTGTTCCTACATGAAGTGAACTCACCTCACACTGCTGAAGTCCTGCTGACAAAACCATAGCTGCTGGATGACAGATTCCCGATCTGTCAATATCAAAATAACACCCAATTAATAATTGGGTTCTAACACATATCCATAAATCCATGCTTGGGGTAAAAGACTACTTTACCCCTAACTTAGGTTGACTCAGTCTCAAGGCCCAATTCAAAGGCCCAAAGTCTAACTATGGCTCAAAGCCCAACATATGGCCCAATTTTCCAAATTGGGCCCAAGCCTATACATGATCTTATTCTAAGGCCCAACATCATATAATCATTAAGGCCCAAAATATCCATCTATGGCCCAATTTTCCAAATTGGGCCCAAACTCTCCTATGGGCCTTACCCTAAAGACCATTAAATTGTTCTAGTCCATTTGCTTGTTCTTGGATGGCCCAACACAAAGCCCAAGCGAAATTAGGGTTTCACATAAAATGATGATTAGGGTTAAGTGTTTCTCACTTAACCCATTAAGGACTTAATTCATTAAGTCCCTCACTCTACTAAATAAGTCACATGGTGTGATTGGGCTTAATACACAATTCCATACCAATGGCCCAAATGTGGGCCCCAATAAGTCCAAGGCCCAAATACTCATAATTAGGGTTTTCTAAACCCTAATTAGGGTTTCCACCCAAACATGGCCCAATATTAATCTTTAAGCCCATTAGGGTTTTGCTAGGTCCATAAGGGTTTTAGTAGTGGGGCACCACCCACTACCACATCGGGTAGTGCTGGTGAATGGCGGCTCACGGCGGCGGCCACCACCTTACGATGGTGGTTATTATTATTTTTTTCATTATTCAATGCCAATTACAGTTACAAGGCTTTTATCCAAATTAACACACACACACTCACACACACACACACACTGACTAACATAATACACACACACAACCACCCTAGTGGCGGCCGGTGGTGGTAGAGGGTCGTAGCCACCACCTCACGGTGGTGGTGGTGGCTTTTCTTGATTTTCCGGCCAACAAACCCAATGATACATAAAAGAAATAACACTCATACGCCCTAACTGATTACAAAACAACCCTAGCCACCTACCTTGTGGCACACTGCGATGGCAGCCACCACCTCACGGTGGTGGCATTGGTCAGTCCATACGATTCATGAAATCTTCCGCCAGCAGCGAACTTGTGACGACGCGACCGGAACAAAGGAGGTGGCTGTGGCCTTGTCGCCGTCGAAGGGCAGCAGCGGCAGCAGCCCAAGCATGGCGGTGGTTGTAACTTCCGATGGCGGCTGGGACTTCGACTGAAGACGTGAGTTGATCGGCGCTTCGACTGGTCGAAGGACGAGAGGAAATCCGGTGGCTGACGACCTTAACAAAGGTGGTGGTGCGACGCCGGAAAACGAAGAGGGAGGCATAGGGTGGAGAGATGGCGGCTGCATTATTAGGGTTAGGGTTTTGTATGGTGAGGGTGGCGGGTTATATACCCCGACCATTTTAGAACTTTGGCATATTTATGAGTCTGGTCCCTCCCCATAGGATCATTTCAAAATAAGTCTAAAACTTACCCTTTAGCCCCTGACTCCATAAATTCCTTTCATAATAAATCCCGAAATTACCAATCAGCCCCCTTAGGCCTTCAAATCTTTACAATTTAAGTCCATTAATTACCAAACGCACCCTGACTTCTAAAATCCTTTTCAAATTAAATCCAGAACTTACACTTTTAACCCCTAATTTATAAAATTGTAACAATTAATCCTTGAGACCAACACATTTGCTATATTATTACGGATTTTAGGGGTACTATTAATTTATTAATTTAGTCATTTATTTTAGGCCTCGAGACCCACTTAAATTAGATTTCGTCCTCGAAATCATTCCTTACCATTCCTACATGCCAAACCACTCAAGTAACATGGTCACCATCCTGGGCACACCCTAGCCTTCCTAGGGTAGTCGTGACCAATCTTCGCAAAGCCCTAAAATCCGCAGGTGAACAAATTCCTCGCAACAAGATCACATATACTCTGTCTGAAATTTGCTGTCTCTAGATGATCTGAATCCCTAACAGACCACTCATACTGAATCATTATAGATGAACCCCGCGGTGGGTGACTTAGCATTACTCAGCAATCTGTTACGCTTACCCTACATGAGATCCTCAAATACCATTACTGCTGGAGACCCAAAACTGTCTGAAACACTGAACTGCCTGAAACACTGAACTGCCTGAAACACTGAACTGCCTGAAACAGTATGCAGCTACATGGCTGCTTTCCAAAATCTATCGAGACCTTCCTGGTCTCAATTCATTCGTCAGTCATCTAAAATACCGGGTTCCAGCCCGACTGCGGAGCCAAAGGACTCCCTACTTAGTCGCCTCACACGACCTCTGAACGAAATCCTTCTCTGGAACTAGTTGCTACTAGTTATCTTGTCACTATGGCCCTAACGGCCTTCTGATATAACTGATTGGTTCCATGCGTCAAATCCTGACGTCACCAAACCCAAGGCTAAAAGTGATTGTTACATGACTATTGGTAGCCTTATGTCATAAATGACCTTAAGCAGTCCACTCCTTCCTTGCTCTCATAGCTGTAGTGGCGCTTCTACAGTCTTATCACTGGCTTAACCAGGTCTAATCCGTCTGGGTAATTCTGAAATCCAATCCGTGGATTTCAATATCCTCACTGCTACACCCGAACTGGTGGGTACTATTGTTCTTTCCGCGTCCTAACAACTCAGTCACACTATCTACCAACCTAGTGAATGCTACTGCTACACCTGCAGACTTACAACACTCTATCACTATATGGATTCTAGTGAATGCTACGGATGCTCCCACAGACTTACAACACTCTAATACTATCTAGCTGCTAGTGAATGCTACGGCTACACCCGCAGACTTACAACACTCTAACATTATCTGGCTGTTAGTGAATGCTACGGCTACACCCACGGACTTACAACACTCTAACACTATCTTGCTGCTAGTGAATGCTACGGCTACACCCGCAGACTTACAACACTCTAACACTATCTGGCTGCTAGTGAATGCTACGGCTACACCCGCAGACTTACAACACTCTAACACTATCTGGCTGCTAGTGAATGCTGCGGCTACACCCGCATACTTACAACACTCTAACATTATCTGGCTGCTAGTGAATGCTACGGCTACACCCGCAGACTTACAACACTCTAACACTATCTGGCTGCTAGTGAATGCTACCGCTACACCCGCAGACTTACAACACTTTCCATACTGGATCGAACACGCGCTTGACCCGCACTCAGCTGAACTCATGTCCTGACTGGAATCCCCAACCTGATTCCCTAAGGTTTTCTAGCAAACATTACTGGAACACGATCTCCTTATTGGCAAGTTTTTCCGAACTTCCATCTCACACTATCCTCAAACCATACAACCGCTTGGGCTGTTTTCCTTCCAAACAAAGATGCGAAACTTATCCCAGTTTCAAAACTGCTCCTACTTCTGAATCCATGGATGATTCTCCCCCACTTTGATTCAACTAACGTCTTACGGCACACAATACTGGAAGGATTCTCAATCCTTCTTACCATTCTATGCCCAATCTGCTGAAAACCACGTTTACCAATGCTAGTGTTTCAATACTAGTCAGTCCAAAAGATCACACCACCTCCAAGAACCGAAATAAACCTCCGGTAATAACCCGCTAGACCTAGGAAGCTCCAAATCTCAATTGGAGACCTCAGAATCTCCCACTGCATCACTGCCTCTATCTTGGCCGGAACGACTAGAATACCCTTGTGATTTACAAGGTGCCCAAGAAATTGCACCTCGCGCAACCAGAACTCACATTTGGAGTACCATGCAAAAGGTCTCTCCCTCCTCAGAGTCTCTAGCACCTCCCTTAGGCGCTCCTCGTGCTGCTCCTTAGTTCTGGAATAAACCAAGATGATGCTGTACTCTCCACTTCCCGCCATTGATGCACTGTTTCTGGCCCTACAGGCCTCTCAAAAGCTGATCTGAAATCTTAGGTCTCCTCCCAAGACCCTTCTATATAAACAACCGATCTAGTTCCCTTTTCCTAATGTGCTCCAAGTCAATATCTCACTCTCGTGCTCTAGAAGTCATCTCATTGAGGTTCTCGCACCCCGAGTTACTCACGATCTCCCTGCTATGATTTGGAGTATGTCCTGTTACCTTACCTTCTTCATTTCCTCATCAGCTGCATACTGTGGTACCAATTAAGCTCTTTCCCGAGACTTGATAGTGATCTCTGCCACAGTCTCAGTCATATGGTGGAGATCTAACAACTCTCGCGCCAACTGATGCGCCTCAATTGCCTGGGCAGACTCTGCCCAGAATCTGGTAAAAAATTCATCCCATGACATAACATCAACCGATTCATCACTCAACTCACAACCAACCTCTTCCTGTCAATATCGTGTTATGTCCCTCAGGAGACAGAAAGTAAGTCGGATCTTGTCTCCTTTCGGGACAACGTCTGGTACGAAAAGTGTTGGCGACATCTGCCAACCATCTTCTACTAGTAATGGGGTCCCTAACACCCATGATCATCTGGAGCTCCTCAAACTCTGAGCTCCCGAATCATCACCGTACGCATCCCTATCATGGCTACTATCTCAGTGCAGAGTGCACTCATCCTCTCGTCACAAATCTCCAAAGTACCCTCCTTGATCATACTGATGATCACAGGAGTCTAGTCAATGATTATGCGTGTAATTCTCAGATGGAATGAACTCCCTCATCTGATCATCGAGCTGCCCGGCTACAGAGTCCGACCCTGATCCCTTGTTGACACCAGAACTACCATATGGTCTACCACGTAGCGTCACAATACTCGGTAATATACCATCACTAACATCACAATACTCATCAAAACTCGAGGGATCTCACACACTACTAGTTCCGTGGTCTTATCTCAGCCTTCCTTGATTTGAGTACGGATCCTCTACTTTCAGTAGTATGGGCCCATACTACCTTCCATATCTATCCGTACTTTCCTCAAGAACTGCCTCGACTTCGCCAAGTCCCTTCTACTACTACTACTGCTGATCTCATACTAAACCCTTCCTAGGCTTGCCATAGGGTAATCACCAACCCACTCTCCGCTATCAGCTGCATAAGAAGTCCCTGCTACCTCCCCCTAACTAGCTCGTGAATATTATTACATATTACTAGGACTAGATAATTCTTTGAATGAGAGATCCTACCCTACAACGGTTGGACTCAAACAAGAGTTGCGCAATAGAGCTAGACCTAACCTTCTGAAATTATTTAATTCTCGCATTATGTAACGTAACATATTCATTTACTAGTTACTAAAATATAACTAAGACTCCTAAAATCACGAAGCAAGCAGCATTAATACGTCATAGAAAAATTATATTTTAGGAGTCTTAGTTATATTTTAGTAACATATCTCTTGGTTACTAGTTACTAACTTGAAACGTCCCAAAAATACAGTCTGACAGGACCATAAAATAAAACTAAAATATAACGTAACATATTCATTTACTAGTTACTAAAATATAACTAAGACTCCTAAAAGCACGAATTTTTCGCATTATGTAACGTAACATATCTCTTTAAGGCTATCCCTGATTAATCTGTACTAGCATGCAGTTCATAAAGCTGAGATACATATAACAGGACCATAAGGCATCCTTCCTAGATACTTAGTCCTAAACTAGCATGCAATTCTCATAAAGCTGATACACATATAATAGGCACATAAGGCATCCTTCCTAGATCCTTAGTCCTAATCTATCATGTTGTCCTCATAAAGCTCATAATCATAACATAACATAAACTTGTATGGGTAATTTGGGAATACTTACTTGAGCTCGACTGATTGTATGCGCCACACCCTTTTCTCTTTTCAAAGTTCCTTTCTTTATAATTTTATAAAATTGTTTTCTTTTCTCAAAATCCTTTTATAAACATGGTTTTTCTTTTGAAAATTTTATACCACTTCCTTATTTTGAGTTCAGACACACCCGAAAGTGTGCCTGAATCCCTCAAACCAAGGCTATGATACCAACTTGAAACGTCCCAATAATACAGTCTGAAAATTTCGTTTTAAATCAGTAATAAAACCATAACCATCATACGTCATAGAAAAATTATAAACAATGTATCTCAGAATACTATAACAAATGTCATTAATATCAGAGTATAAACATCCCAGGCTGATCAAATGGTGTGTGCACTACAATCTTCCCGAGCTCTTCTTTTGAAAACTGAGTACCTGAAACCAAAACTGAAAACTTTAAGCACGAAGCTTAGTGAGTCTCCCCATGCTACCACATACCATACAATAACATATATAGCACATACTAGGCCTTGCCCACTGCATCTGGCCCCGCCCAGCATCGGACCGAAGTCCGGACTAACTTGGGCCCTGCCCAGCATCGGACCGAAGTCCGGAATAACTTGGGCCCCGCCGACTGCATCGGGCCCCGCCCGGCGTCGGACCAAAGTCCGGAATATACTTGGGCCCCGCCCACTGCATCGGACCGAAGTCCAGAATGTACTGAACATATCATAAGCATAAACATATAACATAATCACATATACTACATCGGGTTTTCCCGGCCTCGGACCAAAGCCCGGAACATATAACACATAACATAAACATGCATGAATCACAAAGACATCAAGCATACATCACTACTTCTCGGGATTTCCTCGGCATCGGACCGAAGTCCGGGACATATAACATATAACATGTATGCTAAATCACTGCATCGGGCCCCGCCCGGCATCAGACCGAAGTCCGGTACAACTAACATCTAACATGTAAGATAAATCACTGCATCGGGCCCTGCCCGGCATCGGACCGAAGTCCGGTACTACTAACATCTAAACGGGTCGGCATTGTGGCCTTTGACCCATTCCTACTGGAAGAGAACTCACCTCACACTTCTGAAGTCCTGCTGACAAAACCATAGCTGCTGGATGACAGATTCCCGATCTGTCATTATCAAAATAACACCCAATTAATAATTAGGTTCTAACACATATCCATAAATCCATGCTTGGGGTAAAAGACTACTTTACCCTTAACTTAGCTTGACTCAGTCTCAAGGCCCAATTCAAAGGCCCAAAGTTTAACTATGGCTCAAAGCCAAACATATGGCACAATTTTCCAAATTGGGCCAAAGCGTATACATGATGTTATTCTAAGGCCCAACATCATATAATCATTAAGGCCCAAACTGTGGCCCATCTATGGCCCAATTTTCCAAATTGGGCCTAAACCCTCCTATGGGCCTTACCCTAAAGCCGATTAAATTGTTATAGTCCATTTTCTTGTTCTTGGATGGCCCAACACAAAGCCCAAGCGAAATTAGGGTTTCACATAAAATGATGATTAGGGTTAAGTGTTTCTCACTTAAACCATTAAGGACTTAATTCATTAAGTCCCTCACTCTACTAAATAAGTCATATGGTGTGATTCGGCTTAATACATAATTCCATACCAATGGCCCAAATGTGGGCCCCAATAAGTCCAACGCCCAAATACTCATAATTAGGGTTTTCTAAACCCTAATTAGGGTTTCCACCCAAACATGGCCCAATATTAATCTTTAAGCCCATTAGGGTTTTGCTAGGTCCATTAGGGTTTTGCTAGTGGGGCATCACCCACTAGCACCTCGGGTAGTGGTGGTCAATAGCGGCTCACGGCGGCGGCCACCACCTTACGCTGGTGCTTATTATTATTTTTTTCATTATTGAATGCTAATTACAGTTACAAGGCTTTTATCCAAAATAACACACACACTCACTAACATACACACACACACAATGACTAACATAATACACACACAGCCACCCTAGTGGCGGCCGGTGGTGGTAGAGGGTCACAGCCACCACCTCACGGTGGTGGTGGATTTTCTTGATTTTCCGGCCAACAAACCCAATCATACATCACAGAAATAACACTCATACGCCCTAACTGATTACAAAACAACCCTAGCCACCCACCTTGTGGCAGTGGTCAGTCCATACGATTCACGAAACCTTCCAGCAGCAGCGAGCTTGTGACGACCTAACCGGAGCAAAGGAGGTGGATGTGGCCTTGTCGTCGTCGGAGGGCAGCAGCGCACGCATGGAGGTGGTTGTGGCTTCCGATGGCGGCTGGAATTTCAACTGAAGACGGCAATTGATCGGCGCTTCGAATGTTCGGAGGACGAGAGGAAGTCCGGTGGCTGACGACCTTAACAAAGCTGGTGGTGAGGCGCCGGAAAACGAAGAGGGAGACATAAGGTGGAGAGATTTCGGCTGCATTATTAGGGTTAGGATTTTGTATGGTGAGGGAGGCGGGTTATATACCCCGACCATTTTAAAACTTTAGCATATTTACGAGTCTGGTCCCTCCCCATTGGATCTTTTCAAAGTAAGTCTAAAACTTACCCTTTAGCCCCTGACTTCATAAATTCCTTTCATAATAAATCCCGAAATTACCAATCAGCCCTCTTAGGCCTTCAGATATTTACAATTTAAGTCCATTAATTACCAAACGCACCCTGAGTTCTTAAATCCTTTTCAAATTAAATCCAGAACTTACGTTTTTAACCTCCAATTTATAAACTTGTAACAATTAACCCTCAAGACCAACACATTTGCTATATTATTACGGATTTGAGGGCTACTATTAATTTATTAATTTGTTCATTTATTTTATTTAATAGACGGGGTGTTACACTTTCTGTATTAAGCACTTAATGGAATGTTTGGCTTCAGTGTAAGTATGATGGGCATACATATTGGTACGTAGTACGTAACTCTGTATTGTCCCATAAAAGCCAAGCAATACTCTACGCAAGGCATAGATTCAGTATGAAGGGGGTACTCAGTTTAGATGTGGACCTTTGACTTTTTGACTATTGACCGTTGACTTTGGCCAAGTTTGAATTTAGATCATTTAGGGTAAATTGAGTAGTATATTGAGATTGGGTCCTTGTTTCTTAAATAGGTGACCTATAGAGACATTGTTTGGAGTAGTGAATGTGGGGTGAGTTTTCCTCACTGTACTCGTGGGTCGAAGGCACCAATGCCGACCCACTAGGTTATGTATCCTTGTAAATAAGATGATACTATGTTGGATATATGTTAGACTAGTAGATCTATATGATTGCATGTATTCACTGGTGATATGTTATACTGGTAGATATGTATGATTACCTGTACTTGCTTGTTATTGGTTATAGTTGTATGTGTTGACATCTTATTGTGTTGTGGGGTTGAGGCGTTCCTGCTTTGTGCTGAAGGCCAAGATACCTGGGTGGTCTAGTTGAGACTGTAGGCCCAAAGGAGCATTCCAACTTATGTTGTAGGCTCCGGAGTGGTCCAACTAGAAGTTGAAGGCTCGATAGTAGTCCAACCTAGTGTTGCAGGCCTGGTTGCGTGCAATGTATTATGTTGCTGTGTGTGGTACTTTGGGGGAAATCACTAAGCTTTGGCTTACAATTTGATTTTTATTGTTTCTGGTACATCATAGGACAAGGGAAAGGAAAGGCGTGATTGTGCACATCATTCTGTATATTTATTTGACTTATGATTTTGAGATACTCTGATTTATACTTATGGTTTCAGAAACTAGATTTTGTGTGAATTATGGATTTTAAGATTGTTTTAAAAATGAAAATTTTGACATGATTTTTCGGATGTTACAAGTTGGTATCAAAGTTGGTATCAGAGCCCTGGTTTGAGAGAATTGGATGAACACTTGTGTAATTCCAGACTCAAACTAAGGATCTGCAAATGTTTTTCAAAAAAATTTACTCTAAAAGAAAGATAAAAAGCATGCAATGTGTACAATCAACCAGACCCAAGGAAAGTGATTCCCCAAGATACCCATACTTGTTTTGTGTATTGATAGAATTGCATGCTAGTATGTTGGCTAAGGATCTTCAGGAATTGCATGATTGAATTGTCTGATGTATGATGCATGATAGCCTAGGGGAGTTTCTTATTATGATATATGGAACTGACAATATTACTGTGGTTGCTTAGCATATGCATCATAGTTTTACATAGCTAAGATTTTATAGTATCAGAATGTTTTATTTAACATTGTTTCCTACTCCTCGTTTAGTTCTGGGCTTAAGATAGAATCAGGTATTTGACTGTTTATCTAATCCAGTGTTATGTATGATTAGCATGCATGAGCAGTTGCAGGGTTAGTGGCAGTTTCGTGAGTGAGTATGGATTGTAGCAAGATAGCGTGAGGAAGGATTAGACATTCTTGAGAGAATATGTATAGGATATATGTGTATCCTAAATGTTGGGCCTTGTGGTTGGGTGGTACGTGACGATCCCTTGAGATAAATACGGGTAGGTGTGGAATGTAGTATGGGCCTATACTGCTGGAAGCAATTGACCTATATGAGAAGAAAGGAAGTCATGAACCATGAGGGTTTAGTAATTCCATAATGTTGTAATCGTATGAATTGTGGCTTTTATGATGTATTATGGTTTGCTTTTAGTATGCCGATCACTAGAGGCTTAAGATCAGGAGCGGGCGGCCCGACGAGGCCAAGATTGACGGATGATGAGATTCGGGAGATGATCACCACTCAGGTACCCATGGATGTTAGGGAGGCGATCCTGGAGGTTGTTGGGTCTATTAAGAACCATGCTTTTGAGATGTTCGCCGAGCGCTATGATGTTGTCTCAAAGGCTACTGTTGTTCCTACTGCACGAGTATAGGGGATAGGGTCTTTTCAGTACCAAAACTTCAGCAATACGAAGTCCCCCAGATTTTGACGGCGTCAAAGAACAGATTGTTTCTATGAGGTGGTTATCCGTTGTGGAGGGATGTTTCTTCACTTGTTTATGTCTGGAGTACCAGAAGGTCAGGTATGCCCTGGACCTTCTTCGTTTGGGGATGAAGGACTGGTGGAAGCTTGTGACCGATGCTTATTCTTCTGTGGAGAAAATTACAGTGACTTGGGAGAAATTTGAAAAGATTTTATGTATTAAGTATGTATCGCTGGTGGAGAGGTAGAGATTATCCCATGAGTATCTGTTGCTGAGGCAGACGAAAGATTCGGTGATGGTGATCACCAAGATGTTTATAGAAAGAGCATTTTTTACCCGAGCATGATGCTTCATAGCAGGTCCAAATGTTCCGTTACTTGAGCATACCCAAGACGAAGATCCATGAGTTTGTATCAACCTAGCGGTATAGTTCTCTATCCGAGCTGTAGTCTTTCGCTCGGATGAGAGAGATTGAGATTGAGACACAGAGGAGAGAGAAGAGGCATACCCCAACTCAACCAAAACTAAAAGAGAAGCGTTTCAAGCTCGCTGATTCTCGATCTAGAGGTCAGAGGTTCCACACTTGTGGCAAGTGCAAGAAAGCGCATGAGGGCGCATGTTAATCAACTGCTGGGTGCCAAAAATGTGGCGATGAGGCGCATTTCACAAGGTGTCGTCAGCAGGCTCTGCTATCGAGTACCAAGATTTTTTATCATTGTGATCAGGTGGGTCATATGAAGGCCCAGTGTCCTTTGCTTGCTGCTAGGCTCGTGAAGGAACCAGCCCCGTCTACTTTGAGGATTATGGATTGATGCCAAGGGAGATTTGAGGCCCAGAAGGCTAGGGGTCGTGCTTTTCAGCTCACAAAATATGAGGCCAGGGCGGTGCCAGATGTCGTTACTAGTATGTTGTCATTTATTATTCGGTCAAGTTATTTTCTTGTATGCTTATGATTGTATTTCTAGTAGGTACCTTCTTAGTGAATTCCATGCCTGCTATTATGCTTTTTGACTCGGGTGCGAGTCGGTACTTTGTGTCTCGGTCTTTCATTAGGGGTTTGATTATGACTCTTGGGGAGTTAGAGTGTCTGTTGTGAGTTTCCATCGCCAACGAACATGGGGTTTCTGTATTGAGGATTTTTGGGATTGTGCCTTGGAGATATTCGGGGTGTCTTATCCAATCGATTTGATTCCCATCCCTATTGGGGATGTGTGCATGATTGTAGGGATGGACTGGTTGAGAAAATTTGGAGCCATGATCGACTGTGAGAGACAACGGGTGGTAGTTCGAAATCCCAGAGGGGAAGTACTGGTTATTTATGGTGAGGGTACTAGGGTTGTTTCAGCCTTTTGTTCAGCTGTTAGAGCTCGGAAATATATTTAGCATCGATGTTTGGGTTATCTTGTTTATGTGGTTGACACTCAGGATGAGGGGAGAGCTTCGGTTTCAGTTGTGCCAGTGGTCAGAGAGTTTCCAGATGTATTTTCGGAGGATTTACCCAGTGTGCCTCCCGTAAGGTTGGTAGAGTTCATGATCGATCTGATCCCCGGTGTGGCCCCGATTGCTAAGATGTATTAACGCCTCACACCACCAAAGATGCATAAGTTTTCTTCTCAGCTTGATTAGTTGTTGGGAAACAGTTTATCACACCGGGCAGTTTATAATGGGGAACACCCCTGTTTGTGAAGAAGAAGAATGGGACTCAACCTATGTGCATTGATTATCGGGAGTTGAACAAGTTGACATCAAAGAATCGTTACCCACTCCCCAAGATTGATGATCTCTTCGATCAGCTTGCAAGGTGCATCTTGGTTCTCCAAGATTGATTTGAGATCGGGTTACCACCAGATAAGAGTCTGAGAGCAGGACGTGGAAAAGACAATGTTCTGGACTCGTTATGGTCATTATGAGTTCGTGGTGATGCCATTTTGGGTCACCAACGCACCAAAAACGTTCATGGATTTGATGAATCAGGTGTGTAGATTGATGCTCGATCGGTCGGTCATTATTTTTCATTGATGATATTCTTATCTACTCCAAGACAACGGAGCAACATGAAGAGCATATTAGAGAGTTACTTGGGGTGCTAAGATAGGAGAGGCTTTATGCCAAGTTCTTTAAGTGTGAGTTTTTTTACGAGGCAGTGATGTAGTGGGAGGTCCTGAAGTCCCTAACTGAGATTAGGAGTTTTCTGGGGTTGGCTGGTTATTATTGGAGATTTATTGATGATTTCTCCAAGATTTTTGTTCCTCTGACTCGCCTGATGAAGAAGAGTGTGGATTTCTGTTGGGGGCATGAGCAGCAAGTTGCATTTGAGACTCTGAGGTGGAAGTTATGTGAGGGCCTTGTATTGACCCTACCTGAGGGTGTTAAGGATTTTGTGGTATTTTGTGATGCATCGATCTCAGTTTTAGGGGTGGTTCTCATGCAGAGAGATAGAGTCATTGCCTATGCATACAGGAAGTTGAAGCCTCATGAGGTTAGGTATCCGACTCATAATTTGGAGTTGGGGGCAGTGGTTTTTTTCCCTCAAGATTTGGAGGCATTATCTCTATGGGGTCCGATGTACCATCTACATGGATCACAAGATTTTGAGATATCTTATGGATCATCTAAATATGAACATGAGGGAGCATAGATGGCTTGACGTCATCAAGGATTATGATTGTGAGATTCTCTATCATCTGGGGAAGGCCAATGTGGTCGTCGATGCTTTGAACCACAAGACGGCTAGTACTTCTGCTCGAGGACACTGTTTGAGGATGAGAATCAACTCCCCACTTCTGGATTTGATCAGGAGGCTCAAGCCGAGGGAGTCAAGAAGGTAAATTGGTAACAGGAGAGGATTAGGGGTGAGATTGACAGATTTTCTACCTATAGTAGCGTACTTTTGACCTGGTGCGGTTGGTTATGGGTGCCATTTTTTGGCGGGGTCAGGCAGATAGTATTGGAGGAGGCTCATAAGTCTAGGTTCTCGATTCACCCTAGAGCCACAAAGATGTATCAGGACTTGAGACTTAGTTATTGGTGGCAATGCATGAAATGAGAGATTGCATGATACGTGGAGAGATTTTTGACCTGTTGGATGGTCAAGGGTGAGCACTAGAGACCGCATTGTAAGTTGCAGCCCTTAGAGGTTCCCATGTGGAAATGGGAACATATCACTATGGATTTCATCGCCAAGTTGCCGAGGACGGCCAATGGTTTTGATACAATTTGGGTTATCGTTGACCGGTGTACGAAGAGTGCCCACTTTCTTTCCATTCAGGAGAGTTCTTCGGCCAAGAAGTTGGCCGAAGTGTATGTGTACGAGATTGTCGCTCGCCACGGTGTACCAGTCTATATTTTATACGATCGCAATGTACGGTTTACTTCTCGATTTTGGCAGAAGTTTCATGAGGATTTGGGTACGAGCCTGCTTTTTAGCACCACTTATCACCCTCAGACTAATGAACAGAGTGAATGGACCAATCAGATGCTCGAGGATATGTTGAGGGATTGCATGATAGATTTCGGTGGGAGTTGGGACTCGTACCTTTCCCTAGCCAGGTTTTCTTACAACAACAACTATCATTCTAGTATTGGTGCACCACCTTTCGAGCTTCTCTATTGAAGGAAGTGTTGTACACCAGTTTTTTAGGGAGAGGTCGGCCACAAGGTCAGAGCTAGGACCAAGGTGGTTGTTCAGACTATGGAGCTTATCCAGCAGATCAGGCAGAGATTGCAGACAACCCAGAGCTGACAGAAGCGTTATGTCGACCGACGACGATCCGAGTTAGAGTTCCAGGTCAGGGATATGGTTTTACTGAAGGAATCACCCTGGAAGGGTGTTATACACTTCACGAAGAGGGGAAAGTTGGGGCCCCGATTTACTAGACCGTTCCTAGTAGTGGCTAGGGTAGGTAAGGTAGCCTATCGACTAGATATGCTTGAGGAGCTTAGTCATATCTACAACACCTTCTATGTTTCTCAGCCTTGGAAGTGTGTCGTTGATGATTCTGTGGTGGTTCCTATGGAAGACATTTAGGTCGATGAGCACCTGAATTATGTGGAGAGGCCGGTGGCTATTTTGGATAGGAAGACGAAGGCCTTGCACAACATGGTGGTACCTTTAGTCAAGGTGATAGGTCATAATATAGTAGTTTGGGCTAGGCATCTGGCTTGTAAAGGTCTTGTTTGGGTCTTGGGGGTAGTTATGGTGAACTGCATCTTTTGTATGGCTGTGTGCGGTCAAGAACGTGTGTGCGGCCGCACACGCGTGTGTGGCTATACACTCATGTGCTGCTGGGTGTGGTATAAATAGCATGTGTCTGTGTCTGTAATAGGGTGAAGTATGTGCGTGTTTTCCAAGGTGTATTTGACGTTTATCTGATATAAATGTATGCATGCTTGGATTGATTCTATCTTCTACTCATTCTACACTCTGATTTATTTAATATCGTTTGATCACTGATTTGGACCTCAAGAATTAGGGACTTACAATTGGTATCAGAGCCAAATCAGTGTCAATTTGGATTCTTGTGAGTGTACGGTTGGGTTCGATTGAAGGTGTACTGCTGAAGATTGAAGGTGTACGGTTGACAGTTGAAGGTGTGCGGCTGAGTGTGCGGCTAAGTGTGTTCGGCTGAGTGTGTACGGCTAAGTGTGTACGGCTGAGTGTGTGCGGTTGAAAGTGTATGCGGTTGTAAGTGTGTACGGTTGAGTGTGCGGCCGCAAACTTTTTAGCAGCTTAAAACTCTTATTTTTAAGCATCTTTCCTGTTAAGTTTTCGATCTGCTCATTTATGAAAAGCCAAAAACTTCAAACAAAAATGGACTCACAAAACTCAACAATTCATCATGAACTGGATTCCATCATGGGAACAACCACTCGTATTCCCCAATTGTTATATGCAGAAGGGTTCCCAGAATGGAAGTACAGAATCAAAAAATGCATCAAAATGAAAGATTTCAAGGTTTGGAGAAGCATCCTCAAAGGACCACTCAGAATCACTACGAATCTTCCAACTGGACAAGTAATTGACAAGCTGTACGCTTATTACACTGATGAGGATTTCGAGAAGGTTGAAGAACAAGAAAGAGCGCTGACTACCCTGACTATGGCACTATCTCCCGATATTGCGCAAGGCTTCAGAGAAAACACTTCAGCCAAAGCACTATAGGAAGCTTTGATAGAGGTTTATGAGGTAAATGAAGATATGAAGGAAAGGCGACAGGATATGTTAAGGCAGAAATTCAACATGTTCAATTATGTCGTTGGAGAAACCCTGGAGGCACAGTTACAGCGATTTACTGCACTTACTACTGAGATGAGTACAACTGGGATTTACTTGACTAAGTGAGAGATAAACAAAAAGTTGCTGAACTCACTTCCAAAGTCGTGGGACATGAATGTGGCTGTTATCAAAAAGACAAAAGATCTAAATCGTTTTAGTCTTGTTGAACAATGGCAATCATCAAAGATTGTGATCTTGATGACAAGCAACGAGAGATTAATCATGTGAATTCCTACTCGACTGCGAACCTTGGGATTTCCTCAAACAATGCTTTTTCATCCTATACCTCTTCTTCAAGTCAAGCCTTTGTTGTTCAACAACCTCAGAATCAAACATTTATCACTCCATCAGTTGCACCATTTGTTGCTTCAGCATCTGTCTCTCATCCACATGTTGCTTCAGCATCTGTTTCTCATCCACAAAATTAGTCTTACGCTGTTCCTCAAGCTGTTTCTTCCTCAAATGCACCAGTTATGGTTCCTGCTCCCCATTCCAAAGAAATTGATGAAAACTTAGCTCTTGTCACTGGACTTGTAAACTGCTACAATGCTTTTGTAGCTGGAGGCTTACACCTCAACTATCATTTGTTGACCTGGATCAAATTCATCCAGAGGATGTGGAGGAAATGGACATTACTTGGGAAATAGCTATGGCAGTGTTCAGGGCAAAGCAATTTGCTAAGAAAACAGGAAAGAATAACTGGGGAATGAATGCAGATAAGAAAGTAGGGTTTAACAACGGAAAGTTGCGTTGCTATAACTGTCACGAGCCGGGTCATTTTGCTCATGAGTGTCCCAAACCAGACAGAAGACTAAGCAGTGATCGAACAATGGTTCCAATGGGAAATGGTCGTGGAAATGTTGTTGTCAACAGTGAGACTGCTAATCTAGCAGTGGTTGCTCAGTCTTTTGACTGGGAGGACCGGATTCAGACACTAAATATTTCAGGACCTGAAAATGCTCACTTGGCTCAAATCAATGTGTAACGCCCCGGTTCTCAGGTATCATTTAAACAAGAGTTATTGGATGGAGCTCTACTTGACGAGTCGGTTGACCTACTCGTCGAGTAGCAGCGGGGTGGGACCGCATGTTAAGTGACCTACTCGACGAGTCCATATTGGGACTCGGCGAGTAGGAGCTGGCAGATGAAACCCTAAATCCCGGGGTTTTGCACCCTATTTAAGGAAGCATAAGCCTCCTTTGGACTCTTTGCAGTCCTTGAGAGCTCAGAAAAACCCTAATTCGTGTGGTGTTCATTCTTGTGTGTGTAAAGCTTTGGAGAGGAGATCTTTTAAGGGGAGAAGCTTGGAGAAACAAAAGGCTAGGAGCAAGAAATTGTGGGAGATCAGAAATCTACCTCAAATAGCATCATTTGGAGGTATCAAGTCGTCATCTTTTCTCCTTTTTCTTTCTAGACCTCTTTTGGTTGAGATCTAGGGTTTTTATGGTTTGGTTGAGATGGCAATGTGGGATATGAGCTAGATCTGAAGTTGTAACTTCAGATCTGTAACCTTCTTGGGTTCTAGGGTCATAAAGCTCTGATTTTGGTCGAGAATGAGGCCCTCCTTGTGCATAAAGCCCCATTAAGAACTTAGTTTTGGCATTAAGATCCTTATTAGTCATGCATGCACGTAAAGTTTGAAACTTTACGTGAAAAGCATGCCCTAGAAGCTTGGATCTGTGATTTGGAGCCGCTGCATGGCTCAAAACAAGTCTGTATGGAAAAAGGACTGAATGCAGTCGGCGAGTCGCAAGGTTGACTCGGCGAGTCACATGAAGATGGCCGTGAACTCGACGAGTTGGATGAACAACTCGGCGAGTCCGATGAAGATCACCATAAGACTCGACGAGTTGAAGAACAACTCAGCGAGTCGGATGGGTTTTCCCTAGGATATGTATGCGTGTGTGCCCGTCGAGTGGCAAGGAGGAAACTCAACGGGTGGCCTTAGCGTGAACGGGAATCGAAGGAACTCAACGAGTCACCCCGATGACTCGGCGAGTGGAATGTGCTTTGAGGAACTCAGCGAGTAGCCAAGGGTACTCGGCGAGTTGGGGGTCAACATGGACTGTTGACCTTGACTGAGGACTTTGAATTTGACCAGGGGTTGACTGGTGGGTTATGGAGTACCTTATAGATTTAAGGACTTATGAGTGTGTTGTACTATGGTCATAGGTGGTGGAGCCTGTGTCAAGTGATCCGAGAATTGGAGTTTACTTTTCGAGTCGGCATCTGCAAGGTGAGTTATCCTCACTATCGATAGGGTCTACGGCACCAAGGCCGACCCTTTAGTTGTTATTGTTATGGTATGCTACATATGGATTTGATCTGCTAGATCAGAATCAGGGTAGACAGTATGTTATGCTTTTATGATCCGTAAAGATTGGTATGTTAGTGACCTGCTAGGTCGGTACTCTCGTTACGAGAGGTTCTATGATTGATGATCAGTGTGACAGATATGCTTGATGTTTGTATATGTCAGTGTGTGATAGTTATGCGAACATGGTTATTTACTTGTTGGTTGGGTTGAGGCGGTCCTGCTTTGTGCTGAACGCCAACATACCCTATGAGCGGACCGGGGAGACTGCAGGCCACTAGGCGGACCAGTCATGCCGAAGGCTCGGGATGGATTCAGATAGACTGTAGGCCCAATAGGGCATTCCAGTCAGGCCGATGGCCCATTATGCATGTTGATTGATTGATTGATTGATTGATTGATTGTTGCTGACATGGTTTTGTCAGTGTGGTATTGGTATTTTGGGGGTAGCTCAATAAGCCCCCGGGCTTACAGTTTTAAGTTTATTGTTTCAGGTACCTCAGGAGATTATGGCAAGGCGAAGGCGTGACCGTACCGCTCGTCATCCTTATGTTATGATTTTGGGACACTATGATGGATATTGATTTGAAAACATTCTGTAAACAATACTATTTGGCTTTTATCTGTGATTTAAAAAGTTTGAATTTGGCGTGAAATTTTTGGACGTTACACAATGATACTCCTGTGGAAGAAGCTGAAGTTGATCCTGAAGAAGAAATGATGGAGTTACAGTTTGCTTTCATGGTATCTTCTACTTCAGAACCTGAAAAGAATGAGGTAAGTCAGTCTTGTCGTTCTCAAACATGCATTGATAATGTTAAAAATCTTCTTGAGCATATAGAATTATTACGTAGAGAGAACGAAGACTTGAGATATGAATGGTATCAAATTAGGACAGGAAAGAAACCCCTGAAGGCTGAATTAGAAGCTAAAACCAAAGACTTTCGAAAACTTCAGGAAGAGTATAGTACTAAGAGTGCGCATTATAGATATGTAACTGAACAACTTGCCGAGGCGACTGCTGAGCTTAACACATTGAAAATCAAATTTGAAAATGCAGATTTTACTTTTAGAAAATTTGATGTGTCAAGTGAAGTAGTTGCATCCATGATAGAAACTAATCTGCAATGCAAAAATAATAAGTCAAAGTTCCTCCTCCTTTTAATCATACTTATACTAATATTTCTTTGTCAAAAGAGGAAATGGAAAGAGAGCCATTTCTCAAGTATGGATTTGTGTCAGGTGGTACCATTAATGTTGAAAATACTAATGTTTCTACTTCCCATGCAGATAAATCTTTAAGTCTCTCAAGGCAAGAAGCTGCAGGATCTGTTTCTGAAAAATAAAAAAGTTTCTGTTTCTGAACCTGATGTTTTGGTTTCAAAAATTGACTCTTTTGTTTCTAATGTTAAAATCAATGATACTTCGTGTGATAATTCTGCATCGGATCATGTTGATTCAATTTTTTTTGACATATTTGATTATTTGTTTGATAATTCTGATGTTCATGAATTTGATGTTCCTGTTTCAAGCACATCCACTTCACCAATCACACAACCGGATTCACCCCCACCTATTACAAAATCTGATTCTTGCACATGTTCTTGTGGAAAAAGTAAGGGTGTCAATAAAGAAAGTAAGGGTGCCAGTAAAGAAAGCAAATCAGACAAAGGCAGTACCGGTTATAATAACAATAAGCATATTTGTTTTAACTGTGATACTGCCGGTCACATCGCTAGGAATTGTCCTAATAGGGCATTTGTGCATTTTTCGTCTCAAAGAGGAAAGAATGAGTCTCGAGGAAGGTCTTTAACTAGAAAGTCCTCGAAATCTCGTCCTCGATATGATGCTTGGAGGGCTAATCAAAACAAGAAAATGGCAGTTTTTCAAAAGAACAAACAGGTTTTCAATAACAAAGTCAAAAACAGTTTGCCAAAATCGAGTTCGGCTAAGCCAAGGTCGGTGTCATCAAAGAGTGAATCTGGATCTTCAAGAACTTCTGGTAGAAAATCCAAATACTCAAAGCAAACTGAACAGAAAATTGTTTCAAAATCACTCGTGAGTGTTAAGAAACCTAAATGCCAGTGGGTGCCCAAATTATCTTCCAACCAATCATCATCATCCTCTGAAAATATTTTACATGATGATTCAAAATCAAAAGGATTAAAATATAAATCAGTGAATGTTAAGGGTCAACCCAGAGTTGTAATGACCTGGGTCCCCAAATCTAAACGATCCCACTCACTTTGCAGGGACAGTTGCGGAGGAATGTCGTCAGACCTTGGTATGTCGACATCGGCTGCTCTCGGCATATGACAGGAGACATCTCGCAATTGAACAACATTCAGACTTTTAATGGGGGATTTGTTTCCTTTGCGGGTGGTGAAGGCGGAAAAATCACTCAGAGAGGAACTGTAACAAACGGAGTGCTGAATTTCGAGAACGTCAACTATGCTCCCGAGTTAAAGCACAACTTGTTAAGCGTTTCTCAGATTTGCGACAAGGGTTATTCAATGCATTTTATTGATAAAGAGTGTCTGATCTTAAAGCCAGGCATTGTCATCCCGGATGAGTGGATTCTTGTTAAATCAAAGCGGGATAGAAATGCTGTTGGATTAATGTCTAAGTCCATAACTATAATTGGTAAGACTTGACCCGACCCGGCATGGTCCATTTCGGTTGCATGGCATCATGCATTTGGATAGACTATAATGAGAGAAATAACACTTAAGGTTGGTTAATATACTATAAGTTCTAATATATTAATAAGGTTATTTAATTAGTATTGATCAAGAATTAATTTGGAATTAATTAAGTGATCAAAAGGAGACTAATTAAATATATGGGTTGATTGTGTAAATCATTCATTCTTATATATGTGGGCTTGTGATCCAAGATTTCTTATGTTGGACTAAGTCCATGGGGTGACCCATGGATACTCCATCGAGGTTAAAATCCATGGAGCATAAGGAATGGGTAAAGTTATGAGTTACATGGTGTAACCCTAATAGCCACCATATAAAAGAATCCCATGGCTCAAGAAATCATGCACTAATGTGTGAATATGAGGGCTAGACGATTTCAAGGAGTGTTCCATTTCTCTCAAGTCATTCCATGTGCATTTGGTGTTGTGTGAACCATTTGAGGTGTCACACTTGGGGCACTAGGCACTCAAGCTTCATGGAGACAAGATACATCAAACAAAGGTATGTATTCTAGACATTTGATTACCCAAGTATCAAGTATTGTATGCTAGATAGGGTAATACCTTGGAAAGTTCATAATTGCATGTATAATAGAGAAAACATAGATCCAAGGTATTTAGGGTTGCATGTACACTTAGGAGTGTTAGAATGCGCAAAACCCATCAGTGGTATCAGAGACAAGGCTTGTTTTCTTGTTATACTTGCAAAATTAGCTGAAAAATCGAATTGTATTAGTTTAAAAGTTATGCTAATTACTTGAAAAAATTTGATGTGAATTATCTTTGTTCATATGAGTTTATTAGATTAATAGAAAAGTTAATTGATTATGTGTTTTCAATCCATTTTAATCTAAGAGTTGATTCTAAAATGTGTTTTTGTAACTTGTCCTCAAGTTATATGAAAAGTCACATTTAAGTTTTATAAAACTCATAAAAAGTTGGCAATGGTTACAAAAATGAAGAGTCTTGTCCTCATTAAATGGTTTTATGAATCCATAACTTGTCCTCAAGTTATGGAGGTTCAAGAGTCACTTCATTAAATGATAAAATGTGTAACCTTAATTAGTTCCATAAGTTACAAAAATAAAGAAAAGTTACATTCTTTTATTAGTTTAAAGTCTTCCATAACTTGTCCTCAAGTTATGGAACTTGAAGTGTTTTTTTTTAATTAAAACTACTTTAAACACATAAGTTATGGAATTAATTAGTTTTGAATATTTTCAAAACTTGCCCTCAAGGTTTGGAATTTGTAAAGTTTTCCCCATGAATACTTTAATTCCAAGTTAGCCCTTAGAATTTTAAAAGTTAAAATTCAACCCTTATACTTTATAGTATTATAAGTTAATAATAAATATATGTATAAGAGCAAGTCAGTCTTACCGTTACTAGGCCTCATTCACGAAGCCGGTCTATAAGGGGGGGTATAAGGTTACTGCCTATAAAATGGCAGTTTAATGGGTGTCCACTCTCACCCATCGCTTCCTTGACTGGTGGATGGTCGTTAGCCGAACGGGTAGGACAAGGACTATAATTCTCCCTTCATTAAAAGTATTAATGATAAATACTAAGTAACTAAACTTTTTATAAATTCCCAATCTTAGTTACTTAGGAAAATGTGAATAAGGTGGTAATCCATGAAATTACACTTTGCATTTTGTTTAAACCGTTAGTGGAGCGTGTGTGGTTAACCGGCACACTAACCTGGATTTAATAAAGTAGGCAAAGGGTAACATAATATTTATCATAGTATCGGTGGAGCTCGTGTGGTTAACCGGCACATCGATTGAGGGGTAAATATTAAGGGTACCAAGTATATTTGCATGGTTACTTCACACCTTGTTTTGTGATCCTCGGCATCCCAGTCACAAAACCTGAAGGGCACACTCAAGATTGAAACATGCCATTGAAAAGTTCAATGAATCTCAAAAGATCTAGGAGTTTCAAATCCAATTAAAAACCTAATTACATTATTTCGTTTTTCATGGTGGAAATTGGTAAATCGTCATTTACCTACCTTCAACTATTTTATAACTCGGATTACGGCATCCCTCTTCCAGTTATAAATAGGTTGTTGGATCCTAGACTTAATATTTCATATTGGGTGTTATATTAAGGACTTTAGATCAACTATCTTGAATATCTCCCAAAAGATGTCTAGTTCAGACATCTATGATCTTCCTAAATCTCTTGGAACTTTACTTCCTCCACCTCCTCCAATTATTCTCCCTAACCCACAAGTTCAAGGTCACTCAAGCCCTAATGGCAAGCAATGTCTATGTGTGATCACATCTTAGAGATGAAGTCACATATTGACAAGCTGGGAGAGTTGGGTGTCAAAGTCTTGAGAAAGTTGGATGTTCAATCACTTTCTAAGTCACATAGTGAGTTCCTTTGGGACTACTATGAAACAGACTATGACATGAACCTTAATGATCATATCTATTTGCTTGGTGCTGCTGAATCAACAATGATTTGGAACGATAGTAAAGCAAATTTGATTAGAAGATCAACTTCCCAAAAACTTTATGGACAGTGACAATGGTGACATTGGAAATCCAGAAAAAGCATTCTCTTCCCAATGGAAAGGGATTGGCCATAGTCAACCCGGTTGACCAAATGGTAAGGAGAAAGGCTAAGTCTGAGATAGTCCCATTACCAAAGGGTCCATATGTTTATTTTGCCAAAGGAAGGGGCGTTGATTGCAAAGCTGCCAAGTTTACCTAAGGATGTTAAAGTCAATAAGTCTGACTCTACTTCAGGTAGAGCCCATTATCTAACTCTGTTAAGTTTCTATTCTAAGATCCTCATTACATGATGTGACTGGGTCACATGTTGATGTTTTAAGAATCAAAGAATAGAGAGAAAAGCTTAAAGGAAGTATATGCTGATTCTGATCGCGTAGGTGGATTTCGATCGCATCAGAATTTTGAAGCTGTTACTTAGGAGTTATGATATATTGCTTAGGAATAGATAACAACAAGTTTTTCCGTATGCATTTGCACTATAAGGATAAGTTTTTTCCGCAAAGTTTTGAAATAAAATAAAAGTTTTTAATTTTATATTTATTTTAAATATCCTTACAAGTGGCATTTGTGAAAAATGGTTGTTTATATGATTCCATTGATAGCAATATTTGGAAAAAAATGGACTTGATTCTTTCGTTTGTGGTAGTGTCATAATTTACCAAATAAGGAAAGATTCTCATTCCCAAGGCTTCAGTTGGATAGAAACTTGGAATCATGCAAGTTGAATAGTATGATGAATGAGAACTTTCAAGCATTGTAAAATTAAGACTTGTTCACATGGATGTGTGAGTCAAGTTAAGGACTAAAGGGATCGAGTACACATTCTTGTGCACTGGTCAAGTCCACCACAAATCTCGTTAAGACTATTCGTAATGATTTACTAAATTTTAGTAAATGTGGTTATACTTACAAGTTTAAGTATAATTCTGAAACATTGGAAAAGTCTCAATGTATGGCAGAACGAATGGGAAGAATCAAATTAGGCAGACAAATAAAACTTTCTCAATTCTGAAAAGATGGGAGAGTACTTTAGTATCATGTTTTGTGATCATCTTAATGATTAAAGAACCACATCACAATTGGTCTTCTAAGGACATCTTAGTGCATTCTTATAACTAAGAAGAGGAGTCATGAATTGTTGAAATGGTTAAATCAAGAAGATAAGTCATACTTCGTTTCAAAACAAGTCTTAGAGTCATACTCCAAGACTATAAGTTGAGTGACATATCTTAAAGAAAGGTTTATAACACTTGTCAAATGTAAGAGTAAAAGTGTCCTACTCTTGTACATTTGAAGTTGGTAAGTTGTGATGTTTTGGATTAAACAAAGACCAACTAAGGCCAATTGTGTGAAGTGTTTGTCTTGATAAAGAATCAGCACTATCTCTTGAATATTTGGCAAGATAGTCTTATATGTCAAGAGGACAGTGGGAGTCTTAAAGATCCTAAAAAGAATTTCAAGAACTAATCAAGAATAAAACTTGAGGTTCTTCACTAGCACACGACTTGAGGTTTATAACCTATCATGTTGACATATTCTGTGCCCATTCCAGTTAAAGTTGGCTTTGTATAGGAGTTCTGAAAGTTCTCAATTGGTTGCATAACAACTTGGAAGCAATGGCAGGCCCTGTACTGCCAGGTGGCAGGAAGTTAAGATTGCATAAGTTCAGTCCATATGAGTTTGGATTTGTCATTATCCTTGTCTTGTGACTATGGTTTTGACGATTCACATGGATAAGAACACATACACCATAAAATCTAAGGGTCATAAGGTTTCTCTCCGATTCATGAAAATGATGGTGAGAAAACACTTCCACCAAGTAGATTTGAAGCAGATGGCAAAAGGTCTAAACAATTGAGACTATGATTACGACATCCCTTTTCATAGTTCTGAAATTGTTTAGACACACATGCATGCTATCTAAGGAAAGGTGTATGATTTTGATAAAGTTTTATCAAAGCATCGCATATCAGAAATCTGAACTTTGGTAAGGAAGTCAATAAAGTATTGATTTCTAGAAGTCCAGCTGAAATCTGAGTACATGTCAAAGCTAGTGGGAGCATAAGTGTTATGCTAATAATCATCATGTTAGTGGGAGCATGATAATTATTGTTAGTGTTGCAAGTTAGCAATGTTAATTATAGAAAACAAAAGTTTCAATTCGTGAGACTGCAGGGATTGAAAAAGTTGTTTTGCTATAATTAAGGGAGAGGATATACTTCATTTTAGTTGTAAAGGCTTAGATTGAGACCTTAATCATCTTTAGTCAAGAATATATATATGAATTTCATGTTGGATTGGTTCAAATTAAGGAAATTCTATATATTGCGTTCTCAAAATTCGATTATGATTACGGCATCCCTCTTCATAGTCAAATTTTGAAAACATGGCAAATAAAAATATTGTAGCAAAAGACTGGTCTAGAATCATGTCTTTATGTGAGACATCATGAATCGTGTACCATTTGCTTTGGGTACAGGATCGATTGCATGTGCTATAATATTTGTCATTTCTAAATTTTTCCAAATGCCCAGAGGCATTAAGAAGGGAAAAGGTCTAGAATTGGATATGACTAAAATGATTAAACAATTGTCGAGGACAATCTGAGGTTTACCAAAGATTGGTTGCTCAGGGACAGTTGGAAGTATAGTGCTAATTTTGGAAGGACCATATTGACATATTCTGAAAAGAGGCATCTCTTATTCAGAAGTGATAGTCAAAATGAGAATATGGAGTTGTCTCCATAGGTGGAAGTTATCTGTGTAAGATAAGAAAACTTAATGCAAGAAACATGTCCAAAGCAATGTACTTTGAATATGAGACTTAGTTTCCATGGAGTTGATCTCCATTGGAATACCTTATAATGACTGTTGACAAGTCTTTGTGACTTTGTACATATTCATTACAGGAGGGTCAGTGCATATAAGTTTAAAATCTAAACAGATTTCGATAAATGATAGGAATTTGAAATTCTCACATTTTTCGATAAGGATTTGGGAGTGTGAAATTAGAATCATTGAAATTATGTTCAATTGGTTTATTTCACAAAGTAAGGATCATAGACAAACATAGAGTGCATACTTGGTGTATGGCAAAGCTATTGTTTAAGAAAAACATAGTGTACATGCTTGGAGCATGGGACAACTAGTGTTTTTAATTCAAGTATAAAGTTGATAAAACCGAAACAATGAAGAATGAGTAATCAGTATGGTGATAAATAAAAGTGTTTATTTATATTCATAGGGTTTGATACCATATTTGATTCAGTTATTCTTGTGTTTCACTTTGCATGTTTTGACTTCCAGAATAACTAAGTCGCTCTTCCTGAATGATTAAGTTATTCAAACCATCCACAGTCGGTCATATGTTGGAAGTAGATATGAATCAAGACTGTCATGGGTTGGTTTGTAGAGGTCCAAGTTGGTGGACAAAGTGGTGCTACAACACTCATGAGTGCTCATAAGTTCTGAGTATTGGATTCAACCCGCGCTCATTTGAATCACTTCATGGATTTTATCACGAGTGATCATGAGACGATAATATCTTATATTCTTCAAACCTAGAGATATGAGTTGTTACTATGAGTTGGTTGTACATTGATTGCACGAAAACGCATTCGGTAACTCGATCTTATAAAACGTGCCTTTGTGTATGATTCAACAAGTAGTAGAACAAGCCATATGAGTCGAAGTTTATCCATTCCTTTTACCTTCGGGATAAAAGCGATATCTGTGGGCCCCTCGATGATTTAAAGATGATACATGTGAGTGCTTGGCCAAGCGAGGACTGATTTGATTTGTTCAATCAGTCAGTCATCATGAATCGAAAATCGGGAAACAACAAATGGACAGAGAGAATGATTGATAATCCATGTCTCAGTCCATATGATATCTAGAATGGAGGAATATATGATCCCTTATCTAATGGACAAGTCATTGACAAAGGTCAGAGTTCATCGACAAGGTCAGAGTTTGACAAAAGCTTTTGAGAGCTATGATTGCTGATCGGTTCCTGAAGTCATACGCAATAATAGTTTTAGACTTATCCAAGTGGGAGACTGTTGGAGTGGAGTATGTTGTTGGATTAATGTCGTTACTTTAGGAAAATGTGAATAAGGTGCTAACCCATGAAATTCAACTTTGCACTTTGATTAAGTCGTTAGTGGAGCATGTTGTTGGATTAATGTCTAAGTCCATAACTATAATTGGTAAGACTTGACCCGACCCGGTATGGTCCATTTGGGTTGCATGGCATCATGCATTTGGATAGACTATAATGAGAGAAATAACACTTAAGGTTGGTTAATATATTATAAGTTCTAATATATTAATAAGGTTATTTAATTAGTATTGATCAAGAATTAATTTGGAATTAATTAAGTGATCAAGAGGAGACTAATTAAATATATGGGTTGATTGTGTAAATCATTCATTCTTATATATGTGGGCTTGTGATCCAAGATTTCTTATGTTGGACTAAGTCCATGGGGTGACCCATGGATACTCCATGGAGGTTAAAATCCATGGAGCATAAGGAATGGGTAAAGTTATGAGTTACATCGTGTAACCCTAATAGCCACCATATAAAAGAATCCCATGGCTCAAGAAATCGTGCACTAATGTGTGAATATGAGGGCTAGACGATTTCAAGGAGTGTTCCATTTCTCTCAAGTCATTCCATGTGCATTTGGTGTTGTGTGAACCATTTGAGGTGTCACACTTGGGGCACTAGGCACTCAAGCTTCATGGAGACAAGCTACATCAAACAAAGGTACGTATTCTATCCATTTGATTACCCAAGTATCAAGTATTGTATGCTAGATAGGGTAATACCTTGGAAAGTTCATAATTGCATGTATAATAGAGAAAACATAGATCCAAGGTATTTAGGGTTGCATGTACACTTAGGAGTGTTAGAATGCGCAAAACCCATCAAATGATTACATTATAGACATGAATAGCAACATTCCTGAGCAAGTCACCTGTCTCTTTTCAAAAGTCTCAGAACAAAATGCTATGATGTGGCACCAACGACTCGGTTATGCTAACGCTAAGAATCTGAATCGTCTTGCTAAAAATGAAATGGTGCGTGGCCTGCCTGTCAGAGACTTCATAACATTTGAAAAGTGTGTGTCATGTGCCCAAGGAAAGCATCACAGGAAACCACACCTGCTAAAACAGATCAACTCAATCAGCTAGGTGCTCCAATTGTTGCACATGGATTTATTTGGTCCGGTCAATGTCCTAAGCATCAATAGAAACCAATACTGTCTAGTTGTGATTGATGACTTATCGTGTTTCACGTTGGTTTTCTTCTTAAACAACAAAGCTAGGGTATCTGATCTGATCAAGAAATTCATCGTAATGATTGAGAACCAAACAAATACCAGGTGAAGGCGCTTCGAACTGATAATGGAACAGAATTCAAGAATGCAGTTCTTGATCACCTTTGCGCATGAAAGGGAATTGTGCGTCAATACAGTTCAGTTCACATGCCTTAGCAAAACGGTGTTGCTGAACGGAGAAATCGAACGCTGCAAGACGATGCTGGGACGATGCTGTGTGATTTAAAGTTACCAGTTTTCTTTTGGGCTGAGGCGATCAACACTGCTTGGTTTGTTTAGAATCGTGTTTTCATCAACAAAGCCCAGATAAAGATTCCATACGAAATTCTATACGGTCACAAGCCATATGTCAGCCATTTCCGCGTATTTGGTTGCCCGTGTACCCTTCTTCACCTGGAGTCCAACCCGAAGTTTAATGCCAAAGCTGATGACTGCTATTTCGTGGGGTATGCTGCTCGCACTGCGTACATGGTAAACAATAAAAGAACAAAGCAAATTGTAGAATCCTTTGATGTGCGCTGGCTAGAGGAGAATGAAACAGATGATAGAGTGGGTCCTGATTGGTTGTTTGATTACACATATTTGTTCAAATCATTCAATGCGTGTTCCGATAGTTTATCTGGTTCTACTTCTGGTTCGAAGATTGTACCTGAAGATGAAGACGAAGACGTTGTATACTGACCGCCGATAGTTTCTTTTGCAATTCCTTTGGTGGAGTCATTTGTTCCAATTACTAGTCCAGAATCTCCAAGTCAACAACATGCTCCAGATGCTGATGCCACTCCTCTTACTCCCGATGAAAGAGAGTTCATGTCACGAGATGCTTCCGCTGTTACTCAAACTTTTATGGAACTTCTCTTTCCCGAGCAGATTGATAATGAGTTTGTGGCGGATCCTTCTAACGAGACAGGTTCATTTGAAGTGGATCATTCAGCAAATGATGGAGTTATAAACATTCACAATCTTCCTGTTTCACTTAATGACATCAGCCAGGAGATACCTTCATGCATTCAACGCGATCATCTGATCGAAAATGTCATTGGCCAGCTGGGTGATGGTGTTAAAACAAGAAGTCAGAGTGGAGACGTCAATACATGTCTCTATTCTTGCTTTATCTCTCAAATAGAGCCAAAGAACGTTGAAATGGCTTTGAATTAGCCCAGCTGGATAGATGCTATGCACGAAGAGCTAAATCAATTTGAAAAACTTGGGGTTTGGAAGCTTGTTGAACTTCCTGAAGGCAAAAAGTCTCTTGACACTTGCTGGTTATACCGCAATAAGCAAGATGATTCTGGAGTCATAGTACGTAATAAAGCGAGATTGGTGGTTTGCGGGTTTAGACAGATCGAGGGTCTTGACTACATTGAGGTTTATGCTCTGGTGGCTCGCTTGGAGGCTATCCGTATCTTCCTTGCATACGCTTCTTACATGAACTTCACTGTTTATCAGATGGATGTCAAGACATCCTTCTTGTATGGCAAAGTGAAGGAAGAAATCTACGTTGATCAACCCCCAGGGTTTGTTAACTCGAAGCTTCCCAATCATGCCTACAAGTTGGACAAGGCGTTGGATGGGTTACATCAAGCTCCTCGAGCGTGGTATGCAACTCTCACAAAGCACTTGCTTGAACATGGATATTCTCGCGGCACTTTGTTCATCAAGCATGTGGGTAATGATCAGATTCTAGTCCAGATCTACGTTGACGACATTATCTTCGGATCTACAAGTCCATAGCTTTGCAAAGAGTTTGAAGGAGTGATCAAAAAGAGGTTCGAGATGAGCTCGTTAGGCAAAATGACCATGTTTTTGGGGCTTCAGGTCCAACAAAGTTCAACCGGAATCCTGATCCATCAAGCAAAGTATGTGGTCGATATACTTGAGAAGTTCGGGTTTCAAGACACAAAACCTTCCTTGACGCCAATGGCCGAAAGACCCTTGCTGACTCCAGATACTAATGGCGAATCTGTAGATCAAACTCATTACATATCAATGATCGGTTCGTTGATGTATCTAACTGCAAGCCGACCAGACATCATGTTTGCAGTTTGTCAATGCGTACGTTATCAGGCTAATCCTAAACTTTCACATGTCATTGTTGTCAAAAGAATTTTTCGGTACCTCAAAGCCACCGCAAAATTGGGTCTTTGGTATCCAAAGAATTCTGATTTCGATTTATATGCATTTGCTGACAGTAATTATGGAGGCTGTGAGCTTGACAGGAAATCCACGTCTGGGGGGTGTCAAATCCTTGGTGACCGGCTAGTGTCTTGGCAGTGCAAGAAACAGCACGCCGTCTCAACCTCAACAACAGAAGTGGAATATGTTGCTGCCCCTATATTCTGTGATAATGAGGCTGCAATTCAGATTGCTAAAAATCCAGTCCAGCATTCGAAAACCAAGCACATTGACATCAAAATTCATTTCATCAGAGATTGTTATTGTAACGCCCCGATTCACAGGTATCGACGTTATATAAGAATTTTCTTGTCTCGAAGTCTACTCGACGAGTTGGTTGCCCTACTCGTCGAGTAGCAACGAGTTGGGTCGCGCGTTTAAGTGACCTACTCGCCGAGTCCCATAAGGGACTCGCCGAGTAGGAGCTGGCAGATGAAACCCTAAATTACGGGGTTTTGCACCCTATTTAATGGAGCATCAGCCTCCTTTGGCCTCCTTACAGTCTTTCAGAGCTCAGAGAAACCCTAATTCGTGTGGTACTCTTCTTGGTGTGACTTAAGCTTTGGAGAGAAGGTTGGCTAGGAGGGAAAAGCTTGAAGAGCAAAGGAGTGGAAGCAAGGAAGGTGTGGGAAGCAGAACCTACCTCAGCTAGCATCTTCTGGAGGTATCAAGTTGCAATATTTACTTCCCTTTCCTTCTAGATCTCTTTTCTTTTGGTTGAGTTTTAGGGTTTTGTGGATTTTGAGTTGATATGGTGAGCTATGGGCTAGATCTGAAGTTGTAACTCCGGATCTGGACCCTCCTTGGATTCTATAAG
The DNA here is from genome assembly GCF_052849685.1 of Lactuca virosa. Lineage (NCBI taxonomy): Eukaryota > Viridiplantae > Streptophyta > Magnoliopsida > Asterales > Asteraceae > Lactuca > Lactuca virosa. Next base: position 48,094,675 of record NC_136427.1, read on the forward strand.
CATAAAGTTACAGCCTTGGTCATGATTAAGGTCCTTCTTGAGCATGAAGTTCCATTAAGAGCTTAGAATTGCCATTAAGAGCCTTGTTAGCCATGCATACACGTAAAGTTTGCAACTTTACGTGAAAAACATGCCTTAGAAGCTTGGATCTGTATTCTGGAACCTTGCCATGGCTTAAAAAGCAGCTGCATGGATAAAGATCTGCAAGGACTCGGCGAGTTGGATGAACAACTCGGCGAGTCCGTTGAAGATAGCCTTGAACTCGACGAGTGGATGAACAACTCGACGAGTCTGTTGAAGATTGCCTTAAACTCGGCGAGTCGTTCGAAGACTCGGCGAGTCGGCTAGGGTTTCTCCTAAAGTCTTGGACACGTATGAACTCGGCGAGTTAAAGGGAAACTCGACGAGCCAATCAAGGATTTCACGACTTCTCGAGTTCAGGAAGGACTCGACGAGTTGGTGATCTGCACTCGACGAGTCAAGTCAACATGGACTGTTGACTTTGACTATGGACTTTGACTTGGACCAAGCGTTGACCAGTTGACTTCTGAGGGTATTCTGGTAATTTGGAGATTTATCAAAAGGGTTATGTATCTATAGGTGGTGGAGTTCGTGTTGGATCCGGGAGTTGAGTTCTCTAGTTCAGACGACAGTTGCAAGGTGAGTTATCCTCACTATATCGACAGGGTCTAAGGCACCAAGGCCTGCCCTTGTGGAATTGTATTTGGAATATTACATACTATGTGCATTGGTTCGCATCCTCTTAGTTAGGATGGTGATATGTTTATGTTTAGTGATCGGATTCGGTTGATACCCTAGTTACAGGATTATGCTATGATATGACCTGGGTAGGTCGGTGTCCTGGTGTGAGACGTTGCTATGCTATGTGATCTGTTAGATCGGTTCGTCCGTTTCTATGATAACATATGAATATATATGCACATGTTCTTTGATTTGGGTGTTGGGTTGAGACGGTCCTGCTTTGTGCTGAAGGCCAACATACCCAGGGCGGTCCGGATAGACTACAAAACCCAAGAGGGTATGATAGTCAGACCGAAGGCCCGGCGAGCGGTCCGGATAGGCTGAAGGCCCCGCAGGGCGGTCCAGACGTGCCGAAGGCTCGGAGAGCGGTCCAGATAGACTGAAGGCCTGCGAGGCGGTCCAGTCAGACTGAAGGCTCACTATGCTTGCTGTTTGGTTATATGTTTATATGGCATGGTTATGTGGTTGGTATTTTGGGGGTAACTCACTAAGCTCTCGGGCTTACAGTTTCAGCTATTGTTTCAGGTACATCAGGGGATCGTGGCAAGGCGAAGGCATGATCGTACAACTCCTACTATCACGTTTATGTTTCTGGGAATACTCTGATAAAAATGTATTTTTAAAACAAAGTTGTAATGTTTTGATGAACTTGACATGTTTTGAAAGTTTAAATTCGTTCGAAATTTTTGGGTGTTACAAGTTGGTATCAGAGCCTTGGTTTGAGTGAATTGGAGGAACGCTCGCGTGAATCCAGTCTCAAATCAAGGAAAGGATTTTAAAAAGAATTTTAAATGGTTTTCAAAATAAGTAAAGGGGGATGCACGGTGTACGATCAGCCAGAGCCAGTAAGTAGACCCCAAAATACCATGCAGTTATTTGATTATGTGATATGTTAGAACAGCATGCTAGTGCTAGGCTAGGGATCTTCAGGAATTGCATGATAGAATTGCCTGACTACATGATGCCTGCTAGCCTAGGGTTTCCTTATATGAGATTGACATCATTACTGTAGTTACTTGTGTATGCATCACGGCTGTATATAATTAAGATCTAATAGCCTGAGAATGTTTGATTTAGCCTTATGTTCTGTTCTTGTTTGATTGGGAGCTTAGGGTAGGATTGAATATTCGAAAGTCTATAGGGTCCAGCGTTATGTATGGATAGCATACACTAGTGCTGCAGGGTTGATGGAAGTTTCATGGATGGGTGGGTAGTGTGAGGCCGGGAGGCCAGTTGTGAGATATTTAGCATTCTTCTAGGGGTGAGGGTTGAGCGCTCGCCATGTTGTGAATTCAGCTAGGCATTCTGATGATGCTTGAGGCAAATATGGGTAGGTGTGGAAGGTAGTATGGGCCCGTACTACTGAAAGCACAGGACCCATACGCGTGTCAAGTAAGTCACAATCCCTAGGGTTGGTAGGGAGTTGATTCCCAGTGATTTATATGGATTATCTGATATCTTGTGGTATGTTTCAGAATGGTGATGACGAGGCGCTTCGTGGCTGGATCCGGTTCGGGATCAGGATCAGGGGACAGAGGCCAGGAGGGGCCGACAGCACCTGAGCCGATAGTACAGATGGGTACAGAGGAGTTGGATGCCAGGATTCGGGAGATCCTACAGGATGAGGTTGCTGCTGCATTTCGGGCACAGTTACCAGAGATGTTCGAGTCGATTAAGACCGCCATGGTCGAGTACTTTGATGAGCGTTATGCGGCTCTTGCAGAGACAGCCGCCGTAGCAGCTGCATCAGCTGTATCAGCGGCGGGGGGAGGAGCCAGTATGGGTTTCCAGTACCGGGACTTCGATAACACTAAGCCCCCGACATTCGACGGTACACAGGACCCTATTCGATCCATGAGGTGGTTGTCCGACGTGGAGGGTTGTTTCTTCACGTGTTCATGTCCTACTGACCAGAAGGTCAGGTGCGCCCTGAACATGCTGAGGCTCGGGGCCAAGGACTGGTGGAGACTGACGACAGGGTCATACACGGATGAGCAGAGAGCTGCGGTTACTTGGGAGCAGTTTCGGGACATGTTCCACGCCCGTTACATTCCACGGGTCGAGCGGGAACGTTTGGCGCAGGAATTTTTGAGTCTGAGACAGGATGGGGAGATGGTGACGGAGATCACCCGCATGTTCACTGAGAGGGCGATGTTCTGCCCTGAGTTCGCGTCCGACCAGGCCCAGATGACACGTTATCTGAGCATGCTCAAGACTGATATTCGACAATTTGTTGCCATACAGCGATGTGATACTCTATTGGAGCTACAGGAGGCCGCTAGGCGGCGTGAGTTGGAGATCGAGCTGCAGTTGAGGGAGCAGCGGCCGGCCCCGGTACAGTCGCAGCCGGCGCCGAAGCGGTCTAAGACCGCTGATTCTAGGACCGAGGGTCAGCAGGGCCGCACTTGTGGAAAGTGCGGAAAGGGTCATACTGGAGCTTGTCGATCTAGCAGTGGGTGCCACAGGTGTGGCAAGGAGGGGCATTTTGCTAGAGACTGCTGTCAGTCTGCCCCTGCCTCGGATATGAGGATATGCTATCATTGTCATCAGGTTGGTCACGTGAAGACCAACTGTCCACAGCTGGCCGCCAAACCGGCGCAGGCTCCAGCGCCGGCTACTTTGAGGATCACAGATGGGAGACCAGTTAGGGCAGAGCCTCCGAAGGCTCAGGGTCGTGCCTTCCAGCTTACAGCGGAGGAGGCCAGTGCAGCACCAGATGTAGTTGCTGGTATGTTTCTATCCTTTATCTCGTTTTCCTATATCTGTTGTATGCTTATCTGTTGTACCTGTGGTTAGGTACGTTTTTAGTGAACTCCTTGCCTGCTTTGGTCTTATTTGATTCGGGGGCGAGTCGGTCCTTCGTATCTCAGTCGTTTAGTAGGGAGTTCAGTGCGCCTGTGGGCGAGCTAGAGTGTCCGTTGCGAGTGTCTATCGCCAACGAGCACAGGGTTTCTGCTTCTTCAGTTTATATAGGGTGTGACTTGGAGATTTTCGGGGTATCCTTTCCGATAGATTTGATTCAGATCCTCATGGGGGAGGTATGCGTGATTGTAGGCATGGATTGGCTTAGTCGGTTCGGTGCTATGATTGATTGCGAGGGCCAGCGAGTGGTAGTTCGAACCCCAAGAGGGGGAGAACTCCTTAAAACCATTTAGATCAAACTTTTAAAACAAATAAAATAATCATATCATTCTATCTTTTAATAAATTGACCTAATTCAACTCTTGTAGTAAAGTGACTCAAATTTTATACATAATTAGTTTTTCATAAAATCAAGTAATTATCATAAAATTTGACAAACTTCATGTTTTTTTCTTTTTTTTTCCTTCAACTTGAAAAAAAAATACATTTGCATCAAATATAATAGAAAACAACCCATGGCTCTGATACCACTGTTGGGTTTTAGTATACTACATACATCCTATGGTGCACATACAACCCTAAATACCTTGGATCTATGTTTTCACTAATTATACATGCAAATGGTTTCCAAGGCATTAAACCTATAACTAGCATGCATTTGACATAAACCATATAATATACTAGTTAGGGAAACATACCTTTTATGTGCCTTGAAGTCTTGATGTATTTGGCCTTAAGAGCTTAGCACCAATAGTATGAAATGCCTCAAATGAAATCACAACACACCTAGGACAAAGGTGGCTATTGAGAGAGAATTCCATGCACCAAAACACCTCCATATTTCTCTAAGAAAAGAAGTGGTGATTTTGGCTATGGAGTAACCTATTTATATGTAGGATTCCAAGGGTCATGGGTATAACCCATAATCCATACCCATGGGTTTTATGATCCATGGTTCATGTGGCCCAACTCTTTATGTATCCATACATAAACTTGGTCCAACATGGATCATAAGCCCAACACATATAAATATAACTAATTATCATAATTAGTCCCCATAGATTTAATTAGTCTCTTTTGATCACTAAATTAATTCCAAATTAATTCTTGATCGATACTAATTAAAACATATGATTTCATATTAATATATTATAACTTATAATATATTAATAAACCATAAATAACCTTCTCTCAAAAGTCCATCCTAACAAATTGTCTTGATGATATGCAACCCAAATGGACCATGCTACTCTCGGGTCAAGTACATACCAATAATAGTTATGGGCTTAGACATCTAATCCAACACCATCGCATTAGGGCGATGACTCCCCCATTTCCATCGAAGGATTTGGGTCCACAGATCATGAAGTCTTTGTATGAACACTCCCTTGTGTGTCCATTGTTAGAGTTGTTGGTTCTACTACCCGATCCACCAGTACCCCTTGCATTGATTTGAGTCATGACAGCTGTCACTACAGCTAATACTGCCGCCTGAAAGACAACCGGGTCATATTGACGGCGTGGCGGCGTTGGTGTGTTGTTTCTGTTTTTGTTCGACTTCTTCGCTGGCATCTTTCTGTCAAAAGGTTTAAAAGGCGAAACGAGGGTAAGTCCTTAGTGGTTACAAGTCGAGTGTTATCTGAATCGAAGTTATTTTAGTTCCGAGTGTTTTCATGTTTTGACTTTTGAAGTAATTCATAACAGAGGTCTATACAACATAGACTTGTGAATTTGATAGTGACTACCCTCGTAATGAAGTTATGGGATCTGGTTTACTGTTACTAGCTGATATGATAGAGGCAATAAGCCTAACACTTAGTGTGAGCAGTGTAATCACTAACTCACTAGATCATATTAGTTAGTTAATTATTAGTGTGACATATATGGTGCTCTACCACCTTGCGTTCCTCGGGAGGGGTTTCATGTCCTAGTTATGATGGTCCTGAATTCGACCGTGGGGGTTTGTTGTGTCTGGATTCTCTCTTATGGTTTTCCTATTCTCTGTGTAGATCATGCTTCGGTTGTTACCACAGATCTCCATCACTTCCAAGTGGAAGATTTGCTCCCTCGTATGATTCCTTCTAGGAACCCTCTTTATGAATCCCTTCTGGTTCCTCCTTGACTCCTCTATTGGTGATCGTAGTGAAGTGGCTGTCTATATCTAGGTTGCTCATGAGAGAATGGGAATGTCTAAAGAATCCTACGAGATTAAGTAAGACATTGCTTCTGTAGGTATTGATGATCCAAACTGGGTAATCCTATAGTCAAGTAGTGCATGCAAGCTGTATATAACCAAGATCAAATAGACCTTCGAATAGGTGATCCTACTCTAAAACCACAACCAAACAAGGAACAGGTAGTAGAGCGTAGATCACCAATTCTGAGTCTATAAGATCCCAATTATATATAACCCTGGAAGCATGCACTTCGCAACTATAGACCTGCCCGTAAAGGTCTTTTAGTTCTCATGTATGTTTGTTATGGTGTCTAAAATACTCCTATAGTATTTTATCTTTATGTTTTGTTCTTAGGATACTTTGTATATAGAGTTAGGTATGTTTTAGAATCGTTGCAACACCATTATCACTCCCAAACACATGTTGGTCCTATCTCAAATAAATATAGTTGATCAGGTTATATTTATTCCAGATATGATTACATAACTGCTTAGGTTTGTCTGTAGTGTCAAACATCTAAATACTTTTGTTTGTTTTGTTCTTACTTGTTCTTATTGTGGTACTTGTTCCTAGTATGTATGCTTATTAGTATACTTGTCGTAAAATACTTATATTTTAAAAGTATACTTTTAGTCAGTGCACTCCGACCCCATTGTATTTATAGTTGTATATCTTTTACTGGTTGATATAATAAGTTCACTATAAACAATGCTCTAATACCAATCTGTCACACCCCCAAACCGAAACGGTAGAAATGTTCGGGGGCGGAGGACGTCATGTGTAGTATCACAACAATTGAATAATAGTAATCAAAGCAACAACAACCATTGTATTAATAGTATAATGTTTACATTGCATTTGAATCATACACGATTGACTACAAAAGTAAATGCAAGTAAAGACTCGAAACTAAAATGCTCCGTCTTCTTGAACCCGGTGCGTGTACCTGTCTACTAATGTCCTGAGAATACAAGTAGGTTTTGAAAGAGTATCAGCATAAAGCTGGTGAGTTCTTAAGCTTTTAGTTTAGAAAATTGTTCTTTGTTCTTTCGAAAGGTACGTTATGTTTCTCCAGAAAAACTTATATCTTCTAATGTAATGAATGTATAAACCTTAAGTAAATATGATTTTTACCAGTTTCTCTTGCAAGTACTTAGTGTATATAAATAATTTACAATCCAGATCGCACAAACAATCGATTATGTGGTTCTGCCCCAAGCCCACAACCAAACAAGGAACATGAAGTGAGGCGGAGGCCACACATTCCACTGGTTGTCGGATCCTTATGTACATAATCCTGAAGTATGCACTAGATACTTACAAAGTTAACTGTATTTATCCTTTGATATCTGTTGAAAGTGTTCCTCAAGAAAATCCAATATTTTCTTATGAAAAGTATGATTAAACCCATTCTTTCTATAACTTCTTGGTTCATACTAGTTACGTATAAACCAATATCGAATAGACGGTTAATTGTGTAGATTTGCCCTAAACCCACAACCAAACAAGGAACATGGAATGAGGCGGAAACCACACATTCCACAGTCTATCGGATATTCTTCATACGTAACCCGGATGCATAAACTAAGGAATTATAGAATTAATAATGAATATTCGCTAATTGAATAATTAACCGGTTGTTGTAAGTACTGATGTTTACCTTGGAAAATCCTATATCTTCCCTAACTGTAAGTTATTGAATTATCTGTTACAAACCAAATAGTATAAGCATCTACCATACTTATGTTGTTTAAATATTGTTCTGTTTGAAAACCAATATGAATACCTTTGTATGAATACCCTTGTATGAAAACCTTTGGATGAAAAAACTTTGTATGAATACCGTAGTGTGAATACCGTATTGTGAGTACCCTCCTGCGATCACTTAGTACATACGAGTTATAGAAATCTGGATCGGTCAGACAGTCGATTAGGTAATTCCACCCTAAGCCCACAACCAAACAAGGAACAGGAAATGAGGCGGAGATCACACATCTCACTGAAAGTTGGATGTTAATTTCATATTACCCTAGTGTATATACTAAGTGATCACTTGATTACTAACCCTAGTGACTGTTTGTTAGGTGTATTATTATGTGAACGAGTCATTGTTTCACTTGTGGATTCTTATAACCATACTATGGACGATCAACAATACGACGTACCCGGACGTACGTCGATAAAAATGACGTTTGTCACCCTAGGTTAACTGTAGCTAATAGTCAGGGTGCAGGATTGTCACTTCCGTATAGATCTATACATAAACTCACGCTCTCCCTCTCAAGAGACTCTGGTTACAAGTCGTCTCACACTGTTCGTTCTCTCAACGAATTCACGAATAATACTATGAAAACCCTTTTTGTGATGAAAATAATATCTTTTATTTAATGATTCATAAATTTGTTTCCTCTATTCTGAAAACTGTATTTGTAATGTTTGTAATTTAACATGTTTTCTAAAACTGATTTCAGGTCTAGTAGTGACGATGTTTACCATGTATGCAAGTTCTATGTTCAATGTATACTGGTGTAGGAAAATATAATAAATCAAATTATATTTTTAAACACATGGTTACTTGTGCTTTTACTTGTATTCCGCCCCCTGAAAACATTAAAAACTTGGAAAATATAGGGTTATGAACTCACCGTTAATTGTGTGTAAGCGTCGAATCAATGAACTGGAAACGAAGACCCTCGAGTTGTTGTACGTGGCACTTAACGGAATCCTAATAACAATTAAATACATATATGTATCTAAATTAGTGATTTCATTAAATAAAGTGTTGGAAAACACTTGCTTTCGGTTAAGGAATGTTACCGTGACTTGAGTGAATCGAGGAAAGCGGATTTTCAGCCTAATGTACCACTTAGGGAGTGTGTACGGCTGTGAAAGGGAGTGTACGGCCTTTGAAGGTGTACGGCCGTGGACGAGTGTGCGGTCAACGATCTTGAAGGTGTACGGCCGTACACTCAAGAACAAGAGTTCTGGAATCGATGAATACGTGTCATAGATGCCCCGAAATGAACCCCCAATGGTGTTTTTTGATGTTTTACGGAAGAATAAAGGTGCTTTAAGAGTGTACGGTCGATAGTCTAGAGAGAGAAGTAGAGGGTGTTCGGCCAGAAACGCGTAAATGAGGGGGTAGGGTCTCGTATTTATAGGGGATTTTATCGTCGGTGGTGGGGTCCACCAGACATGGGCCGTAAACGAGTGTACGGCCGTACACGGGTGTACGGTCGTGAACCCAAGTCAGGTCGAGAATGGTTGTTTTGATTGACGGAAAACTCGAAATTTCGCGTAGTTTTGGTCCCGACTCATATATGAAGCTCAATTTTATAACAAAATGACTTTCCAAGCCAAAGGAATTCGACGGGACTCAATAAAAATCCAAATTTTATTAACGGAATTTGGATAACGGAAATGGAAAAAAAAGGTTCGGGTTGTCACAGTTTTTATTGGTGGTGTAGTTTGTCCTATTTTGCTTAGATTGTCTAGATGTTTATGCAATGGTTTTATTTCGTTGCATCAATAGGCATCTTAAACCTTGGTGAGAAGTGTTCCATAATACTATAAAGTCTTTTGTTCCCTCTGGAAGAGACAAAATTTGTGCACTGCACAACAATCGCTTCAATTTCCGAAAGGCAGACTCTTTAATGTCTCCCAATCGAACTTTTTGTATTTCTGGGTTAGTGTGGTGAGAGGCATGGCTATTTTGGAAAAATTCTCAGTGAATCTCCGATACGACCCATGGGTTTACGGCCCATGTGTTTACGGCCGTAAACACTTGGTGAAAGATGGGATTTTCGGCGTTTCAAGGTCCTTTCTAACCTTCTGGAAGTGTTCTAAGCCTCGTTTCTAGGCTTAGGAGGGTGTTGTGGCAACTTTGCACCATTTAAATAGAGTTTACGGTCAAGGGAGATTTCCTTGGCCGTAAACACCCTTTTGGTCACGATTTCTAGATGTTTAACAAGTGATTCTTGTATCCAACCAGCTAAGAGTAGTGTACGTACGTAGTGGAAGCTTGAAATGAGGTTTTTAGCCACCAAGAACTAGTGTGTGTTCTTGGTGAGAGAGAAAATCTAGAAAAAGATGAGATTCATGAGATAGGAACATGGATTTACCACTAGAAATTGATTTGAAACAACATTTAAGGTGGAAAAACACTTACTTTCTTGAAGATCTTGCAGAGAATTCGAAGTTTGTAGAGAGAGAAAGAGAGAGAGTAGAGAGAGAAAGCTTCTGGAGTGTGTAAAGTGAGAAATGAACGCCACTCATCCCTTATATAGGGGTGAGTTTACGGCCAAGGGGTGGGGTGGAGGGTTTACGGCCGTGAATAGTGTTTACGGTCGTAAACAGGGTTTACGGTCGTAAGCTGTGTTTGCGGCCATAAGCTCCTCTCGAAGGTTCGTTTGGCCCGGATGCTATGTTTTGACTTAGAAAACCTCGATTTCGAATACGAAACTCGATCGAACTGAGTTTAGAATATTCCGTTAGACCAAAAATAATACTAATGTGAACGGAAATAAATCAATTCGGATTTATTTAGAACGTAAGGTCCTTCCCAAACTAAGAAATTTGACGGAATTAACTAAAAACCCAAATTTTTATAAACGGAAACTGGGTAAGGATAACGGAAAAAAAAAGTTTCGGGTTGTCACAATAAGTCCCAACCTGCAACTCCAAATCAATTACCTACAAATATCATGTGACTAACTTTGTCAAAATCCCGAAATACCAAAAATACCCTCAAAGTCAAACTTGGTCAACCATGGTCAAAGTCAAGGTCAACAGTCCATGTTGACCCAACTCGTCGAGTGCAGTTACCACGTAAAGTTGCAAACTTTACATGCATACAAGGCCCTACAAGACCATAACCTCAAAACTAGGCTTCTTACAAGGTTTTTATGCATGGAAACGGCTAGGCTGCATAAAGTGAGCAGCTTTATGCCATTCAGGACCTTGAGAGGCCTAGATCTGGAACCATATCCTTGTGATAAGTCCAGATCCAAGCATTGACTCCATTTTGCACAAAAAATGGCCATTTACTTCCAAGAAAAGGTATCTAATCAACTAGAGATCAAGGTGACGAGTTTATACCTCAAAATGATGGCCAAGACAGAGTAGATGTTGGATCTACTGCTCCTCTCCTTGTTCCTTTCACTATAAGCTCTAGAACCCTTCGCAAATGCCCCAAAATCACTCACAAAAGCTCTTTCTCTCACTCAATAAGGTTCAAGATCGATCTAGGATTTTCTCTGGATATTAGGGTGATAAGGGAGGCCACAAGAGGCGCAATAAGTTCTTTAAATAGGGTGCAAACCCTAAAAATTAGGTTTTCTCTTTACAGCTCCTACTTGTCGAGTCGAGGCCTTCCGACTCGTCGAGTAGGACCCAAACCCCGCGTCCCCTAACAGTCTCTACTCGACGAGTTGGAGCACCCCAACTCGCCGAGTCCATGCACAAAACCCTAAAAATCTTATAAATTAATCAATACCTAGAACAAATGTTACACCACAGTACTCAATCATACAATAGACCACGATAACAATCCAAAGGGCCGACATTGGTGCCTTCGACCCATAAGTACAGTGAGGGAAACTCACCTCGAATGCAGAAGCCCCCCCGAAAGAAATCCCTAGCTGCTTCCCTGCCGACATCCCGAGCTATCAATACCAACAACACACCCAATTAGCAAAATGACCATTTTACCCCTGAACCAACATGAACCAAAACGGAGGCCCAAAACCAAAAGATCCACACAGGCCTACTAATGGCCCAATTTTCCAAATTGGGCCCAATCTCATATGGGTCTTATCCTAAGCCCATAATTTTCTTAATTATAATTCTGATTACCTCAAGTAACCCCCCCCCCCCCCCCGGTTGAGAAACTTGGTCAAAGACAAGGTCAAAAGTCAAGGTCAACGGCCTGAGTTGACCCAACTCGCCAAGTTCCTCCATAAACTGCACATATCGGGAAAAACCAAGTCAACTTGCCGAGTTGACCAACAAACTCGCCGAGTTCCTCTATCAATCTGAAAATGTCGGGGAAAAACGAGCCGACTCGCCGAGTTTATCCATAAACTCGCCGAGATCTCCAGAAACCCACATCTTAATACATTAAGCACTTAACCCATAAGAACATGTCTCAAAAACATAGATCTGACTTCCTTGAGCTAGAAAACCACGTAAAGTGGCCAACTTTACGTTCATGCATGTATAAATGAAGCTCTTAAGCTTAGAATGGACTTAATAATTGACTTAATGCATGCATGACACCAAAATCCTCATAAAGTTTGCACCTTTGAGCTCAAGGGTACCAAAACCAACTCAGATCTGAAAGAACAAACCCACAAATGGCTTCACTCCATCATCATCCCCAAAAAGAGGCCAAAATACAACAAAACCCAAAATGAGGAGATCTAATCATCTAAAAATCAAGGTATTAACTTGATACCTTAAAGTGACTGCAAGAAATCGAGTGATTATGGATCCATGAATTCATTCTCCAAGCTAGAAACTTCAAGATCTTCTAATTCCTTCACAATGCAAAAAATGAACACCAAACTTCCTTCCAAGGCTCAAAAACATGACAATGGAGGCTACAATTCGTTTTAGGGTTTTGATAAAAATGGAGGCTGATAAAGAGGCCAGAAAATGGACTTAAGGTCTTTCAATAGGGCACAAGACCCAAAAAATTAGGGTTTCCTTCCCAGCTGCCAACTCGTCGAGTTGAGGCTTCTCAACTCGCCGAGTTGGTTCATTAAACCCTCGCGATTCTTCTATCTTGAACACGTCGAGTTGGTCTCTCCAACTTGCCGAGTTCACCTTGAAATAGGGTTATTCTTAAAAATTTCTCTTCAAGATTTTGGATGTTACACATCAACTCTATCCAATGGGAGAGACCAATGACTCCTTCCGTATGGAAGAAGGATGGGGGTTGGTAGGCTAAAAAAATCCTTGTATCAACAGGATATGGGGTTGTTTTTGTTAAAGAATGGAATACTGTCATTACTTCCACCATTCATGGAAAATTCATTCCGGGCAACCTCATACGTAGCTAAGGCTGTGGCAATCCTTTGTGCAATCATGGTTTGCATTAGTGTTGTGTCCATTCAAAATGTTGGGTGAACTCACGGATTCCTTCGAAGGCCTTTATCCTAAACATTTTAGAAAAAGACACACTTAAGTTTTTTATACTACTTAATCATAAATAAGAATGTAGGATTTATATTGCATGAAAGTGTATTAGTATACTTTGTTCTTAGAATCCCATAGATTTCTAAATTATAGATTGAGATTGATTCCTGAAATCCTACCGATTTCCAAGTGATGAGGGAAAAATGATTGATTCGGAATTCCTCCAGATTCCCGAATGATAGGAAGGGAATTGAAATCCTTATGATTTCAAATAATAGAGAGAATTAAAATCTTTGTCATGTTTGGAAGAGAGAAGTTTGGAGACTATTGAATGATTGACTGAGAACTTATGGGTTTCTCTGCTACGAAGGTAGCGAGGTTATCGGTTCTTCTGATTTAGGCAAACTAGGAAAATCTGAATATTATCCCAGATTTTTAAGTGTTTTTATGATTTAAAATTTATACGTTTTTTTGGGGTTGAAATAAGGTTTCTAAGATACTAGGTATCTGCAGCAAATCTTGAGAACATTCTTCAATCTCTAAAACTTTCAACCGTTGTAGTATGTCAAACTCCTTGCTCAAGGTTGGTTGTGCACCGGCCTGACCATAAATAACATAGGCGCGCGTTCCAGGTTATTTTTGGTATGGCTTATGTATGATACTAACCTTTAATTGAGACGTCTGACCTAAAGGGTTGAGTTGGTAGTTTTAGTTGAAGGGACGTTTAGAATTTGTATTAAGTGTCCTCATCACAGGTCAGAGTATATATAAACTCTTATATATTATGGTTGATGGGGTTTGTAGTATTATTAAATTTTGTTTTGTACTTCCCGACTACCGAACACAGACGATGGCCAGACATGAAGTACCGGAGGGCATGATCATTTTGGCAATTAAGCTGTTATGAAATCCAAAAACGCTATGCGACCCTTCAAAACAGATTCCCCGTACCATAAGTAGTCAAGAAGTAGTATTATTATAATAATACTTTTATTAGGAGCTTGTTGCTACAGTTGTATTTCCTCTTTTGAGGATACGAGTTCTCTATATCCAATTTAGCTCTGATACCAATTAGTCAAACCCCCGGCCGAGGCGGCGGAACATACCAGGCTGTACGACTAAGTTCATGGATCATAGATAAACTGAATATATATCACAAGTCAACAATAAACAAAACAACATTTATATTCCATATTGGCGTTTGAATACATGGTTCTTGCAGATAATAGTATAATATATGAATTGCCTTAAACATGTAGGCATACATAACAAAAAGTAGTAACCTAATTGCCTGAGATCCCCAACTATCCGTCGTCTGAATTTGCTTGATTATTGAATTCCTGAGAATACATGTTGTTTTCAGTGTCAACACAAGGTTGGTGAGAGTCATAGGTTTTCTGCTAGCCGCAGTAATAATACTCTTAAAAGCGTTTCAAAAAGTATTTTATTTATAAGTAAACCATATTTAAATAAGCTTTGAAAAAAATCCAAACAATGTCCTGAAATAAGTAATTTCATGCTTAAAACGATTTTTAAACGAATCAAGTTTAGAAGTTGTAGTAAGAGAAAGAGATATTCGAATTAATGTTTATAGTGAGTCCTATAACCGGGTTATGTGACTTGAGTGTACCTGACCAAAACGCTTCATTGGACGTTGAAGTAAAAGTTATAGACACCTATTACCCGCTTCGGTTGATCAGTCGAGGTTGTAGCTAGCAACCACAGGTGGGGATGTCAACCCCGTATAAATCTATACAAATGTATCTCGCTTCGAAGATTACCAATTATAGTAGTGTGGTTATGCTAAGTGTTTAGACTCAGCTAATGAATAGCGTCTCACTAAAAAGCCCTTAACTAAAAAGTTTGTGAATAACTCTCAGCCTTCACTTAATTGTGGGTAAGTTCTAGGCATAATGAATTTCATGAGATCAAGCTTATAAAATCTGAGTATGATTGACATGTGAGTAAAGTATAAGGAACTAACTTTTATAACGAAGTATGTTTCCTTTATAAACTCTATAGTAAAAAGGCATATCCTATTTCAATAGTTGTATTATTCTAACAATATAACATACTAGGATATTGAGGTTTAAAAACAATATTGTTTACTTATAATATATAAGTGTTAAACAATGCTTTTTAACTACTATTCACAGACAGGGGCCAAACATGAAATACCGGAGGGCAGAACCGTTTTGGCATTTAAGCTGTTCTGAAATCCAACAACCATATGCGGCCCTTAAAACTAGATTCTCCGTACCATAAGCAGTTAAAATGTATTGTAATAACATTTTTGTAAACTTTATAATACTTAGTACATGTATTCTACCCCAAAATAAGTAAATACAAAAGAGGGGCCGTAACACTCACCTCAACGAGCGGTTATCGAGTCGTTTTGAAAATCGGGATGTGTTGTCATGAAGTCGTGATCTCCGAGATTAATTCGATTTCCTAAAAAAATTAGATATAAATTAATATTTGGGAGTGATTTGGTATTTTGACCAAGTATAATGACTTATTGAATAATTTTTCCAAGTTTTGTTAATTCAAATTTTATTTAAATAATTAGTTATTTAAATAAATTTTATCTAAAAATTTATTTTAATATTTTCCAATATTTTAATATAAGAATTTATTTAAATTAAAATTTTATTCAATAATTTTTAGAAATTTATTAAATTTAAGGTTTATTTAATCCAGATTAAATCAATATATAAAATAACGTATTTTATTGAACTTTGTATTAAAATATTGGCCTATTGGGTTTATTTTGCAAATAGATCATAAGGTAGGAGTTAATGTAAATAATAAATAAAATTAAAGTAGAACTCTTGGACTTGATTTAAAAATGATTTCTAGATGAGGGGTGAGTTGTGGACATTTGAAATGGAAGTTTATAAGCTTAGGACCTCTTTTGTAACAAATTTTGGAAATAGGGTTAAATACAATTAATTTGTATTAGAGTTTGGAAGGAACAAGAGGCATCACCCACTTGTTCGTCGAAGTTCATGCATCCAAAAAAACGTAAATGGCTCCTATGATTTGAGTTTGATCGACGAAATGCAAAGAGACCAAAATTAAAATGTTAAGGGGGTGGTGGAGGGTACCTACAGCAGGTGGAGGTGGTGGATGGCGGTGGTGGCAAGTGATTTAAAACAACGACAGTGGAGGTGACGATGGGTGACAGGAGGCTACTCCGGTGGCCTTCTGCTGCCTCTTTCTTGCTTATTTCGACTGAGAAGACATAAGGGAGGAGGGAGAGAGTTGTGGGGATCAAAAACAGCAACAACCAAGGGTTAGGGATGGTGATCTCCGGTGGTGGCTGTGAATGGTGTGGTGGTGGCAGTGTGGTGGGCGGGGGTGGTTTCGGGGGGTTGTTTTTCCTCCTATTTGGACTGAAATCGAAAGGGGGAAGGGAGGGAAGAGTGGGGAAGGTGTTTGCGAGGTGTTTTTATCAATGGAGGGTCGTATAAGGTGGTGGGTTATGGTGGTATACCGAGAGAGATTGAGAGAGGTTTAGAGAGAGATTTTGAAAGAGGCTAAAATCAAGGTTGAGAGAGAGGATATGGCTGATGTTTTTGAGTGAGGAATGAGGTTTTAAGCCTCTCTATTTATAGTGTTAGTGATGCTAGAGGCTCTTGAGGGAACCATGCTTCATCAAGTGTTCTTGTACCATTTTGGAAGGCTTGCACACAAAGAGAAGGAAAGGATGGGTATGGAGGATGGATTACCCATGTGGGCAAGCCCAAGGGGAAAAGAAATAAGATTTTTTGTCTCTTGAGTCACATGTGGGCCCCACATACTGCACATCCTCATTAAATGCCCAAAAGCTAGGTTATTTTGGTGTATAGGGATCCGTTCATCGAGATATTTTTCTGAAAGTTCCATTAGATAGAGTTTAATTCAAGGATTCCGGAACATCAAATGGATTAATTTTTTGAGTTACGGAACTCTGGGAAATTACATTTGACGTTTCACGTCTAAATAGCCGTAAAGTCCGTTTTTCGCGACTTTTGTAAATATTTTCGTTAAAAATATTTCGAGTATGGAATTAAATAATAGACTGTAGTCTGATTCAAAAAACGTTCTCGAAAATCCCGTCGGAGATGCGTAGGTGTCTCAACAGATCGATTCGGTTTTACGCGATTAAAGAAAAATAGTGTTTATTGTCTGTTTTCTTAAAACTGTCGTATATTTTGCATACAAAATCCATTTTGGATGTTTTTTATACTTTTGGAAATAGAGGAACATGTACTATAATATTTTAATGTTTGCTTTGCTAATAAATGCTTAATGCAAAATTTCAGTTTTTCAAACGCATTAATCAGCGTTGCAGTTTTAGCGGTTTGATGCGGTTTGACATGTTATAATAATTGAATTGAAGACATTTATTTTACATTAGATGCACTAAGACTGAATGAGTTAAATTACAAACATATTTACTGTAATTAAGTCGTTCTTAGTTTATGCCCTAAATTCCGGGATGTCACATCCCTTTCTGAAACGTCCCAAAAATACAGTCTGAAAATTTCGTTTTAAATCAGTAATAAAACCATAACCATCATACGTCATAGAAAAATCATAAACAATGTATCTCAGAATACTATAACAACTGTCATTAATATCAGAGTATAAACATCCCAGGCTGATCAAATGGTGTGTGTACTGCAATCTTCTCGAGCTCCTCTTTTGAAAACTGAGTACCTGAAACCAAAACTGAAACCTGTAAGCACGAAGCTTAGTGAGTCTCCCCATACTACCACATACCATACAATAACACATATAGCACATACTGGGCCATGCCCACTGCATTGGGCCCCGACCGGCATCGGACCGAAGTCCGGACTAACTTGGGCCCCGCCCACTGCATCGGGCCCCGCCCGACATCAGACTGATGTCTGGAATAAGTTGGGCCCCGCCCACTACATCGGGCCCCGCCCGCATCGGACCGAAGTCCGGAATTTACTTGGGCCCCGCCCACTGCATCGGACCGATGTCCGGAATGTACTAACATAACATAAGCATAAACATATAACATAATCACATATACTCCATCGGGTTTGCCTGCCCTCGGACCAAAGCCCAGAACATATAACACATAACATAAACATGCATGAATCACAAAGACATGAAGCATACATAACTACTTCTTGGGATTTACCTGGCATCAGACCGAAGTCCGGGACTCATAACATATAACATGTAAGCTAAATCACTACATCGGGCCCCGCCCGGCATCGGACCGAAGTCTGGTACTAGTAACATCTAAACGGGCCGACATTGTGGCCTTAGACCTGTTCCTACATGAAGAGAACTCACCTCACACTGCTGAAGTCCTGCTGACAAAACCATAGCTGCTGGATGACAGATTCCCGATCTGTCAATATCAAAATAACACCCAATTAATAATTGGGTTCTAACACATATCCATAAATCCATGCTTGGGGTAAAAGACTACTTTACCCCTAACTTAGGTTGACTCAGTCTCAAGGCCCAATTCAAAGGCCCAAAGTCTAACTATGGCTCAAAGCCCAACATATGGCCCAATTTTCCAAATTGGGCCCAAGCCTATACATGATCTTATTCTAAGGCCCAACATCATATAATCATTAAGGCCCAAAATGTCCATCTATGGCCCAATTTTCCAAATTGGGCCCAAACTCTCCTATGGGCCTTACCCTAAAGCCCATTAAATTGTTCTAGTCCATTTGCTTGTTCTTGGATGGCCCAACACAAAGCCCAAGCGAAATTAGGGTTTCACATAAAATGATGATTAGGGTTAAGTGTTTCTCACTTAACCCATTAAGGACTTAATTCATTAAGTCCCTCACTCTACTAAATAAGTCACATGGTGTGATTGGGCTTAATACACAATTCCATACCAATGGCCCAAATGTGGGCCCCAATAAGTCCAAGGCCCAAATACTCATAATTAGGGTTTTCTAAACCCTAATTAGGGTTTCCACCCAAACATGGCCCAATATTAATCTTTAAGCCCATTAGGGTTTTGCTAGGTCCATAAGGGTTTTGGTAGTGGGGCACCACCCACTACCACATCGGGTAGTGCTGGTGAATGGCGGCTCACGGCGGCGGCCACCACCTTACGATGGTGGTTATTATTATTTTTTTCATTATTCAATGCCAATTACAGTTACAAGGCTTTTATCCAAAATAACACACACACACTCACACACACACACACACTGACTAACATAATACACACCCACAGCCACCCTAGTGGCGGCCGGTGGTGGTAGAGGGTCGTAGCCACCACCTCACGGTGGTGGTGGTGGCTTTTCTTGATTTTCCGGCCAACAAACCCAATCATACATCACAGAAATAACACTCATACGCCCTAACTGATTACAAAACAACCCTAGCCACCTACCTTGTGGCACACTGCGATGGCAGCCACCACCTCACGGTGGTGGCATTGGTCAGTCCATACGATTCATGAAATCTTCCGCCAGCAGCGAACTTGTGACGACGCGACCGAAACAAAGGAGGTGGCTGTGGCCTTGTCGCCGTCGAAGGGCAGCAGCGGCAGCAGCGCAAGCATGGCGGTGGTTGTAACTTCCGATTGCGGTTGGGACTTCGACTGAAGACGTCAGTTGATCGGCGCTTCGACTGGTCGGAGGACGAGAGGAAATCCGGTGGCTGACGACCTTAACAAAGGTGGTGGTGCGACGCCGAAAAACGAAGAGGGAGGTATAAGGTGGAGAGATGGCGGCTGCATTATTAGGGTTAGGGTTTTGTATGGTGAGGGTGGCGGGTTATATACCCCGACCATTTTAAAACTTTGGCATATTTATGAGTCTGGTCCCTCCCCATAGGATCTTTTCAAAATAAGTCTAAAACTTACCCTTTAGCCCCTGACTCCATAAATTCCTTTCATAATAAATCCCGAAATTACCAATCAGCCCCCTTAGGCCTTCAAATCTTTACAATTTAAGTCCATTAATTACCAAACGCACCCTGACTTCTGAAATCCTTTTCAAATTAAATCCAGAACTTACACTTTTAACCCCTAATTTATAAAATTGTAACAATTAATCCTCGAGACCAACACATTTGCTATATTATTACGGATTTTAGGGGTACTATTAATTTATTAATTTGGTCATTTATTTTAGGCCTCGAGACCCACTTAAATTAGATTTCGTCCTCGAAATCATTCCTTACCATTCCTACATGCCAAACCACTCAAGTAACATGGTCACCATCCTGGGCACACCCTAGCCTTCCCAGGGTAGTCGTGACCAATCTTCGCAAAGCCCTAAAATCCGCAGGTGAACAAATTCCTCGCAACAAGATCACATATACTCTGTCTGAAATTTGCTGTCTCTAGATGATCTGAATCCCTAACAGACCACTTATACTGAATCATTATAGATGAACCCCGCGGTGGGTGACTTAGCATTACTCAGCAATCTGTTACGCTTACCCTACATGAGATCCTCAAATACCATTACTGCTGGAGACCCAAAACTGTCTGAAACACTGAACTGCCTGAAACACTGAACTGCCTGAAACAGTATGCAGCTACATGGCTGCTTTCCAAAATCTATCGAGACCTTCCTGGTCTCAATTCATTCGTCAGTCATCTAAAATACCGGGTTCCAGCCCGACTGCGGAGCCAAAGGACTCCCTACTTAGTCGCCTCACACGACCTCTGAACGAAATCCTTCTCTGGAACTAGTTGCTACTAGTTATCTTGTCACTATGGCCCTAACGGCCTTCTGATCTAACTGATTGGTTCCATGCGTCAAATCCTGACGTCACCAAACCCAAGGCTAAAAGTGATTGTTACTTGACTATTGGTAGCCTTATGTCATAAATGACCTTAAGCAGTCCACTGCTTCCTTGCTCTCATAGCTGTAGTGGCGCTTCTACAGTCTTATCACTGGCTTAACCAGGTCTAATCCGTCTGGGTAATTCTGAAATCCAATCCGTGGATTTCAATATCCTCACTGCTACACCCGAACTGGTGGGTACTATTGTTCTTTCCGCGTCCTAACAACTCAGTCACACTATCTACCAACCTAGTGAATGCTACTGCTACACCTGCAGACTTACAACACTCTATCACTATATGGATTCTAGTGAATGCTACGGATGCTCCCACAGACTTACAACACTCTAATACTATCTAGCTGCTAGTGAATGCTACGGCTACACCCGCAGACTTACAACACTCTAACACTATCTGGCTGTTAGTGAATGCTACGGCTACACCCACAGACTTACAACACTTTAACACTATCTTGCTGCTAGTGAATGCTACGGCTACACCCGCAGACTTACAACACTCTAACACTATCTGGCTGCTAGTGAATGCTACGGCTACACCCGCATACTTACAACACTCTAACACTATCTGGCTGCTAGTGAATGCTGCGGCTACACCCGCATACTTACAACACTCTAACACTATTTGGCTGTTAGTGAATGCTACGGCTACACCCGCAGACTTACAACACTCTAACACTATCTGGCTGCTAGTGAATGCTACCGCTACACCCGCAGACTTACAACACTTTCCATACTGGATCAAACACGCGCTTGACCCGCACTCAGCTGAACTCATGTCCTGACTGGAATCCCCAACCTGATTCCCTAAGGTTTTCTAGCAAACATTACTGGAACGCGATCTCCTTATTGGCAAGTTTTTCCGAATTTCCATCTCATACTATCCTCAAACCATACAACCGCTTGGGCTGGTTTCCTTCCAAACAAAGATGCGAAACTTATCCCAGTTTCAAAACTGCTCCTACTTCTGAATCCATGGATGATTCTCCCCCACTTTGATTCAACTAACGTCTTACGGCACACAATACTAGAAGGATTCTCAATCCTTCTTGCCATTCTATGCCCAATCTGCTGAAAACCACGTTTACCATTGCTAGTGTTTCAATACTAGTCAGTCCAAAAGATCACACCACCTCCAAGAACCGAAATAAACCTCCGGTAATAACCCGCTAGACCTAGGAAGCTCCAAATCTAAATTGGAGACCTCAGAATCTCCCACTGCATCACTGCCTCTATCTTGGCCGGAACGACTAGAATACCCTTCTGATTTACAAGGTGCCCAACAAATTGCACCTCGCGCAACCAGAACTCACATTTGGAGTACCATGCAAAAGGTCTCTCCCTCCTCAGAGTCTCTAGCACCTCCCTTAGGCGCTCCTCATGCTGCTCCTTAGTTCTGGAATAAACCAAGATGATGCTGTACTCTCCATTTCCCGCCATTGATGCACTGTTTCTGGCCCTACAGGCCTCTCAAAAGCTGATCTGAAATCTTAGGTCTCCTCCCAAGACCCTTCTATATAAACAACCGATCTAGTTCCCTTTTCCTAATGTGCTCCAAGTCAATATCTCACTCTCGTGCTCTAGAAGTCATCTCATTGAGGTTCTCGCACCCCGAGTTACTCACGATCTCCCTGCTATGATTTGGAGTATGTCTTGTTACCTTACCTTCTTCATTTCCTCATCAGCTGTATACTGTGGTACCAATTAAGCTCTTTCCCGAGACTTGATAGTGATCTCTGCCACAGTCTCAGTCATCTGGTGGAGATCTAACAACTCTGGCGCCAACTGATGCGCCTCAATCGCTTGGGCAGACTCTGCCCAGAATCTGGTCAAAAATTCATCCCATGACATAACATCAACCGATTCATCACTCAACTCACTACCAACCTCTTCCTGTCAATATCGTGCTATGTCCCTCAGGAGACAGAAAGTAAGTCGGATCTTGTCTCCTTTCGGGACAACGTCTGGTACGAAAAGTGTTGGCGACATCTGCCAACCATCTTCTACTAGTAATGGGGTCCCTAACACCCATGATCATCTGGAGCTCCTCAAACTCTGAGCTCCCGAATCATCACCGTACGCATCCCTATCATGGCTACTATCTCAGTGCAGAGTGCACTCATCCTCTCGTCACAAATCTCCAAAATACCCTCCTTGATCATACTGATGATCACAGGAGTCTAGTCAATGATTATGCGTGTAATTCTCAGATGGAATGAACTCCCTCATCTGATCATCGAGCTGCCCGGCTACAGAGTCCGACCCTGATCCCTCGTTGACACCAGAACTACCATATGGTCTACCACGTATCGTCACTATACTCGGTAATATACCATCACTAACATCACAATACTCATCAAAACTCGAGGGATCTCACACACTACCAGTTCCGTGGTCTTATCTCAGCCTTCCTTGATTTGAGTACGGATCCTCTACTTTCAGTAGTATGGGCCCATACTACCTTCCATATCTATCCGTACTTTCCTCAAGAACTGCCTCGACTTCACCAAGTCCCTTCTACTACTACTACTGCTGATCTTATACTAAACCCTTCCTAGGCTTGCCATAGGTTAATCACCAACCCACTCTCCGCTATCAGCTGCATAAGAAGTCCCTGCTACCTCCCCCTAACTAGCTCGTGAATATTATTACATATTACTAGGACTAGATAATTCTTCGAATGAGAGATCCTACCCTACAACGGTTGGACTCAAACAAGAGTTACGCAATAGAGCTAGACCTAACCTTCTGAAATTATTTAATTCTCGCATTATGTAACGTAACATATTCATTTACTAGTTACTAAAATATAACTAAGACTCCTAAAAGCACGAAGCAAGCAGCATTAATACGTCATAGAAAAATTATATTTTAGGAGTCTTAGTTATATTTTAATAACATATCTCTTGGTTACTAGTTACGAACTTGAAATGTCCCAAAAATACAGTCTGACAGGACCATAAAATAAAACTAAAATATAACGTAACATATTCATTTACTAGTTACTAAAATATAACTAAGACTCCTAAAAGCACGAATTTTTCGCATTATGTAACGTAACATATCTCTTTAAGGCTATCCCTGATTAATCTGTACTAGCATGCAGTTCATAAAGCTGAGATACATATAACAGGACCATAAGGCATCCTTCCTAGATACTTAGTCCTAAACTAGCATGCAATTCTCATAAAGTTGATACACATATAATAGGCACATAAGGCATCCTTCCTAGATCCTTAGTCCTAATCTATCATGTTGTCCTCATAAAGCTCATAATCATAACATAACATAAACTTTTATGGGTAATTTGGGAATACTTACTTGAGCTCGACTGATTGTATGCACCACACCCTTTTCTCTTTTCAAAGTTCCTTTCTTTATAATTTTATAAAATTGTTTTCTTTTCTCAAAATCCTTTTATAAACATGGTTTTTCTTTTCAAAATTTTATACCACTTCCTTATTTTGAGTTCAGACACACCCGAAAGTGTGCCTGAATCCCTCAAACCAACGCTATGATACCAACTTGAAACGTCCCAAAAATACAGTCTGAAAATTTCGTTTTAAATCAGTAATAAAACCATAACCATCATACGTCATAGAAAAATTATAAACAATGTATCTCAGAATACTGTAACAAATGTCATTAATATCAGAGTATAAACATCCCAGGCTGATCAAATGGTGTGTGCACTACAATCTTCCCGAGCTCTTCTTTTGAAAACTGAGTACCTGAAACCAAAACTGAAAACTTTAAGCACGAAGCTTAGTGAGTCTCCCCATGCTACCACATACCATACAATAACATATATAGCACATACTAGGCCTTGCCCACTGCATCTGGCCCCGCCCAGCATCGGACCGAAGTCCAGACTAACTTGGGCCCTGCCCAGCATCGGACCGAAGTCCGGAATAACTTGGGCCCCGCCGACTGCATCGGGCCCCGCCCGGCATCGGACCAAAGTCCGGAATATACTTCGGCCCCGCCCACTGCATCGGACCGAAGTCCGGAATGTACTGAACATATCATAAGCATAAACATATAACATAATCACATATACTACATCGGGTTTTCCCGGCCTCGGACCAAAGCCCAGAACATATAACACATAACATAAACATGCATGAATCACAAAGACATCAAGCATACATCACTACTTCTCGGGATTTCCTCGGCATCGGACCGAAGTCCGGGACATATAACATATAACATGTATGCTAAATCACTGCATCGGGCCCCGCCCGGCATCAGACCGAAGTCCGGTACTACTAACATCTAAATTGGGCCAAAGCGTATACATGATGTTATTCTAAGGCCCAACATCATATAATCATTAAGGCCCAAACTGTGGCCCATCTATGGCCCAATTTTCCAAATTGGGCCTAAACCCTCCTATGGGCCTTACCCTAAAGCCGATTAAATTGTTATAGTCCATTTGCTTGTTCTTGGATGGCCCAACACAAAGCCCAAGCGAAATTAGGGTTTCACATAAAATGATGATTAGGGTTAAGTGTTTCTCACTTAAACCATTAAGGACTTAATTCATTAAGTCCCTCACTCTACTAAATAAGTCATATGGTGTGATTCGGCTTAATACACAATTCCATACCAATGGCCCAAATGTGGGCCCCAATAAGTCCAACGCCCAAATACTCATAATTAGGGTTTTCTAAACCCTAATTAGGGTTTCCACCCAAACATGGCCTAATATTAATCTTTAAGCCGATTAGGGTTTTGCTAGGTCCATTAGGGTTTTGCTAGTGGGGCATCACCCACTAGCACCTCGGGTAGTGGTGGTCAATAGCGGCTCACGGCGGCGGCCACCACCTTACGCTGGTGCTTATTATTATTTTGTTCATTATTGAATGCTAATTACAGTTACAAGGCTTTTATCCAAAATAACACACACACTCACTAACATACACACACACACAATGACTAACATAATACACACACAGCCACCCTAGTGGCGGCCGGTGGTGGTAGAAGGTCACAGCCACCACCTCACGGTGGTGGTGGATTTTCTTGATTTTCCGGCCAACAAACCCAATCATACATCACAGAAATAACACTCATACGCCCTAACTGATTACAAAACAACCCTAGCCACCCACCTTGTGGCAGTGGTCAGTCCATACGATTCACGAAACCTTCCAGCAGCAGCGAGCTTGTGACGACCTAACCGGAACAAAGGAGGTGGATGTAGCCTTTTCGTCGTCGGAGGGCAGCAGCGCACGCATGGAGGTGGTTGTGGCTTCCGATGGCGGCTGGAATTTCAACTGAAGACGGCAATTGATCGGCGCTTCGAATGTTCGGAGGACGAGAGGAAGTCCGGTGGCTGACGACCTTAACAAAGGTGGTGGTGAGGCGCCGGAAAACGAAGAGGGAGGCATAAGGTGGAGAGATTTCGGCTGCATTATTAGGGTTAGGATTTTGTATGGTGAGGGTGGCGGGTTATATACCCCGACCATTTTAAAACTTTAGCATATTTACGAGTCTGGTCCCTCCCCATTGGATCTTTTCAAAGTAAGTCTAAAACTTACCCTTTAGCCCCTGACTCCATAAATTCCTTTCATAATAAATCCCGAAATTACCAATCAGCCCTCTTAGGCCTTCAAATATTTACAATTTAAGTCCATTAATTACCAAACGCACCCTGAGTTCTTAAATCTTTTTCAAATTAAATCCAGAACTTACGTTTTTAACCTCCAATTTATAAAATTGTAACAATTAACCCTCAAGACCAACACCTTTGCTATATTATTACGGATTTGAGGGCTACTATTAATTTATTAATTTGTTCATTTATTTTATTTAATAGACGGGGTGTTACACTTTATGTATTAAGCACTTAATGGAATGTTTGGCTTCAGTGTAAGTATGATGGGCATACATATTGGTACGTAGTACGTAACTATGTATTGTCCCATAAAAGCCAAGCAATACTCTACGCAAGGCATAGATTCGGTATGAAGGGGGTACTCAGTTTAGATGTGGACCTTTGACTTTTTGACTATTGACCGTTGACTTTGGCCAAGTTTGAATTTAGATGATTTAGGGTAAATTGAGTAGTATATTGAGATTGGGTCCTTGTTTATTAAATAGGTGACCTATAGAGACATTGTTTGGAGTAGTGAATGTGGGGTGAGTTTTCCTCACTGCACTCGTGGGTCGAAGGCACCAATACCGACCCACTAGGTTATGTATCCTTGTAAATAAGATGATACTATGTTGGATATATGTTAGACTAGTAGATCTATATGATTGCATGTATTCACTGGTGATATGTTATACTGGTAGATCTGTATGATTACCTGTACTTGCTTGTTATTGGTTATAGTTGTATGTGTTGACATCTTATTGTGTTGTGGGGTTGAGGCGTTCCTGCTTTGTGCTGAAGGCCAAGATACCTGGGTGGTCTAGTTGATACTGTAGGCCCAAAGGAGCATTCCAACTTATGTTGTAGGCTCCGGAGTGGTCCAACTAGAAGTTGAAGGCTCGATGGCAGTCCAACCTAGTGTTGCAGGCCTGGTTGCGTGCAATGTATTATGTTGCTGTGTGTGGTACTTTGGGGGAAATCACTAAGCTTTGGCTTACAATTTGATTTTTATTGTTTCTGGTACATCATAGGACAAGGGAAAGGAAAGGCGTGATTGTGCACATCATTCTGTATATTTATTTTACTTATGATTTTGAGATACTCTGATTTATACTTATGGTTTCAGAAACTATGTTTTGTGTGAATTATGGATTTTAAGATTTTTTTAAAAATGAAAATTTTGACATGATTTTTCGGATGTTACAAGTTGGTATCAAAGTTGGTATCAGAGCCCTGGTTTGAGAGAATTGGATGAACACTTGTGTAATTCCAGACTCAAACTAAGGATCTGCAAATGTTTTTCAAAAAAATTTACTCTAAAAGAAAGACAAAAAGCATGCAATGTGTACAATCAACCAGACCCAAGGAAAGTGATTCCCCAAGATACCCACACTTGTTTTGTGTATTGATAGAATTGCATGCTAGTATGTTGGCTAAGGATCTTCAGGAATTGCATGATTGAATTGTCTGATGTATGATGCATGATAGCCTAGGGGAGTTTCTTATTATGATATATGGAACTGACAATATTACTGTGGTTGCTTAGCATATGCATCATAGTTTTACATAGCTAAGATTTTATAGTATCAGAATGTTTTATTTAACATTGTTTCCTATTCCTCGTTTAGTTCTGGGCTTAAGATAGAATCAGGTATTTGACTGTTTATCTAATCCAGTGTTATGTATGATTAACATGCATGAGCAGTTGCAGGGTTAGTGGCAGTTTCGTGAGTGAGTATGGATTGTAGCAAGATAGCGTGAGGAAGGATTAGACATTCTTGAAAGAATATGTATAGGATATATGTGTATCCTAAATGTTGGGCCTTGTGGTTGGGTGGTACGTGACGATCCCTTGAGATAAATACGGGTAGGTGTGGAATGTAGTATGGGCGTATACTGCTGGAAGCAATTGACCTATATGAGAAGAAAGGAAGTCATGAACCATGAGGGTTTAGTAATTCCATAATGTTGTAATCGTATGAATTGTGGCTTTTATGATGTATTATGGTTTGCTTTTAGTATGCCGATCACTAGAGGCTTAAGATCAGGAGCGGGCGGCCCGACGAGGCCAAGATTGACGGATGATGAGATTCGGGAGATGATCACCACTCAGGTACCCATGGATGTTAGGGAGGCGATCCTGGAGGTTGTTAGGTCTATTAAGACCCATGCTTTTGAGATGTTCGCCGAGCGCTATGATGTTGTCTCAGAGGCTACTGTTGTTCCTACTGCACGAGTATAGAGGATAGGGTCTTTTCAGTACCAAAACTTCAGCAATACGAAGTCCCCCAGATTTTGACGGCGTCAAAGAACAGATTGTTTCTATGAGGTGGTTATCCGTTGTGGAGGGATGTTTCTTCACTTGTTTATGTCTGGAGTACCAGAAGGCCAGGTATGCCCTGGACCTTCTTCGTTTGGGGATGAAGGACTGGTGGAAGCTTGTGACCGATGCTTATTCTTCTGTGGAGAAAATTGCAGTGACTTGGGAGAAATTTGAAAAGATTTTCTGTATTAAGTATGTATCGCTGGTGGAGAGGTAGAGATTATCCCATGAGTATCTGTTGCTGAGGCAGACGAAAGATTCGGTGATGGTGATCACCAAGATGTTTATAGAAAGAGCATTTTTTACCCGAGCATGATGCTTCATAGCAGGTCCAAATGTTCCGTTACTTGAGCATACCCAAGACGAAGATCCATGAGTTTGTATCAACCTAGCGGTATAGTTCTCTATCCGAGCTGTAGTCTTTCGCTCGGATGAGAGAGATTGAGATTGAGACACAGACGAGAGAGAAGAGGCATACCCCAACTCAACCAAAACTAAAAGAGAAGCGTTTCAAGCTCGCTGATTCACGATCTAGAGGTCAGAGGTTCCACACTTGTGGCAAGTGCAAGAAAGCGCATGAGGGCGCATGTTAATCAACTGTTGGGTGCCAAAAATGTGGCGATGAGGCGCATTTCACAAGGTGTCGTCAGCAGGCTCTGCTATCGAGTACCAAGATTTTTTATCATTGTGATCAGGTGGGTCATATGAAGGCCCAGTGTCCTTTGCTTGCTGCTAGACTCGTGAAGGAACCAGCCCCGTCTACTTTGAGGATTGTGGATTGATGCCAAGGGAGATTTGAGGCCCAGAAGGCCAGGGGTCGTGCTTTTCAGCTCACAAAATATGAGGCCAGGGCGGTGCCAGATGTCGTTACTAGTATGTTGTCATTTATTATTCGGTCAAGTTATTTTCTTGTATGCTTATGATTGTATTTCTAGTAGGTACCTTCTTAGTGAATTCCATGCCTGCTATTGTGCTTTTTGACTCGGGTGCGAGTCGGTACTTTGTGTCTCGGTCTTTCATTAGGGGTTTCATTATGACTCTTGGGGAGTTAGAGTGTCTGTTGTGAGTTTCCATCGCCAACGAACATGGGGTTTCTGTATTGAGGATTTTTGGGATTGTGCCTTGGAGATATTCGGGGTGTCTTATCCAATCGATTTGATTCCCATCCCTATTGGGGATGTGTGCATGATTGTAGGGATGGACTGGTTGAGAAAATTTAGAGCCATGATCGACTGTGAGAGACAACGGGTGGTAGTTCGAAATCCCAGAGGGGAAGTACTCGTTATTTATGGTGAGGGTACTAGGGTTGTTTCAGCCTTTTGTTCAGCTGTTAGAGCTCGGAAATATATTTAGCATCGATGTTTGGGTTATCTTGTTTATGTGGTTGACACTCAGGATGAGGGGAGAGCTTCGGTTTCAGTTGTGCCAGTGGTCAGAGAGTTTCCAGATGTATTTTCGGAGGATTTACCCAGTGTGCCTCCCGTAAGGTTGGTAGAGTTCATGATCGATCTGATCCCCGGTGTGGCCCCGATTGCTAAGATGTATTAACGCCTCGCACCACCAAAGATGCATAAGTTTTCTTCTCAGCTTCATTAGTTGTTGGGAAAGAGTTTATCACACCGGGCAGTTTATAATGGGGAACACCCCTGTTTGTGAAGAAGAAGAATGGGACTCAACCTATGTGCATTGATTATCGGGAGTTGAACAAGTTGACATCAAAGAATCGTTACCCACTCCCCAGGATTGATGATCTCTTCGATCAGCTTGCAAGGTGCATCTTGGTTCTCCAAGATTGATTTGAGATCGGGTTACCACCAGATAAGAGTCTGAGAGCAGGACGTGGAAAAGACAATGTTCTGGACTCGTTATGGTCATTATGAGTTCGTGGTGATGCCATTTTGGGTCACCAACGCACCAAAAACGTTCATGGATTTGATGAATCAGGTGTGTAGATTGATGCTCGATCGGTCGGTCATTATTTTTCATTGATGATATTCTTATCTACTCCAAGACAACGGAGCAACATGAAGAGCATATTAGAGAGTTACTTGGGGTGCTAAGATAGGAGAGGCTTTATGCCAAGTTCTTTAAGTGTGAGTTTTTTTACGAGGCAGTGATGTAGTGGGAGGTCATGAAGTCCCTGACTGAGATTAGGAGTTTTCTGGGGTTGGCTGGTTATTATTGGAGATTTATTGATGATTTCTCCAAGATTTTTGTTCCTCTGACTCGCCTGATGAAGAAGAGTGTGGATTTCTGTTGGGGGCATGAGCAGTAAGTTGCATTTGAGACTCTGAGGTGGAAGTTATGTGAGGCCCTTGTATTGACCCTACCTGAGGGTGTTAAGGATTTTGTGGTATTTTGTGATGTATCGATCTCAGTTTTAGGGGTGGTTCTCATGCAGAGAGGTAGAGTCATTGCCTATGCATACAGGAAGTTGAAGCCTCATGAGGTTAGGTATCCGACTCATAATTTGGAGTTGGGGGCAGTGGTTTTTTTCCCTCAAGATTTGGAGGCATTATCTCTATGGGGTCCGATGTACCATCTACATGGATCACAAGATTTTGAGATATCTTATGGATCATCTAAATATGAACATGAGGGAGCATAGATGGCTTGACGTCATCAAGGATTATGATTGTGAGATTCTCTATCATCTGGGGAAGGCCAATATGGTCGTCGATGCTTTGAACCACAAGACGGCTAGTACTTCTGCTCGAGGACACTGTTTGAGGATGAGAATCAACTCCCCACTTCTGGATTTGATCAGGAGGCTCAAGCCGAGGGAGTCAAGAAGGTAAATTGGTAACAGGAGAGGATTAGGGGTGAGATTGACATATTTTCTACCTATAGTAGCGTACTTTTGACCCGGTGCGGTTGGTTATGGGTGCCATTTTTTGGCGGGGTCTGGCAGATAGTATTGGAGGAGGCTCATAAGTCTAGGTTCTCGATTCACCCTAGAGCCACAAAGATGTATCAGGACTTGAGACTTAGTTATTGGTGGCAATGCATGAAATGAGAGATTGCATGATACGTGGAGAGATTTTTGACCTGTTGGATGGTCAAGGGTGAGCACCAGAGACCGCATTGCAAGTTGCAGCCCTTAGAGGTTCCCATGTGGAAATGGGAACATATCACTATGGATTTCATCGCCAAGTTGCCGAGGACGGCCAATGGTTTTGATACAATTTGGGTTATCGTTGACCGGTGTACGAAGAGTCCCCACTTTCTTTCCATTCAGGAGAGTTCTTCGCCCGAGAAGTTGGCCGAAGTGTATGTGTACGAGATTGTCGCTCGCCACGGTGTACCAGTCTATATTTTATACGATCGCAATGTGCGGTTTACTTCTCGATTTTGGCAGAAGTTTCATGAGGAGTTGGGTACGAGCCTGCTTTTTAGCACCGCTTATCACCCTCAGACTAATGAACAGAGTGAGTGGACCAATCAGATGCTCGAGGATATGTTGAGGGATTGCATGATCGATTTCGGTGGGAGTTGGGACTCGTACCTTTCCCTAGCCAGGTTTTCTTACAACAACAACTATCATTCTAGTATTGGTGCACCACCTTTCGAGCTTCTCTATTGAAGGAAGTGTTGTACACCAGTTTTTTAGGGAGAGGTCGGCCACAAGGTCAGAGCTAGGACCAAGGTGGTTGTTCAGACTATGGAGCTTATCCAGCAGATCAGGCAGAGATTGCAGACAACCCAGAGCTGACAGAAGCGTTATGTCGACCGACGATGATCCGAGATAGAGTACCAGGTCAGGGATATGGTTTTACTGAAGGAATCACCCTGGAAGGGTGTTATACACTTCACGAAGAGGGGCAAGTTGGGGCCCCGATTTACTAGACCGTTCCTAGTAGTGGCTAGGGTAGGTAAGGTAGCCTATCGACTAGATATGCTTGAAGAGCTTAGTCAGATCCACAACACCTTCTATGTTTCTCAGCCTTGGAAGTGTGTCGTTGATGATTATGTGGTGGTTCCTATGGAAGACATTTAGGTCGATGAGCACCTGAATTATGTGGAGAGGCCGGTGGCTATTTTGGATAGGAAGACGAAGGCCTTGCACAACATGGTGGTACCTTTAGTCAAGGTGATAGGTCATAATATAGTAGTTTGGGCTAGGCATCTGGCTTGTAAAGGTCTTGTTTGGGTCTTGGGGGTAGTTATGGTGAACTGCATCTTTTGTATGGCTGTGTGCGGTCAAGAACGTGTGTGCGGCCGCACACGCGTGTGTGGCTATACACTCATGTGCTGCTGGGTGTGGTATAAATAGCATGTGTCTGTGTCTGTAATAGGGTGAAGTATGTGCGTGTTTTCCAAGGTGTATTTGACGTTTATCTGATATAAATGTATGCATGCTTGGATTGATTCTATCTTCTACTCATTCTACACTCTGATTTATTTAATATCATTTGATCACTGATTTGGACCTCAAGAATTAGGGACTTACATTTGGTATCAGAGCCAAATCAGTGTCAATTTGGATTCTTGTGAGTGTACGGTTGGGTTCGATTGAAGTTGTACTGCTGAAGATTGAAGGTGTACGGTTGATAGTTGAAGGTGTGCGGCTGAGTGTGCGGCTAAGTGTGTTCGGCTAAGTGTGTACGACTGAGTGTGTACGGCTAAGTGTGTACGGCTGAGTGTGTGCGGTTGAAAGTGTATACGGTTGTAAGTGTGTACGGTTGAGTGTGCGGCCGCAAACTTTTTAGCAGCTTAAAACTCCTATTTTTAAGCATCTTTCCTGTTGAGTTTTCGATCTGCTCATTTATGAAAAGCCAAAAACTTCAAACAAAAATGGACTCACAAAACTCAACAATTCATCATGAACTGGATTCCATCATGGGAACAACCACTCGTATTCCCCAATTGTTATATGCAGAAGGGTTCCCAGAATGGAAGTACAGAATCAAAAAATGCATCAAAATGAAAGATTTCAAGGTTTGGAGAAGCATCCTCAAAGGACCAGTCAGAATCACTACGAATCTTCCAACTGGACAAGTAATTGACAAGTTGTACGCTTATTACACTGATGAGGATTTCGAGAAGGTTGAAGAACAAGAAAGAGCGCTGACTACCCTGACTATGGCACTATCTCCCGATATTGCGCAAGGCTTCAGAGAAAACACTTCAGCCAAAGCACTATAGGAAGCTTTGATAGAGGTTTATGAGGTAAATGAAGATATGAAGGAAAGGCGACAGGATATGTTAAGGCAGAAATTCAACATGTTCAATTATGTCGTTGGAGAAACCCTGGAGGCACAGTTACAGCGATTTACTGCACTTACTACTGAGATGAGTACAACTGGGATTTACTTGACTAAGTCAGAGATAAACAAAAAGTTGCTGAACTCACTTCCAAAGTCGTGGGACATGAATGTGGCTGTTATCAAAAAGACAAAAGATCTAAATCGTCTTAGTCTTGCTGAAACAATGGCAATCATCAAAGCTTGTGATCTTGATGACAAGCAACGAGAGATTAATCATGTGAATTCCTACTCGACTGCGAACCTTGGGATTTCCTCAAACAATGCTTTTTCATCCTATACCTCTTCTTCAAGTCAAGCCTTTGTTGTTCAACAACCTCAGAATCAAACATTTATCACTCCATCAGTTGCACCATTTGTTGCTTCAACATCTGTCTCTCATCCACATGTTGCTTCAGCATCTGTTTCTCATCCACAAAATTAGTCTTACGCTGTTCCTCAAGCTGTTTCTTCCTCAAATGCACCAGTTATGGTTCCTGCTCCCCATTCCAAAAAAATTGATGAAAACTTAGCTCTTGCCACTGGACTTGTCAACTGCTACAATGCTTTTGTAGCTGGAGGCTTACACCTCAACTATCATTTGCTGACCTGGATCAAATTCATCCAGAGGATGTGGAGGAAATGGACATTACTTGGGAAATAGCTATGACAGTGTTCAGGGCAAAGCAATTTGCTAAGAAAACAGGAAAGAATAACTGGGGAATGAATACAGATAAGAAAGTAGGGTTTAACAACGGAAAGTTGCGTTGCTACAACTGTCACGAGCCGGGTCATTTTGCTCATGAGTGTCCCAAACCAGACAGAAGAGTAAGCAGTGATCGAACAATGGTTCCAATGGGAAATGGTCGCGGAAATGTTGTTGTCAACAGTGAGACTGCTAATCTAGCAGTGGTTGCTCAGTCTTTTGACTGGGAGGACCGGATTCAGACACTAAATATTTCAGGACCTGAAAATGCTCACTTGGCTCAAATCAATGTGTAACGCCCCGGTTCTCAGGTATCATTTAAACAAGAGTTATTGGATGGAGCTCTACTTGACGATTCGGTTGACCTACTCGTCGAGTAGCAGCGTGGTGGGACCGCATGTTAAGTGACCTACTCGACGAGTCCATATTGGGACTCGGCGAGTAGGAGCTGGCAGATGAAACCCTAAATCCCGGGGTTTTGCACCCTATTTAAGGAAGCATAAGCCTCCTTTGGACTCTTTGCAGTCCTTGAGAGCTCAGAAAAACCCTAATTCGTGTGGTGTTCATTCTTGTGTGTGTAAAGCTTTGGAGAGGAGATCTTTTAAGGAGAGAAGATTGGAGAAACAAAAGGCTAGGAGCAAGAAATTGTGGGAGATCAGAAATCTACCTCAAATAGCATCATTTGGAGGTATCAAGTCGTCATCTTTTCTCCTTTTTCTTTCTAGACCTCTTTTGGTTGAGATCTAGGGTTTTTATGGTTTGGTTGAGATGGCAATGTGGGATATGAGCTAGATCTGAAGTTGTAACTTCAGATCTATAACCTTCTTGGGTTCTAGGGTCATAAAGCTCTGATTTTGGTCGAGAATGAGGCCCTCCTTGTGCATAAAGCCCCATTAAGAACTTAGTTTTGGCATTAAGATCCTTATTAGTCATGCACGCACGTAAAGTTTGAAACTTTACGTGAAAAGCATGCCCTAGAAGCTTGGATCTGTGATTTGGAGCCGCTGCATGGCTCAAAACAAGTCTGTATGGAAAAAGGATTGAATGCAGTCGGCGAGTCGCAAGGTTGACTCGGCGAGTCACATGAAGATGGCCGTGAACTCGATGAGTTGGATGAACAACTCGGCGAGTCCGATGAAGATCACCATAAGACTCGACGAGTTGAAGAACAACTCAGCGAGTCGGATGGGTTTTCCCTAGGATATGTATGCGTGTGTGCCCGTCGAGTGGCAAGGAGGAAACTCAACGGGTGGCCTTAGAGTGAACGGGAATCGAAGGAACTCAACGAGTCACCCCGATGACTCGGCGAGTGGAATGTGCTTTGAGGAACTCGGCGAGTAGCCAAGGGTACTCGACGAGTTGGGGGTCAACATGGACTGTTGACCTTGACTGAGGACTTTGACTTTGACCAGGGGTTGACTGGTGGGTTATGGAGTACCTTATAGATTTAAGGACTTATGAGTGTCTTGTACTATGGTCATAGGTGGTGGAGCCTGTGTCAAGTGATCCGAGAATTGGAGTTTACTTTTCGAGTCGGCATCTGCAAGGTGAGTTATCCTCACTATATCGATAGGGTCTACGGCACCAAGGCCGGCCCTTTAGTTGTTATTGTTATGGTATGCTACATATGGATTTGATCTGCTAGATCGGAATCAGGGTAGACAGTATGTTATGCTTTTATGATCCGTAAAGATTGGTATGTTAGTGACCTGCTAGGTCGGTACTCTCGTTACGAGAGGTTCTATGATTGATGATCAGTGTGACAGATATGTTTGATGTTTGTATATGTAAGTGTGTGATAGTTATGCGAACATGGTTATTTACTTGTTGGTTGGGTTGAGGCAGTCCTGCTTTGTGCTGAACGCCAACATACCCTATGAGCGGACCGGGGAGACTGCAGGCCACGAGGCGGACCAGTCATGCCGAAGGCTCGGGATGGATTCAGATAGACTGTAGGCCCAATAGGGCATTCCAGTCAGGCCGATGGCCCAGTATGCATGTTGATTGATTGATTGATTGATTGTTGCTGACATGGTTTTGTCAGTGTGGTATTGGTATTTTGGGGGTAGCTCAATAAGCCCTCGGGCTTACAGTTTTCAGTTTATTGTTTCAGGTACCTCAGGAGATTGTGGCAAGGCGAAGGCGTGACCGTACCGCTCGTCATCCTTATGTTATGATTTTGGGACACTATGATGGATATTGATTTGAAAACATTTTGTAAACAATACTATTTGGCTTTTATCTGTGATTTAAAAAGTTTGAATTTGGCGTGAAATTTTTGGACGTTACACAATGATACTCCTGTGGAAGAAGCTGAAGTTGATCCTGAAGAAGAAATGATGGAGTTACAGTTTGCTTTCATGGTATCTTCTACTTCAGAACCTGAAAAGAATGAGGTAAGTCAGTCTTGTCGTTCTCAAACATGCATTGATTATGTTAAAAATCTTCTTGAGCATATAGAATTATTACGTAGAGAGAACGAAGACTTGAGATATAAATGGTATCAAATTAGGACAGGAAAGAAACCCCTGAAGGCTGAATTAGAAGCTAAAACCAAAGACTTTCGAAAACTTCAGGAAGAGTATAGTACTAAGAGTGCGCATTATAGATATGTAACTGAACAACTTGCTGAGGCGACTGCTGAGCTTAACACATTGAAAATCAAATTTGAAAATGCAGATTTTACTTTTAGAAAATTTGATGTGTCAAGTGAAGTAGTTGCATCCATGATAGAAACTAATCTGCAATTCAAAAATAATCAGTCAAAGTTCCTCCTCCTTTTAATCATACTTATACTAATATTCCTTTGTCAAAAGAGGAAATGGAAAGAGAGCCATTTCTCAAGTATGGATTTGTGTCAGGTGGTACCATTAATGTTGAAAATACTAATGTTTCTACTTCCCATGCAGATAAATCTTTAAGTCTCTCAAGGCAAGAAGCTACAGGATCTGTTTCTGAAAAATAAAAAAGTTTCTGTTTCTGAACCTGATGTTTTTGTTTCAAAAATTGACTCTTTTGTTTCTAATGTTAAAATCAATGATACTTCGTGTGATAATTCTGCATCGGATCATGTTGATTCAATTTTTTTTGACATATTTGATTATTTGTTTGATAATTCTGATGTTCATGAATTTGATGTTCCTGTTTCAAGCACATCCACTTCACCAATCACACAACCGGATTCACCCCCACCTATTACAAAATCTGATTCTTGCACATGTTCTTGTCGAAAAAGTAAGGGTGTCAATAAAGAAAGTAAGGGTGCCAGTAAAGAAAGCAAATCAGACAAAGGCAGTACCGGTTATAATAACAATAAGCATATTTGTTTTAACTGTGATACTGCCGGTCACATCGCTAGGAATTGTCTTAATAGGGCATTTGTGCATTTTTCGTCTCAAAGAGGAAAGAATGAGTCTCGAGGAAGGTCTTTAACTAGAAAGTCCTCGAAATCTCGTCCTCGATATGATGCTTGGAGGGCTAATCAAAACAAGAAAATGGCAGTTTTTCAAAAGAACAAACAGGTTTTCAATAACAAAGTCAAAAACAGTTTGCCAAAATCGAGTTCGGCTAAGCCAAGGTCGGTGTCATCAAAGAGTGAATCTGGATCTTCAACAACTTCTGGTAGAAAATCCAAATACTCAAAGCAAACTGAAAAGAAAATTGTTTCAAAATCACTCGTGAGTGTTAAGAAACCTAAATGCCAGTGGGTGCCCAAATTATCTTCCAACCAATCATCATCATCCTCTGAAAATATTTTACATGATGATTCAAAATCAAAAGGATTAAAATATAAATCAGTGAATGTTAAGGGTCAACCCAGAGTTGTAATGACCTGGGTCCCCAAATCTAAACGATCCCACTCACTTTGCAGGGACAGTTGCGGAGGAATGTCGTCAGACCTTGGTATGTCGACATCGGCTGCTCTCGGCATATGACAGGAGACATCTCGCAATTGAACAACATTCAGACTTTTAATGGGGGATTTGTTTCCTTTGCGGGTGGTGAAGGCGGAAAAATCACTCAGATAGGAACTGTAACAAACGGAGTGCTGAATTTCGAGAACGTCAACTATGCTCCCGAGTTAAAGCACAGCTTGTTAAGCATTTCTCAGATTTGCGACAAGGGTTATTCAATGCATTTTATTGATAAAGAGTGTCTGATCTTAAAGCCAGGCATTGTCATCCCGGATGAGTGGATTCTTGTTAAATCAAAGCGGAATAGAAATGCTGTTGGATTAATGTCTAAGTCCATAACTATAATTGGTAAGACTTGACCCGACCCGGCATGGTCCATTTCGGTTGCATGGCATCATGCATTTGGATAGACTATAATGAGAGAAATAACGCTTAAGGTTGGTTAATATACTATAAGTTCTAATATATTAATAAGGTTATTTAATTAGTATTGATCAAGAATTAATTTGGAATTAATTAAGTGATCAAAAGGAGACTAATTAAATATATGGGTTGATTGTGTAAATCATTCATTCTTATATATGTGGGCTTGTGATCCAAGATTTCTTATGTTGGACTAAGTCCATGGGGTGACCCATGGATACTCCATCGAGGTTAAAATCCATGGAGCATAAGGAATGGGTAAAGTTATGAGTTACATGGTGTAACCCTAATAGCCACCATATAAAAGAATCCCATGGCTCAAGAAATCATGCACTAATGTGTGAATATGAGGGCTAGACGATTTCAAGGAGTGTTCCATTTCTCTCAAGTCATTCCATGTGCATTTGGTGTTGTGTGAACCATTTGAGGTGTCACACTTGGGGCACTAGGCACTCAAGCTTCATGGAGACAAGATACATCAAACAAAGGTATGTATTCTAGACATTTGATTACCCAAGTATCAAGTATTGTATGCTAGATAGGGTAATACCTTGGAAAGTTCATAATTGCATGTATAATAGAGAAAACATAGATCCAAGGTATTTAGGGTTGCATGTACACTTAGGAGTGTTAGAATGCGCAAAACCCATTAGTGGTATCAGAGACAAGGCTGAAAAATCGAATTGTATTAGTTTAAAAGTTATGCTAATTACTTGAAAAAATTTGATGTGAATTATCTTTGTTCATATGAGTTTATTAGATTAATAGAAAAGTTAATTGATTATGTGTTTTCAATCCATTTTAATCTAAGAGTTGATTCTAAAATGTGTTTTTGTAACTTGTCCTCAAGTTATATGAAAAGTCACATTTAAGTTTCATAAAACTCATAAAAAGTTGGCAATGGTTACAAAAATGAAGAGTCTTGTCCTCATTAAATGGTTTTATGAATCCATAACTTGTCCTCAAGTTATGGAGGTTCAAGAGTCACTTCATTAAATGATAAATTGTGTAACCTTAATTAGTTCCATAAGTTACAAAAATAAAGAAAAGTTACATTCTTTTATTAGTTTAAAGTCTTCCATAACTTGTCCTCAAGTTATGGAACTTGAAGTGTTTTTTATTTAATTAAAACTACTTTAAACACATAAGTTATGGAATTAATTAGTTTTGAATATTTTCAAAACTTGCCCTCAAGGTTTGGAATTTGTAAAGTTTTCCCCATGAATACTTTAATTCCAAGTTAGCCCTTAGAATTTTAAAAGTTAAAATTCAACCCTTATACTTTATAGTATTATAAGTTAATAATAAATATATGTATAAGAGCAAGTCAGTCTTACCGTTACTAGGCCTCATTCACGAAGCCGGTCTATAAGGGGGGTATAAGGTTACTGCCTATAAAATGGCAGTTTAATGGGTGTCCACTCTCACCCATCGCTTCCTTGACTGGTGGATGGTCGTTAGCCGAACGGGTAGGACAAGGACTATAATTCTCCCTTCATTAAAAGTATTAATGATAAATACTAAGTAACTAAACTTTTTATAAATTCCCAATCTTAGTTACTTAGGAAAATGTGAATAAGGTGCTAATCCATGAAATTACACTTTGCACTTTGTTTAAACCGTTAGTGGAGCGTGTGTGGTTAACCGGCACACTAACCTGGATTTAACAAAGTAGGCAAAGGGTAACATAATATTTATCATAGTATCGGTGGAGCTCGTGTGGTTAACCGGCACATCGATTGAGGGGTAAATATTAAGGGTACCAAGTATATTTGCATGGTTACTTCACACCTTGTTTTGTGATCCTCGGCATCCCAGTCACAAAACCTGAAGGGCACACTCAAGATTGAAACATGCCATTGAAAAGTTCAATGAATCTCAAAAGATCTAGGAGTTTCAAATCCAATTAAAAACCTAATTACATTATTTCGTTTTTCATGGTGGAAATTGGTAAATCGTCATTTACCTACCTTCAACTATTTTATAACTCGGATTACGGCATCCCTCTTCCAGTTATAAATAGGTTGTTGGATCCTAGCCTTAATATTTCATATTGGGTGTTATATTAAGGACTTTAGATCAACTATCTTGAATATCTCCCAAAAGATGTCTAGTTCAGACATCTATGATCTTCCCAAATCTCTTGGAACTTAACTTGCTCCACCTCCTCCAATTATTCTCCCTAACCCACAAGTTCAAGGTCACTCAAGCCCTAATGGCAAGCAATGTCTATGTGTGATCACATCTTAGAGATGAAGTCACATATTGACAAGCTGGGAGAGTTGGGTGTCAAAGTCTTGAGAAAGTTGGATGTTCAATCACTTTCTAAGTCACATAGTGAGTTCCTTTGGGACTACTATGAAACAGACTATGACATGAACCTTAATGATCATATCTATTTGCTTGGTGCAGCTGAATCAACAATGATTTGGAACGATAGTAAATCAAATTTGATTAGAAGATCAACTTCCCAAAAACTTTATGGACAGTGACAATGGTGACACTGGAAATCCAGAAAAAGCATTCTCTTCCTAATGGAAAGGGATTGGCCATAGTCAACCCGGTAGACCAAATGGTAAGGAGAAAGGCTAAGTCTGAGATAGTCCCATTACCAAAGGGTTCATATGTTTATTTTGCCAAAGGAAGGGGCGTTGATTGCAAAGCTGCCAAGTTTACCTAAGGATGTTAAAGTCAATAAGTCTGACTCTACTTCAGGTAGAGCCCATTATCTAACTCTGTTAAGTTTTTATTCTAAGATCCTCATTACATGATGTGATTGGGTCACATGTTGATGTTTTAAGAATCAAAGAATAGAGAGAAAAGCTTAAAGGAAGTATATGCTGATTCTGATCGCGTAGGTGGATTTCGATCGCATCAGAATTTTGAAGCTGTTACTTAGGAGTTATGATATATTGCTTAGGAATAGATAACAACAAGTTTTTCCGTATGCATTTGCACTATAAGGATAAGTTTTTTCCGTAAAGTTTTGAAATAAAATAAAAGTTTTTAATTTTATATTTATTTTAAATATCCTTACAAGTGGCATTTGTGAAAAATGGTTGTTTATATGATTCCATTGATAGCAATATTTGGAAAAAAATGGACTTGATTCTTTCGTTTGTGGTAGTGTCATAATTTACCAAATAAGGAAAGATTCTCATTCCCAAGGCTTCAGTTGGATAGAAACTTGGAATCATGCAAGTTGAATAGTATGATGAATGAGAACTTTCAAGCATTGTAAAATTTAGACTTGTTCACATGGATGTGTGAGTCAAGTTAAGGACTAAAGGGATCGAGTACACATTCTTGTGCACTGGTGAAGTCCACCACAAAGCTCGTTAAGACTATTCGTCATGATTTACTAAATTTTAGTAAATATGGTTATACTTACAAGTTTAAGTATAATTCTGAAACATTGGAAAAGTCTCAATGTATGGCAGAACAAATGGGAAGAATCAAATTAGGCAGACAAATAAAACTTTCTGAATTCTGAAAAGATGGGAGAGTACTTTAGTATCATGTTTTGTGATCATCTTAATGATTAAAGAACCACATCACAATTGGTCTTCTAAGGACATCTTAGTGCATTCTTATAACTAAGAAGAGGAGTCATGAATTGTTGAAATGGTTAAATCAAGAAGATGAGTCATACTTCGTTTCAAAACAAGTCTTAGAGTCATACTCCAAGACTATAAGTTGAGTGACATATCTTAAAGAAAGGTTTATAACACTTGTCAAATGTAAGAGTAAAAGTGTCCTACTCTTGTACATTTGAAGTTGGTAAGTTGTGATGTTTTGGATTAAACAAAGACCAACTAAGGCCAATTGTGTGAAGTGTTTGTCTTGATAAAGAATCCGCCCTATCTCTTGAATATTTGGCAAGATAGTCTTATATGTCAAGAGGACAGTCGGAGTCTTAAAGATCCTAAAAAGAATTTCAAGAACTAATCAAGAATAAAACCTG
This sequence comes from Lactuca virosa, assembly GCF_052849685.1. Classification (NCBI taxonomy): domain Eukaryota; kingdom Viridiplantae; phylum Streptophyta; class Magnoliopsida; order Asterales; family Asteraceae; genus Lactuca; species Lactuca virosa. Next base: position 48,137,594 of record NC_136427.1, read on the forward strand.
AGGTTCTTCACTAGCACACGACTTGAGGTTTATAACCTATCATGTTGACATATTCTGTGTCCATTCCAGTTAAAGTTGGCTTTGCATAGGAGTTCTGAAAGTTCTCAATTGGTTGCATAACAACTTGGAAGCAATGGCAGGCCCTGTACTGCCAGGTGGCAAGAAGTTAAGATTGCATAAGTTCAGTCCATATGAGTTTGGATTTGTCATTATCCTTGTCTTGTGACTATGGTTTTGACGATTCACATGGATAAGAACACATACACCATAAAATCTAAGGGTCATAAGGTTTCTCTCCGATTCATGAAACTGATGGTGAGGAAACACTTCCACCAAGTAGATTTGAAGCAGATGGCAAAAGGTCTAAACAATTGAGACTATGATTACGACATCCCTTTTCATAGTTCTGAAATTGTTTAGACACACATGCATGCTATCTAAGGAAAGGTGTATGATTTTTATAAAGTTTTATCAAAGCATCTCGTATCAGAAATCTGAACTTTGGTAAGGAAGTCAATAAAGTATTGATTTCTAGAAGTCCAGCTGATTTCTGAGTACATGTCAAAGCTAGTGGGAGCATAAGTGTTATGCTAATAATCATCATGTTAGTGGGAGCATGATAATTATTGTTAGTGTTGCAAGTTAGCAATGTTAATTATAGAAAACAAAAGTTTCAATTCGTGAGACTGCAGGGATTGAAAAAGTTGTTTTGCTATAATTAAGGGAGATGATATACTTCATTTCAGTTGTAAAGGCTTAGATTGAGACCTTAATCATCTTTAGTCAAGAATATATATATGAATTTCATGTTGGATTGGTTCAAATTAAGGAAATTATATATATTGCGTTCTCAAAATTCGATTATGATTACGGCATCCCTCTTCATAGTCAAATTTTGAAAACATGGCAAATAAAAATATTGTAGCAAAAGACTGGTCTAGAATCATGTCTTTATGTGAGACATCATGAATCGTGTACCATTTGCTTTGGGTACAGGATCGATTGCATGTGCTATAATATTTGTCATTTCTAAATTTTTCCAAATGCCCAGAGGCATTAAGAAGGGAAAAGGTCTAGAATTGGATATGACTAAAATGATTAAACAATTGTCGAGGACAATCTGAGGTTTACCAAAGATTGGTTGCTCAGGGACAGTTGGAAGTATAGTGCTAATTTTGGAAGGACCATATTGACATATTCTGAAAAGAGGCATCTCTTATTCAGAAGTGATAGTCAAAATGAGAATATGGAGTTGTCTCCATAGGTGGAAGTTATATGTGTAAGATTAGAAAACTTAATGCAAGAAGCATGTCCAAAGCAATGTACTTTGAATATGAGACTTAGTTTCCATGGAGTTGATCTCCATTGGAATACCTTATAATGACTGTTGACAAGTCTTTGTGACTTTGTACATATTCATTACAGGAGGGTCAGTGCATATAAGTTTAAAATCTAAACAGATTTCGATAAATGATAGGAATTTGAAATTCTCACATTTTTCGATAAGGATTTGGGAGTGTGAAATTAGAATCATTGAAATTATGTTCAATTGGTTTATTTCACAAAGTAAGGATCATAGACAAACATAGAGTGCATACTTGGTGTATGGCAAAGCTATTGTTTAAGAAAAACATAGTGTACATGCTTGGAGCATGGGACAACTAGTGTTTTTAATTCAAGTATAAAGTTGATAAAACCGAAACAATGAATAATGAGTAATCAGTATGGTGATAAATAAAAGTGTTTATTTATATTCATAGGGTTTGAGACCATATTTGATTCATTTATTCTAGTGTTTCACTTTGCATGTTTTGACTTCCAGAATTACTAAGTCGCTCTTCCTGAATGATTAAGTTATTCAAACCATCCACAGTCGGTCATATGTTGGAAGTAGATATGAATCAAGACTATCATGGGTTGGTTTGTAGAGGTCCAAGTTGGTGGACAAAGTGGTGCTACAACACTCATGAGTGCTCATAAGTTCTGAGTATTGGATTCAACCCGCGCTCATTTGAATCACTTCATGGATTTTATCACGAGTGATCATGAGACGATAATATCTTATAATCTTCAAACCTAGAGATATGAGTTGTTACTATGAGTTGGTTGTACATTGATTGCACGAAAACGCATTCGGTAACTCGATGTTATAAAACGTGCCTTTGTGTATGATTCAACAAGTGAAGTTTATCCATTCCTTTTACCTTCGGGATAAAAGCGATATCTGTGGGCCCCTCGATGATTTAAAGATGATACATGTGAGTGCTTGGCCAAGCGAGGACTGATTTGATTTGTTCAATCAGTCAGTCATCATGAATCGAAAATCGGGAAACAACAAATGGACAGAGAGAATGATTGATAATCCATGTCTCAGTCCATATGATATCTAGAATGGAGGAATATATGATCCCTTATCCAATGGACAAGTCATTGACAAAGGTCAGAGTTCATCGACAAGGTCAGAGTTCGACAGAAGCTTTTGAGAGCTACGATTGCTGATCGATTCCTGAAGTCATACGCAATAATAGTTTTAGACTTATCCAAGTGGGAGACTGTTGGAGTGGAGCATGTTGTTGGATTAATGTCGTTACTTTAGGAAAATGTGAATAAGGTGCTAACCCATGAAATTCAACTTTGCACTTTGATTAAGTCGTTAGTGGAGCATGTTGTTGGATTAATGTCTAAGTCCATAACTATAATTGGTAAGACTTGACCCGACCCGGTATGGTCCATTTGGGTTGCATGGCATCATGCATTTGGATAGACTATAATGAGAGAAATAACACTTAAGGTTGGTTAATATATTATAAGTTCTAATATATTAATAAGGTTATTTAATTAGTATTGATCAAGAATTAATTTGGAATTAATTAAGTGATCAAGAGGAGACTAATTAAATATATGGGTTGATTGTGTAAATCATTCATTCTTATATATGTGGGCTTGTGATCAAAGATTTCTTATGTTGGACTAAGTCCATGGGGTGACCCATGGATACTCCATGGAGGTTAAAATCCATGGAGCATAAGGAATGGGTAAAGTTATGAGTTACATGGTGTAACCCTAATAGCCACCATATAAAAGAATCCCATGGCTCAAGAAATCGTGCACTAATGTGTGAATATGAGGGCTAGATGATTTCAAGGAGTGTTCCATTTCTCTCAAGTCATTCCATGTGCATTTGGTGTTGTGTGAACCATTTGAGGTGTCACACTTGGGGCACTAGGCACTCAAGCTTCATGGAGACAAGCTACATCAAACAAAGGTACGTATTCTATCCATTTGATTACCCAAGTATCAAGTATTGTATGCTAGATAGGGTAATACCTTGGAAAGTTCATAATTGCATGTATAATAGAGAAAACATAGATCCAAGGTATTTAGGGTTGCATGTACACTTAGGAGTGTTAGAATGCGCAAAACCCATCAAATGCTTACATTATAGACATGAATAGCAACATTCCTGAGCAAGTCACCTGTCTCTTTTCAAAAGTCTCAGAACAAAATGCTATGCTGTGGCACCGACGACTCGGTTATGCTAACGCTAAGAATCTGAATCGTCTTGCTAAAAATGAAATGGTGCGTGGCCTGCCTGTCAGAGACTTCATAACATTTGAAAAGTGTGTGTCATGTGCCCAAGGAAAGCATCACAGGAAACCACACCTGCCAAAACAGATCAACTCAATCAGCTAGGTGCTCCAATTGTTGCACATGGATTTATTTGGTCCGGTCAATGTCCAAAGCATCAATAGAAACTCATACTGTCTAGTTGTGATTGATGACTTATCGTGTTTCACGTTGGTTTTCTTCTTAAACAACAAAGCTAGGGTATCTGATCTGATCAAGAAATTCATCGTAATGATTGAGAACCAAACAAATACCGGGTGAAGGCGCTTCGAACTGATAATGGAACAGAATTCAAGAATGCAGTTCTTGATCACCTTTGCACATGAAAGGGAATTGTGCGTCAATACAATTCAGTTCACACGCCTTAGCAAAACGGTGTTGCTGAACGGAGAAATCGAACGCTGCAAGACGATGCTGGGACGATGCTGTGTGATTCAAAGTTACCAGTTTTCTTTTGGGCTGAGGCGATCAACAGTGCATGGTTTGTTTAGAATCGTGTTTTCATCAACAAAGCCCAGATAAAGATTCCATATGAAATTCTATACGGTCACAAGCCAGATGTCAGCCATTTCCACGTATTTGGCTGCCCGTGTACCCTTCTTCACCTGGAGTCCAACCCGAAGTTTAATGCCAAAGCTGATGACTGCTATTTCGTGGGGTATGCTGCTCGCACTGCGTACAGGGTAAACAATAAAAGAACAAAGCAAATTGTAGAATCCTTTGATGTGCGCTGGCTAGAGGAGAATGAAACAGATGATAGAGTGGGTCCTGATTGGTTGTTTGATTACACATATTTGTTCAAATCATTCAATACGTGTTCCGATAGTTTATCTGGTTCTACTTCTGGTTCGAAGATTGTACCTGAAGATGAAGACGAAGACGTTGTATACTGACCGCCGATAGTTTCTTTTGCAATTCCTTTGGTGGAGTCATCTGGTCCAATTACTAGTCCAGAATCTCCAAGTCAACAACATGCTCCAGATGCTGATGCCACTCCTCTTACTCCCGATGAAAGAGAGTTCATGTCACGAGATGCTTCCGCTGTTACTCAAACTTTTATGGAACTTCTCTTTCCCGAGCAGATTGATAATGAGTTTGTGGCAGATCCTTCTACCGAGACAGGTTCATTTGAAGTGGATCATTCAGCAAATGATGGAGTTATAAACATTCACAATCTTCCTGTTTCACTTAATGACATCAGCCAGGAGATACCTTCATGCATTCAACGCGATCATTTGATAGAAAATGTCATTGGCCAGCTGGGTGATGGTGTTAAAACAAGAAGTCAGAGTGGAGACGTCAATACATGTCTCTATTCTTGCTTTATCTCTCAAATAGAGCCAAAGAACGTTGAAATGGCTTTGAATTAGCCCAGCTGGATAGATGCTATGCACGAAGAGCTAAATCAATTTGAAAAACTTGGGGTTTGGAAGCTTGTTGAACTTCCTGAAGGCAAAAAGTCTCTTGACACTTGCTGGTTATACCGCAATAAGCAAGATGATTCTGGAGTCATAGTACGTAATAAAGCGAGATTGGTGGTTCGCGGGTTTAGACAGATCGAGGGTCTTGACTACATTGAGGTTTATGCTCTGGTGGCTCGCTTGGAGGCTATCCGTATCTTCCTTGCATACGCCTCTTACATGAACTTCACTGTTTATCAGATGGATGTCAAGACATCCTTCTTGTATGGCAACGTGAAGGAAGAAATCTACGTTGATCAACCCCCTGGGTTTGTTAACTCGAAGCTTCCCAATCATGCCTACAAGTTGGACAAGGCGTTGGATGGGTTACATCAAGCTCCTCGAGCGTGGTATGCAACTCTCACAAAGCACTTGCTTGAACATGGATATTCTCACGGCACTTTGTTCATCAAGCATGTGGGTAATGATCAGATTCTAGTCCAGATCTACGTTGACGACATTATCTTCGGATCTACAAGTCCACAGCTTTGCAAAGAGTTTGAAGGAGTGATCAAAAAGAGGTTCGAGATGAGCTCGTTAGGCAAAATGACCATGTTTTTGGGGCTTCAGGTCCAACAAAGTTCAACCGGAATCCTGATCCATCAAGCAAAGTATGTGGTCGATATACTTGAGAAGTTCGGGTTTCAAGACACAAAACCTTCCTTGACGCCAATGGCCGAAAGACCCTTGCTGACTCCAGATACTAATGGCGAATCCGTAGATCAAACTCATTACATATCAATGATCGGTTCGTTGATGTATCTAACTGCAAGCCGACCAGACATCATGTTTGCAGTTTGTCAATGCGCACGTTATCAGGCTAATCCTAAACTTTCACATGTTATTGTTGTCAAAAGAATTTTTCGGTACCTCAAAGCCACCGCAAAATTGGGTCTTTGGTATCCAAAAAATTCTGATTTCGATTTATATGCATTTGCTGACAGTAATTATGGAGGCTGTGAGCTTGACAGGAAATCCACGTCTGGGGGGTGTCAAATCCTTGGTGACCGGCTAGTGTCTTGGCAGTGCAAGAAACAGCACGCCGTCTCAACCTCAACAGCAGAAGTGGAATATGTTGCTGCCCCTATATTCTGTGATAATGAGGCTGCAATTCAGATTGCTAAAAATCCAGTCCATCATTCGAAAACTAAGCACATTGACATCAAAATTCATTTCATCAGAGATTGTTATTGTAACGCCCCGATTCACAGGTATCGACGTTATATAAGAATTTTCTTGTCTCGAAGTCTACTCGACGAGTTGGTTGCCCTACTCGTCGAGTAGCAATGAGTTGGGTCGCGCGTTTAAGTGACCTACTCGTCGGGTCCCATAAGGGACTCGACGAGTAGGAGCTGGCAGATGAAACCCTAAATTACGGGGTTTTGCACCCTATTTAAAGGAGCATCAGCCTCCTTTGGCCTCCTTACAGTCTTTCAGAGCTCAGAGAAACCCTAATTCGTGTGGTACTCTTCTTGGTGTGACTTAAGCTTTGGAAAGAAGGTTGGCTAGGAGGGAAAAACTTGAAGAGCAAAGGAGTGGAAGCAAGGAAGGTGTGGGAAGCAGAACCTACCTCAGCTAGCATCTTCTGGAGGTATCAAATTGCAATATTTACTTCCCTTTCCTTCTAGATCTCTTTTCTTTTGGTTGCGTTTTAGGGTTTTGTGGATTTTGAGTTGATATGGTGAGCTATGGGCTAGATCTGAAGTTGTAACTCCGGATCTGGACCCTCCTTGGATTCTATAAGCATAAAGTTCCAGCCTTGGTCATGATTAAGGTCCCTCTTGAGCATGAAGTTCCATTAAGAGCTTGGAATTGCCATTAAGAGCATTGTTAGCCATGCATACACGTAAAGTTTGCAACTTTACGTGAAAAACATGCCTTAGAAGCTTGGATCTGTAATCTGGAACCTTGCCATGGCTTAAAAAGCAGCGGCATGGATAAAGATCTGCAAGGACTCGGCGAGTTGGATGAACAACTCGGCGAGTCCGTTGAAGATAGCCTTGAACTCGACGAGTGGATGAACAACTCGACGAGTCTGTTGAAGATTGCCTTAAACTCGGCGAGTCGTTCGAAGACTCGGCGAGTCGGCTAGGGTTTCTCCTAAAGTCTTGGACACGTATGAACTCGGCGAGTTAAAGGGGAACTCGACGAGCCAATCAAGGATTTCACGACTTCTCGAGTTCAGGAAGGACTCGAAGAGTTGGTGATCTGCACTCGACGAGTCAAGTCAACATGGACTATTGACTTTGACTATGGACTTTGACTTGGACCAAGCGTTGACCAGTTGACTTCTGAGGGTATTCTGGTAATTTGGAGATTTATCAAAAGGGTTATGTATCTATAGGTGGTGGAGTTCGTGTTGGATCCGGGAGTTGAGTTCTCTAGTTCAGACGACAGTTGCAAGGTGAGTTATCCTCACTATATCGACAGGGTCTAAGGCACCAAGGCCGGCCCTTATGGAATTGTATTTGGAATATTACATACTATGTGCATTGGTTCGCATCCTCTTAGTTAGGATGGTGATATGTTTATGTTTAGTGATCGGATTCGGTTGATACCCTAGTTACAGGATTATGCTATGATATGACCTGGGTAGGTCGGTGTCCTGGTGTGAGACGTTGCTATGCTATGTGATCTGTTAGATCGGTTCGTCCGTTTCTATGATAACATATGAATATATATGCACATGTTCTTTGATTTGGGTGTTGGGTTGAGGCGGTCCTGCTTTGTGCTGAAGGCCAACATACCCAGGGCGGTCCGGATAGACTACAAAACCCAAGAGGGTATGATAGTCAGACCGAAGGCCCGGCGAGCGGTCCGGATAGGCTGAAGGCCCCGCAGGGCGGTCCAGACGTGCCGAAGGCTCGGAGAGCGGTCCAGATAGACTGAAGGCCTGCGAGGCGGTCCAGTCAGACTGAAGGCTCACTATGCTTGCTGTTTGGTTATATGTTTATATGGCATGGTTATGTGGTTGGTATTTTGGGGGTAACTCACTATGCTCTCGGGCTTACAGTTTCAGTTATTGTTTCAGGTACATCAGGGGATCGTGGCAAGGCGAAGGCATGATCGTACAGCTCCTACTATCACGTTTATGTTTCTGGGAATACTCTGATAAAAATGTATTTTTAAAACAAAGTTGTAATGTTTTGATGAACTTGACATGTTTTGAAAGTTTAAATTCGTTCGAAATTTTTGGGTGTTACAAGTTGGTATCAGAGCCTTGGTTTGAGTGAATTGGAGGAACGCTCGCGTGAATCCAGTCTCAAATCAAGGAAAGGATTTTAAAAAGAATTTTAAATGGTTTTCAAAATAAGTAAAGGGGGATGCACGGTGTACGATCAGCCAGAGCCAGTAAGTAGACCCCAAAATACCATGCAGTTATTTGATTATGTGATATGTTAGAACAGCATGCTAGTGCTAGGCTAGGGATCTTCAGGAATTGCATGATAGAATTGCCTGACTACATGATGCCTGCTAGCCTAGGGTTTCCTTATATGAGATTGACATCATTACTGTAGTTACTTGTGTATGCATCACGGCTGTATATAATTAAGATCTAATAGCCTGAGAATGTTTGATTTGGCCTTATGTTCTGTTCTTGTTTGATTGGGAGCTTAGGGTAGGATTGAATATTCGAAAGTCTATAGGGTCCAGCGTTATGTATGGATAGCATACACTAGTGCTGCAGGGTTGATGGAAGTTTCATGGATGGGTGGGTAGTGAGGCCGGGAGGCCAGTTGTGAGATATTTAGCATTCTTCTAGGGGTGAGGGTTGAGCGCTCGCCATGTTGTGAATTCAGCTAGGCATTCTGATGATGCTTGAGGCAAATATGGGTAGGTGTGGAAGGTAGTATGGGCCCGTACTACTAAAAGCACAGGACCCATACGCGTGTCAAGTAAGTCACAATCCCTAGGGTTGGTAGGGAGTTGATTCCCAGTGATTTATATGGATTATCTGATATCTTGTGGTATGTTTCAGAATGGTGATGACGAGGCGCTTCGTGGCTGGATCCGGTTCGGGATCAGGATCAGGGGACAGAGGCCAGGAGGGGCCGACAGCACCTGAGCCGATAGTACAAATGGGTACAGAGGAGTTGGATGCCAGGATTCGGGAGATCCTACAGGATGAGGTTGTTGCTGCATTTCGGGCACAGTTACCAGAGATGTTCGGGTCGATTAAGACCGCCATGGTCGAGTACTTTGATGAGCGTTATGCGGCTCTTGCAGAGACAGCCGCCGTAGCAGCTGCATCAGCTGTATCAGCGGCGGGGGGAGGAGCCAGTATGGGTTTCCAGTACCGGGACTTCGATAACACTAAGCCCCCGACATTCGACGGTACACAGGACCCTATTCGATCCATGAGGTGGTTGTCCGACGTGGAGGGTTGTTTCTTCACGTGTTCATGTCCTACTGACCAGAAGGTTAGGTGCGCCCTGAACATGCTGAGGCTCGGGGCCAAGGACTGGTGGAGACTGACGACAGGGTCATGCACGGATGAGCAGAGAGCTACGGTTACTTGGGAGCAGTTTCGGGACATGTTCCGCGCCCGTTACATTCCACGGGTCGAGCGGGAACGTTTGGCGCAGGAATTTTTGAGTCTGAGACAGGATGGGGAGATGGTGACGGAGATCACCCGCATGTTCACTGAGAGGGCAATGTTCTGCCCTGAGTTCGCGTTCGATCAGGCCCAGATGACACGTTATCTGAGCATGCTCAAGACTGATATTCGACAATTTGTCGCCATACAGCGATGTGATACTCTATTGGAGCTACAGGAGGCCGCCAGGCGGCGTGAGTTGGAGATCGAGCTGCAGTTGAGGGAGCAGCGGCCGGCCCCGGTACAGTCGCAGCCGGCGCCGAAGCGGTCTAAGACCGCTGATTCTAGGACTGGGGGTCAGCAGGGCCGCACTTGTGGAAAGTGCGGCAAGGGTCATACTGGAGCTTGTCGATCTAGCAGTGCGTGCCACAGGTGTGGCAAGGAGGGGCATTTTGCTAGAGACTGCCGTCAGTCTGCCCCTGCCTCGGATATGAGGATATGCTATCATTGTCATCAGGTTGGTCACGTGAAGACCAACTGTCCACAGCTGGCCGCCAAACCGGCGCAGGCTCCAGCGCCGGCTACTTTGAGGATCACAGATGGGAGACCAGTTAGGGCAGAGCCTCCGAAGGCTGAGGGTCGTGCCTTCCAGCTTACAGCGGAGGAGGCCAGGGCAGCACCAGATGTAGTTGCTGGTATGTTTCTATCCTTTATCTCGTTTTCCTATATCTGTTGTATGCTTATCTGTTGTACCTGTGGTTAGGTACGTTTTTAGTGAACTCCTTGCCTGCTTTGGTATTATTTGATTCGGGGGCGAGTCGGTCCTTCGTATCTCAGTCGTTTAGTAGGGAGTTCAGTGCGCCTGTGGGCGAGCTAGAGTGTCCGTTGCGAGTGTCTATCGCCAACGAGCACAGGGTTTCTGCTTCTTCAGTTTATATAGGGTGTGACTTGGAGATTTTCGGGATATCCTTTCCGATAGATTTGATTCCGATCCCCATGGGGGAGGTATGCGTGATTGTAGGCATGGATTGGCTTAGTCGGTTCGGTGCTATGATTGATTGCGAGGGCCAGCGAGTGGTAGTTCGAACCCCAAGAGGGGGAGAACTGATTGTATATGGCGAGGCGGTCCAGTCAGACTGAAGGCCTGCGAGGCGGTCCAGTCAGACTGAAGGCTCACTATGCTTGCTGTTTGGTTATATGTTTATATGGCATGGTTATGTGGTTGGTATTTTGGGTGTAACTCACTAAGCTCTCGGGCTTAAGGTTTCAGTTATTGTTTCAGGTACATCAGGGGATCGTGGCAAGGCGAAGGCATGATCGTACAGCTCCTCCTATCACGTTTATGTTTCTGGGAATACTCCGATAAAAATGTATTTTTAAAACAAAGTTGTAATGTTTTGATGAACTTGACATGTTTTGAAAGTTTAAATTCGTTCGAAATTTTTGGGTGTTACAGTTATGAGCGTTCGCTCATTCGGCTGGAACAGGTTCCCACTGCTAATAATGTGTCGGATCTGTTCACAAAGCCATTTAACAAAGCCTGATTCGATGTGCTTGTGAGCTTTTTGAAAATGATTCGTTTTGAGGACTAATTTTTGTTGTAGGTTAGTTTAAATTTGCGTATTTTAATTTCATTCTCTCCCATGCACAAATTTAGGGGGAGAAATAAACAAAAAATTCAAAATAAAAAAATCAAAAAACATTAAAAAATCAGAAAATCAAAAATATGTTGCTAATAGTTTTTGTTTATAGGTGTTGTTTAGGGAAGTGATATAATCAAGTGATAACAGACAATCTGAATCTGTGTAAGATGCCAAAAAGTTCAATTGTCTAAGCTCTGTGTTCGATGCGCTGGTAGGCACGAAAGTTTTCAAAATGGACTTGACTAGGATCAGATGAACTTAAGGAATTTAGAGACTTGACAAATCTTGACCTAGATAGTTCCGTTTGGCCTGACAATACGACGTTGGGGTAGGTTCAGCAGAGAGATATACATGTGAATCTGCGGATACATTAAATGATCTGTATCTAGAACTGTGGATTAACTTTTCCTCGATGTGCGGACTTTGTCCTTAATTCCAGTATTGACGGGGGAACTAGGGAATTCCGATAAATTAGGTCTGTAGAAAGTTATTTTCTTTCTTTCTTTCTGTTAGTTATATGTTGCCTCCTCTGCGTGATTGAAATACATCCGACCTGGACTGGAACATCTTCTATCTATGTAATTCTTCCTGTCTGTTAGTCATATGCTCACTCCTTTGCGTGATTGAAATACATCCGACCTGGTACACATCATATGCAACCTTCTACTTCTCAATCCTTCTAAACTCTAGTTAGTCATACGTTTCACCCTCTGCGTGATCGGAAGATCCGACCTGGGTATACAACATATGGATTCTAAATCTAATTTCTTCCTTAATAATTGTCTGCTCATCTGAAGTAAGGAGTATTCTGGAAGTCCTTGATTATTGGGGTATATCAGGAAGCAGGAAACACGTTCTAGTAAAACTAAAATTGAACACTTATAGGTTGTTTGTAGATCTCACTGCTCAATTTTGGTGGACAACAATACCTCTGGTCGTCGTCAGCTGAATGGTCTTTTAGGAATATTATCTAAGTTCATAAGATCTAATAACTTGTCACTTACAGTATGTACAAAAATTTATCAAAATCTTTCGTGTTTAAGTGGACCACAATACCGGCGATCGACCAGACGTAGACATGAAGACAAAAGTATCGATAAGTGGATTATGGTTGTCTAACAACTTTGATCCCTATATCACAAAATATTATTGGCATTGGTTAATGAGAAATTAGTCTTGATTCATTTCAATTTCAAATTTATTTTATTTTGCAAAGAAAACCAGAAAAATTAAATTTTTTTAATTTTAGCTTAGTTTAAAAGTCTTAGATTTTATTTTATTTCATTTTATTTTTTATTTTTTATTTTTTATTTTTTTTAAGTTCTTGAAATGTATCATTTTTTAAAAGAGGGGTGTATTGGGGTGTTGGGCTTGAGATTATTTGGGTTGCAGCTCATTTTTCAAGGGGGTATATAAGGGGGATTGGCCGGACTCATTTCCTCCCATCAGTTTCTTGAGTACGGCCGCACACCCATAAAACGCTCTCTCTCTCTATTGAACCATCAAAAATCGTTTTTCTCCTAAAATTAACCACTCTTCTCTGTAAGTACAATCAAATCGACCCTCGTGATGGTATTTTTGAGCTTAATCGACCATGAATCCACGGTTTATTGAAAGGAAATCATTTTCCGGCAGCTTTGGAGCGTGTGCGGTCGCATACGCGTGTACGGCCATGGCCGCACACTCTGTGTGCGGTCGCACGTCCCGTGTGCGGTCGCACACCCGTGTACGGTCATACATCACATGTGCGGTCACACACCATGTGTGCGGCTGGACATTTGTGTACGGCTGTGCACCCCAATTTTCCCTAAAATTTGAAATTTAACCTATGAAAACTTAATCTAATCGATTTTTTTTAAAAAACCTTGATGATTATTGATGAATCTTTCTGTTTTTTTCTCAACTCAGTATGGCAAGACCCGAATTCGCTAAAGTTCACAACTTAGCCATTTTCCTTGTTGATCCTCCAGAGGCTCACTCCGAGTTTCAATTCATAGTGAATGGATTACGAAGATGCTGCCTGTTCCATGCTCTCACTTCAAGTCCGATCATCTTTCAACATCTAGTTAAAGAATTCTGGAGCAGCGCAATTGTGAAGAAGGAAAATAAGGGTGCAAAAGTTCTTGAGGCCTCTGTACACGGAACGAAAGTCTTGGTCACCGAACGGATCATTCGAGAATCTTTTCAGATCAGTGACAAGTCTGAATTCCCAATGGAGATTGATCTAGATAGAGCTCAAGAGATTCTGAACCAAATGGGCTATGAAGGAACCTTTCCTCCCCACTCTCAAGAAGCTATTACCTCCGTGTTGGAAGTACTTAGCTCATGTGTTTGTGAGTTGTATTTCAGGACGAAAATCAGGAGTAAATGAAATATCTCTGGCCATCACCGGAGCGATTGCTGCTTTAGCCTCTGGAGCAAATTCCAATATCTCAAAATTTATCTTGAATGAGATGATTTTGAACATCGAAGGAAACAAGAGGGACAAGTTCTTCATGTACCCAAGATTCCTGTAGCTCATCTTCAATATGAAACACCCTGAAATCGAAAGAGGAGGAGAGACTCTGGATCTCAAGTCTATCGGCTCAAGTGCTTTTGGTCTTATGAAGCAAATTCGACTTGGAAAGGTTAATTTTGAAGGAAAATTCCCTCTGATCAAGTTTGGAATATTTGCTGAAGAAAGTGAAAAGTCTGAATCCAATGCTCTTTCCAGCCCCGCCAAAACCGAGGAGATTATTATCTCAGCATCTGAACATGAAAACGAGGAAGTTTGTGTTTCCCCTGTCACAATCGTGGTAGAGGAGCATGACCAACTGCGAGATGTGGAGGTTGAGAGTAATTTTGATGTGGAGAGTGGTGATGGAGAAAATGTTGGTGATGATGATTTTCTCAAAGACATGGACCTTTCTGGCTTTAACAATGAAGCAATCCCACTTAACCTTGATCTTGATGACGACGACATAGGTCCAAGCTCAGAGGTTCTTAACAGGTTCTTTTTCAATGACAATGAAGTTGTTCAAACAGCAACTGAGTCTAGGGTTGCTGATGACGTTCTTAAAACAATGCCTCCCACATCAAGAGTGATGATAGAATCTTCAAGACATAAGGAAGCAGTTTCATAGATTCCTCCCTCTGATTTAGCTATTCCTACATCTGTACCATCTTCTAGTGATCCGACACAGACACAGACCTCTCTACCTCCTGTGAAAATAAGGCGTCTTGATCCGAGGCAGGGAGTGATCATTCAACATCACGCACCCCCAGCTCCATCCACAGTCGTCACCACAACAGTTACTGCACCACCCATTCTTACCCAACAAGGCCCAAGATCTATGTATGAATTTGGAGGCTCTTCAGTTGTCCCAAAATACTCTCCCACAAGGCCTTCACTAGATGAAGTCTCAATTAGGCTAGCAAGGTACTTGGCTCAACATAGTCCAGGACCTTCCTCACGTGGAAAAGGAATATCTATCGAGGAAGGTCGCTCAGGGGATGATGATTCTGATGTGTCCTCTCTCAAAGAAGAAATTGGCATTCTAAAACAACAAAATATTGAGAAGGACATTTTACTTGGAAAGCATGATGTCAGAATCGTTGAACATGAAGCAAACAAAGCAATGAAGTCAAAACAGATTTCCGAGTTGCAAACTAATCTTGGATCTGCGACTGCTTTCTACCTCAGCCTGAAGAACAAGTTGTTTGAAGCCTTTGGTGACAAGTTCAAATCCTTGTTTCAACAGCCTCATGGTATTGATGATCCTCCCACTGCTCCCAGTCAGCCTTCCGAAAACGCAATTCCTGTTGACCAACCCCCTCCAAGAACAACAAGAATTGTTGATCGATTTAAAAGGGAGCCTGTAAATGCCATTCCACGGATCAAAATCAAACATGGCTAAAGAACAGTCACTTCTAAGCAGAGGAAAGGCTTACTTTTCTTGAAAAGTTCAAATGAGAATCGTAAAGCAGATGAACCACAACTCACAGTGACTGATCTTAAAAAGAGAAAATTTGGTGATGAATATGGTGATCGTATAGGGATCAGGATGTGGGGCTATGATCCTGAGCTTAAGTTGTGGGTGGTTAAGAGGAATTCTGGAAACCCAGAATATTACAAGAACATTCATGACTTCAACTCTTGGACGAAGGTTGATCTCTCTGAACTCTCAAGGGCTCCATTACACAATCCTTCTCATGATCCTAGTGTTTCCAACTTCAAGCAGTTTTTGGACAGACAGGTCAGGGATAACTTTACAATGATGAAGACTGCAAAAGTGTTGGTTAGAAAGGACAAAGATATCCTTGACCCTGGAACTAACCAACCGATGAAAATAATGTTATGGCCAGCTACTAATCAAGCGAAGGAGATTCCAATTCCACAACACTTTTGTGATGGATATCTTGATGATATGGAATTCTAGGCCTATGATGATGAAACAACAACTGCTGCCATAAAGTTCAAGAACAGAGAAGGAGTTCTGAGGCTCATCAGCGCTACGGATCTTCTGAGATTCAGAGAGAGACACATTAATACCTTGGCCCGTCATCGAATCATATGTAGAAGGGAGGTCATGGAAGTTGCTGCGAAAGAATTCACCGGAATGGTTGCCACGATCATCAATGAAAAACTTTGGATGGGATCTATTGGAACATATGATCTAAGGCTGTTCGAGAAACCAAGTGATTGAAGACCATGTCTATGCTAGCCACAAACCAAGGGGGAGATTGATAGGTCATAATATAGTGGTTTGGGCTAGGCATATGTCTTGTAAAGGTCTTGTTTGGGTCTTGGGGGTAGTTATGGTGAATTATATATTATGTATGGTTGTGTGCGGTCAAGCACGTGTGTGTGGCCGTACACCTTGTGTGCGGCTGCACACGCGTGTGTGGCTGTACACTCATGTGCTGCTGGGTGTGGTATAAATAGCAAGTGTATGTGTCTGTAATAGGGTGACGTATGTACGTGTTTTCTAAGGTGTATTTGACGTTTATATGATATAAATGTATGCATGCTTGGATTGATTCTATCTTCTACTCATTCTACACTCTGATTTATTGAATATCATTTGATCACTGATTTGAATCTCAAGAATTAGGGACTTACACAAGGCTTAGTTGCAACATCAGTTTGGTTCCTAATGGACTTGGGAACCCGAGGCAGAGATGCAAAAGCATTACCCAGATTTATTCACAACAACAGACTTCGAGGATGAAGTATGATTCAAGTGGGGGCGAATTGTAACACCCGACCCATGCATGTTAATTTCCTTTCTCTATTTATTAAGTGTAAGCATTGAGTTTTGATCTATGCAAGGCACAGTTCTTGATGCGTGCAAACCATTTTTCTTTCATTTTTCAATCCTTTTACTTATTTAATCTTAATTCTAACAATCTTTCCTTAATTTTCTCAGGGTATCTCTCGATCAGGTCGGCAGAGGGCTGGTCAGTTACCGCCTAAATGGCCATCTCATCCATTCCTATAGTTTCCAAATGATATTTCTTATGAGGAACGAAGCTTCTTCATTTTCCTGGTTGACTGCTCTGTTGTCCAAGCAGTTCAATATTCCTCAGACCCTTGTATGGGGGACCACTAATGATCTTAGATTGTCGGTGCGTTTAGAGCCGTATCTGACCCGGGTCCTTCGTGATGATAACGGTCTTGAGATTTTTACCTGCCGGGGGTGGTTTTTAATATTCAAGATTTAAGAGGTTATTTATCATGATCTCTGCAGGGAGTTCTTTGCTACTGTTCACTTTGACAGGTGGTCGACAGTCTGGACAGATCAATCCGTCTTTACCTTTTGTTTGGGAGGGGTATCCTACTCTTTCAACATTGCAGAGGTGGGATGGAGACTAGGTATTAACACTGAGGATGAGGTTTCTAGTACTCATTTTATTTCCTATCTAGACAGTTGCATCCTTTCTCCACTACATTAGTACGATCAGTTGCAGGTTTGGGCTCATGCTAGGGGCATCTTTGTCTCTAAGGTAGCTAAGGAGAGTTCCATTAGATCTACTATCTTCAAGTTGAGTTTGTAGGGTTTTGAGCATTCTAACACTTCCTAAGTGTACATGCAACCCTATTAAACCTTGGATCTATGTTTGTCTAAGATACATGCAAAATATTATTTTCCAAGGTTTATAACCTATCTAGCATGGCATGGGGTACTTTTAAACATAAAAGAACTAGATGAGTTACATACCTTTTGTTGATTGTTGATTCCTTGGAGTTTGAGAGCCAAGCACCAATAATGTGAATGCCTCAAATGGAAATCACAAATCACCACAAACTTGGAAAATGTATGAGAGAGTATACTAACTCTTGATTTTGGCCACCACACTTACACACACACTAGTGTCTTTTTCATGCAACATAAGCTTGTTTATATAGTGTGCATGGTTAGGGTGAAACCCTAATAACCCATGTCTTTTCCTCTTCCAAGGATCCATGGGTTAAAAGCTCCATGGATCATCCATGGACTTCCATATAAGCTTAGCCCATTAACAAATGAGCATTAGCCCACACCATATAAATACAATAGCCCATGATTTAATTAGTCTTCCTTTTAATCACTAAATTAATTCATAATTAATTCAAGATTAAAACTAATTAAATAACATGACTTTATATTAATATATTATAACTTATAATATATTAATAAATCGTAAGTATACAATTCTCATAAAATTATCCATAAACAGTTTGGGTGAAGTGCAACCCAAATGGACCATGCCGGGTCGGGTCAAGTATATACCAAATAAGTTATGGACTTAGACACCTTATCCAACAGTCTCCCACTTGGATAAGTCTAATAATTGTATTTGCATATGTTACTTCAGGAACCAACCAGCAATCGTAGCTCTCGAAAACTCTGTTGAACTATGAAGCGCCATTTTAGATAAGTGATCATATAATCCTCTGTTCTCATGATATCAGCCGGACAAATACATGGAACAACGTCGTACTTATTGTCCATCAGTTTGTTTCCCGATTTCCGATTTGTTTGACAAAGAACTAAATTGAACACATCAATTAGGTTCTGACCGGGCCCGGTACATAGGTCAAAACAAAATCATCGAGGGGCCCAGATATCGCTTCTAATCCTCCAAGGACTAGAAGGAACAGATAAACTTCGACTCATATACTTGTTTCTACTACTTGTTGAATTATACACAAAGGCACGTTTTATAACATCAAGTTACTGATGCGTTTACGTGCAATCAATGCACAACCAACTCATAGGTAACAACTCATATCTCTAGGTTTGAAGACTTATATGATATTTCCGTCTCACGGTCACTCGAGATAAATTCCATGAAGTGATACAAGTGAGCGTGGGTTGAATCCAATACTCATAACTTATGAGCACTCATGAGTGTTGTAGCCATGTCCAACATCTTAGACCTCTACAACCAACTCATGACAGTCTTGATTCGTATCTACTTCCAACATATGACCGACTGTGGATGGTTTGAATAACTTAATCATTCGGAAAGAATAACCTAGTTATTATGGAAGTCAAAACATGCAAAGTGAAGCACAATAATAATCGAATCCAATATGGTCTCAGAACCCTTTTGAATATAAATAAAACCACCTTTTATTTATCACCATATTGATTACACATTATCCATTATATAATGTTTCAAATAATCAACTTAATACTTGAACAAAAACAACAGTCGTCCCATGCTCCTAGCATGTACACTTTGTTTTCTAAACAATAGTTATGCCATACTCCAAGTATGCACATTATGTTTGTCTATGATCTTTACTTTGTGAAATAGATCAATTGAACATGATTCCAATGATGCTCATTTCACGATCCCAAATCCTTATTGTAAATGTAAGAATTCCTAATTCCTACCATTTACCAAAAAACTGTTAGATTTTAAACTTATATGCACTGATCCACTCGTAATGATTATGCACAAGGTCACCAAAACCTTGTCATCAGTCATTACAGAGGATTCCAAAGGAGATCAACTCTATGGAAACGAACTCTCATATTCAAAGTACATTGCTTTGAACATCCTTCTTGCATAAAAGTTTCTAACTTTCTCATAGATTCTTAATATCCAACTCCCAATATGGAAAATTTCCATATTCCTATTTTGATTATCATATCTGAACAAGAGCTACCTCTTTTCAGAATATATCCATATGGTCCTTCCAAAATTTAACACTACACTTCCAACTGTCCCTGAGCAACCAATCTTTGGTGAGCCTTAGATAGTCCTCGACAATTGCTTAATCATTTTAGTCATATCCGGTTCTATTCCTTTTTCCCTCTTAATGCTCTAAGCATTTTGAAAAATTTAGAACGGATAAATATTATAGCACATGTGAACGGTCCTATATCCGAAGCATATGGGACACGATTCATGATGTCTCACATAAAGACCTGATACTAGATCAGTCTTTTGCTACAATATTTTTTATTTGCCATGTTTTCAAAAATCGACTATGAAGAGGGATGCCGTAATCATAATCGAATTTGAGAACGCAATATATATAGAATTTCCTTATGTTGAACCATTCCAACATAAAATTCATATATATATCCTTGACTAAAGATGATTAAAAACTCAATCTAAGCTTTTAGAATTGAAATGAAGTATAATTTCCTCTCCCTTAATTATAGCAAAACAACTTTTTCAACCCCTACAACATTACGAATTGAAACTTTTGTTTTTCTATAATTAACATTGCTAAGTTGCAACACTAAACATAATAATCATGCTCCCACTAACATGATGATTATCAGCATAACACTTATGCTCCCACTAGCTCTGACATATTTCCAGAAATCAGTTGGACTTCTGAAATTTAGATTCGTACACCCTTTCTTAGATAGCTCACATGTGTGTCTAAACAATTTCCAAAACTATGAAAAGGGATGCCGTAATCATAGTCTTAATTGTTTAGACCTTTGCCATTTCTCACAAGTCCATGTTAGTGTGCTGGTTAACCACACACGCTCCACTAACGACTTTGAGAATGCAAACATCACAATTGCTATCTACTTAAAATCTTCTTAGTGAAAGCATTTCCTCACCATCATTTTCACGAATCGGAGAGAAACCTTATGACACTTAGATTTTATGGTGTATGAGTTCCTATCCATGTGAATTTGTCAAAACCATAATCACAAGACAAGGTTAGTAACAAATTCAGCCTTACATGGATTGAACTTGTTCAATCTTAATTTCTTGTCATCTGGTAGCACAAGGCCCACCAATGCTTCCAAGCTGTTATGCACACAGTTTAGAACTAACAGAACTCATATGCATAGTCAACTTAATAGGAACAGACACAGAAACAAGAATTATGTCAACTTAATTGGTTTCAAACCTTAAGTCGTGTGCTAGTGATAAAACTCAGGTTTTACCCTTGATATCTTGAAATCCTTTCAGGATCTTAAAGACTCCCACTGTCCTCTTGACATATAAGTTTCCCTAGTCAAGAACCATTCCTTGACAAAACAAATATTCAAGGGATAGTGCAGATTCTTATCAAGATAAACACTTCACACAATTGGTCTTAGTTGGTCTTTGTCTTATCCAAGACATCACAACTTACCAATTTCAAATGTACAGGAGTAGAAAACATTTTACACTACATTTGATAAGTGTTTTAAACCTTACTTTATGTCACTCAATGTTACAATCTTGGATTATGACTCTAAGAGTTGTTTTGGAACGAAGTATGATCTATCTTCTTGATTTTAACCATTCCAACAATTCACGACCCCTCATCTTAGTCATAACAATGCACTAAGATGTCCTTAGAGTGTGAATTTGTGATATGGTTTCATAATCATTAAGATGATCATAAAAACATGTATGATCCATTTTTTTGATTTTAACCATTCCAGCAATTCATGACCCCTCATCTTAGTCATAACTATGCACTAAGATGTCCTTAGAGTATGAATTTGTGATATGGTTTCATAATCATTAAGATGATCATAAAAACATGATACTAAAGTACTCTCCCATCTTTTCAGATTTGAGAAACTTTTATCTTTCTGCCAAATTTGATTCTTCTCATCCGTTCTGCCATACATTGAAACTTTTCCAATGTTACAGAATTATACTTAACCTTATAAGTATAACCATATTTACTAATCTTTAGTAAATCATGACGAATTGATCTTTTTGGTGGACCTTGACCAGCACACACCGAGTGTACCTAATTCCTTAGTCCTTCAATTGACTCACATATGCATGTGATCAATGAATTAGTCTCAATTTTACAAAGATGAAAATTCTCATTCATCATACAATACAACTTGTATGATTCCTAGTTTATGTCTAACTGAAGCTTGGGTGATGAGAACCTTTCCTCATTTGGTAAATTCAGACACTACCACATATGAGAGAATCAAACTCATATTTCCAATATTGCTAGAAACATACATACATCAATTTTCCATAAATGCCATTGTAAGGGGATATAATATAAAATAAACTAAACAAAACTTTTATTTCTTTATTAAAATGCGGAAAAATATTCCTTACAATGCATCTTCAAAAGAAAACTATGATATTATATATTTCCTAGCAATCTATCATAACTTTTAAGTAGTGGTTTAAAAATCCGATCCTCGAACCATGCGATAGAAATCCATCTTCGTGATCAGATTCAACACACTCTTCTTTTAACCTTCCTTTTGCTCGATCCTGCTAAACATCAAGATGCAACCTAGTCACATCATGTAATAAGAATCAACAATTAGGAACTTTAACAAAGTTAGATAGTGGACTTACCTGAAGCCGAGTCAAACATTTTGTCTCTACTTGCTTTCAAACATTTCAGGTATTCAGGGCAGCTTCGCTTCCAATGTCCCTTCTCATGACAATAAAAACATATAGACTCTTTGGGAATGGTACACGAGACAATCACAGACTTAGCATTTCCTTTTACCTTTTGGTCAACCGGGTTGACCAAGGCCGATCCCTTTCCATTGGGACGAGAAAGCTTTTCTGGACTTCCAATGTTACCATTGTCCATGTCCATGGAAGTTTGAGAATTAGACCTTCCATCAATATTTGCTTGACCATTGCGCCAAATCATTGTTGATTCAGCAGCAACAAGCAAATAAGAAAGATCTATTAGGGTTATGTCAGGATCTGTCATATGGTAGTCTTTAATAAACTCACTATATGACTCAGGAAGAGACTGAAGAACCCAGTCAACAGCGAACATCCTTGAAATAACAGCACCCAACATTCTCAACCTGTCTAGTAGAGCTTGAGTGACCTTGAAACTTTCAAGTCTTCGGGCTTGTGGGTCAGGGAGAATAAATGGAGGAGGTGGGGGGAGTGAAGCATGATGTTGAGGGACATCATCTTCAAGAGGAAAGCTTGTTTCAAGCGATTTGGGAAGATCATAGTTGTCTGAACCAGACATCTACAATGGGAGAAAATCAAGTTAGTTGATTCAAGTCCTTAATATAACACCCAATATGAAATATTAAGGCTAGGACCCAACATAATATTTTATAACTTGGAAGAGGGATGCCGTAATCCAAGCTATAAAATATTTGAAGGTAGGTGAATGACGATTCACCAATTTCCACCATGAAAAACGAAATAATTTATTAGGTTTTAATTGGATTTGAAACTCCTAGATCTTTTGAGATTCATTGAACTTTTCAATGGCATGTTTCAATCTCGATTGTGCCCTTCAGGTTTTGTGACCGGGATGCCGAGGATCACAAAACAAGGTGTGAATAACCATGCAAACTCACTTGGTACCCTTAATATTATCACCTAATCGATGTGCCGGTTAACCACACACGCTCCACCGATCTATGATAAACATTAAGTCACCCTTCGTGATCCTTAATAGTCCAAGTTAGTGTGCTAGTTAACCACACACGCTCCACCAACGACTTGGTAAGGTACAAAGTGTGAATTTCATGGGTTAGCACCATATTCACATTTTCCTAAAGTAACTAAGATTGGGAATTTATAAAAGGTTTAGTTACTTTATAATATTCATTATACTTTTAATGAGAATTTAAAGTCATTGTCCTACCCGTTCGGCTAACGACCCTCCACCGATCAAGGAAGTGGTGGGTGAGAATCGACACCCATTAAGTTGCCATTTTATAGGCAACAACCTTATACCCCCCTTATAGACCGGCTTCGTGAATGAGGCCTACTAACGGTAAAACGACTTGATCTTATACATATATATAATAATTAACCATTAATGTTATAAATAGTATAAGGGTTGAATTTTAACTTTTAAATCTCTAAGGGTTTGGAATTAAAGTTTATTAAAGTGTGTGAAACTTTAC
Source organism: Lactuca virosa (assembly GCF_052849685.1). NCBI lineage: Eukaryota > Viridiplantae > Streptophyta > Magnoliopsida > Asterales > Asteraceae > Lactuca > Lactuca virosa. The sequence continues at coordinate 48,161,169 of NC_136427.1, forward strand.
AAATTCCAAAACTTGAGGGCAAGTTTTGTAACTATCCAAAACTTTTCATTTCATAACTTATGAATTAAAGGTTCATAAAAATGAAGACTCTTCATTTTATGTAACTTATGTGTTTTAAGTATGTGTTTAAAAGAAGTGACCTTTGGATATTCATAACTTGAGGACAAATTATGGACTCCATTAAAACACATAAATGATCAAGAATTAATCCTAAACAATTCAGCAAATAATTCCTATCATCTTCTAAATTCATAAGAACATGAACATGATCATCAAAGTTTCAAGAATTATATGAACACATACAAAGCATGAAATTTTGATATAAGCTATTGTAAATGGATTAGAACTACCATTACACCAACTAAAACAAGTTTTAAAACACCAAAACAGTTTAGGGTAATGTTTCTAGTCCATTTCCAGCAGCAAAAGTCGAAAATCTGCACCCTGAGGCTCCTACTCGCCGAGTGCACGAACCTACTCAGCGAGTAGGATGAGTTTACACATGAAATCGACGAGTCCCCCCATGTACTCGGCGAGTTCATCATGCAGACAGCAAGAAAATCGACTTTTTCCACTATTTTGCATCAAGTATCAAACAAACAAGCCTAGGCTCTGATACCACTGTAGGGTTTTGAGCATTCTAACACTTCCTAAGTGTACATGCAACCCTATTAAACCTTGGATCTATGTTTGTCTAAGATACATGCAAAATATTATTTTCCAAGGTTTATAACCTATCTAGCATGGCATGGGGTACTTTTAAACATAAAAGAACTAGATGAGTTACATACCTTTTGTTGATTGTTGATTCCTTGGAGTTTGAGAGCCAAGCACCAATAATGTGAATGCCTCAAATGGAAATCACAAATCACCACAAACTTGGAAAATGTATGAGAGAGTATACTAAGTCTTGATTTTGGCCACCACACTTACACACACACTAGTGTCTTTTTCATGCAACATAAGCTTGTTTATATAGTGTGCATGGTTAGGGTGAAACCCTAATAACCCATGTCTTTTCCTCTTCCAAGGATCCATGGGTTAAAAGCTCCATGGATCATCCATGGACTTCCATATAAGCTTAGCCCATTAACAAATGAGCATTAGCCCACACCATATAAATACAATAGCCCATGATTTAATTAGTCTTCCTTTTAATCACTAAATTAATTCATAATTAATTCAAGATTAAAACTAATTAAATAACATGACTTTATATTAATATATTATAACTTATAATATATTAATAAATCGTAAGTATACAATTCTCATAAAATTATCCATAAACAGTTTGGGTGAAGTGCAACCCAAATGGACCATGCCGGGTCGGGTCAAGTATATACCAAATAAGTTATGGACTTAGACACCTTATCCAACAGAGTTATCACCTGATTGCTTCTACTATATGTCATGGAGAGGAGTGTGACAAGGTTCCTGTGGGCGACCTTTTCTTGATATGGTGTCTGATCCACACAGAGGTTCGCCTCAACCTCCTTTTTTCTCTTTCTTTATATTTATCTACCTCAACTATATGCTCTATGGTGAAGGGCCATATTTAGGGAGGTCATTGGGTTACTCGGTTGGCTTGTTCCTATGGGATTCATACTAGCGAGATGGTTTTGTACCCCATCCACAAGTTAGGTGTGACTACTCTATGGAAGATGTGGGTTGTGATACTTAGAGCTGATTAGGTGTTGAGGATCCCTGATGACGATATCATCCCGCCTCTGAGACAAGTGGAGCGGAAGCCTGTTCCGGAGCTTGCATTCGAGAGCGACATAAACCTAGACATGCATTAGAGACTGCTTGACAGGAGTCTGAGCCTGGGGTCGACTTCCACCACTTTTCTCAATGCATGAATTTTCTATAGCAGGAACATCAGACCATCTTACGAGCTCAACAGTGGATCATAGCATCTCGTACCAGTATTATGGAGTTTCAAGGGATGGATTTTCCACCCTTTGCACGACCAGACCATGATGTTGGACCATCAGGCATACAACAGGGGGAAACTGGTGGTAACAACATCGATAAGGATGAGGAGGACGAGTATGTAAGTGATGATGGCGATGGTGATGGTAGAAGTGAGGAGTAATGTTTGATTTGATAGTTGTATTTTTCTACTTATTCTACATATTTATTTTTGATACCCTTTACATATATTATACTTTTTTTTGGGGTTGTATGATATATATATATATATATATATATATATATATATATATATATATATATATGTTTTATTAGTTTATCAATCACCAAATCTAAATTCAGCTAGTGAATTGGTCCAACCATAATTAACCATAGGTGACCAATCTACATTTAGTTGTGGCTTGACATATGCACTCTACTTTAGTTAGGATAATTGATCATTATATATGATGCTTTTCATTCGTATACCTAAATGTTCTGGATTTGCGATTATTATGTTTGTTATGTTCTTCTAGACTATCAAATAAGGATCAGCCAGGTGAGAAGTGTTGAAGGGCGGGACCATTTTAGCATATAACCGTTTCGAAATCTTGCAACCTAAGCGACAATTCAAACTACTCACATTTTTCATAAGTAGTCTATCAGTAGTGTAATTTAATAATAATACTTTTATTTATAGGTTTAAGGACAAACTTTATTGGAGTTTATGCCCTAGGCTATAGGCGTCATTTGCTAAGGAATTACTAGTTCGCTATAACCTTCAGATCTGATACCATTCTGTTTTACACCCTTGGCCGGTGGCGAAAATGCCGACCGTGACAGGATACGTTTTATTATCCAAATCACAAAGCATAAAATTAACACCATAACATTTTAATTTATAACTCATAATTACATTGATCCTTACATAATAAAATCTAACTAGTTCCATGCTTCTTGTATTTCCCTGCAATAGTCTTCTCTTCATTTCGGCTTCCTAGGAATACATGGGTTTTGAAAACAGTTAAAATAATGTTGGTGAGTTCACATGTTTTATAGCTTTAAAATTACTCCTTCATATAGGATATTTGTTTATGAATGTATAGGCTTTTGAAACTTTTCTAACACTATAAGTTTCTAGGGAGTATTTTCTTTTATTATCTTTAATTCGTAACTTATCATATTTTCCTTTAATATTTGATGTGCTTCTTCCATCATTTCAGGAGGAGATTTGATTTATACACTCGATTAGTTTCAAGTAGTTATTAGATGAGATACTCAGGAAAGCATCTATATATATATATATATATATATATATATATATATATATATATACTTTACATCTTACTTTTCCTAGGATAAATTACTTCTTCTGTACTTATCCTATAACTTCTCCTTTTATACATTTTTGGTGGTTGTCGTGGCCAAAAAAATTAATAACCCAAAATCTTTTACACTAAAATAGTGTATATTGGTAAAGGGGTCGAATATGCGGAGATTGGTTCAATTTTATAACTCTATCAAAATCTCTTTGTAAAACTACTTGTAAAATGACAATAAAAGTAAAGGTTTTGGTCTTTTTGAAATACTTGAAATAAACTAGAATGAAACTAAGATTTAAATAGACAATTTCAACAAAAACAAGGGTTTGATGTAAAATCAATAAGAGAAAGATGGTTGACTTAAGGTTTCCTCACTTGAACATTTGATGAACATATCATTAGAATCCAATGTTGCAATACTTGTTTTAATTCTTTAGTTTTGCTATTGTAATCCAAGAAGCTTGAGATTACCTAGACTTTTCTTAGTTATTAGAATAGTTAGAAAAGCTCATAACATTTTCCTTAGTTAAATTCATAATTTCCATTAAGCATGTATTTAGTGAAAGTCAACTAGCATTAAGAACCAAAAAGTCACCAAATCCAAGAGGAGTCAAATGCTTTCACTTCCATGTAGGAGAAAATGTTTTTATGATTGTGTGAAGTTAAACCAACACAAGAACCACTTGTTTCTTGCTAATTTGAGGATCCTTTACTTATTCAAGAAATTAGCCAACTAATCACTACAAATACATTTAAACTAATGAATAAAAACATACAAGTAGCAATAAAACGTTAAAACACAAAACATTCACATAAAGATTCAAGAACAAGTTCATGGAGTATTCAATATTCAACAAACATTCAAATGATTTCACCAAAGTCAACCAAGTTTAGTTTAGCCTAGCATGGCCAAACTCAAGAAAATAAATTAAGGATAGATTGTACCAAACATTTAACAAGAATCAAGAGCTAAAAGATGAAGTTCTTGAGGTGTTCTTGGTCTTGAAAATGCTCCAAAATCTCTAGATAAATGATGAAATTTCGGATGTGGAAGAGTATGCAAAAGACGCACACCAACCTTCCTCAAATAGCCTTCCAAATGAAATTCTAAAATTACCCCTGCAGTGTCGTGTGCGGCCACGCAGCCCTACGTGGGTGGGTCTGATTATGGGCATCTTTGAGTTTTGGGCCTCCACAGATTAGTCCATTGGCCTAGTTCGAGTCTGATCAGCTTCTAGCCCATTTTTCTTCAATTTTTCTTCATTTTTATCCCAATTTGGCTTCTCCAAATGACCCATAGCTCACGTAATTTCCTGATCAATAATCTACGCACGCTCGAAAATTCTCCAGTATCTTGCAAATTTAAAGTTTATTTCCTTCAAGCCTTTAATTAACCACAAGCCCACTCCATGTATCAAATCCATTAGATATCAATCCCAAAATTCTTGTCGTCCTCTAAGTCCAATCGCTTCCCAAAGATTCCGCTCCGCTAGTCTCCTTAAAATATGCAATTATGCTCATGAAACTATCAATTTTTATCAAATTTTCCTATCTTTTCATACTTTAATTAATTCCTAGGCATTCTCCTCTAGGTTGTGTAATTAATTAAGGTTGGCGAGCAATGTTACAATGAGTCCCTATAACCGATCTATATAACTTGAAATTTCCCCGCCACGATGCTTCGTCAGACATCGTGAAAAGACTATAAATTTATGCCTGTCGGACTTGTAACTAGCAACCGCGAGTGGGAGTGTGAATGTCGTATAGATCTATACATACATTTCACACTTACTCTGACGATTATAGGTCCAGGGTAGCCAAATATTAATCAGCTATGGATGAATAATACGTCTCATTTAACACTTACCTTGATAAACCTTTAAAGTATGATTATTTATCTTTGTTATTCTTTCTTTTAGTTTAATTTCCTTACATAATTATTCATATATATATATATATATATATATATATATATATATATATATATATATATATATATATATATACACTTAACATTATTTATATAATAATTATCTTTGCTTTTATATCTTTGATATGATACTAGGGCATTTTACAATTAAGTACATTGTCTATCCTTAAGTTTTCCTTTAATATAGTTTTATTCCATAATTATTCTGATACACATATATTATACCATATCCATAAGTATAGTTAAGTACATATATTCCATAATTATTTTAGGCTATTTTATAGTTAAGTACATTGCATATCCCTAAGTTTTCCTTTAATATAGTTTTATTCCATAATTATTCTGATACATATATATATATATATATATATATATATATATGTATATATATATATATATATATATATATATATATATATATATTATACCATATCCATAACCTAATTATTAGGTTCTTGATATTTATTGGATATTAGGTAAGAGTAACAACTAAGTACAATGCTTATCCTAAAATTTTGCCCGCATAACGACTAGAAACTAAGTTATTATAGGGAATTGGCCAATATAACAACTAGGTGTAATCCTTTAGTATAATCTTAGGCATTATAATGACAAGGCATAATATCATTCTTAAAGTTTAGGCAGGTTAACAACCGGGCATAATATTATCCTAACGTTGCATGTCGTTTCAAAACTATTGATATATTACAAGTAATAATATTTTTGTAAGATCATTGAAATAGTTTTATAGCATGTATTACCCCCCCCCCCACAAAACATTTGAAAACGGTAAAAATGGGGCTGTGAACTCACCTTAGTAGCGTGATCAAAGAGACTCTAACTATCGTATTGGATGTTTCGATCCATCGGGAAATGTATAAGGATTCCGGATCAATTTAAAGAGAAGAGAAAGAGTTTGAGGTGTGGAATTGGATGAGGTGAAGGCTTCTATTTATAGGGTTGCTTGTACATGCAAGTGACACAAATATCTATGCGTGTCATGCACGAGCCTCGCGACCCCATCCAAAAACTTGCCACATGTCAACTTTATGGTGGTCGACGTCTCTCATATCTTGATGAATACGGGTGTCAGACATGCACATTGAACATGGCGTGCATTACTCGCTCACGATTAATATTTTTCGAAAATTCCGATCTCTTTTATATGAATCTTGTTTCTTGCATTTGTGTATCTATTTATGAGTACAACAACTTTCCTTTAGGTTGTTTTGGCTAATTCTAACTTCCATTTTTAGTCGTATTTTATGTTTTTCTAAAAATCATATCTTCTTCATATGTACTTCATTTTTGGCCTTCTTTGCCTCTAAGTTCTTGCCTCGAGGAGTACTATGAATTCCCTTTTAATTACTTTAGCCAAAACTCAACTAATCACTGAGTACTATTTTTTTTACGCTGTGAAATTTATTGACGCAATTGATTTCAATTTTTATAAAATCATAAATTCTCTAATCAAGTCATATTTTTACAAATTCTATATACTTGGAACCGTGTTGCAGTGTACTTTCCAAACATGTTAACCGTTTTGGGAGACGGCACAATTTCTCGGACACTTATTTTTGAGTCTATTACTCGTCTTATTCTTATATGTAAGAGTCCACTCGATCATATTTATCCATAATATTACTTTTTACCTTGATACTATGTAACATCTATTTGTCTATGCTAATTTCTAATAACGGTTAGCAACAAATTTTTCCTAGTTGTCACATAAATGTTTTTCAGGTAGTTTTGCTGATCATGGAAAGGTACCAGCTTGACTGTACCACATGTGGTCGCTGATGACATATGTTCTTGACTTTCGTTGATCCTATGTTATCACTCTATATTGGAAAATATGTTTTTACAATGTTTAATAAATGAGTTTTTATATTGCTTTTGAGAATGAAATTTAATATTATATTCTATCTAAAAAATAAAAATTTGGGATGTTACAGTTTCATCACCCGATAACCATAAAACTTAGGAGCACAAAAATCGAAATCATATCTACAAGGAGGAGGTGGAGGTATGTTAGATTACTTATCATGTATATTTTCCTCTTCTTAAGAGCTAGGGCCAACTACGTGTTCTTTGTTGGTCGACTCTTGAATCTCATCAAGATCAATTTAACTACCACTATGTAACATCCTAAAATTTAAGATAAGGTTCTTAAAATAATTAAGTAACTAACTAAAGGATTATTTACATAATTAAGTCATTAAAATGATAATTATATCATTAGTTGATATAAAGCTTAGAAAGTTAAAGGTTGAAATGTTAACATTTCAAAGTTAAGGGACCAAAAGTACCAATTTGGCAAAGTATGTTTGACCAAGGGTTGACTAAACTAATGGAAATGATTCCTTGGTGAATTGATTTGTTCTTTCCACCTTGGTATATACTTTGGGATATTGATAGGCCCTAAGGATAAAAATGGAAAGGATTTAATATCGGAATTAGCCCTTAATGATAAAAGAGAAAGAAATATGGAAAGATGTCTTTTGAAAATGAAATAAAAAGAAATGAAATGTTAAGATATGAAATGATATTAATGATGTGTATCAAAAGAGTTTTCCTTGAAAATGGTTTATGGTCTAAAACTTTGTTTTGCAAAGATGAAATATTTTTGATGAAAATGTGAAAAATGTTTTGGGTCTCAAACCCACGTAGCTCACAAGACATTATTGTCTTACGTATCTTTTATAATGCCATGTATCTCAGGTTACAGTTAATGAGAGAGGATGATAGATGAAAGTTAGAAGTTAGAAGTTCAAAGATAGATAATGGAGTGGAACTTCTTAAGTTTCTTATTTATTGTATTCATGTAATTCTCATTTGCTTGCTATGGTTTGTATGATGCTTAATGGTAACACCCAATGTTGGTAAATGTTTTTATGGGACCGGTTCTTGTTAAATGTGGTTTATTACCCAAAATGATTTTAAAACCATAGCATTTTAATTTTTGAAAACTTTGGGGTGTTACATTTTGGTATAAGGGCCATAGTTTAAGCGAATTAGGATTGGATATCATTCCACTCCTAGGCTTAGAATTTGGTTATGAAAAATGTGAATGATACATAGGATTGTTATGCCTTAATGTAGGTAGTATCCTATGCAATGAATGATGATAGGAATTGCCTTAGTTAGATGCTTATAACAGTTGGATACATCTAGATGAAATCATAGAATGCTACATTGAGTGAGTCTATAGTGAATAATGGAAGTAAGACTAGTGTATGGATAATCAAAACCAGTGGATCAGAACCTTTCAGTGGTGAATTCAAGGTCGATTATGTATGATGTGGGAATAATTGTATAGGGCCAGTACTATTATACACACATGATACATACATGAACTTGGTGGAAACATGAAGGGGTTTTGTGAAATGTTGTAAGGATTCGAGTGAGTTGAGGACTTACTGAATGCATATCTTGTGTTAGATAAGGGTCATTAAGGAGTTCAAAAACATGATTAATGGATAATGGGAAATTTTTTACAACTTTGACTTTTTGTCAAAGTCAAACAACTAGTGTGAAAATGAAATTTTCTTGGTGTACATTTGATAGATGCTCAAAAGTGAGTTTGTACTCTTTTCTTGCCATTGGTAGTGAGTTCGAAACACCAAGGAATGAAACAAATTGAGCTATTAAATTGTTAACAAACAATTATCTAAAAACGGACATAGTTGACTTTTGGAAAAAGTCTAAAATAGGACAAGAACTAGAACTCCAAAGTCACGATAATGAAAATTAGTTGGAGTTGGTAATTACAGACAAGCTTATGTTACAGCATAAGAGTGATAACTTCAAGTTACAAGTAAGTTGATTGAGAAATGAATGAAATAGAATAATTAGTTCCATCCTTAGATGAAAGATAATGATTTGATGTGATTGTTGACATAGGAAGACGAACCAATGGATAATTTGGTGAAATGATGATATGATGATGAAAGCGAGATGGTATAAGAAAGCACGATCGAGACATCTCTGGAAGGAGCATGATAATGTTGACTCAATGAGATCTTTTGGGATTTTTAGGAGTTGGCAACCAGATGACAATGGTATCAGGTGCCGAGTGTGATGACAGATGTAGAAGAAAGATATCTTTGTGAAAACAAGACACTGGTAAAGGTGAGCAATGGTACATTAACCTAATGCCCTAGACTAGAACGTGAAGTCATCACTAGGAAAGAAGAATAGTGAAAGATACTTGAAGCTATTTCTAGAGCCTAAACGGAACACAACCAGTATGAAGATCATCTCGAAGCATGCACATAATGGAAACTAAAAGTTACAATGATAAGTCCATGAAAGTATCTTAACCTAGGGTACTAGACTACCAAGTTGAAAATTTTAATTAGAGGAACTTTGTAAGCTCTGCTTACAAGTTTTGTGATTTTTGATGAAGTGATAAGGCTATGTGAAGAACCTGATGAGAACGCCAGGAGGGATAAGACTTCAAGATGTGATAACTTGATGATGAGGGAGAATTATCTAGAAGATGTCATGATTGATCAAGGAAAAAGAAATTTTCACATGATGTATTATCCAAGAATGCAAATTGAAAATCAAAAGACTTTACAGTGCTAACAAGGTGTGGACAAGAGTTAACAATTGAAGTTTGTTGAAAATAACTTTCAAGAAGAAGATGATGAACAAAGGAAAATTTTAAAACTTCCTTGGACAAGTCAGAGGGATGAACTACTACAGTGTAAGAATAAAAGGGTGACTTGGACCTTAAAAGATATGCCCTCATTTCTTTTATGGGTTAGATGGTAAGAAGAATATAAAATCATGGCGATGTGATGTCACAAGAGCTCACAACACTTTAGAGGCTAAGTAAGAGCAACATGTAGAGCTTATAATTATAAGTGACATGAACGAACCAATGATACTAGATTTAGAGATTCCAAGTTGTGCAACCAGATTACACATAGCGAGCACACTCAAGTACAACTGAGTATTAGATGTAGGTATTACTGCTAATATGAATTTGATAACCAGAAAAACAATCAGCAAACTTGTGATAATGATATCTTCTATTATGATTTGATATAAATGATTGAACTTTGACTCAGGGCATTATGGGTCACTTGACTATGACTAAAGGACGCGAAAATCAAATGATATAAGAATTGGTTGTATATTCAAAAGAAGGACTATTTTTATAAGTCATAAAGGATGTCTAAAAGCACACACAACCGAGCAATATGTGATTAAAGGATGAACCTTCACTCATTCATAAAAAGGGACAAGAATAGAAAGAAGTAATTTATGATGCATGAGAAATTAAACTGATAAAGTGTTGAATGGGAGAGCTGAGTACTCGAATAACCATATTGAGGGACACGAGAATGCTGAAATAATGATGGAAGATTTATGTAATCAATGAAAAGGAAAAAAGGTGGAATTCGAGGTCCATAAGGAGTACACGTGAGGCAACGAATTTCCATAAAGAAATAAACAAAACATCTGGCTACATAATAAGAATCATCTTGTGATTTAGCCTTAAAGGAAATGCCTTCGTTTCTTTTAAGGGGTAGATAGTTAGGAAGAAACAAGTTACGAGTGATGAGATCATTCATACCGAACAACATTTTGAAAGTTGAGTAGAAAATAACACTATGTGCTTTAGTGCGTCTTATCATGGTGTGCTTAGGTTTGTAGACGTAAGAAATACATATCATGAGATGATATTTTGGTTTGACACAATAGTTAAAGTGAACGAAAGGAGATAGGGACAAGGTTTAGGAAGTATACATGGAATTGAATTGGATAGTACTCATTGGTATAAAGGTATAGTAGAAACAGAAATGTATACATGATTGGATTATCTTGTTGATAACATTGAAGGGAAGCATCAATAGTATAAATTGACTTGCAGACCTTATTAAGGGTAAAGTGTCATTCTTATAACTCTAAAGTAAGACCTTCGGGAAGGAAAGGTAGAAGTATTAGTAGGGATAAAAGTGATAAAACAAAATCAAATATAAGTTTAAAGGTAAACTTAAATTCGTATCCGTGATGCACTATAGTGTAAATCTCATGTTTTAAACATAAATGCATAGATGAGCGTAATGAACTAAGAATGATAAGTATCAAAATGAGGGATCAGGTAGAATAACTGGAACCTAAGTAAGGAAATAGACAAGGTTGGATAACCTTATTGCATGAAGTTGTTAAAAGCTAAAAAAGGGACGAAAGGGTAAAAGTCTCCAAGAGGGTTGACAACCCCTAATAGCGTACTATTACCTATTTGAGCGGGCTACAATTGTGAAAAAATTGACCGCAATGATTTGGATATGAAATAAACTAGAAAGTGATGAAAAAAAACTAACGAGATGCCTCGCGATTTGATTCCGAGGACGGAATCCTTTTAAGGGGTAGATATTTGTAACATCCTAAAATTTAAGATAAGGTTCTTAAATTAATTAACTAAATAAAGGATTATTTACATAATTAAGTCATTTAAATGATAATTATATCTTTAGTTGATATAAAGCTTAGAATGTTAAAGGTTGAAATGTGAACATTTCAGAGTTAAGGGACCAAAAGTGCCAGTTTGGTAAAGTATGTTTGACCAAAGGTTGACTCAACTAATGGAAATGATGCCTTGGTGGATTGATTTGTTCTTTCCACCTTGGTATAGACTTGGGGATATTGTTAGGCCCTAAGTATAAAAATGGCAATGGTTTGATATCGAAATTAGCCCTTAATGATAAAAGAGAAAGAAATATGGAAATATGTCTTTTGAAAATGAAATAAAGAGAAATGAAATGTTAAGATATGAAATGATATTTATGATATGTATGAAAATAGTTTTCCTTGAAAATACTTGAAAATGTTTTATGGTCTAAAACTATGTTTTGCAAAGATCAAATGTTTTTGATGAAAATGTGAAAAATGTTTTGGGTCTCAAATCCACGTAGCTCACGAGACATTATTGTCTTAAGTATCTCTTTTAATATCATGTATCTCAGGTTACAGTTAAGGAGAGAAGATGATAGATGAAAGTTAGAAGTTCAAAGATAGAGAATGGAGTGGAAATTCTTAAGTTCCTTATTTATTATATTGATGTAATTCTCATTTGCTTTCTATGTTTTGTATGATGCTTAATGGTAACAACCAATGTTTGTAAATGTTTTTTTGGGACCGGTTTTTGTTAAATGTGGGTTATTACTCGAAATGAGTTTGAAAACCATAACATTTTAAAGTTTGAAAATTTTGGGGTGTTACACACTAGCTCATTTGGAAATAAGCTTCCTCGGTTAGAAGACTGCCCTTTGAGCAACAAACACTTTCTTGTTAGAGGGTTTGTAAAACAAATACTCAAAGGACTTGTCTGGATAACCAATGAAGCAACACTTATCTAATCTTGGTTTTAACTTTTCGAGCACTTCACGATGAGCGAAGCTTCACAACCATAGAATTTAATATGCGCTAGTGTGGGACGAGTCCTAGTTCATATTTTAAAGGGTGTTTCCGAACCATTCTTAGTTAGTACATGGTAAAGGACATTTGTGGTAGTCTGAAAGGAATAACCCCAGAAATAGATCAGAAGTGTTGCATGACTCATCATAGATCGAACCATATCAATTAAATTTTGATTTCTCCTCTCAAACACACCATTATGTTTTGGTGTTCCAAGTAGAGATAACTTTGAAACTATTCCATAGCTCCTAAGATGATTGTTAAATGTATTATTAAGATACTTTCCACCTCTATCATATCAGACAATATTAATTCTTTCGCCCAACTGATTCTCTACTTCTTATTGGAATCTATTAAAACCTCAAATTTTTTAGACATATGTTTATTCAAATAAACATATGCTTATCTATTGTAATCATAAGTAAATTGGATGAAGTATTTCTCACCATCTTGTGTGGAAGATTTGAACGGTCCATATACATCAGTGTGAATGAGGTCCAACAGATCTTTTCCTCTTTCACAATTACCTGCTAATGGTGCCTTTGTCATCTTTCCAAGTAAGTAAGACTCACATACATCATCTAACTCTAAGTCATATGATTCCAAGATATCATCCAACTTGAGCTTGCTGATGTGTTTCTTGTTTATATGGCCAAGTAAAAAATGCCACCAAAATGATTTATCCAAACTATCCTTGGATGAATCAAAATTTTAGGTTAAGCTATCATTCTTTCTTAAACATATGATGTTTTCATAAATGTCATTACACGAATTAGCTTTAAAATATATATTATCATGTTGGATAACTATAATACATTCATTATCAATTCCAAACTGAAAACCATCTCGGTACAATGCATGAAAAGAAATAAGGTTTCTTTCCATATATGGAGAATAGAAAAAATCTAACAAACTAATAGAAAAATCAATAGACAAAATAAGCTTGTAATCCCCAATCATAGTAACAATAACCTTGCTATTGTTTCCCCTGATCAATTTGAGCTCACCATTCCTTAGCTTCCTACTTCGTTTAAGTCCATGCACATCATATCAAATGTGAGTAATGAATCTTGTGTCAAGGATCCAAGGATTAGAAGTTGAAACACTATGGAGTTCAATCATAAAAATACTTGAGGTGACGATGTTATTTGCCTTGTTCGTTTTGTAAGTCCAAATTCGCTTGACGTATCAATCAGATCCAATTGATGGTGCGGATTCCCAATCAATTGGATGATGCAAGATCAAAATAGAGAAGAAGCAGAAGAAAAATAAGATGAATCTTGTATCATTTGATGATTAGAATGAAGTTCCTTACAAGATTCACTCACACTCTCTTCTTCTCTCTACTTTCTCTCTTTATCACACCTTGGATTACACACACTTAAGCTCCTCTCTCTCTTGGCCGTACAGACTCACACATGCACTCCTCACCCTTACAACTATTTGTATGGAACATTGGCCGTGAACTGGTTCACGGCCGTAAACGAGTTCACGGCCGTAAACAACCCCCTAGGCCGTGAACACTCCTAACCGTACACACCACATGGACCGAAAACTCAATTTCCTAGAAAAGCAAAGTATAAACCATAATTTTAGACCCAAAAATCTTCCCCTTGGTTTATAGCTTTCTTTTCTAATTGACCTAACAAACTCCCCCCAAAAATGTAGTTGGATTTTCTTGTCAATCTTCATTTGGAGCTTAGCTTCAACATTTATCTTTGATTTCTTCACAGCTTCAAGATGAAGTTGATGAATCTTCAATAAATGACTTCATCTTGAGCAGATGGGATTTTCTTCAAAATTTGACTCTGAACGCACATTGGGTGAGGAGGCTTCTTGTAGATATTCTTGAAAATTAGCGCTTTCAGCTTGAGAATCTTCAGAGAGAATGATAGAGATAACTAATCTTCTGGATCACTTCAGCAGGTACGAGATAGCATCAAATTGATTGAGGAGGCTTCAATGCCATCTGTCACATAATCTTTAAGAACAGATTCACCATGCTTCTGGGGTTGAAAGATTGAATGTTGAAAGAATAGTCTTCATTTCTTGTTCCTTCGAATGAGAATTCTTCGATGATCACGGATGAAGTCATCGCTAAGAAAATCTCGATACAGTCTCCATGAGTCTCATCTACATCTGAATTCACTTTTCAAGACAAATCAAAACAAAAAGAAAACTTAGCACACAATATATTTTTTTTAGTTTTCTGATTTTTGTTTGATTTTTTAATTTCCCGATTTTTATTTGATTTTTTTTTTCGTTTTATGATTTTTGTTTGATTTTTGAATTTTTTAATTCTCCCCCTAAATTTGTGCATAGAGTAAAACTATGAACAAATTTAACAAAAACAAAAATAATTGGGATCAAAGTTGTGAGACAGTCTTAACTTTGTTTATTAGTACCTTAACCTTCATGAACACATCTGGTCGATTGCCAGTATTGTGGCCCACTTAAACACGAAGAATATTGATAAACCTTTCTAAATAAACCATTTAGCTGACGACGACCACGGGTATTGTGGTCCACTTAAATTAAGCAGCGAGATCTACATACAGCCTCTTAAATGGTTTGATTTTAGTTGCACTAGAACGTGTTCCCCACTTCCTGATATACCCTGGTTCTCAAGAAATTCCAAAGAACACCTTACTTTAGGTGAATAGACAATTATTAAGGAGGAAGTCTGATTTAGAAATAGGTGCATATGTTGTGTCCCAGGTCGGATCTCTTTCAATCACGCAGAGGGGACAACATATGGCTAACTAGGATAGAGGGATTGAGAGGTAGAATGTTGCATATGATGTGTTCCAGGTCGGATCATTTCAATCACGCAGAGGAGACATCATATGGCTCACAGATAGGAAGAATTGCACAGATAAAGAAGACACATAGAAATAGAGTTGCATATGTTGCATTCCAGGTCGAATCTCTTCCAATCATGCAAAGGAAGCAACATATGACTGACAGATAGAAAGCAAGAAAATAATTTCCTACATACCTACTTTATCAGAACCCCCCAGTCACCCTATCAGAACCAGAATTAAGGACATAAGTGTTGGATTATGTGTCTAAGTTCATAACTATTTCTGGAATGTACTTGACCCGATTAGCATGGTCCATTTGGGTTGCATGGCATTGCAATACTTGGATAGACCAAAATGAGAGAAAGGACACTTAAGGATTATTAATATATTATAAGTTCTAATATATTAATAATATTATTTAATTAGCATTGATCAAAGAATTAGTTTGGAACTAATTAAGTGATCAAAAAGAGACTAAATAAATATATTGGGTTGATTGTGTAAATCATCCATTCTTGTATAGTGGGCTAATGATCCATGGTTTGTATGGATTGGGTTAAAACCCATAAGGTGCTCCATGGATAGTCCATGGAGGTTACAAACCCATGGATCATGGAATATGGAAAGCCATGACAATTAGGGTTTACATGGTGTAACCCTACTTGTGTCACAACTATATAAAGAACCCTATGCAAGCAAAATCGTGCACTACTTGTAAAAGTGAGAGGGCAATCTGATTTTGAGGCTTAATGAACTTCTCTCAAGGTTATTCCAAGTGTTGTAGTGTTGTGTGAGACAATTGAGGCATCACACTTGAGGTGCTAGGCGCACAAGGTTCTCAAGGAATCCAAACTATAAAAGGTATGTTCCTCTTCTAGCATTTATGTTTAAAAGTTCCCCATGCAATGGTAGATAGGTAAAGAACCTTGGAAAATCAATTTTGCATGTATCTTAGTAAAACATAGATCCAAGGTTTGTAGGGTTGCATGTACACCTTAGGAGTGTTAGAATGCTCAAATCCCTACAGTGGTATCAGAGCCAGGTTTGTTTATTTGATACTTGATGCAAATTGTTGAAAAAACTCGAGTTTTCTGCATTCTGCAGCATGAACTCGCCGAGTCCATGGGGGGACTCGACGATTCCATGACCAAATCATCCTACTCGTCGAGTAGGTTCATGCACTCGACGAGTAGGAGCCCCTGAATGCAGATTTTCGAGTTTTGCTGCTGGAAATAGACTAGAAACATTACCCAAAACTATTTTGGTGTTATAAAACTTGTTTTAGATTGTGTAATGGTTATGCTAATCCATTTTCAATAGCTATTATCAAAATTTCAAGTTTTATATGGTTTATTTATGTTTCTTGAAATTGTTGATATGCATGTTCATGAACTTATGAGTTTATAAGATCATAGGAATTATTTGTAACTTGCTTGTTAGTTTAATTCTTGATCATTATGTGTTTTAATGGAATCCATACTTTGTCCTCAAGTTATGGATTACCAAAAGTCGCTCTTTTAAAGTCCATTATTAAACACATAGGTTACATAAAATGAAAAGTCTCTAATTTTATTAATCCATCAACTGAAAGATGAAAAGTTTGGAAAGTTACAAAACTTGCCCTCAAGTTTTAGAACATGTAAAGTCACTTTAAAAACTTTAGTTCCAACCCGTAGAATTTTAAAATTTAACATTCAACTGTTATACTTTATAATATTATAAGTTTAATAATATATATATATATATATATATATATATATACATATATATATATATATATATATATATATATATATATATATATATATATATATATACATACATATATATATATATATATATATATATATATATATATATATATATATATATATATATATATATATATAAGAACAAGTCGTCTTCACGAAGCCGGTCTATAAGGGGGTATAAGGTTGTTTCCTATAAAATGGCAGCTTAATGGGTGTCCACTCTCACCCACCGCTTCCTTGACTGGTGGAGGGTCGTTAGCCGAACGGGTAGGACAAGGACTTCTAAATCTTCATTAAAATTATGATGAAAAATAAAGTAAATAAATGTTTTATAAATTCCCAATCTTAGTTACTTTAGGAAAATGTGAATAAGGTGCTAACCCATGAAATTCAACTTTGCACTTTGATTAAGTCGTTAGTGGAGCATGTTGTTGGATTAATGTCTAAGTCCATAACTATAATTGGTAAGACTTGACCCGACCCGGCATGGTCCATTTGGGTTGCATGGCATCATGCATTTGGATAGACTATAATGAGAGAAATAACACTTAAGGTTGGTTAATATATTATAAGTTCTAATATATTAATAAGGTTATTTAATTAGTATTGATCAAGAATTAATTTGGAATTAATTAAGTGATCAAAAGGAGACTAATTAAATATATGGGTTGATTGTGTAAATCATTCATTCTTATATATGTGGGCTTGTGATCCAAGATTCCTTATGTTAGACTAAGTCCATGGGGTGACCCATGGATACTCCATGGAGGTTAAAATCCATGGAGCATAAGGAATGGGTAAAGTTATGAGTTACATGGTGTAACCCTAATAGCCACCATATAAAAGAATCCCATGGCTCAAGAAATCGTGCACTAATGTGTGAGTGTGAGGGCTAGACGATTTCAAGGAGTGTTCAAGTTTCTCTCAAGTTATTCCAAGTGTATTTGGTGTTGTGTGAACCATTTGAGGTGTCACACTTGAGGCACTAGGCACTCAAGCTTCATGAAGACATTCTACATCAAAGAGGTATGTATTCTATCTTGTTATATTTATTATTTTGTATGCTAGATTAGGATAATACCTTCGATGTTCATAATTGTATGTATAATAGAGAAAACATAGATCCAAGGTATTTAGGGTTGCATGTACACTTAGGAGTGTTAGAATGCTCATAACCCAACAGTGGTATCAGAGCCTAGGCTTGTTTTCTTGTTATACTTGCAAAAGTAGCTGAAAAATCGAGTTGGATGCATATATTCGATTGTTTTGGCTGGAATTGGACTAGGAACATTACCCTAAGATGTTTTTGGACTTATAAAATTCTTTTTGATGTGGTAATGTTCATGCTAATCCAATTTCTAAGATAATTGTCATAATTTCAAGATTTGTATTAGTTTGTATGTTCATGCTAATTTCTTGAAGATTGATGATTTGAATTATCTTGTTCTTATGAGGTTCTTAGATTAATAGAAAAGTTGTGTGAAATAGTTGTTTTCAATCCATTTTAATCTAAGAGTTGATTCCAAAGTGTGTTTTTGTAACTTGTCCTCAAGTTATATGAAAAGTCACATTTAAGAATCATAAAACTCATAAAAGTTGGCAAAGGTTACAAAATGAAGAGTCTAGTTCTAATTAAATGGTTTTATGACTCCATAACTTGTCCTCAAGTTATGGAGGTTCAAGAGTCTCTTCATTAAATTAAAAAAAAGTGTAACCTTCATTAGCTCCATAAGTTACAATAAAAAAAAAGTTATTTTTTTTATTAATTAGTTTAAAGTCTTCCATAACTTGTCATCAAGTTATGGAACTTGAAGAGTTTTTTTTTAATTAAAACTACTTTAAACTCATAAGTTATGGAATTAATTAGTTTTGAATAGTTTCAAAACTTGCCCTCAAGTTTTGGAATTTGAAAAGTTTTCACTTATGAATACTTTAATTCCAAGTTAGCCCTTAGAATTTTAAAAGTTAAAATTCAACCCTTATACTTTATAACATTATAAGTTAATAATATTTATATATATGTATAAGAGTAAAGTCAGTCTTACCGTTAGTAGGCCTCATTCACGAAGCCGGTCTATAAGGGGGGTATAAGGTTACTGCCTATAAAATGGCAGTTTAGTGGGTGTCCACTCTCACCCACTGCTTCCTTGACTGGTGGAGGGTCGTTAGCCGAACGGGTAGGACAAGGACTATAATTCTCCTTTCATTAAAAGTATTAATGATAAATACTAAGTAACTAAAAGCTTATTAATACCCAATCTTAGTTACTTAGGAAAATGTGAATTTGGTGCTAACCCATGAAATTACACTTTGCACTTTGCTTAAGTCGTTAGTTGAGCATGTGTGGTTAACCGGCACACTAACCTGGACTTAACAAGGTAGGCAAAGGGTAACTTAATATTTATCATAGTATCGGTGGAGCGTGTGTGATTAACCGGCACACTGATTAAGGGGTAAATATTAAGGGTACCAAGTATATTTGCATGGTTATTCACACTTTGTTTTGTGATCCTCGGCATCCCAGTCACAAAACCTGAAGGGCACACTCGAGATTGAAACATGGCTTTGAATAGTTCAATGAATCTCAAAGATCTAGGACTTTCAAATCCAATTAAAACCTAATAAATTATTTTGTTTTTCATGGTGGAAATTGGTGAATCGTCATTCACCTACCTTCAAATATTTTATAGCTTCGATTACGGCATCCCTCTTCTAAGTTATAAAATAGTTTGTTGGGTCCTAGCCTTAATATTTCATATTCGGTGTCATATTAAGGACTTTAAATCAACTATCTTGAATATCTCCTAAAAAGATGTCTGGTCTAGACATTTATGATCTTCCCAAATCTCTTCAAACAAGTTTTCCTAAATGAAGATGATGTCCCATGGATATCATACTTCTTTCACCTCCTCCAATTATACTCCCTAATCCACAAGTTCCTAAAAAGTTTAAGGTCACTCAAGCCCTATTGGCAAGGCAAGGTCTAGGTGTGATCACATCTTGGAGATGTAGTCACATATTGACAAGCCGGGAGAGTTGGGTGTCAAAGTCTTGAGAAAGTTGGTGGCTCAACTACTTTCTAAGTCACATAGTGAGTTCTTTTGGGAATCATATGAAACAGACTAAGACAAGACCCTTAATGATCTTATCTATTTGCTAAGATCAACTTCCTAAAACGCTATGGACATTGACAATGATGACATTTGATATCCAGTAAAGCTCTCTCTTCCCAATGGAAAGGGATCGGCCATAGTCAACTCGGTTGACCCAATGGTAAAGAGAGAGGCGAAGTCTGAGATAGTCCCATTATCAAGGGTCCATAGGTAACTATTGCCAAAGGAAGGGGCATTGGTTACGAAGCTGCCAAATTTACCTAAGGATGTTAAAGTCAATAAGTTTGGCTCTACTTCAGGTAAAGTCCATTGTCTAACTCTATTAAGTACATGTTGATTCTGATCGCGAAGATGGATTTCAATCGCATGGTTCGGTGATCAGAATTTGGGCTATTACTTAAGAGTTATGATATTTATATTGCTTAGGAATAGATAACAACAAGGTTTTCATATGGATTGTAAGGATAAGTTTTTCCGCAAAGTTTTAAAATAAAAGAAAAAGGTTTTGATTTTATTTATTTTAAGTATCCTTACAATGGCATTTGTGAAAAGTTGTTGCTTATAAGATTCCATTGATAGCAATATTGGAAAAATGGATTTGATTCTTTCGGTTGTGGTAGTGTCTAATATTACCAAATAAGGAAAGATTCTCATCACCCAAGGTTCAATTGGACCGAAACTTGGAATCATGCAAGTTGTATAGTATGATGAATGAGAACTTTCAGCTTGGAAAATTAAGACTAATTCCTTATGTGAATAAGGAAAGGACTAAGGGATCGAGTACACATTCTTGTGCACTAGTCAAGTCCACCACAAAAGATCAAGAAGACTATTCGTCATGATTTACTTAAGTTCAGTAAATATGGTTATACTTATAAGTTAAAGTATAAGTCTGTAGCATTGGAGAAGTTTCAATGTGAGACAGAACGAATAAGAAGAATCAAAGTATGGCAGAAAGATAAACGTTTCTCAAATCTGAAAAGATGGGAGAGTACTTTAGTATCATGTTTATGATCATCTTAATGATTAAGATACCATATCACAATTGGTCCTCTAAAGTCATCTTAGTGCATTCTTATGACTAAGAAGAGGAGTCATGAATTGTTGAAATGGTTAAATCAAAAAGATGAGTCATACTTCGTTCCAAAACAATTCTTAGAGTCATACTCCAAGATTGTAACTTGAGTGACATATCTTAAAGAGGGTTTGTTAACACTAGTCAAATGTAAGAGTAAAAGGTTATCTACTCTTGTACATTTAAAATTGGTAAGTTGTGACGTTTTGGATAAAACAGAGACCAACTTAGGCCAATTGTGTAAAGTGTTAGTCTTGATAAAGAATCCGCACTATATCTTGAATATTTGACAAGGGAGTCTTATATGTCAAGAGGACAGTGGGAGTCTTAAAGCTCTTGAAAGTTTCAAGACTTAATCAAGAATAAAACCTAAAGTCCTTCACTAGCACACGACTTGAGGTTTATAACCTATCGTGTTGAAATTTTTGTGCCTATTCAAGTTGGCTTTGCATAGGAGTTCTGAGAGATCTCAATTGGTTGCACAACTACTTGGAAGCAACGGTAGGCACCTCAGCTGCCAAATGGCAAGAATTTAAGATTACACAAGTTTAATCGATATGAGTTTGGATTTGTCACTAACCTTGTCTTGTGATTATGGTTTTGACAAATTCACATGGATAAGAACACATACACTATTAAATCTAAGTGTCATAAGGTTTCTCTCCGATTCATGAAAATGATGGTGAGGAAACACTTTCACTAAGTAGATTTTAGCTAGATAGCAATTGTGATATTTGCATTCTCAAAGTCGTTAGTGGAGCGTGTGTGGTTTACCGGCACACTAACATGGACTTGTGAGAAGTGGAAAAGGTCTAAACAATTGAGACTATGATTACGGCATCCCTTTTCATAGTTCTAAAATTGTTTAGACACACATGTGAGCTATCTAAGAGAGGTGTATGATTTTGATAAAGTTTTATCAAAACAATCTAGTATCAGAAATCTGAACTTTGGTAAGAAAGTCAGCTGATTTCTGAGTACATGTCAAAGCTAGTGGGAGCATAAGTGTTATGCTAATAATCATCATGTTAGTGGGAGAATGATAATTATGACAAAGGTTGCAAGTTAGCAATGTTAATTATAGAAAACAAAAGTTTCAATTCGTGAGGTTGCAGGGGTTGAAAAAGTTGTTTTGCTATAATTAAAGGAGAGGAAATTATACTTCATCTCAATTCTAAAAGCTTAGATTGAGATTTTAATCGTATTTAATCAAGGATATATATATGAATTTCATGTTGGAATGGCTCAACATAAGGAAATTCTATATATGGGTCCATTATTTGCGTTCTAAAATTCGATTATGATTACGGCATCCCTTTTCATAATCTGAATTTTGAGAACTTGGCAAATTGAAATGGAAATATTATAGCAAAAGACTGCTTTAGTCTTTATGTGAGACATCATGAATCGTGTCCCATATGCTTCGGATATAGGATCGATTACATGTGCTATATTCATCCTTTCTAAAATTTTCCAAATGCCTGGGGCATTATGATGGGAAAAGGTTTAGAATTGGATATGACTAAAATGATTAAGCAATTGTCGAGGACAATCTAAGGTTTACCAAAGATTGGTTGCTCAAGGACAGTTGGAAGTATAATGTTAATTCTGGAAGGACCATATTGACATAATCTGTAAGGATGCAACTCTTGTTCAGAAGTGATAGTCAAAATGGAATATGGAAATGTTTCAAAGTTAGAAATTATTCAATCTGTGTAAGATTAGGAAACTTAATGAAAGAAGGATGTTTCCAAGGAGCTGATCTCCTTTGGAATGCTCTGTAATGATTGTTGTCAAGTCTTTCTGATTTCGTGCATAATCATTAAGAGGATCAATGCATATAAGTTTAGAATCTAACAGATTTCAGTAAATGGCATGAATTTGGAATTCTTGCATTTGCAGTAAGGATTTGGGACTGTGAAAAGAGGATCATTGGAGTGATGTTCAATTGATCTATTTTACAAAGTAAAGATCATAGACAAACATAGTATGCATACTTGGTGTATGGCATGACTAGTGTTTAGAAAACATAGTGTACATGCTTGGAGCATGGGACAACTATTGTTTTAAATTCAAGTATAAAGTTGATAAAACCGAAACAATGAATAATGAGTAATCAGTATGGTGATAAATAAAAGTGTTTATTTATATTCATAGGGTTTGATACCATATTTGATTCATTTATTCTTGTGTTTCACTTTGCATGTTTTGACTTCCAGAATAATTAAGTCGCTCTTCCTGAATGATTAAGTTATTCAAACCATCCACAGTCGGTCATATGTTGGAAGTAGATATGAATCAAGACTGTCATGGGTTGGTTTGTAGAGGTCCAAGTTGGTGGACAAAGTGGTGCTACAACACTCATGAGTGCTAATAAGTTCTGAGTATTGGATTCAACCCGCGCTCATTTGAATCACTTCATGGATTTTATCACGAGTGATCATGAGACGATAATATCTTATATTCTTCAAACCTAGAGATATGAGGTGTTACTATGAGTTGGTTATACATTGATTGCACGAAAACGCATTGGTAAGTCGATGTGATAAAACGTGCCTTTGTGTATGATTCAACAAGTAGTAGAACAAGCCATATGAGTCGAAGTTTATCCATTCCTTTTACCTTCGGGATAAAAGCGATATCTGTGGGCCCCTCGATGATTTAAAGATGATACATGTGAGTGCTTGGCCAAGCCAGGACTAATTTGATTTGTTCAATCAGTCAGTCATCATGAATCGGAAATCGGGAAACAACAAATGGACAGAGAGAATGATTGATAATCCATGTCTCAGTCCATATGATATCTAGAATGGAGGAATATATGATCCCTTATCTAATGGACAAGTCATTGACAAAGGTCAGAGTTCATCGACAAGGTCAGAGTTCGACAGAAGCTTTTGAGAGCTACGATTGCTGATCGGTTCCTGAAGTTATACGCAATAATAGTTTTAGACTTATCCAAGTGGGAGACTGTTGGATTAATGTCTAAGTCCATAACTATAATTGGTAAGACTTGACCCGACCCGACATGGTCTATTTGGGTTGCATGGCATCATGCATTTGGATAGACTATAATGAGAGAAATAACACTTAAGGTTGGTTAATATATCATAAGTTCTAATATATTAATAAGGTTATTTAATTAGTATTGATCAAGAATTAATTTGGAATTAATTAAGTGATCAAAAGGAGACTAATTAAATATATGGGTTGATTGTGTAAATCATTCATTCTTATATATGTGGGCTTCTGATCCAAGATTCCTTATGTTGGACTAAGTCCATGGATACTCCATGGAGGTTAAAATCCATGGAGCATAAGGAATGGGTAAAGTTATGAGTTACATGGCGTAACCCTAATAGCCACCATATAAAAGAATCCCATGGCTCAAGAAATCGTGGACTAATGTGTGAGTGTGAGGGCTAGATGATTTCAAGGAGTGTTCAAGTTTCTCTCAAGTTATTCCAAGTGTATTTGGTGTTGTGTGAACCATTTGAGGTGTCACACTTGGGGCACTAGGCACTCAAGCTTCATGAAGACATTCTACATCAAAGAGGTATGTATTCTATCTTGTTATATTTATTATTTTGTATGCTAGATTAGGATAATACCTTGGATGTTCATAATTGTATGTATAATAGAGAAAACATAGATCCAAGGTATTTAGGGTTGCATGTACACTTAGGAGTGTTAGAATGCTCATAACCCAACACATGTGTGGTTAACCGTCACACTAACCTGCACTTTACAAGGTAAGCAAAGGGTAACTTAATATTTATCATAGTATCGATGGAGCGCGTGTGGTTAACCGACACATCGATTGAGGGGTAAATATTAAGGGTACCAAGTAATTTGCGTGGTTACTTCACACCTTGTTTTGTGATCCTCGGCATCCCAGTCACAAAACCTGAAGGGCACACTCGAGATTGAAACATGCCATTGAAAAGTTTAATGAATCTCAAAGAATCTAGGAGTTTCAAAAACAATTAAAACCTAATAATTCATTTTGTTTTCATGGTGGAAATTGGAGAATCGTCATTCACCTACCTTCACATATTTTATAGCTTGGATTACGGCATCCCTCTTCTAAGTTATAAAATATTGTGTTGGGTCCTAGGCTTAATATTACATTTGGGTGTCTTATTAAGGACTATATTTATATCTAAACTAAACTTGTCTTTCTTCCTTTCAGATGTCTTCCAACAATGCTATTTCTGGCTCAAACCCTATCGACTCCTTCTATCTCATGAACCTTTGTGGGTGAGTCATCTTTGATGGATCCAACTTTATGGATTGGATCAGGAACATCAGGATGGTCGCTCGGTATGAGGACAAGGAATATGTCCTCGACAAGGAGCTTAAGGAACTTGATGAGTCATCTGCTACTCCTGAGGAGATCGCTGAATACCAGGCACATGAGAGAGATGCTACCAAGGTGGCATGTATCATGTTGGCCACAATGACAGCCGAGCTCCAAAATTCCTATGAGGACTTCTACCCTTTTGAGATGCACCAGGACTTGATGGACCGCTACCATCAGAGTGCTCGTCAAGAGCGGTATGAAATCATCTCCTCCATGATAATAACCACGATGAAGGATGGTGAACCCATCACGGGCCACATGTAAAAAATGCAAAGGTATGTAGACCGTTTGCTGAAACTGAATGTGAACTTCCCAGAGGAGTTAGCAATTGATATCATTTTGTACTCTCTACCTTCGTGTTATGATCAATTCCGTATGACATACCACTTGAACAAGGAGGAAGTTACACTCAGCAAACTTCAAGGACTTCTGAAGACCGTAGAAAGTGGTCTTAAAGGTAAGTCGGTTGTTACTAATCCTACTCCTACTGCGGCCCCTGTCTTGGCAATCAGGCAAGTCAAAGGAAAGAAGAGGAAGAGCCCTTTGAAGGGTACCAAGGGAAAGCCCCTTGATGGCTCCTCTTCAAGTGGAACCAAGAAAGGTTTCGTCACTCCTTCTGCTAACCCTAAAGAGGCTGAATGCTTCTATATCCATGAAAAGTCGCACTGGAAGCGAAATTGCCCAATGTACCAGCAAGATGTTAAGGATGGGAAAGTAAAACCCAACCATGCAGGTATTTACACTATATTGTCTAATAAGTCATTCTATTCAAATTCTTGGGTCCTTGATACAGGTTGTGGTATTCACATATGTTGTGATTTGCAAGTACTAAGAAGAAGTGAGAATGTGGACCATGGGAAGATAAACTTGATCATGGGAAATAGGAAAGTTACACCTGTCACCAAGATTGGAGTTTATTCTTTGTTGCTAAGTAGTGGGTTAACATTAGATTTGAATAAATGTTGTTATTCTCCTGAAATGGCAAGAAATATTATTTCCTTTCATGGTTTGTACAAACAAGGGTTTACGTTTTCATTTGATAATGATAGTGGTGGTATTAATGCTTTCTTTAATAATGTTCTTTATTTTAAAGCATTACCTTGTGATGGTGTGTATTAAACTGTGTCGGTTGTAGATAACCTAGGAAATAATGTATTGTGTATCGATTCTTCCACTAGTTTGGATAAAGCAACATTATGGCATTGTCGTCTTGGACATATAAGCAAGAAACGCATAGGCCAACTCCAAAAGGATGGAGTCTTGGAGTCATTTGACCTAAAATCAGATGATAGTTGTGAATCTTGTTTGCTTGGGAAAATGACAAAGTCACCCTTCACTGGTACTTGCGCAAGGGGTGAGGGTTTGTTGGACCTCATACATACTGATGTGTGTGGACCCTTTAGAACCGCCACAAGAGATGCTAACCGCTTCTATGTGACTTTTACTGATGATTTTAGTAGATATGGATATGTCTACTTAAGCAAGCATAAGTCAGAGACCTTTGAAAGATTCAAAGAGTTCAAACAGGAAGTGGAGAATCAGTTGGGCAAGAACATTAAGATGCTTTGATCCGATCGAGGGGGTGAGTATCTTAGTACAGAGTTCCTTGACTATCTTAAGGAATGTGGGATTGTCTCACAATTTACACCTCCCAAGACACCGCAGTTGAATGGTGTGGCTGAGAGGCTCAATCGAACCTTGTTAGATGTGGACTGGAAAGGTTCCCAATCTGGACCATATCAAGATTTGGGGTTGCGAGGCTTTCGTGAGGTGCGAGTCTAACGATAAGCTCGAACCTCGAAGTGAGAGGTGTATTTTCATCGGCTACCCACAGAGATCCTTTGGTTACCTCTTCTACAGACCCAATGATAATGTGGTCTTTTTAGCAAGGAGAGGAGTCTTTCGAGAGAGAGAATTCATAAGCAAAGGAAACAGTGGGAGGCAAATTGACCTTGAAGAAATTCAAGAGTCAAGTGGTGAAGGAACCTCAAACCCTAGCAATCAACCTGGGGAGGAAACTCCTGTTGATCCGACAGAAGAGTCTGTACCTTTGAGACGTTGCACGAGAGTTAGGAATGCACCTGAGCATTACTATGGTTTCCATATTACTGCGGAAGGTGATACACTTATCAGTGATAACACACTGGTAAGTCTGGATAAACCTAATAGCTACACGGAAGCCATGGCAGGCCCTGAGGCTGCTAAATGGAAAGAGCCTATGGACATCGAGATACAATCCATGTATGACAATCAAGTTTCGAACTTGGTTGACAATGTACCAGGTCGTAATACAGTTGGGTGTAAGTGGATCTTCAAGAAGAAGACGGACATGGATGGTAATGTACACACTTATAAGGCGCGACTGGTTGCAAAGGGCTTTTCTCAAACTCCGGGAGTTGATTATGATGAGACCTTTTCACTAGTAGCGAAGATTAAGTCTATTAGGGTTATGCTAGCCATTACTGCATTTCATGACTATGAAATATGGCAAATGGATGCCAAAACCGCTTTCCTTAATAGAAAGTTTGTTAAGGATGTTTACATGAGTCAGCCAGAGGGTTTTGTCAGTGCAGAGTACCCTAATAGAGTGTGTAAGCTTGATAAATCCATCTATGGATTGAAATAAGCACCTCGCATATGGAATCTTTGTTTCGATGAGAAGGTCAAAGAGTTTGGCTTTTCGAGGAGTGAAGACGAGTCCTGTGTATATGTCAAGGCTAGTGGGAGTATAGTTAGCCTTTTGGTACTGTATGTGGATGACATACTACTCATAGGAAATGACATCCCAACTCTGCAGGAAGTGAAGTCCTGGATTGGGAAGTGTTTCGCTATGAAGGACCTTGGTGAAGCTGCCTATATCCTAGGGATAAGGATTTTAAGAGACAGGAGTAAAAGACTAATTGGACTTAGTCAGAGTACTTACTTGGATAAGGTGCTGAATAGGTTCAGCATGCAGACTCCAATAAAGGAGAGTTACCAATCCAGAGTAATGCCAGATTGAGTAAGACTCATAGCCCGAGTACAGAGGCTGAGGTAGCTGAGATGAGTCGAGTACCTTATGCTTCCGTTGTAGGCTCGATCATGTATGCTATGACTTGTACTCGTCCTGATGTGGCCTTTGCATTGAGCATGGTCAGCAGATATCAGGGGAACCCTGGCAAGGCCCACTGGACTGCGGTAAAGAACATTCTCAAGTACCTACGGAGGAATAAGGTCTGGGTCCTTACCCTCGGTGGTAGTGATGACTTGAGAGTATTAGGGTATAGTTATGCTAGCTTCCAGACTGATAGGGATAATTTTCGCTCTCAGTCAGGCTGGGTCTTTACCTTAAGCGGAGGGGCAATTGCTTGGAAAAGTTCCAAGCAGGAGACAGTGGCTGATTCAACTTGCGAATCAGAGTATATAGCGGCAAGCGAGGCAGCAAAGGAGGCTATTTGGCTAAAGAATTTCATTGGAGACCTTGGGGTTGTACCAGCTATAAAGGAGCCTATGGAGATTTTCTGTGATAGTGAAAGTGCAGTTGCCTTAGCCAAGGAACCAAGGGATCACGGGAGATCCAGACACATCGACATAAAATACCATTTCATCAGACATCGAATAGAAGAAGGACTCCTCGTGGCAAAGAGGGTATCATCGGATGAGAACCCGGCAGATCCCCTCACAAAGGGACTGGGTAGGGTTAAGTATCTCCAGCATGCGAGGCGCATAGGGCTGAAGGATGATATTAGTTTTAGTAGTTAGATAGCTTTGAAATGTGTAAAGTGTAATTGACATTTGATGATGAGTAAAAGTTGTGTTTATTTATGAGTAAAGTGTTGCTATCTTTTGTCAATCGTTTACTATCGTTTCATTTTGCATGTTTTGACTTCTAGAATAATTATGTTATTGTATCTCATATTATTCAAATTCTCCACAGTCGGTCATATGTAGGAAGTAGATATGAATCAAGACTGTCATGAGTTGGCTTGTAGATGTCAAAGGTAGTGGACATAGCAAAGTGTTGCTACAACACTCATGAGTACTCATAAGTTCTGAGTATTGGATTCAACCCACGCTCGCTGGTATCACTTCATGGAATTTATCTCGAGTGATCGCGAGACGGTAATATCATATAAGTCTTCAAACTTAGAGATATGACTTGTTGCCTTTGAGTTGCTTATGCATTGATTGTACGAAAACGTATTGGTAACACGATGTTATAAAACGTTCCTTTGTGTATGATTCAATAAGTAGTAGAACAAGCATATGAGTCGAAGTTTATCTGTTCCTTCTTGGATTAGAAGCGATATCTGGGCCCCTCGATGATTTTGTGTTGACCCATGTACCGGGCCCGGTCAGAACTAAATTGATGTGTTCAATTAAGTTCTATGTCAAACAAAACGGAAATCGGGAAACAAACTGCTGGACAATAAGTAAGACATTGTTCCATGTATTTGTCCGACTGATATCTAGAATAGAGGATTATATGATCACTTATCTTAAATGGCATATCATCATCATCTCAGTTCCGCGAGACCTTGAAAGAGCTACGATTCCTGATCGGTTCCTGAAGTCATTCTTTTAGTTAAAGTTATTAGACTTATCCAAGTGGGAGACTGTTGGATTAGGTGTCTAAGTTCATAACTATTTCTGGAATGTACTTGACCCGATTAGCATGGTCCATTTGGGTTGCATGGCATTGCAATACTTGGATAGACCAAAATGAGAGAAAGGACACTTAAGGATTATTAATATATTGTAAGTTCTAATATATTAATAATATTATTTAATTAGTACTTATCAAAGAATTAATTTTGAATTAATTAAGTGATCAAAAAGAGACTAATTAAATATATATGGTTGATTGTGTAAATCATCTATTCTTGTATAGTGGGCTAATGATCCATGGTTTGTATGGATTGGGTTAAAACCCATAAGGTGCTCCATGGATAGTCAATGGAGGTTACAAACCCATGGATCATGGAATATGGAAAGCCATGCCAATTAGGGTTTACATGGTGTAACCCTACTTGTGCCACAACTATATAAAGAACCCTATGCAATCAAAATCGTGCACTACTTGTACAACTGAGAGGGAAATCCGATTTTGAGGCTTAGGGAACCTCTCTCAAGGTTATTCCAATTGTTGTAGTGTTGTGTGAGACATTTGACGCATCACACTTGAGGTGCTAGGCTAACAAGGATCTCAAGGAATCCAAACTACCAAAGGTATGTTCCTCTTCTAGCATTTATGTTTAAAAGTTCCCCATTCTATGCTAGATAGGTAAAGAACCTTGGAAAATCAATTTTGCATGTATCTTAGTTAAACATAGATCCAAGGTTTCTAGGGTTGCATGTACACCTTAGGAGTGTTAGAATGCTCAAATCCCTACAATAAGTTCGTACATCAAGGAAAAGTTAAGCCACAATTCTAGATGCGTATTAATTTAGTGTATCCCGTGGGTTCTCGTGTTTATCTCACTGCTCAATCTACCCGAGCGTCGTATGGTCAGTCCAAAAAATCCTATCTAAATACACACTGTCAAATCCTTCGTGCCTACCAGCACATTGAACACAGAGTCTAGACAATTCTGATTCAGTCCCTTACACATGTTTAGACTGCCCATTATCACTTTCTTGATATCACTTCCCAATACAATACCTACTAACGAAAAACTATAAGAAAATAAAAGATTGTCTTCAAAACGAAATAGTTTAAGATAAACTCAGGAGTATCGAGAAGAAAACTCAAACCGTATGTCACCGATTGAATTTGCATCCAGAAGGTCTGAGAACAGCACACATAATCTCAGAACAGATCAAAAAATTCTTCATTTCGTTAAGCACAAAACCCCATGTGTGATCATCTCCTTTCTTCCTTTCCCGCAAAGGACACACACTCTCAAACAAAGTTCTGAGTGTTGTATAGTTGAGAGATGCCTCCTATCATGTGCCTGGAACAACCACTATCAACAAACCGAAGTCTGATGATATGCCTCCATAGCTGCTCCGACACATAGTGGGATCAGTTGATCTTTGGAACCCAATCCATTTTGAAACTGGGTTGACCTTTGTCATCTATGCAAGGAACTCTCGCCCACGACATGTCCTGCTTATCACAAGCAGAAGATGAAGAAATATTAGAGCCATTAGGTGATTTGGGAGATTGAACCTTTTGTACCCATTTGTAGTTGGGTTTAACCCATTTCTTGTTCGATCCGATGGGTGCCTTATCGCTTTCTTTTGAACATGAAGTCGATCGCCAAGAAGACTTTGACCTAACCGGTCTTGGTTTCACTGGAGCATCTCTTGGATTGGACTTCTTGGCTGGCATTCCCTTCTTAACCTTGGGATTTGGATTCTTGGCCATTTGCGTGTTCCAGTCGCCATTTTCTGAACGTGACCTTGAGGGGTTTCTTTTGGAAAATCTCCCTCTTTGCGTATTTTGCCAGCCTTGTGTGTAGTAGGGAATGTATGCGCGATTTTGATAATTTTTGGCAATGTGTCCAGGTGTTCCACAGTGAAAACATGTATTTTTCTTCACTGGAAAGTTGTTTATTCCTGCCCCTGGTGGCATGCCCTTGCCTCGTTTCTGGTTGTTCCCACATGCACACATACAGCAAGCCGTCGGTTTCGCTTGTTTTGGTGGCCTGTATTTCTCAACAGCAGGTTTGTTAGGAGTAACAGAATTAGAAGTACCAGATTCAGAGTTCAAGGAGTCATTGGTTTTTTCAATAATGTTCTCCTTGTTCTCATCTTCCGGTACTTTACCTGCACAGGAAGTAGAATCATTAGAATCTTTCGTCTAAA
This sequence comes from Lactuca virosa, assembly GCF_052849685.1. Lineage (NCBI taxonomy): Eukaryota > Viridiplantae > Streptophyta > Magnoliopsida > Asterales > Asteraceae > Lactuca > Lactuca virosa. The sequence continues at coordinate 48,193,658 of NC_136427.1, forward strand.
CACCCTCAGTTGGCCCAAATTGTTCAGTCTTAACTGAAACTGGTACAACGGGATGGCCATACTGAAGGTGTGCTTCATTTTCAATTTCTTCCTTAGTCAGAGGGGTGAAAGTGTAGGTATGATTTAAAGGAGGAGGAACACTTTCATACCCTAGACCCTTTTGTTGGGTATCTTTTAATTTCAAACAATTGGCAGTCATGGACACAACTACCTCACTTGACACATAAAACTTTTTAAAGTTGAATTCAACATCTTTATATTTAGCTTTTATTGCATCAAGTTCGGCAGTCACAGTGGCAAGCTGTTCATTAACATATTTATAATTTACATATTTGTTGCTATATTCTTCTTGTAGTTTTCGAAAATCCTTTGTTTTGGTCTGTAATTGAGCTTTTAGGGGTTTTTGGGCCTTCCTAAGTGTGTATTCCTCATATTTTAGGTCCTCAACTTCTCTTTTTAATAAATCGATCTGTTCACGTAAATTTTTAACATTATCAATGCATGCTTTAGAACACGAAATTTCAGTGACCGGGATGTTTGAGGAACTCATTGTTTACCAAAAATGCCCTTTGACTAAAAACTCAAAAGTCAACCTTAAAAGTCAAATTTAAAAAGTCAAACTTAAAAACTCAACCTTAAAAGTCAAAGTCAATTTTTTTAAGTCAAAAGTCAATTTAGGAAGCCAAAAATTAAAAGTTAAAAACTTTGGGTTGAAAGTGAAATTTCAAGAAAAAAAATTGATTTTTGGGCAAAATATGTTAAAAATGCGAAATTAGGTGCGAAAGTATAGTATTTGAGTTAAATCACGAGGGCTTGTAACAAGATGCTTGCTAGATCAACTGGAAGGGGCGTTGGACTTAGAAGGCAGCGGACCCGGGTTCGATCCTTGCAACCCCCTGGATTTTTTTAATAAATGTTGATGCGCGTGCGAGGATGCTGCGTGCGAGGATGCCGAGCCATGAATTGTCCGAAGCCGGAAACGTTGCTGAGCCGTGAACGAGGCGAGGACTGCAAACGAGGCTGGACGGTGAAAGCTTTGAGGATCATGAAAGCTTCTTCGGTTCACGGCCGTGAAAGCTGCTTCGGTTGGCCAAGAACACTTCTTCGGTGGCTGAGAACCCATCTTCAGTTGGCCGTGAACACTTCGCAGATGACATGAAAAACAACGTTTTTCACCACTTTTTGCTCCAAAACTCGATCAAAAACTCATTTTTATGAAAAACACAAATAACAAACCCCCACTATTTTTCCAAGAACTATCCAAAAACGCAAAAATCCTTCACAAAAAAGATCAAATACGCTCCAGATCTGACAAATTGATTGATACAATCCACGCTCTTATACCAACTGTAGGTCCCAAATTAGCTTGACGTATCAATCAGATCCAATTGATGGTGCGGAATCCCAATCAATTGGATGATGCAAGATCAAAATAGAGAAGAAGGAGAAGAAGAATAAGATGAATCTTGTATGATTTTATGATTAGAATGATGTTCCTTACAATATTCACACACTCTCTCTTCTTCTCTCTACTTTCTCTCTTTATCATACCTTGGATTACACACACTTAAGCTCCCCTCTCTCTTGGCTGTACAGACTCACACATGCATTCCTCACCCTTACAACTATTTATATAGAACATGGGCCGTGAACTGGTTCATGGCCGTGAACCAGTTCACGGCCATAAACACCCACCTGGGCCGCGAACACTCCTAACCATACACACCACATTGACCGAAAAATCAATTGCCTAGAAAAGCAAAGTATAAACCATAATTTTAGACCAAACACTTTTAGGTGTCTTGCAGGTACTTTGAGCAATTACGTTTCCAATGTCCCTTTTTTGGCAATGGAAGTAGATGGCTTTATTAGGGTCACTAATAGGTGTTATGTTAGAGTCGACGTTATTAGGGTTTTGGTTGTATTGTCTAACTTTTCCCTCTCCCTTTCCTTTGAGATGAGAGGTATTCTTCCTATTGACACCACCTTTCTCTCATCTTGTCAGTTTTCAACATCCCATTTAAGCTCAATTAAGGTCTCTTCTAAGTTGTTCGTATTAACTCATGATGAGCTTATGATACGAACCAGTCAACGAGTTGAGTAATTTATATATCATTAGCCAACTCTTGAGGATATGGAACACCAAGATACTCAATTATGTCAATGCATGACTTCATTATTACAACATGTGCACTGATAAATGTTCCCTTTTAAATCTTTCACCTTAGAAGAGACTTCATGGCTTTTAACCGCTCATGTCTAGCTTGCTCTTGGAACATTTACTTGAGCTGCACATTCATGTTAGGCCCTCAATGTTCTCAGAGTTCTTTTGGAGCTCGGGAACGATGGTCACTGTCACACCCCTAAACCAGAATGGCGGAAACATTCGGGGGTGGATGACTTCATGTAGTATCATAACAGTTGAATATTTGTAAAGAAAGTAAACACAACCATCATAAATATAATTAAAAAGTTACATTGTAGCATGTGATACATGTCTCAAAAATAAATTACAATATGATGATTTAATAAGTTTGAAAACTGACGCCTTAGCGATCCTTCTCCAAAAGCTGATGTTTTACCTGTATTACTGAATCCCTGAGAAATACAAGTAGTTTAGAAAAAGTGTCAACGATTAAGTTGGTGAATTCATAAGCGTTTTTGTACTAGAATTGTATGTCTTTCTATATAAAATAACTGAGCTTGTTTCTAGAAAATCCAATATTTTCCATGTATGTGTGGTAGTTTGAAAAGTTCCAAAGACTGGAATGCATACGAAATTTTCATACCTAAAATGGTGTAAGTAGGTTTACATATGTGTATATATACAATAACTAATACATTTGATAGCCCTGTAAATCAAAATGTTTTGACACTCCATGTGAGTTTTATAACCATGCCATTAACCCAGACTGCCTGTAACAACGTTCTTCTGGCACTGAAGTGTTATGACGTTTGTCACCCCAGACCTACCGGTCTAACTGTAGCTAACAGTTTAGGTGCGAGATTGTCAATCCCGTATAGATCTATACACAAGTGTCACGCTCTCCCTACAAGAGATTATGGTTTATAATACAGGACTTGAAATGCGTACTTTAAAGTACGGTGAAGCCAAATGTCGCACAAAATTTAGTATCAATAGATTTACGAAATGAAAAGTCCATTTTCCTTGTAAATGTAAGTATTTCCTCTTTATAGTGTTTATAGTATGTAAAAAGTCATGAATAACTCGTAAACTATACCTATTATAGTTTTTCGAAAATATGTTCCATCAAAATGATAAAACTTGGTGTGTTACTAACTTTGCATGTAAAGTGTGACATTAGTAGTAATATTGTTTAACATTAAATAAAAATGTAGATGAAACATCTGAAACCCCATGTAACGATTTGTATTTTTACATAAGTTTATCTTGTGTTTCACTTGTATTCCCCCCCCCCCTCCCCTAAAGTATAGTAAAAACGTGAAAATAAAGGGGTATGAACTCACCTGCAAGGTGTGGTGATTTGAAGAAAACGAGAATTTTTTTCTCGGGCAGCACTTCGGCCGGAAAGTGGTATATTCCTCGGGAGTCTCGCAGCATCGGACCTTCGTCGGGACTTGGATACGTAACCGGGGCGTTGGTGTAGTCTCGAGGGGCTCGGAAGTGAAAAAGTGGGAGAGAAATTGTGAGAATTAGCAAATGGAGCCGGCACCCTCATACGTTGGGCGTACTCCGAAGTACGCGGGGCGTACCTCGTCCGCAGCTCGTACGCTGGGCGTACCTCGTCCGCAGCTCGTAGGCTGGGCGTACCCTCATACGCGGGGCGTACATCAGCAATGACGTCATCATCGGTCGCCGGTCTTTGGATGGGACGGGAGTAGAGTAGAATAGGGGAGACGTGGCCAATCCGAGGCCTTGTATCGGGTACGCTGGGCGTACATCCGAAGTACGCGGGGCGTTCGCCGGTCTTTGGATGGGACGGGAGTAGAGTAGAATAGGGGAGACGTGGCCAATCCGAGGCCTTGTATCGGGTACGCTGGGCGTACATCCGAAGTACGCGGGGCGTAACCTTTCGGATAAGCCTCGAAGTGTGTGCCCAAATCTTCTAAAATGCGTAACTTTCATATACGAGCTCCGTTTTTGACGTTCTTTATATGCACGCGTAGGTGAGATTATACTCTACAACTTTCGTTTAGACTCCATCGGCAAATTTTGAACTTATTTTTAATTATTTAATTTTAATAGGCCGGTACAGGAAAAATCCGTTAAAAACTCATAACTTCTTCATCCGATGTCCGTTTTCGTCTGTCTTTTTACCGTTGTACCACTATTGTCGAGATCTTTAATTCTCGTTTAGGTTGCGTTGGCTAAAAATCGTTCGATCTTTATTTCGAATTTTTAGCTGTCTACTACTGTTCTGAAACTTAGAAAAATCATAACTTCCTCATACGAAGTCAGATTTGGACGTTCTTTTTATGTACGCTCACTGTTTGTTATTATCTACGAATTTCGTTTAGATACTTAAGGCTAAAAAGTATTTTATCGAAATTTTACTTCTTACGCTTAACAGTGTTTTACCGGTTTTGCCGCGGATCTTTGATTGGTCATAACTACTTCGTTATAACTCGGATTTGAGTGTTCTTTATATTTCTGAAAAACCTTGACATGATATCTAACATTTTATGTATCCCAATTGAGACTTTTGAACATTTCATTTTTGACGCTATTCTTATTGATTCCAAAAATAGATTATAATATTTGACTTTTTGAACATTACGTTGACTTGGAATATCAGGTTGTCACAGTCACCAACATGCGAGTTTAATCGAATGGTTATGAATTTTTTCATAATCGGTAATCTCCTATGCAATAGCATCTTCTTGAGGCTCCTCATGGACCATCTCATCCATAACATACTATTTTCTCTCGTACATAAGGTTAATCCTTTATAAACGAATCAAATCTAGATAGTTTGGACAAGTGAGCTTGTCCCTCGAGAGGAGCTAGAGTAGTGAGATTTTTGACGAAGAGGTAGGTGTGGGGAGAACATTCACACTCATAGCAGCATACATCTATATGAACAATTTTTGGTTTAGTTTGATTAATTACTTAAACAAATAATTACCCAATATATTAAAATTATCTAAATAAGATTGGGATCCATATTTCACTCTAATATGTAAAAATATTTGTTGTAATCGCATCAAATAGCTATTTAGGTACTTAAACTATTTGCCAATTTCAATCTTATGAAATTGTTATATCTGTCGAGATTTATCAAATTACGTCAATATCATGTGTAATCTCTATCATGCTCATCCAACATTCATGATTTGTTTGCCGAGGATCATGAATTTAGATGGTGAAGCCACGATGCAATGAACTATAACATCTAAAAACCATTTCTTAAATAAATGACATAACATCAATTTGTTTCAAAACGTAAACCATAAGGTGAAAATTAGAGTTATTTATAAAAAAACTAGTGGACGTCTTATATAGATATACATCATCGATGTAATTGTACAGTCACGCCACACCCTTCCTTTTTGAACCTGAACAAACTGAAAAACATTCAACTTAACAACGTAAGCATAAAGCTTAGTGAGTTCCCAAGTATAATACATATCACACCACACATACAATGCATACAACAAACAATCTATGAGGTAGATACCAATTACATGATTCCAACCATCATACCGTTATGGCTCTTAGCACCCACACCAGCTACCGACTCCCATCCGTCACATCAACGAACCAACTTAACCAACATACAAACATACCAAAGTTCCTGCCATTACTGACATCTCACCTTATGAATGCACAGGAGTACGCAGTCAAAGAGAAGATAGCCAGTCGAAAAAATGTTCCTACCCGAGAGCAATAAAAAAACAACAACCATGAATAAGGCTAGATCAAGATTTCTAAGGCTATGAAGTCCTAACCACGCATACCCACTAGGTCATACACTCGACGATCTATCATTAACAACATAAACCCAATCACATAAACCTGACAGATATACTAACACAAGACTGTCCTAGTCTATCATGTACTCGTATATCTACAACATATAGGCATCCTACCACACACGGGAAATATAGTGTCACACATAGTATAGTGAAAAAACTCAACTCAATCTAACACCCAAGTCTCTCACACAAGACTCCACAAAATAATCAGCTAATACGGACCACCTTATAACAACTAATCTGAGAAACTCTATTGAAGTGAGCTAAATGAACTTCTCCCTCTCTAAAAACATAGAACACATCAATAACCCTAATTTACTTTATTCCTCAAGTACTAGTTAATAATACTTAATATTACACTTTGTTACTAATTTTTAAATCATTATATCAACCGGATCGAGGACCGATTTACCCTTCTCAACCCCAACCCCAAGAAGGGTTGATACTAATTATTAAGAAACATTCGCTTGAATTCAAAACGATGTAAAACACATGCTATAATTTTTTTTCAATTAAACTCTAATGATTTTATAATTTGACCAAAAAATGGTCCCCTTTTAGGACCGATCAGTGAAAATGGTCATCAACACCCTGGAAGGAATGATAGTCATTGCATTGAAAAATTATGTGAAAAACTAGACCGTACCATCTAAAATCAACCCATGGATTCGTGCAATTTGGATTTTCCTATATTTATTTTCACAATTTACAAAATGACAAATGAAAAGAACATTTTTCTAGATCAATATGAAAGAAATACCGTTTCCATCCAACCGAGGAATGGAATCAGACCAAGCCTGATTTATGTAATAAACGACATACTCCTACCCAAATCGAGAAAGAAAGCTCATGACAAACGGAGCTACCTAAATTTAATTATAATTTTGACAAAAGGACCAAAGAGATTAGTGAAATTTTCGGACCTACATGCAGTTGAAACAATCCCCCCACATTTGTAAACGGAATTAGATCAAGCATTAGGTGTGGATAAAACTAGATATCCATACATTTCCAAGGACACAATGTGCATGAAAATTGGAAAAATGAATGATTTTATTATGAGTTTTTTAAAGCTAGTGAACAATTTCAGAATTTTGCAACACCATTAAGTTTGAGCTAACATTTCACTCAACTCATTAAGTCCTTAATAGTTAAGTTCATAAACACCCATAACAATTAAATGTAACATAAAACCAATTATTTTCTATTCCAAACAATAAATGACAATGGATTAAGAACTTGACCCATTTAACTCAAAAACATCACCCTTATTCACATTAATCTCATGAGTGGTAATCCCTTACTCTTACGGTGGTATCTCTCCCTCTTGTCATCCCAAACTCTACAACATACACAAACACACAAAAGTTATAGATAGGGTTTTTTTTGTTAAGGTAGGAGTTATACGGCTAGCTATAAGGAGAGAACCCCCCCTGATTTGTTGCTACCAAAGGAGGAAGAAGACACACACTTTTCAGACCTAGCGACTTTGGTCCCCGAAGTTTTCCATTCTATCAAAACTTATTGTACACCCGAAATTTCTCTACAAATATGGTTTATGGGAATTGCACTTTAACGCTCCTATTAATTTTAATAAATCCTATTTTAATTAGTTCATTATTATTAAACCCTTTATAATATAATTTTTCAAATGTTTTAATTTTCACCTTAATTATTAAATCTCACATTTAACTAATTTAATCCCTTAAAAATATTATATTTTCTCTTCTAAGTCATTTAATTCATCAAGATGGTTATTTGTAACATTTTTATTTTTAATTATAAACGTATCTCTATACAATGCCTTTTATTTATAAGTTACTTATACCAACTTACAAGTTCAATTCTAATTATATAATCACCGATATTATTTACCGAACCCCTTTTTCTAAATAATTAAATAAAAAACGGAGCGTTACAACTCTCCTGCACTTATATGGATTTTATCCCCAAGATTCGCCTTCAATAACTCAATCAGATCCTTTACACTTTAAAACTCTTATTATGTTCTATCACGATACCCATAAGACTGAATATAGACCATCATTTTGCTTATCCTTTTCTGTGGTGAGCACTGGGAAATTTAAATCGGGTCATTACACTAGGTTTTACATCCTTAAGTAACAATCAAAAAAAGACATGCAAAGAACTATTTTCATAGTCCTCAACCCAGTTACAAACCTCTTTGTGAAACATCAGAAATTTCCTAAACATAGTATCTTAGCAATCGTCTGACTCTTCTTCTCCTGCCACAATCAGTTACATATTCCAGAAGCCCCATACACATCCTAGCCCCCTCAGCTAAGAAGATAGTTGAGTTGCCCCTCGAACTATCTCTATAAATGGTCGGTTCTACTTTACTTGGGTTTGAACCGTCATATGTTTTTGCCCACAATCGATCATAGCCTGAACTGGCTCACCCATACCATACTAACCTTAATACTAACTGACTGTGAACAATTTGGAATCAAATAATCCTTAGAATAATCAACTCCTCACTAAAACTCTAATCAAACAAATACATGTAGTAAGGTTTAGTCAAAAATTCTAAAACCATTATGCTTCCAACCATGCAAAGCACTTAGAAGACTTATAGAAGCTTCTAAACATCCTACCATCGGCAACTAAGCCCTAGCATAATGGTGATTTCCTTACTCACAACAAGCGACCTAAAGGAACAAACCGCACACAATTTAACAAGCTAATAACATGATTAAATTTTACTAAAGCATATAAATCGATAGGCACAATCTAAAAATACGAAGAACATCATAAACATAATTGAAAACATACCATATATAATGATGGGTGTTGCACTCACCTCCCATGCAGTAAGATGATAAGCCTAATCCCTGGCCCTTGGGATCTTTGCTATCCCCTGACATCAATCTGACAATTAACAAAATATAGGTATTGGATCTAAAGCCATTCGTCCCGCTCTTCTAGGAGAATGAACCTTGTTATGACCAAGCTGACTGCAAAGAAAACACATTCTCATCTCTCCCTAATTATAGTATCGATTGTAATGACCCTCCTAACCATATCTGAAACACCTCAATGCAAACGCTGTTGGATTAATGTCTAAGTCCATAACTATATTTGGTATGTACTTGACCCGACCTGGCATGGTCCATTTGGGTTGCACTTCACCGGCACAATTTATATGAATAGTCTTTTGAGAATAGTATATTTATGATTTATATTAATATATTATAAGTTCTAATATATTAATATGGAATCATATTATTTAATTAGTATTGATCAAGAATTAATTTAGAATTAATTAAGTGATCAAAAAGAACTAATTAAATATGGACTCTTATATATATGGAATGGGCCAAGTTCATTTAGGTTGGGCTAAGCTTTCATGGATGGTCCATGGAGCTTTTAACCCATGAATCCTATGTAAATGAAAGGTCATGGGTATTAGGGTTTACATGGATGTAACCCTAATCCTCCATAATATATAAAGGGGTCCTTGGCTCACAAAATTGACACAAGTGTGTGAAAATAAGAGTGGGCCGATTTTAGTGTGCATGCATATTCTCTCAACTTTTTCCAAGGTGTTTTGGTGATTTGTGATTCCATTTGAGGCTTCCACACTATTGGGGCTAAGCTCTTAAAGTTTGAAGACATCAATCTACATCAAAAGGTATGTCATCTAACTAGAACTTTGTAGTATAGGTGCTTCATAATATGCTAGTTAGGATGAAACCTTGGAATAGTTAATATTTGCATGTATAATAGAGAAAACATAGATCCAAGGTTTATAGGGTTGCATGTACACCATAGGAGTGTTAGAATGCTCAAAACCCAACAGTGGTATCAGAGCCATGGGTTGTTTTCTGTTATATTGATGCAAATGTTTTATTTTCAAGTTGGAAAAAAAGGAAAAAAAACATGACGTTTGTCAAATATTAAGATAATTACTTGTTTTGTGAAAAACGAATTATTTGTAAAATTTGAATCATTTGTTATATGAGTTGAATTAGGTCAAATTTAGTAAAAGATAAAATGATATGATTATTTTATTAGTTTTAAAAGTTTGATCTAAATGTTTTATGGAGTTACATATTTTGTCATAAAATTTTGGAGCTCAAAAGTTTTTTTTTTAAAGTTGTGATCTTAAGGGTTTTTCAAACTTCCATAAGTTATGGATATGAAAGTTTTTTTTTTTTAAAAAAAAAAATTTTGATTCAAAGTTTTTATGGAGTTACAAAATTTGGTGTTAATGTTTTAAAGAATTTCATAACTTGTTCTTAAGTTATGGAACATGGAAAGTTTCATCATAAAACACCATTAATTCCATAAGTTATGGAATCCAAAGGTTTCCAAGAATTACAAAACTTGCCCTCATGTTTTGGAATTTGAGAAAAGTTTTTTATGAAAAAAAGAATTGAATTCTAAAACTCTTGGGTTCATAACTTAAACAATTAATTAAATGGTTTTAATTTTGAGTTTAATAATTGGAATTATGATGTTTTGTTGAATAGTTCAAATTAACTCTTATGGACTTTATTAATAGTTAATTAAAGCGTTTAATTAAAAGAGTATTATTAATCCATAAATATATGGTTTGAGTTTAATTAAATTAAAAGTCTAGTTTAATTAATAGATTAAACCACCAAGTATTTTAAATGTCTAAAATACACCCTTATACTATTATAATATTAAAAGTTTAATATATTATATGTATAAGAGCAAGTCGTCTTACCATTAGTAGGCCTCATTCACGAAGCCGATCTATAAGGGGGGTATAAGGTTACTGCCTATAAAATGGCAGTTTAATGGGTGTCCACTCTCACGCACCGCTTCCTTGACCGGTGGAGGGTCGTTAGCCGAACAGGTACGACAAGGACTATAATTATCCCTTCATTATAAGTATAATGATAAATACTAAGTAACTAAACACTTATAAATTCCCAATCTTAGTTACTTAGGAAAATGTGAATTAGGTGCTAATCCATGAAATTACACTTTGCACTTTGTTTATGCTGTTAGTGGAGCGTGTGTGGTTAACCGGCACACTAAATTGGACTTAACAAGGTAGGCAAAGGGTAACTTAATGTTTATCATAGTATCGTTGGAGCGTGTGTGGTTAACCGGCACAACAATTGAGGGGTAAATATTAAGGGTACCAAGTATATTTGCATGGTTACTTCACACCTTGTTTTGTGGTCCTCGGCATCCCAATCACAAAACCTGAAGGGCACACTTGAGATTGAAACATGTCATTGAAAAGTTCAATGAATCTCAAAAGAATCTAGGAGTTTCAAAACCAATTAAAACCTAATAATACATTTCGTTTATCTTGGTGGAAATTGGTGAATCGTCATTCACCTACCTTCAAATATTTTATAGCTTGGATTACGGCATCCCTCTTCCAAGTTATAAAATAGTTTGTTGGGTCCTAGCCTTAATATATCATATTGGGTGTTATATTAAGGACTTAAATCAACTTTACGTGAATTTCTCCCATTGTTGATGTCTGGTTTAGACAACAATGATCTTCCCAAACCAAGCTTTCCTAATGAATATGACTTCCCGAGTTTGACTCATGGAAGTCATACTTCTCTTCCTCCACCTCCTCCAATTATTCTCCCTAACCCACAAGTTCAAGGTCACTCAAGCCCTAATGGCAAGCAAGGTCTATGTGTGATCACATCTTAGAGATGAAGTCACATATTGACAAGCCGGGAGAGTTGGGTGTCAAAGTCTTGAGAAAGTTGGATGTTCAATCACTTTCTAAGTCACATAGTGAGTTCCTTTGGGACTACTATGAAACAGACTATGACATGAACCTTAATGATCATATCTATTTGCTTGGTGATGCTGAATCAGCAATGAATTGGAACGATAGTAAAGAAAATTTGATTAGACGATCAACTTCCCAAAAACTTTATGGACAGTGACAATGGTGACACTAGAAATCCAGAAAAAGCATTCTCTTCCCAATAGAAATGGATTGGCCATAGTCAACCCGGTTGACCAAATGGTAAAGAGAAAGGCTAAGTCTGAGATAGTCCCATTACCAAAGGGTCCATATGTTTATTTTGCCAAAGGAAGGGGCGTTGATTGCAAAGCTGCCAAATTTACCTAAGGATGTTAAAGTCAATAAGTTTGACTCTACATCAGGTAGAGCCCATTATCTAACTCTGTTAAGTTCTATTCTGAGATCCTCATTACATGATGTGACTGGGTCACATGTTGATGTTTTAAGAATCAAAGAATAAAGAGAAATCTTAAAGGAATTATATGCTGATTCTGATCGCGAATGTGGATTTCGATCGCATCAGAATTTTGAGCAGTTGCTTAAGAAGTTATGATATATTGCTAAGGAATAGATAACAACAATTTTCCATGTGGATTGTAAGGATAAGTTTTTCCGCAAAGTTTTAAAATAAAAGAAAATTGTTTAATTTTATTTATTTGAAGTATCCTTACAATGGCATTTGTGGAAAATTGTTGCTTATATGATTCCACTGACAGCAATATTGGAAAATGGATTTGATTCTTTCATTTGTGGTAGTGTCTAAATTTACCAAATCAGGAAAGTTCCTCATCACCCAAGTTTCAATTGGACCGAAACTTGGAATCATGCAAGTTGAATAGTATGATGAATGAGAACTTGCAAGCATTGGAAAATCAAGACTAATTACTTGTTCACATGGATGTGTGAGTCAAGTGAAGGACTAAAGGGATCGAGTACACATTCTTGTGCACTGGTCATGTCCACCACAAAGCTCGTTAAGACTATTTGATTTACTAAAGTTTAGTAAATATGGTTATACTTACAAGTTTAAGTATAATTCTGAAACATTGGAAAAGTCTCAATGTGTGGCAGAACGAATGGGAAGAATCAAATTAGGCAGAAAGATAAAAGTTTCTCAAATCTGAAAAGATGGGAGAGTACTTTAGTATCATGTTTGTGATCATCTTAATGATTTAAAAATCATATCACAATTAGTCCTCTAAAGGTCATCTTAGTGCATTCTGATGACTAAGAAGAGGAGTCATGAATTGTTGAAATGGTTAGATCAGGAAGATGAGTCATACTTCGTTCCAAAACAATTCTTAGAGTCATACTCCAAGATTGTAACTTGAGTGACATATCTTAAAGAAAGGTTTAAAACACTTGTCAAATGTAAGAGTAAAAGTGTCCTACTCTTGTACATTTGAAATTGGTAAGTTGTGATGTTTGGGATAAAACAAAGACCAACTAAGGCCAATTGTGTGAAGTGTTTGTCTTGATAAAGAATCCACACTATCTCTTGAATATTTGGCAAGATAGTCTTATATGTCAAGAGGATAGTGGGAGTCTTAAAGATCCTAAAAAGAATTTCAAGAACTAATCAAGAATAAAACCTGAGGTTCTTCACTAGCACACGACTTGAGGTTTATAACCTATCGTGTTGACATATTCTGTGCCCATTCCAGTTAAAGTTGGCTTTGCATAGGAGTTCTAAAAGTTCTCAATTGGTTGCATAACAACTTGGAAGCAATGGCAGACCCTGTACTGCCAGGTGGCAAGAAGTTAAGATTGCATAAGTTCAGTCCATATGAGTTTGGATTTGTCATTATCCTTGTCTTGTGACTATGGTTTTGACGATTCACATGGATAAGAACACATACACCATAAAATCTAAGGGTCATAAGGTTTCTCTCCGATTCATGAAAATGATGGTGAGGAAACACTTCCACCAAGTAGATTTGAAGCAGATGGCAAAAGGTCTAAACAATTGAGACTATGATTACCACATCCCTTTTCATAGTTCTGAAAGTGTTTAGACACACATGCATGCTATCTAAGGAAAGGTGTATGATTTTGATAAAGTTTTATCAAAGCATCTCGTATCAGAAATCTGAACTTTGGTAAGAAAGTTAATAAAGTATTGATTTCTAGAAGTCCAGCTGATTTCTGAGTACATGTCAAAGCTAGTGGGAGCATAAGTGTTATGCTAATAATCATCATGTTAGTGGGAGCATGACAATTATTGTTAGTGTTGCAAGTTAGCAATGTTAATTATAGAAAACAAAAGTTTCAATTCGTGAGGCTGCAGGGATTGAAAAAGTTGTTTTGCTATAATTAAGGGAGAGGATATACTTCATTTCAGTTCTAAAGGCTTAGATTGAGACCTTAATCATCTTTAGTCAAGAATATATATATGAATTTCATGTTGGATTGGTTCAACTTAAGGAAATTCTATATATTGCATTCTCAAAATTCGATTATGATTACGGCATCCCTCTTCATAGTGAAAATTTGAAAACATGGCAAATAAAAATATTTTAGCAAAAGACTAGTCTAGAATCATGTCTTTATGTGAGACATCATGAATCGTGTACCATTTGCTTTGGGTACAGGATCGATTGCATGTGCTATAATATTTGTCATTTCTAAATTTTTCTAAATGCCCAGAGGCATTAAGAAGGGAAAAGGTCTAGAATTGGACATGACTAAAATGATTAAGCAATTGTCGAGGACAATCTGAGCTTTACCAAAGATTGGTTGCTCAGAGACAGTTGGAAGTATAGTGCTAATTTTGGAAGGACCGTATTGACAAATTCTGAAAAGAGGCATCTCTTATTCAGAAGTGATAGTCAAAATGAGAATATGGAGTTGTCTCCATAGGTGGAAGTTATCTGTGTAAGATTAGAAAACTTAATGCAAGAAGCATGTCCAAAGCAATGTACTTTGAATATAAGACTTAGTTTCCATGGAGTTGATCTCCATTGGAATACCTTATAATGACTGTTGACAAGTCTTTGTGACTTTGTACATATTCATTACAGGAGGGTCAGTGCATATAAGTTTAAAATCTAAACAGATTTCGATAAATGATAGGAATTTGAAATTCTCATATTTTTCGATAAGGATTTGGGAGTGTGAAATTAGAATCATTGAAATTATGTTCAATTGGTTTATTTCACAAAGTAAGGATCATAGACAAACATAGAGTGCATACTTGGTGTATGGCAAAGCTATTGTTTAAGAAAAACATAGTATACATGCTTGGAGCATGGGACAACTAGTGTTTTTAATTCAAGTATAAAGTTGATAAAACCGAAACAATGAATAATGAGTAATCAGTATGGTGATAAATAAAAGTGTTTATTTATATTCATAGGGTTTGATACCATATTTGATTCATGTATTCTTGTGTTTCACTTTGCATGTTTTGACTTCCAGAATAACTAAGCCACTCTTCCTGAATGATTAAGTTATTCAAACCATCCATAGTTGGTCATATGTTGGAAGTAGATATGAATCAAGACTGTCATGGGTTGGTTTGTAGAGGTCCAAGTTGGTGGACAAAGTGGTGCTACAACACTCATGAGTGCTCATAAGTTCTGAGTATTGGATTCAACCCACGCTCATTT
Organism: Lactuca virosa; assembly: GCF_052849685.1. Taxonomy (NCBI): domain Eukaryota; kingdom Viridiplantae; phylum Streptophyta; class Magnoliopsida; order Asterales; family Asteraceae; genus Lactuca; species Lactuca virosa. The sequence continues at coordinate 48,208,997 of NC_136427.1, forward strand.
GAATCACTTCATGGATTTTATCACGAGTGATCATGAGACGATAATATCTTATATTCTTAAAACCTAGAGATATGAGCTGTTACTATGAGTTGGTTATACATTGATTGCACGAAAACGCATTGGTAACTCGATGTTATAAAACGTGCCTTTGTGTATGATTCAGCAAGTAGTAGAACAAGCCATATGAGTCGAAGTTTATCCATTCCTTTTAACTTTGGGATAAAAGCGATATCTGTGGGCCCCTCGATGATTTAGCGATGACACATGTGAGTGCTTGGCCAAGCCAGGACTGATTTGATTTGTTCAATCAGTCAGTCATCATAAATCGAAAATCGGGAAACAACAAATGGACAGAGAGAATGATTATAGTCCATGTCTCAGTCCATATGATATCTAGAATGGAGGAATATATGATCCCTTATCTAATGGACAAGTCATTGACAAGGTCAGAGTTCGACAACGGCTTTAAGAGCTACGATTTCCAGTTAGGTTTTGAAGTCATACTCAATAATAGTTTTAGACTTATCCAAGTGGGAGACTGTTGGATTAATGTCTAAGTCCATAACTATATTTGGTATGTACTTGACTCGACCTGGCATGGTCTATTTGGGTTGCACTTCACCGGCACAATTTATATGAATAGTCTTTTGAGAATAGTATATTTATGATTTATATTAATATATTATAAGTTCTAATATATTAATATGGAATCATATTATTTAATTATTATTGATCAAGAATTAATTTAGAATTAATTAAGTGATCAAAAAGAACTAATTAAATATGGACTCTTATATATATGGAATGGGCCAAGTTCATTTAGGTTGGGCTAAGCTTTCATGGATGGTCCATGGAGCTTTTAACCCATGGATCCTATGTAAATGAAAGGTCATGGGTATTAGGGTTTACATGGATGTAACCCTAATCCTCCATAATATATAAAGGGGTCATTGGCTCACAAAATTGACACAAGTGTGTGAAAATAAGAGTGGGGCGATTTTAGTGTGCATACATATTCTCTCAAGTTCTTCCAAGGTGTTTTGGTGATTTGTGATTTCATTTGAGGCTTCCACACTATTGGGGCTAACTAGAACTTTGTCATCTAACTAGAACTTTGTAGTATAGGTGCTTCATAATATGCTAGTTAGGATGAAACCTTGGAATAGTTAATATTTGCATGTATAATAGAGAAAACATAGATCGAAGGTTTATAGGGTTGCATGTACACCATAGGAGTGTTAGAATGCTTAAAACCCAACAAACGCAGGATAAGCACTCTCATACATCTTCCCACACATGCCAAAACAAGTCGGCTCCCTTAACTTCCTGACTAAACATCGTCACATTTGGACCTCTTGGTTGTTGCCACTTTCAAGTGAACTTGTACCTATCGCCGCTTCCGTTGTTGGGTTTCCAACTCCAACTCTCTGCTCTTGGTTGGAACTACCAACTCAGAAAGAGTCTAGCATCTAGAAATGCTCACAAACACTCAGATCTCCATCCTCGGCACATCATAGTAACGATACGTCATCATATCCTATGTTATTACGTACTTGGGGCAGAATAATGCTCTTTCCATGAACATGTTGGTGATATCTATCATCGACTTTGTAGTGTGCTCACAAGCCAGATACTCTTGAGCTATCCACTCCACCTTGACCAGTGGTACATATTCCTCCCGAAACCATCTCATGAAATCCTCTCAATACATATCCTCTTGCTATGTCATAAAGATGGTCTAAATACACAGACCCCACTAATCCCTTGCTTCAACGAAACTTACCTTTTTCCCCTCCAGGAAAAAGTTGTGAAAAAAGCACTCTTTATGTCTATTAACTAACACATGATATCAATCAGGTCATGCCCTCCCTTGAACAAGGGAGTACTGCAAGCCGCAAAGTCACGATAGGTGACTTCCCTAATCTTAATCTAACTGATCCCGCCGACTGCAAGGGCAGCCGTAATCTGTTCATCTATCAGAGCAACCAACTCTTCCTTGAACCTCCTAATCATACCCAAAAACTCATCATGTACAACCCTCAAGAACTTGGAGGTCACTAACTTATGCAAATCCACATCGTTCGAACCTACAGTTGAACTGCTCTCCTTTTGCCTAGTCATTACCATAATACATATGTGAACGAACACATGTTATAAACAATCCACAATGATACCCACCTACATGCTTATTGGTACCCTTGTAACACTTTCCTGACCCACATATGTATCCTATGATTTTGATAATATTTCCCCATACTACCTTCCACACCTATTTATACTTGCTCCAAGGATTGTTCCAAGGTTCCCAACTTGCCTCTCACCACTCCACTAAACTTCTATCATACATGCATATGTCTATCCATATGTATAACACTACTCTTCCTATACCCTCTCTAGGATTCTCCCTTCCCTACTAGTCCATAAGTCGTATGGAGTCTCTTCTAATATCAATGTATTACCTCATGAATGTGTAGTCGTACATAATCGAGAATGAGATAGACATTTGAATAAATGTTTGTATCATAAGACCACAACCAAAAAAGGAATAGTTAATAAGGCCAAATAAAAAATTCTAAGGTTATTATATGCTAATTATTTACAACCCTAATGACATCTATACAAATTAAGCAATTCTAGCATGTAATTCCTTAACATATCCTTTAGCCTACAATCTAGCATGAATATCTATAAACAACATAAATAACATATATAACATTAGTTGTATGTCTGGAATTAGTTTCCTTTTTGAGCTTCGGCTGAGTGTACATATCACGCCTTACCTTATTAAAACCAAAGTCAGGTCAGAGAACCATGTCCATGGTCTTAGGCCAACAATCTGACAAGAACATGAAAAGAGACTGATTTCATGCTCCTACCCCAACTAATTTGTTGAATTTCTTTTGGTAGAAAAGTGTTATTTTTCAAAAATTAATTAGGAAAATTCTCTCAATCCTATTTTTGAGTTCAGACACACCATAAAAGTGCGCCCAAATCCTTTAAATTAAGGCTATGATACAGACTTGTAACGTACCAAATTTCAAACCATATTTTTTATAAGATTTAACATCCAAAAACCATTTCCTAAATAAATAACATAACCTATATTTTTTTAAAACATAAACCATAAGGTGAAAAATAGAGTTAATTATAAAAACTCGCGGACGTCTTAAATAGATATACAACATAGATTTGAATGTACAGTCACATAACGCCCTACCCTTTCGAACTTGAACAACCTAAAAAACATTCAACTTAACAACGTAAGCACACAACATAGTGAATTCCACATTATATCATATATAACATCAGACATACAATACATACAACAAACAATCTAAGAATATGTTGCAGACCAATCATACGTTCCCATCCTATGGGCTCCAACCCCTCACACCAGCTACCGACTCGTAATTATTACATCAACCATCCAACTTAACAATCATACAAACATATCAAAGTTCCTACCATTATTGACAAATCACCTTATGAATGCATATTTATGATGTGTTTTATAGGTGATAATTAAAACATGTGGCGGAAAAACTTAACCCTTAAGTTCACATGCAACCTATTTGGATCTAAGTTTTCTATATTGATAACAATAAACTATGAGCATAAAAAACCCTAAGGTAACTATATAATAATCGAAATTTACCTAGGGTTAGAGTTTACATACCTATTGATTATTGTATCAAATAATCACATCGGTATCCTTCTTGAAAACCTCGGAAATCAAGCACCAAAAATCTAATGCCTCTAATGGCGCACACCCAAAACCCTAGAAACCCTAGGATGAAGTGGAGAGAGACGAGAGAGGAATAAATTTTTTTCCTATGCTTCTTAGGAAGGTCATGAACGAAAAATGATGGGCTTGAGGTCCTATATATAATTTAGGTAACTTGCAAGCAAAACAAAATCTGGATTGATTAAATAGAAGATTTAATCCTAATTTAAATCCTTTCCTTTTATGAAACCAGAAGTCTTCCAGAAATCCTAGAGGAGCCTCCAAAACCGTCCATGCCATGGAGGTTTCTAGAGTTGCTTATTTTGTTCAACTATTGAACAATTACAATTCACCACTTGCACCTTTATTTAATTCCAATTAATCCAAATTAATTCCAGATTACTTTCGATTAATAATTAATTAATTCTAACTGATTTCTTCTTAATTTATTAACCATATAAATTCACAAATCAATTATTTAACTATTGATCTCATGTTATTTTATTAATTACATAATAAATTAACATATCAATTATCTATTCCCAATTAATATATTAATCACATAATATATTAACAAAACATTTCTCTCTCTCTCTCTCTCTCTCTCTATCCTAATATCATTTCTAGCTATTTCTGGTTATGAGAGCAACCCAAAAGAACTTTGCTTCTATTTTCAAGTTTATACCAATTTAGTTATGAGCTTAGACACCTTAATTCAACAGTCTCCCACTTGGATAAGTCTATAACTATAATTACAAATATAACCAAGCAGCAAAGAGTGCTTTCGAAATCCACTGTCGAACTCTGATTTAATTAGACAATGCCCCTAGGATAAGTGGTCAAATATTCCTTCGTTCTACAAGATATCGTATAGACATGAGAGGATTAGAATCAATCTCATAGTCCAAGATTATGTTTCTCGATTTCCTGATTTATGACGACTGAATTTAGACAACTAATTGAAACATCAGTTTAGTCCGGGCCCGGCCAATCTCTTCCGATGTCGAAAACAAATCATCGAGGGGCCCAAAGATATCGCTTTTCCTATTAGGGAAAATTGTAGGAATAAACTTCGACTTATATGCTTATATCTTTTACTCACAAAATCATGCATGACACTACGTTTTATGACAACACGTTACTGATGCGTTTTCATAATACCAATGCACAACCAGTTTGTAAATTACAACTCATATATCTCCGTTTTAAGAATAAAAGATATTATCGTCTCACAATTACTCGTGATAGAATCCATGAAGTAATTCTATGAGCATGGGTTCATCAAATACTCAAAATCCCTATTTTTCTATGTACTCATGAACATTGTAGCAATCTTATTATAATGTCTAACCCTCATAGACAATCTAAAATTCAATTCATGACAATCTTAATTCACTACTTATTTCAAAAAGTATGAGCGACTGTTAAATTTCAAATAATCAAACCATTCAAGAAGTAAAACATGCAAATTGAAACACAATAATAAACTAATTAACTATGATCTCAAATCTATTGAATATAAATAATATCTACTATTTAATAACCATAATAATTACGACTTTATTCATTGCATAATGTTTTGAGTAATCAACTAACCACTTGAATTAAACATCATTCATGTTGCCTCTTTATGGTCCTTCCTTTGTGAACAAATCAACTAGACATTAGTCCAGTGATGCTCATTTTACAATTCCAAATTCTTATCACTATCCAATATGTGATGGAATTCCAAGTTAACATGATTTAAAATCATGTGATATCAAGATTCCAAAGTCTCAAATACTAAGTCTTTGATATTACATAATATTCCATTGGAACTTTGTTACTAGAAACAATCCATTGTAATGAAGGTTCTAATTCAAGGTACACTCCTTGAATAATTCTCTTACATTAAAGTTTCCAACTCACATGTAGACTTTTCAACCATCTCCCATTATGAAACATTTCCATATTCCCATATGACCATCAATTCTGATCAACAACCATCTCAATCCAGAATCATGTCACTATGGTTCATCCAAATTAATATCATACTTTTAACTGCCCACAAGCAACCCGTCTTTTGGTATTACCTTAGAATGTTCTTGATAGTTGTTTAAAAAATTAGTCACGCAAAATTCTATTCCTTTTTCTCACAATTCTCTAAGCATTTGAAAATTAGAATAAGTGAATAATATAGCATATGTAATCGATCCTATATCCGAAGAATATGAGACTTTATTCATTATATCACACATAAGGATATGATATATGTTCAATATCTTGCTAGAATATTTCCATATATTGAATTTCCTATGTTGAACCATTTCGACATGATATTCAGATATGTCTATGACTGAGTTCTATTAAACTATACAATCTAAACTTTTAGACTCGCAAAGAAGTATGAGTGACTTCTCCCTTAAGTCTACTATAATGAAACAATTCCTAAATTTTGCAATTTGGAAATTGAAAACTATGTTCCATACGAACAGTATTTTCAACTAGCATAACAATTATGCTCCCACTAGCTTTGACATGTACCCAAAAATCAACTGGACTTCTAGAAATTAATACTCTTGACTTTCTTACTGAAGTACATATTTCTATTACGTGATGCTTCGATAAGTCTCCAACTACACTTTTTAACCTTATACACCTTAATTGGATAGCATATGTGTGTTAAAACCATTTCAGAACTTATAGATATATGTCTTGAAAGTTCAAACAATTCCTTGCCATTCCTCACAATTCGAAATATGAAGAGGGATGTTGTAATCATATTCTGAATTTTAGAATGCAATTAACACAACCAACATCCATATTGATCTTTATCAGATATTATAATCTTTCAGCAAAAGTATTTCCTCACAATCATTCTCATGAATTAGAGCAAAGCCTTTGCCAACAAGATTTTATGGTGCATACGTTCCTATCCATGTGAATCTATCATTTCCAACCTACAATCTTAAGACAAGATTTAGGACAAAACCAAATTCAAATTTATCTTTCCTTCATGGACTGAATTTCATTATTGTAAATTTATTGCCCTCTAGTAGCTCAAGGGCCTACTAGTGCTTCCATGTTGTTAGCAAGTCAACAATATTGAGTAATGCACTTTCACTGACCAACGCGATTTGTTTTTGTAGTTAAATGAAAAACATAGAACTCATAAGCATTGCATACTCAACTAGAATTACACATAAATAAGAATGCGTCAACCAATCACGATAGGTTATCAACCTCAGGTCGCGTGCTACTGATAACTAAAAGGTTTATTGTCGGTTGACTCTTGAAACTATAAAGATTAAACAAACTCCTGCTGACTTCTTGACATATGATTTTTCTCTCAAGGAACATTCCTTGGCGAGCTTTTATAAATATTCAAAAGTTTGTGTGGATTCTCGACAAGAAAAAGACTTCATAGAATAGGTCTCAGTTTATCTTTTGTTTCTCGATTAATGAAAACATCATAACTGTAATTCTATATGTGTTAGAGTAAAAAAAACATTTTAACTCCACATATTTCGAGATGTTTTCAACCTTCTTAGTTTGAAATGAATTTCAAGATATGATTCATAGTTACTAGAGCATGACTCTACAACTTAATTTGGAATGAAGTATGACTCATTTCTTGATCGAACTATTTCCAACAGTATCCAATTCCTCTCTCATTCATAAAATTGCAATAAGATATTCTTCGAGGATCAATTGTGATATGAATTGAAAATCACTTAGATGATCATAAAAATGATACTAAAGTACTCTCATTTCCTTTCAGATTTGAGAAACTTTTATCTTTCTTCCTAATAGGTTCTTCTTATTCGCTCTGCTACTTTTTCAAAGTATCAGAATTATGCTTAATCATATAAACACAACCATATTTACTGAAACATCAGGAAATCATGACAACTAAAGTTATTGTCCTTTGTGGTGGATATAAATAGTCTGTATCAACATGTACTAGATCCATTAGTCTTTCACTTGACTCACATAAACATGTGATAAATGAATTAGTCATAATTTTTTAATGACCAAGATTGTCATACATCAAACAATTCAAATTTCATGACTCCAAGTTTCTGTCCAATTTGAAACATGGTGATGAGAATTCTTTTCACTTGGTTAATTATGAAAATACCAGAAGCGATATCATAAGACTCAAATCTAGAATTAATATTGTTATTATTAGAAAAGTAACCAATACTTTCTTAAATGCCATTGCAAGGAAATATAATATAAGACAACTAGATAAACCAAAATTTCAGTTTTATTGAAAATAAACTGATGAGACTAAAACTCTTTAAGATCGATAAGATTCTTAACAAACAACACAAGAACACAAAGTAAATAAGAAGACAAGATGAATCAATCTGATGTCAAATGATTAATAAGCCACAACCTCAGAAGAACTCTATTAAGAATTGATACTGTAGAGGTGTGGTAGGGTTACAATAATGATCTCCACGACTAACTTATACACTGTGCATGCATGCACTATATATAGATACTCTAACCCTAATAAATGAAGGTTGGACAAGCCCAAAACCGTATACATAATGGACTAAAGAAAAAAGCCCAATGACGCAATCTTCTATACCCAACAATCTCCCCCTTTGCGTCAATTGAGGCGAGAGAAATCTACTGTTGTACCTGTCTTGTCTTCTTCACTGTCTTGAACAGCTTCAGTATGATAGCCAGTAGGGTATGACGAAAACTGATATATAAGCGAAGCATATCATAAAGTTCTTCTTAATAGCATCGTCATTTTGTTTACACCTGTGTATAATATTCAAAATGTGCTCCAAAAAGGTAGTGGAGAACAGGTGTTCGTCGGGTAAGGAGAACAGACACTTTTGGTTTTCTCCATGAGTGAACATCACTGTGAGATATTTCGTGTCTATTTTCCCCAATTACATCTTGTTCACATCACTTGCTTTACCAATTGGTTTGACAGTTGGCTTTTTCCTCAAGGCAGTCACACCCCAAAACCGGAACGGCGGAAACGTTCGGGGGTGGAGGACGTCATGTTCAGTATCACAACAATGCAAAGTAGTAAACAAGCAACAACATCATCCATTGCATTAATAATATAATTTCATACAAGTGTGTTCTGTAATGTTATATAGACACCAAAAATATACATCAAAATAAAAGATGAGTCTTGAACGAGCTCCATCTTCTCAAAACCTGGCACCGGTACCTGTCTACTGGTGACCTGAAAATACAAGTTATTTTGAAAGAGTTTATCAGCTTTAAAGCTGGTAAGTTCATAAGTATATTAGTGTCTGTATTTGTATGAAAGTGTTTGTAATTCTGTAATGTATAAGTTTGAAAATGTTTGTAAAAGTTTGAACTCTCCTAGAAAACCCTATGTTTCCTACTAAAAGTAGCCTTCTACCAAGGCATCTAGTATCTGTGACAACCCGAAATTTTCATTTGTTTTAACTCCGCAAATCAAGCACTTCAAAATTAGCCAAATTTACCTCAAAACATTTTGGCCGGATTTAAGCCCGTTTGAATATTTTATTTTATTTTCGTCAAACGAACAAAAATAAAGAAGTATAATTTAGAGTTTGCCGTGTTTAACGTAAGTCACGAGACTCCTAAAGTTTGGAGTTTGCGGACGTAAAAATGGAGTTTACGGCTATAAACCCCGAAGAGTATAAATATGACACTTAGTCATTTTTAACTCATTTTTCACTTCCACCTCCAAGAACACCCAAGATTCTCTCTCAACTATCATAAAAATCATTCCGTCAAATCCGCCAAAATGTAAGTGTTTTCTTCCTAGATTCGTTCATATAACACTTAATCTAGTGTTTATACAACATTTCATCCATAAATTCTTGGTTTTTAACTAGATCTTCAAGTGTTCTTCAAAACACCAAGAACACCAAGAACACACACTAGTGTTCTTGGGCTCCAAATACCCATTCGAGCTTCCTATATGTAAGTATACTCCTCCTAGCTAGTTGATTGCTTAGAATACATGTCAAAGCCTTGAAGAACATCAAGATCCATGAGTTTACGGTTTGGGGAGACTTTGCAAAACCGTAAACACCTTCTAAAGGTGTTTAGGTGCCTCTAATGCCTTCCAATGCTTGTAAAAATGCCTAGAACCTTGCATGCATGAGTTGGAATCACCAAAAATCACCCAAGAACATGTGTTTATGGTTTGCGGATCTCCCAAAACTGTAAACACCCCTAAAGGGTGTTTTGATGCCCCAAACTCCCTCTCTAGCATGACTTATGGACTAGGAACTTCCATGAACGAACTAGGAACCACAAAACACGAAAAGGTTGAAGCATACTTGGGTTTACGGCCGTAAACCCTAGTGTTTACAACCGTAAACTCTCAAGGTTGGTCCCAAAAACCGTAAACACCAAAAGTATGCCCTTTTGAGCCCTAACCACTTACTAAGCCCTTGAATCAACCCTAGGACACTTCTTTGTGAAGCATGAGCCTTTAAAACACACAAACACACCATTCCCATGAGTTTACGGCCGTAAACTCATGGGGGAAATGGTCCTCCGACCAATTGAAGTGTAAACTCCATAATGAGACCATACACTCCTTAGATGCAACCCTTAGCACTTCTAGCACTTGAATCAAAGTGTGTTCACACATAAGAGTGCCTTTACTCACTTAATTAGTAATTAAATAACTAATTTGATGCATTTATGTATCACTACATATTACATAGGATCCGTGTGTGTGTTCAAGTCCTCACTTGACACATAGCATCCGACCCGGCACTTCCATCCGATCCACTCGCTTCAGGTGAGTTCATACCCCTTAATTAACCTTTTAAATGTTTTTAAATGCTTTTATAGGGGGGAATACAAGTTGAATCATGCTAGTTATCATATCAATCACAAGTGATTAATAACCCGCATGCAAAAGGATTTACTACGCTTTTATCTGTTTTGCTAAATATACTACTTTAAATGGCTTTCCAAAATGTTTCTACTGGTTTAAATCTCTTTATCAAACTGTCTTACACTCTGTATACTTCCTTTCAAAAACATGTTACAGTTGTGTTTCAACAAGGGTTTTCTTCACTTAATCTGTTTTACCAAACTATTTTCAAATCGTTTTATAAACTGACATCAAGTCATCTTTTCTTAGTTACTAAACTTTTCAAAGGTTTTTTCAAAACTTCTTCTATGCTTTTGATTGTTAAATGCATGCCTATATATGTATAGTTATATAAGTAATGTTTAAAGGACTTAGAACGGATAGCTCGCCTTGTCTCCTTTTCCTCGTTGGGATGTGGTTTTAGGGTATCGGTTATCCGTCCGAAGGTCGTTTAAATATTAGTTATATATCATGTATACATATATAGTCATAAAAGTTCCATCAGCCAGTTCAATGCCTTTGGGTAGCAAAGGTATACTTCCGATTATACTCGTACATTACTAGTAACTATAATAGGTATAGTTAGGAGATACTACTTGCCATTCCTAGTACAAGGAATCACACAAGAGTCAGTTCATTCATGAGTCTATACGAATACATGCCGTTTGTAGATATACTAATACATGGATGCTTCTACTTGAATACAATTACATATATGTTGTATGTAGAGATACTTTTACATAGATACGACTTCATAGATACTATATGATGAGATACTACGACATATTATATGAGTAGATACTATTATATTACTTTCTTGATGACCTTACTGTGTGACACATTCACATAGCTACGGTTATACTGTTCGGCGAGTTTCCACGCCGTGAATATCCTAGTGCAAAAGGATACAACTACCTTACTGTGTGACACATTCACATAGTTACGGTGATACTGTTCGGCGAGTTTCCACGTCGTGAATATCCTAGTGCAAAAGGATACAACTACCTTACAGTGTGACACATTCACATAGTTACGGTGATACTGTTCAGCGAGTTTCCACGCCGTGAATATCCTAGTGCAAAAGGATACAACTTATTTTATTATATTACCTTCCTGCTTACCTTACTGTATGACACATTCACATAGCTACGGTTATACTATTCGGCGAGTTTCCACGCCGTGATTATCCTAGTGCAAAAGGATACACTCTCTGTTATTATATTATTTTTCCTTATTTCCTATACTTTGTCACATTCGTATAATCGATGTGGTAGGTTAGGTTTGAATAATAATAGTTGTACAAGGTAAAGCCTTCTCTTACGTAGAGGTTCATACTTTCAAAACACTTGAGTCTTGGTAGAAGACTACTTTTCATACTAGTAGGAAATATGGGATTTTCTAGAGTTTTTCACACTTATACAAAACTGCTTTCTCAAACTTTTACGAATCTTTCATAATAACTTTTCACAAAGAAATGGCACTAAAATACTTATGAATTCACCAGCTTTATTGCTGATACTCGCTTTCAAAATAACTTGTATTCTCAGGTCACAAATAGACAGGTACCGATGCAAGGTTTAGAGAAGACGCAGCAGTCAAGACTCGTCTTTTATTTAAGTATTCATTATGTTGTTTATGCTATGAAAGAACACACTTGTAATGGATGATGTTGTTGCTTGTTTACTACTTTACATTGTTGTGATACTTGACATGACGTCCTCCACCCCAGAACGTATTCCGCCGTTCTCGGTTTTGAGGTGTGACAGTATCTGTGTGTGTGTCTCTTATAAGAGTGTGTATTTTCCCAAATCTGACTATCATTAACCAAAAATATAGTTTTTACATTATTGTTTATTGTGTGAAGATCACAAAGTAATGTAATGGGAAAATGAAATAGTACTGTAGCGTTGTATTAAGTAACTACTGATGTACTAACTACCTTAAAACAATTTTTATTTAAAGTACCATGTGATCGGCCTATATCCTGCTACCGACTATAGAACGCGACGATGTAAGACGTCGGAAGAAATGACGTTTGGCACCCGTAGACTTGCAAGTCCCACTGTAGCGAGCAGCGAGGTGTAGGATAGTCAATCCAGTATAGATCTATACACAAACTCATACGCTCCCCAATTAAGGAGATTCTGGATACAAAACGGTCATGACAGGTACTTTCATGCCCCGTTACGTGGCTCACATAACTGTAGTAATGTTCTAGTATATGTATGTGCTAACTGTATTGTGTGTTCTCTCTTTGTCTAGCATGTATGTGTGTTCTCTCTATATGGTATTGTTTGTTTCTCATCATAGTATTCCATTGTTTGTTTGTCATCATAGTATTCTATTGTTTGTTTCTCATCATAGTATTCTCTATCTGTATGTTATTGACTCATGTATGAACTGACTCATTGTATGTTTCACTGTTCTAGTAATAGTATTAGTATCTCCCTAAACTATACCTATTATAGTTTACTAGTAATGTTGTTTGAATGTATAAACATTTTTGTGTATACCTTTGCTACCCAAAGGTATTGAACTGAACGAAAGAAGGAACTTTTATATCTATATACATATACATAATATATAACTAGGATTCAAACGACCTTCGGACAAATAACCTGAATACCCTAAGTCCATAACCAAACAAGGAACAGGAAGTAAGGTGAGCTATCAGTCCTAAGTCCTTTCAATCCTACGTATATAACTATATCTATAAAGATACACAAAATATAAGTTAAAAGAGTTTAATAAAAGTATTTGATATGAAACAAAGTTTGTAAAACAGTTTGAAGTAAAACAGTATGGTAACCCAGTTTGAAAAGTAAGAAATCCATTTGTTTGATAGTTATTAATCACATGTGATTGATATAATAACTATAATAGTTCAACTTGTATTCCCCCCCATAAAAGCATTTAAAAACATTTAAAAGGTTAATTAAGGGGTATGAACTCACCTGTAGTGAGTGGTTTGGATGAACGGATTGTTATAGGATGCTAAGTGTCAAGTGAATACTTGAACACACACAAGGATCCTAGTTAACATATAATAACACATATATGTATCCAATTAGTCATTTAAACAACTAATTAACCAAGTTAAGACATCCTAAGACATGTAAACACTTGATTTAAGTGCTATAAGTGCTAAGGATTGCATCTAAGGGTTGTAGGACTTGGCTATTGAGTTTGGGGTCCAAGGGTAAACTCTTTTGGAGTTTACGGTTTTGGGACCAACTCTCATTGAGTTTACGGTCGTAAACCCATGAGTTTACGGCCGTAAACTCATGGTACTTTTACCATTTTGTGATTTGAAGCTTTAAAGGTCATAAGAAGCATTCCTACTTCATGTTTAAACCTTAGGAAGTGATTAGGGCACCACTTCACCCCTTTGTGGAGTTTACGGTCCATGGACCATTTCTCCTTGGGTTTACGGCCGTAAACCCATATGTTTTATGGTCTTTTTGATGTTTAAAGTCCTAAGCACATCAAGGATGGGATCTAGACTAGTATCCAAGGCTTGGTGAGGGACTAGGGCACACTTTGGCCCCTTTGTTAGGGTTTACGGTCCAAGAACATCTTGGACCGTAAACACCTTTGATCTTGTGTTTCCTTATGCTTTCTAGATGATTTGGAAGTGTAAAAAGTCTTATAACACACTAGGGGAAGAGTACTTACTATGTAGAAGCTTGAAAAGGTGCTAAAAGTCCAAGAACACTAGTGTGTGTTCTTGGTGTTCTTGGTGTTCTTGGTGAAACTTGAAGATCTACACATTTGGAATGATTTCACGGATGGAATCATGTAAGATCACTAGATTAAGTAAGATATCAACTTATTAGGGCAAGAAACACTTACAAAGTTGAAGATCAAGAAGGAAAATCGGATGCTACTTGAGAGGATTTGAGTTCTAGACTTGAAATGGTGAAAAGGTGCTAAAAATGGCTAAGTGCCATATTTATATGCTTGGGGTTTACGGCCGTAGGCCGTAAACTCCAAACTCTTGGAGTTTTGGGACTTTATTGTTGCACAATAAACCCTAGGGTATCCTCTCTCCTGTTATCTCCTGAAGTACTAGGCTTTAGAACACTCACACTCACTCTACACAGCTCAAAAGTTAGTAGAAACTGTTCTGACTTATTGAAGTAAATGGTTGTACAGAATAGAAATTTCGGGTTGTCACATCATCCCCCCGTTAGAAGGTATTTCGTCCCGATATTTGAGTTTAAGCAAATAAGTAGTTACAAATAACTAAGTCAAAAGATGAGGATATTTCAGTTTCATCTGATCCTCTCGCTCCCAAGTGAATTCAGGTCCTCGCTTGGCGTTCCAGCGAACCTTCACTATCGGGATACGGCTTTGTTTTGTTTGCTTGACCTCCCGGTCCATGATCTCTACAGGTTCTTCTACGAAGTTGAGGGTCTCGTTGATCTCGATCTCGTCGAGTGGGATTACAAGAGTCTCGTCGGACAGACACTTTTTCAAGTTCGAGGCGTGGAACGTAGAATATACATTACTAAGTGCGCGTGGTAAGTTAAGTTTGTAAGCTACAGGGCCGATTCTGGCAAGAATCTCGAAAGGCCCTATGTACCTTGGATTTAGCTTTCCACGCTTTCCAAAGCGTATTAAGCCCTTCCAGGGTGAGACCTTCAATAGAACACGGTTGCCCACCTGGAATTCCAACGGTTTCCTTCGTTTATCTGTGTAGCTTTTCTGTCGGTCTCTAGAGGCTTTCAATCGTTCACGAATCTGAACGATCTTCTCTGTCGTTTCCCGAATGATCTCCGGACCTGTGAGAGTACTTTCAGGAACTCGTCCTTTAGCTAACTGGGTATCACCCACGTCAGCCCAGCACAGAGGGGATCTGCACTTTTGGCCATAGAGGGCCTCGAATGGAGCAGCCTTTATGCTCGTGTGATAACTGTTGTTGTAGGAAAATTCGACAAGGGGTAAATGAGTATCCCATGCTTTTCCAAAGTCTATCACACAGGCTCGCAACATATCTTCCAAGGTTTGGATAGTCCTCTCACTTTGTCCGTCGGTCTGTGGATGGTAGTTTGTACTCATGTCCAGCCTAGTTCCTAGGGAACTTTGTAGCGACTGCCAGAACCTCGAAGTGAACCTACTATCTCTGTCTGAGATATTGGATATGGGAACACCGTGTAGTCGTATAATCTCCCGAATGTAAGTTCTTGTAAGCTTCTCCATCTTGTCTGTTTCCTTGATAGGCAGGAAGTGTGCGGACTTGGTCAATCTATCGACGATGACCCATATGGTATCAAGTCCACCCGTTGTCTTGGGCAACTTGTTTATGAAGTCCACAGTGATCCGCTCCCACTTCCATTCCGGTATCTCCTGCTGTTGTAGAAGGGCGGAGGGTTTCTGGTATTCGACCTTGACCTTAGCGCAAGTAAGGCATTTACTCACGAAGGTAGCAATCTCTGCTTTCATGTTAGGCCACCAGTATAGCTTTTTAAGATCCAGATACATCTTATCTGAACCTGGGTGGACGGAATAACGAGTGTTGTGTGCCTCGTTCATGACCAAGTCTCTGAAACGATCGAGTTTCGGGGTCCACATCCGATCCATGAAATAATAAGCTCTACCACCCTTGACCTCCAAGTTCTTATCCATCCCTCTCAGGGATTCACCCGCCATGTTTTTAGGTTTCAAAGCATCGAGTTGAGCTTCCTTAATTTGCGTGGACAGGTGTGAATGGATAGTCATTGTCAAAGATTTGACTCTACGACCAGAATATTCTTTCCGACTTAGGGCGTCAGCTACTACGTTGGCTTTACCCGGATGATAACGAATTTCGCATTCGTAGTCACTGAGTAGCTCGACCCACCGTCGTTGTCTCATGTTGAGCTCCTTCTGGTCAAATATATGTTGTAGGCTTTTGTGGTCTGTAAAGATAGTGCTTTTTTGTACCGTAGAGGTAGTGTCTCCAGATCTTCAGAGCAAACACAACTGCTCCTAATTCAAGATCATGGGTAGTGTAGTTAACCTCATGTGTCTTCAGCTGTCTCGAGGCGTAGGTGATGACCTTACCTCGCTGCATCAGAACACATCCGAGCCCTTGATTAGACTCATCACAATAGACAACAAAGTCTTCTATCCCTTCGGGGAGGGATAGTATTGGTGCGGTGAACAAGGCTCGCTTGAGCGTTTGAAACGCTCTCTCCTGCTTCTCTTCCCATTCAAAGGCCACGCCCTTCTGGGTCAGTGTTGTAAGAGGTTTCGCGATGCGGGAGAAGTTCTGAATGAACCTGCGATAGTAGACAGCGAGGCCTATAAATTGACGAATTTCTGTAGGCGTCTTCGGTGCTGACCAGCTCTCAATGGCTTTGATTTTGGAAGGGTCCACGTGTATTCCCTCTTCGCTAACCACGTGCCCTAAGAATTCGACTCTTCGGATCCAAAATTCGTACTTCGAGAACTTCGCATAGAGTTTTTCTGAACGCAGTGTTTCTAAGACCTGACGAAGATGTTGGCTATGCTCGTCCTTACTACGAGAGTAGATAAGTATGTCATCGATGAAGACGATGACGAACTGATCCAAGTAAGGAAGAAACACCCTATTCATTAAATCCATGAATACTGCGGGCGCGTTTGTTAATCCGGACGGCATCACTACGAATTCGTACTGCCCATAACGAGTTCGGAAGGCTGTCTTTTCAACATCCTCCCCTAGCACACGTAGTTGGTGATATCCGGATCTTAGATCGATTTTTGAAAAGAAGTTCGCCCCTTGAAGTTGGTCAAATAAATCGTCAATACGAGAGAAAGGATAACGATTTTTGACGGTCAGTTTGTTGAGCTCCCTGTAGTCGATGCACATACGAAACGATCCGTCTTTCTTCTTGATGAACAAGACTCGAGCTCCCCAGGGTGAGAAGCTTGGTCTTATAAATCCCTTGCTGAGCAGTTCGTTAAGTTGACAGGACAGTTCCTGCATCTCTGCAGGTGCTAGTCGATAGGGCGATTTGGCTACGGGGGTAGCCCCTGGGACTAAGTCGATTCTGAACTCGATTTGACGTTGCGGAGGTAATCCTGGGAGTTCTTCTGGAAAGATGTCGAGAAAGTCGCGTACTACTCGAATGTTCTGAATGTCTTTCGTTTCTTGGCTCACATCGACCACACGAGCAAGGAATGCGCGACATTCCTTTCGCAAGTATTTCTGAGCTTGAATGCTCGAGATGATACGAAGGTTCGTGTTGGGCTTGTCGCCATATACTACTAGAGTTTCGCCAGACGACAGATTAAGGCGTACAGCCTTTTCGTAACACATGATGTCGGCACGATGAAGACTCAACCAATCCATGCCGATAATGACGTCGAAACTTTTAATTGAGACCGACATGAGGTCGATCGAAAATGAATGGCTATCTAGAGTTAGGGTACACCCTATGAATATACTGCTAGTGCTCTCCGTCTTTCCATTAGCCATTTCTACAGTGAACGGTTCTTTAAGTGCTCGTGATTTTTGCTTAAGTAAATGAGCAAATTTTTGGTTCACGAAGCTCCTCCCCGCTCCACTATCAAACAGAATGCATGCATAAGAGTTATCGAGGAGAAACATACCCGTGACCACTGTGGAGTCGGCAACCGCCTCCTCGTGGCCTATGGCCAGAACTCTTCCCACTCCACCGACATTCCCTGCCTACGGGCAGTTCCTTTTGTAGTGGCCCACCTCGCCACAACCGTAGCAAGTTTGGCCCGCACCAGCGCCGGGGACTTGGGTGATTGGCCTCGCCGGAGCTTTGCAGAAACGGTCAGTGTGCCCCTTCCTGTTTCAGTTCAAACACTGCATTTCCCGGCAGGCTCCTACGTGGTGGAAGTTGCACTTGGGCAAACTTCCAGCGTACTTCTTTACCGGAGCAGCAGCAGTGGAAGGTGCTATCGCACTATGAACTGCCACGATCTGCTGGTTTTTGGCAGCCTTCTTCTTCTTTTTTTTCATCCCAAAACTTCCGCTTGGAATCAGCGGTTCTAGCGGGTTCTGAGATGGAAAGGGTTGTTGTTGCCGCCGGGGTACGAACCCCATGGTCTATAAGCCGTTGTGCCAATCGCTTGGCACTATCGAATGTAGTGGGGTTTGAAACCAAAACATTTCCCTGGAATGGAGGCACCAGCCCCCATATGAATCTCTCTATCTTCTTCCCCTCTGTATGAACCATGTTGGGACAGAGGGCCACCAGTTCACAGAACCTGGCGGTGTAGGTGACTATGTCGGAGCCCTTCATGGTCAGGCTCCATAGTTCTTCCTCCAGTTTTTGGATTTTGCCCCTCGGGCAGTACTCCTCAATCATGAGGTCTTTCAAAGTTTCCCAGCCCATAGCATTAGCCACCACAAGAGATAGTGACTTGACATGGCTATTCCACCATGTCAGGGCTTTGTCTTCAAAGGTGCAAGTGGCGAACTTGACCTTGCTCCCCTCTGGAGAGGAGCAGATTTCGAAAACCGATTCGGTCTTCTCGAACCATTGCGAGAGGGCAATGACTCCGCCAGTCCCTCTAAAGGACTTGGTTTTGTAGTTAGTGAATTCCTTATAGGAGCACTCTCTCAAGCGCACAGGAGCTTCACCAAGAGTAGATTGAATAGGGGTTCTTCCTCCAGTGGAACCCAAAGAATGATATTGAGCCATGGCTGTAGCCACAGCCGCAGCTACAACAACGTTTAGAGCTGCCGTGTCGATTTGAGGAGCAGGGGGTGTTGTTGTGATTGGAGGATCGCGTCTTGTTGATTTTCGTGGATGCATCTTTTAACTATAAGTTTACAAAGATGAAGATATTGATAAGAATTTAATAGGAAAATTGATGACAATGACTCATAGACTAACTCTCCATAGCCCAACAGTATAATTGAATAGTATGATTGATTGTAGATGAAGGCATTTAGAAATAATTTCCATGAGATTAGATATCTGTCAATAATACTGGAATTACCGATGTAACAAGTTTGGGAAAAATGGCCTAGAAGTAGGCCTTACATCAACCAAGATGGAAAAATTTTGACATAACTATGACCTAAATCAAGACCTAACAGGTCTAAGATTTACAAAGATAGGAAATTAGACTAAAGTTTTTACACCAACTAGGTTATATCCAAAAGAGAAGTCAATGGGACTCTATCGACGACGAGAACTACTAGAGTGAGTTCTTGACTCCGATAGAAGACGTTCTATGTCGCTCATACGCCTTTCAGACCTTGCTTGCTGAGCTCGAAGTTCTCTGACTTCAGCTTGGGTTTCAGCAAGTCCCCTCTGGAGAGCTGCATTGCGGACCTGAGTCCTTTCATGAGCAGACTCTAGTTGGCGAATGCGGACTATGTTAATGCCAGAGTTGGCGTCAATCTCTATGACTCGGTCGATAGTCTCTCGACCTTGCTCAGTGTTCCGAGAAATCCTACGAACCATGATGGGTAGGACCCTGTCAGCTGAACCTCCCTCGGTGAGGTTGTAGAAGCTTCTGTCTCCATTGTAAGGAATGGGTTGACCCTGTTCCTGACTCCATCTGTTCAAGTTTGTGGCCCACAGAGGTGTGGGTCCTTGAAATGATGGACGATGGTTTGGGTTTGGGTCCTGAGCAGATGGGAGTTGGTTGGTGACTTCTGGCTCTGAGTCAGAATCATCAGAAAAGCCTTCAGCTTCGTGATCATCCAAAGGGATTGGGTGATCATCTTCTGGCTCTTCTTCAAGCCATCCAGCATTGCCTTCGTTGGGATAGTACGGGTCTCCGGGAATATGGAATCCAACCATTATATCTACGCAAGAAAAGGGATTAAGAAATAATTAACAGACGAACTATGTAGATAATTATAAGATGATCTTTATCAGTTACTTCAACATAAGCGTAGTGCATACCAGTCATATGTAACCAAGACAGGATAGACCTTCGAATAAGTGACCCTAACTCTGAGCCCACAACCAAACAAGGAACATGAAGTAAACCAAAGATCACAGATTCTAAGTCTATGTCATCCTAGTTACATATAACATTAGTGTATCCACCCCGCAACTATTGACATACTAATAAAGACCTTTAGTTCTCAGATTAGTAATTAATAGTAACACAAAATACTCCTATAGTATTTTAAGTTTATGTTCTGTTCTACTGTTCTCATTGTAGTAGTGTTGGTAAGTTTTAGACTTGTTGCAACCTCACAACCACACTTAGGCACATGCTAATCACTCCTCGGATAATATAATTGATCAGGCTATATCTTCCCAGGGTTGACCACATGTCTCTAAGTCTACTTGTGCTGCCCAAGTATCGTAATACTTTTGTTCTGTCCTAGTGACACTGATTTTAGTATGAATGCAGGTATGTATACTTGGTTAAATATTTTATTATTTAAAAGTATAAACTCTTTATCAGAGTATTTTAATCCCGTTGTGTTTATAGTTCGTATATCTTTTATGGGTTGATACACTCAATTCACTATAAACAATACTCTGATACCAATCTTTCACACCCCAAAACCGGAACGGCGGAAACGTTCGGGGGTGGAGGACGTCATGTTCAGTATCACAACAATGCAAAGTAGTAAACAAGCAACAACATCATCCATTGCATTAATAATATAATTTCATACAAGTGTGTTCTGTCAAGTTATATAGACACCAAAAATATACATCAAAATAAAAGATGAGTCTTGAACGAGCTCCATCTTCTCAAAACCTGGCACCGGTACCTGTCTACTGGTGACCTGAGAATACAAGTTATTTTGAAAGTGTTTATCAGCTTTAAAGCTGGTGAGTTCATAAGTATATTAGTGTCTGTATTTGTATGAAAGTGTTTGTGAGTCTGTAATGTATAAGTTTGAAAATGTTTGTAAAAGTTTGAACTCTCCTAGAAAACCCAATGTTTCCTACTAAAACTAGCCTTCTACCAAGGCATCTAGTATCTGTGTGTGTGTCTCTTGTAAGAGTGTGTATTTTCCCAAATCTGACTATCATTAACCAAAAATATAGTTTTTACATTATTGTTTATTGTGTGAACATCACAAAGTAATGTAATGGGAAAATGAAATAGTACTGTAGCGTTGTATTAAGTAACTACTGCTGTATTAACTACCTTAAACCAATTGTTATTTAAAGTACCATGTTATCGGCCTGTATCTTGCTACCGACTATAGAACACGACGATGTAAGACGTCGGAAGAAATGACGTTTGGCACCCGTAGACTTGCAAGTCCCACTGTAGCGAGTAGTGAGGTGTAGGATAGTCAATCCAGTATAGATCTATACACAAACTCATACACTCCCCAATTAAAGAGATTCTGGATACAAAACGGTCATGACAGGTAGTGCCATGCCCCGTTACATAGCTCACATAACTGTAGTAATGTTCTAGTATTTGTATGTGCTAGCTATATTGTGTGTTCTCTCCCTGTCTAGCATGTATTGTTTGTTTCTCATCATAGTATTCTATTGTTTGTTTCTCATCATAGTATTGTATTGTTTGTTTCTCATCATAGTATTCTATTGTTTGTATGTTATTGACTCATGTATGAACTGACTCATTGTATGTTTCACTGTTCTAGTAATAGTATTAGTATCTCCCTAAACTATACCTATTATAGTTTACTAGTAATGTTGTTTGAATGTATGAACATGTTTGTGTATACCTTTGCTACCCAAAGGTATTGAACTGAACGAAAGAAGGAACTTTTATATCTATATACATATACATAATATATAACTAGGATTCAAACGAGCTTCGGACAAATAACCTGAATACCCTAAGTCCACAACCAAACAAGGAACAAGAAGTAAGGTGAGCTATCAGTCCTAAGTCCTTTCAATCCTACTTATATAACTATATCTATATGGATACACGGAATATAAGTTAAAAGAGTTTAATAAAAGTATTTGATATGAAACAGAGTTTGTAAAACAGTTTGAAGTGAAACAGTTTGAAGTAAAACAGTTTGGTAACCCAGTTTGAAAAGTAAGAAATCCATTTGTTTGATAGTTATTAATCACATGTGATTGATATAATAACTATAATAGTTCAACTTGTATTCCCCCCCTGCCATAAAAGCATTTAAAAACATTTAAAAGGTTAATTAAGGGGTATGAACTCACCTGTAGTGAGTGGTTTGGATGAACGGATTGTTATAGGATGCCAAGTGTCAAGTGAAGACTTGAACACACACAAGGATCCTAGTTAACATATAATAACACATATATGTATCCAATTAGTCATTTAAACAACTAATTAACCAAGTAAAGACATCCTAAGACATGTAAACAATTGATTTAAGTGCTATAAGTGCTAAGGACTGCATCTAAGGGTTGTAGGACTTGGCTATTGAGTTTGGGGTCCAAGGGTAAACTCTTTTGGAGTTTACGGTTTGGGACCAACTCTCATTGAGTTTACGGTCGTAAACCCATGAGTTTACGGCCGTAAACTCATGGTACTTTTACCATTTTGTGTTTTGAAGCTTTAAAGGTCATAAGAAGCATTCCTACTTCATGTTTAAGCCTTAGGAAGTGATTAGGTCACCATTTCACCCCTTTGTGGAGTTTACGGTCCATGGACCATTTCTCCTTGGGTTTACGGCCGTAAACCCATATGGTTTATGGTCTTTTTGATGTTTAAAATCCTAAGCACATCAAGGATGGGATCTAGACTAGTATCCATGGCTTGGTAAGGGACTAGGGCACACTTTGGCCACTTTGTTAGGGTTTACGGTCCAAGAACATCTTGGACCGTAAACACCTTTGATCTTATGTTTCCTTATGTTTTCTAGATGATTTGGAAGTGTAAAAAGTCTTATAACACACTAGGGTAAGAGTACTTACTATGTAGAAGCTTGAAAAGGTGCTAAAAGTCCAAGAACACTAGTGTGTGTTCTTGGTGAAACTTGAAGATCTACACATTTGGAATGATTTCACGGATGGAATCATGTAAGATCACTAGATTAAGTAAGATATCAACTTATTAGGGCAAGAAACACTTACAAAGTTGAAGATCAAGAAGGAAAATCGGATGATACTTGAGAGGATTTGAGTTCTAGACTTGAAATGGTGAAAAAGTGCTAAAAATGGCTAAGTGCCATATTTATACCCTTGGGGTTTACGGCCATAAACTCCATGTTTAGGCCGTAAACTCCAAACTCTTGGAGTTTTGGGACTTTATTGTTGCACAATAAACCCTAGGGCATCCTCTCTCCTGTTATCTCCTGAAGTACTAGGCTTTAGAACACTCACACTAACTCTACACAGCTCAAAAGTTAGCAGAAACTGTTCTGACTTCTATTGAAGTGAATGGTTGTACAGAATAGAAATTTCGGGTTGTCACACCAATTGCATCTTGTTCACATCACTTGCTTTACCAATTGGTTTGACAGTTGTCTTTTTCCTCAAGGCAGAGGCGATCTCCTGATCCAGCTTCGTTACTTCATGCATGTTTGAGACCAGCATTCCCTTTATGTGACCAAGAATAGGTTCATACTTCTGTTCTTCGGTTAGCAGCAAATTTGTGAGCAGGATCCAGTCGTGGGGGTTAAGGTTCGGAAGATCAGGAAGAGAGATCTCATGAACCGAGTTTTAAGAACCTTGAGTCACCCGAAACGTCACATTGATAAAGCTTCCTGCAACGACTGACTTTAGAACTTTGACCGATGTCATCTTCTATGCACTCCAGGTCAAGTACATAGGTTGACAAAAAGCAAGATAGTAATCAATTAAAGACCGATCAGTTTTCGTGTCACGAGAGGGAATTGATGTTGTCGGCTTGAAGCTGTGAAAAACAAATGCCCTTCGGGTGATTGACATATCAAACTGTGAGTCTTTAGAATCTCCAAGTGAAAACAAATGACCGGCTCAAGCCAATGAAAGCATGGAGACTCCATTTCTTCTTTCAGTAACTTTTCCAATGTCCATAATGGAAAGAGAGTTTTTCTGCATTCCAACATGTCATGGACTTCTTTCTCTTTTCGTTCCCTCTCTTCGGCTTCCCATGCAATTTTGATATTTTCATCTAGAGTTTGATCACGTTGCTTTTGCTTTAACAACTCTTCTTCAGCTTCTTCTTCTTCTTCACTTTCGCCGATGATTTTCTTTCCTTTGGAACTCGAAGATGCATTACCCTTCGGTTCATTGGAGACTTTCGGTTTTGGGGGAGTCTGAGTTGTTTCGGTTGTTAGAGGTTGAGTAGGAGGAGGTTGAGTTACTTCTCCCCCTTGTTTCGGAGGAGCACCCGCCTCGGAAACACCCTCAAGGCGATACAGGATCTCAAGTGTTGGACGGATTTTTTATGCTAAGTGTAAGCGGACACTGACGGTAAGGATTGAGTCATGACCATCAAGCAGATTGGTGATTAGGATACGGACATCACCCACACATGTCTTCATGACTGTTTTTTCAGAATGGAGCTCATCAACAACCTTGTTCGCTTGGTTGAGCTTTAGAGTCTCAGTTTTGAGGTGAGTAGTGCGAAGAGCCAGTTCGTCCATGTTTTTGTTTTCCACGGCTAACTCAGTCTGGAGTTGATCAAGACGAGATTTGACTGAAGAGTGGAGCTCTTTATTATAAGTTTTCAGCCCCGTACGAATGCTTTCAAAATGCTCCTTCTCAGCCTGGAGCGAAGTGGTGAGTTTCTCAATAGTAGCGTTCACCATATTAGCATTCTTTTCGGCAGCCGCCTGGAGAGATTCCAATAATAATCGAGAATCTGAGATTAGTTTTTCGACATTTTCGGTCGCATGCTTACAAGATCTATCTGATGCGCAGGGACAAGGTTTGAGAACTCAAACCTTGAGTGAATGCTTAAGATCAATGTCTGCTTGCTAATAAATGTTGTATTCAAGTTTGGAAAGATCAGTCAAGTCTAAGTTAGTGTATTCAACAAATGATCAAGACATAGATGAGGATTGAGAATAAATGATCCAGGTAAAGCTAATAAATGAAGAACAAGAAGAATGTTTTGAATGAACTTAGTGAAAATGCCAAAAGTGAGTGAAAAGATCCGTTGTTAACTTGTATTGAATACTCTTATAAATAGGAGTGAAGGTTACTGCAAATTAACTAGAGCACTTACATAGGACTGGACAATAGGAATGTTTCTGACATTCTGATTGTCTAAATACAACAAAACACTAAGTCCTATGAAAAGTCACATCAATACCAAGACAAATACAATAAATGTATAAAGACAAAATAAGGTAACTCCGGATCATCAACCATTCCGGACATGAGAGTCATTCTGGAATGTCTTCAACTTCGTATCTTCTTCTCATTTGATCGGGACAGATTACGAACCACTCTTCACCACTGACTCCAGAACATTCACTCCGGAACACAAGTACTTCGGAACCTGACTTAGGATTGCTAGAGGTTCACTTTCAGGTTCCAAGAATCTCCCCTAAGTGAACCTAGCAATCCATGAATTTACGGTGCATCTTCCTTGATGAATGTGAAGGCCCGGACCAACCATTCTCTGACTTCAATGTACCAAGTCAGTTGACTTACAGACTTTGCCTTGACCTGTTCCGGAGCATCAGACTTGGACGCCCGGGATATGAACTTCTTCAGAGCTTTGGTCGGAACTAGATGTTTGTCAAGGACTCGGAAACAGTCCTTCTTGTTTTTCTTTCTTGTGGTGTAGACAAACCCTAGAACCGGTTCTTCAATAGGACCATCTGCAAGAATTTCAGCTTCCGGAGAAACAAAGTCGAATTTGGCAACAAATTGTTCAGTTCCGTATAGGTGTGCAACCTCAACATCGCGTCGGTAAAAAACCGCAACATAATCTTTCAGGAAGCTCAGAGTAGCATGGTAAGCTCCCGTACTAATGTCATCATTTTGATTTTCTCTGAAGTAGGCAGCTAAGGTGAGGATGTCATTAGGATTCATGGAGGGAAAGTCAGCATCAGTAACAGTCTGGGATGTTGGCTTGTTCCGGAGGAGATGAAAACGAAATAGTGGACAGTTGAGATCAAATTTCATAAAAAAAAAATTCCAAAGCCCTCGACTTTGGTAATTCTCTTCCTCGTCCACACTTCCTTGAGAGGTTGTGCGTGCTTAGAATAGAAAGTTTTAAGTCGTTCTCCCTCAGTCCGAATAATCACTTCCGGATCGTCAGTTGGGTGAAGAGGAGCAAATTTGGTGTAGAATTTGCTGTAGGGAGAGAGAGGAAGATCCAGCTGATCGGAGTCATTGGTAGGAACTTCATAGTAGAAGCACTGAATGATTTTTTGAGCCTGGAGAATACCTTCACGGCAAAGAGGAGAGATGCCAAGCATCGGATCAGGATTGTCCTTAAGAGCTTGAATCTGGATGCTATCCTCTAATTCTTTATTGATTTGCTCCTGAAACCATCCATGAATTTGCTTTGGAGGAGGTCCGAAATGAAAGGCTTGTTGTTCCGCAGTCATTGTCCTTTTTCCTTTGTCTCTTTTCAGAGCTTCCATGACAAGCTTCATGTTCTCATCGATTGTAAATTCCGGAGTGGGATTTGGAAGAGGTTCTTCCGGAATTTCATCAGGGATCCGGAGAGGAGAACCCTGGTCGATCGGAGCAATCTTTGGTTCCAGAATGGGGGGTTGCATGGAAGGTGTGACAACCCGAAATTTCAAGCCAATGTAACGAATTCCAGTCGAACCTTGTAACCCGTTTTAAGTTAATAAAATATCTTCGAAAATAAAATGTTCAAAAAGTCTCAATTGGGTTGCCTAAATGATAGATATCGTTTCAAGGGTTTCGGAAATATAAAGAACACTAAGAAAACTGAGTTATAACGAAGAAGTTATGACCAATCTAAAATTCACGGCAAAAACCGGCAATACTGGTAATCGTAAAACGCGAAGTTTCAATACAATGATCATTAGCCTTAGGTGTCTAAATGAAAGTCGTAGATATCATTAAACCATGAACATACATAAAAAGAACGCGCAAATCTGACTTCGTATGAGGAAGTTATGATTTTTCGAAGTTTCGGGATAGCGGTGGACAGCTAAAAACTCGAAATAGAGATCGAGCGTTTTCTTGCCGAAACAACCTAAATGAGAATCGAAGATCTTGACAATAGTAGTGCAACGGTAAAAAGTCTGACGAAAACGGACGTCGGATAAAGAAGTTATGGATTTTTAACGGAATTATCGTGTCCCGGCCTATTAAATAAAATATAATTAAAAATAAATTCAAAATTACCCGACGAAGCCTAAATGAAAGTTGTAGAGTATTTTTCTACCTTCACGTGGATATAAAGAACGTAAAAATCGGAACTCGTATGCGAAAGTTACAGATTTTACAAGTTCGAGGCACACAAACCAAGAGGATTTACGCCCAGCGTACTCGAGTGCTAGGCCTTGGTTCGTCCACGTCGCTCCGGGTCCCATCTAATGCTCCGTCCGAGGATGCGGTAAGCCATGACGCGTGCGAACGCCCAGCGTAACCGAAGTACGCCCCGCGTACTCCGAAATTACGCCCAGCGTAATCCGAGGATTCAGACCCTATAAAAGGGATGCGAGTGTTCCAGGGTTATTTGCTCATTTCTCCTCTTTCTCGTGCCAAAGCTCTGCGTTTAAACCCTCGGAGCCATCCCGAAGTCCCGGTTTTCATATCCAAGTTTGGAAGGAAGTTTTACGCTCCCGAGATTCCCGAGGATCCCGAGAAAAATCAGCTTTCTCCGGTCAAAGTTCTTCCCGGTTTTCGTCTCGCTTCCTTCAATCTATCAAGTGAGTTCATACCCCTATAAACTACATTTTCAAATGCTTTCTAAATGCTTTTTATACACTTTAAAGGTGGGGAATAAAAGTAAACACACGGTTATCCTCGTGTGAAAGACATAAATCTTTTGTTATACTTTTTGTTATATAGTCAATCATATGAGATTTATAACTATCATACGAAGACGTTCTTATACAACATATCACGATAATACTTTGTCCTTTTGGAACAAAACATGTTGTTATATAAATATCAAACACTTTATTTATATTTTGAATATAAATGTTCAATAATATTATTACAAATGCTATACTTGTATACATAGTCGATATTGCACTAGGGTTTACCATACAAACGAATCACACATTTGGAAAAGCTATAATAGGTATAGTTTACTAGATATTCATGAAATTTTACATACTGCTAGTACTATATCAAGGGAATACTTTCATATACAAGAACAAATGGACTTTTGATACGTAAATCTATTTAATACTAAGTTTTGTGAGACATTCAACTTCACGTACTTTCGAGTATGCAGTTAAAGTCCTGTATTATATACCATAATCTCTTGTAGGGGGAGCGTGATATTTGTGTATAGATCTATACGGGATTGACAATCCCGCACCTAAACTGTTAGCTGCAGTTAGACCGGCAGGTCTGGGTGACAAACGTCATAACATTCCAACGCCTGAAGAACGTTGTTACAGGCAGTCTGGGTCATTAGTATGGTTATAAAACTCACATGGAGTATTAAGAACACGTTGATTTACGGGGTTATCAAATGCCTTAGCAATTTTATACATACATAAATCTACTATTCTAGGCATGAAAAACACTATTGCATTTTAGTTTTGGAACTTTTAAACTACCACACACTTATGGACAAATATTGGATTTCTAAAGGTAAACATCCAAAACAGTCGAGTCTTGGTAGATGACTACTTTTAGTATACAAATGGATTTACTACACGTTTAGCTGTTTTACCAAACATATTACTTCAAATGACTTTCTCAATCGTTTTTACATGTTAAAACTCTTTATCAAACTGACTTACATACTGTATGTTTCCTTTCAAACGCTGTTACAATCGTGTTTCAAACAAAGGTTTTCTTATACTTAAAACTGTTCTTATCAAACAAACTACTTTCAAATCATTTTAGAAACTGACATCAAATCATCATTTCTTAGTTATTAAACTTTTCAAAGGTTTTATCAAAACTTCTACTATGCTTTTATATTGTCAAATGCATGCCTATATATGTATAGTTATATAAGTAATGTTTAAAGGACTTAGGACGGCTAGCTCGCTTTATTTCCTTTTCCTCGTTGGGATGTGGCCTTAGGGCATCGGTTATTCGTCCGAATGTCGTCTAAATATTAGTTATATATCATGTATACATATATAGACATAAAAGTTCCATCAGTTGGTTCACTACCTTTGGGTAGCAAAGGCATACTTCGGTTATACATATACATTACTAGTAACTATAATAGGTATAGTTAGAAGATACTACTTACTATTCCAAGTACAAGGAATCACACAAGAGTCAGTTCGTTCATGAGTCTATACTAATACATTACATACTATATGAAATACGAACACGTTATATACTATATGAAGAGATACGATTACATACAATTACAAGACATACAATTACAAGAGATACGATTACATAGAAACGTTTACAATTACTTACAAACATGTTCATTGATACAAACTTTTCTTCAAACATTTACAGCCCTTTATTTACAGTCTTACAAATCAAAGTCACATAAATACTTATGAATTCACCAGCTTTATTGCTGATACTCGCTTTCAAAATAACTTGTATTCTCAGGTCACAAATAGACAGGTACGACGACCAGGTTTTGAGAAGACGAAGCTCATGTCAAGACCCGTCTTTTATTTTGATTATCCTGTTTATGTCATATTACTATGAAAGAACACATATGTATTAAACTATACTATTAATGCAATGGATGATGTTGTTGCTTGTTTACTACTTTACATTGTTATGATACTGTACATGACGTCCTCCGCCCCAGAACGTTTCCGCCGTTCTCGGTTTTGGGGTGTGACAGATTGGTATCAGAGCATTGTTTATAGTGAATTAAGTATATCAACCCATAAAAGATATACTAACTATAAATACAACGGGATTAAATATACTCTGACCAAGAGTTTATACTTTTAAATAATAAAATATTTAACTAAGTATACATACTTGCATTCATACTAAAATCAGTGTCATTTGGACAGAACAAAAGTATTACGATTGTTGGGCAGCACAAGTAGACTTAGAGACATATGGTCAACCCTGGGAAGATATAGCCTGATCAACTATATTATCCGAGGAGTGACTAGCATGTGCCTAAGTGTGGTTGTGAGGTTGCAACAAGTCTAAAAACTTACCCATAATACCACAATGAAAACAATAGAACATAAACTTAAAATACCATAGGGGTATTTTGTGTGACTATAAACTACTTATGTGTTAGATTCTTATACCCCAATTATCGCATAGATAACATGGCTGGACCCCATCCCCACGGCGACCCGTACTTCCCGAACGAAGGCAATGCTGCATGGTTTGGAGAAGAGCCAGAAAATGATCATCCAATCCCTTTGGACGATCACCATGCTGAAGGCTTTTCGGACGGTGCTAATTCCGAGCCCGAGGTTGAGAACTTATCCCCGGTGGTCCCAATCCAAATCCTAACCCTCGTCCGACTTTCCAAGGCCTGACACCTCCTTGGGTTGAGTGTTTAGAGACGTGGAGCGTAGAGCAAGACCAACCTATACCATTTAACAGAGACATAAGTTTCTATAACCTGAGCGAGGAAAGCTCGGCAGACAGGGTTCTGCCAATCCTGGTCCACAGAGTTGCCCGAAACAACATTCAGGGCAGGACATCACTCCACAAAATCACGAAAGTTGTCACCAATGTGAGAATGCATACCCTCTGTACCATTCGTCTGGAAGATGTTCGCGAGAGATCTAGGGGAGACCATGAGGCCCTACTGCAAACACTAGCTGAAACTCGAGCCGAAGTCATAGAGCTCCGAGTACGCCAGAGAGTGTACGAAAGTCACATGCTGGGTATGGAACGTCAATCGGCTGAACTGAGAGTTCACCAGAGGGATGACCGCCACCAGTAGGAAATGTTTTATTTTCCTTCCTTGTTTAAAGGAATCGTTTTCCTGTCCTACGTAGCATTTTTTCTATGTAACTATCTTGTACTGTAAGTACTTTTAGTTAGGCCTTTATGCGGCCAAAACCTTTCTACTCCGGATATGATGTAAGACCTTCTTCAAGGTCAATTTTCCCAAACTTATTACGTCATGATTATCGATATTGAAAGTCGGCTCACTTCTGTGTCACTCTTTGTTCAAATACTTTCATCATACTTTCGTTGGGATCTATCTGAAACCCACTTTAGTCAAGTTATTGGACTAGGGTAATTTAGCTCAGGGATCATTCCCAATTCTCTTTAAAAGGTTGGATCATGTTACTTACCAACCGATGGTACCCTGGTTTGAACGTCAAACATCTTGAGACCATTCTATGAACTTACTTTTGCTCTGTACTAGGACTGCATCATAGGGATGTAGGTCAAACCCTCGAGAACATACTTCTACTCTTTACATGAACGATCGAAATATGTCTAAGTTCAATCAAAATAGCTCACGAACTCCTTTCCTTTCGTGTTACAGAATCATGTCATCATCCAGAAATAGTCAACCGAACAACGAAACCCCTATTCTTCCTATCAACGTCGCTACATTCCAAGCCGCGGTAGCAGCTGCCGTGACAGCTTTCCTTGCACACCTCAACTCTGTCAACGCAATCAATACTGGCAAAGGAGTTGACAATTCTGAAAGTTGTACCGATCCAGGAAGCCAACAAATGACAACAGTCACGGACTTGCAAAGCCTTAAAACCGAGAAGAGAAAACGAAATCGCCAAGCCTGAAGGGAGCGCAAGCGATCCCAAAGACTTGCCATGCAACAGCAACAAGTGGCAACTCCTGCCATTTCAGCACCGACACGACCCATTTCTCAACTCCCTAACATCGGGACCAGTCCTGCACACGATGGTGGTGGTAAAACCGGACCCTATAAAAGGAAATTTTCGAAGTGGATGAACAAGGAAAACACCCGTGTCTACATAACTCTGACTCGACACCTCACTCCCACCACCAATGCTAGTACAAGCCAGAGATGTCACCAATGCGTTGAAATTGGACACCTCAAGAAGGATTGTCCAATAACAAGGAACTTCGGCGCAGACGGGAAGATACTGAGGATCACTGCCGCAGGAGAAACTACCTCGGACCCACGTTAAAGTATCTAAGGCGTTCGTTGTAACAAACTCATAAATTGTTTAAAACTAGTGCAACTCGAGCATTATCTTTTGCGAGATCCCGTCAGCTAAGGGACCCTCGTGCTGCGTATACTTGCCTTTTGTAGTATAGCTTGTTCGCAGCAGTATTCCTGTAGTAAATCTAAAGTACTGTAACTCTGTTAAAAGTTGCACTGTTGTGTTTTATCTGTAACACCTTTATGATCAAATCTAGTGCCTTTATTTTCCAAGTGATTCCGATATTATCATACAACTCGAGTCAATTCGATCCGCACAATACCAGTTTCGTGCGCATATCTCTCTCTCCATAAACGTCTGTCTAGCAAAGCCGTCATTTTAGAACTCCGAGGTACTCATGCATAGAGTACCTTATGTTTTGTATTCCTTCCGAAGAAACCACATGAAACCTCCTCGGAATACCACTCGTATAGTACGTCAAGTTCAATCCGAACGCCTATACGGTTAAATCTATCACTGAGGAATGTATACGCAAGGGTGGTACATAATTAAGGTTCTACAGGTTTAGATTTGATGATTTCGCTTTAACTTCTTTTCCTTGTTTGGATGTGAGCTTAGGGAAGAACCATTCATTCGACCACCTTTTCAATCTTAATTATATACGACTCGTATACCCGAGACTGTGATTGATGAACCAGGTATGAGTTCTACTATGAACTTCAGGACGGAGACTGCCCAAGACTGCGAGTGATCATGCTTCCGTGAGAACAAACTTAGAAGTACCTATCCTTTTCCCTAATTCATGAGTAATCATACTTTCTTTTAAATCTTCACGACATCTAATCCACCCCAAGGTTTTGACGTCATAATCAGTATGAGTTGGTTAATTCTACATCGAGCCGACATCATGTGCTTTGATAAAGCAGTTCGTCCTAACCTCCCTAAACAACGAAACTCTAGTTATTTACAGCGACGAATCAAGTACGAACATTCTCATCATTTCGTGTATGCAAGATCAGAAGTGCTTACGAAAGGAATGGCACACATTCCTTGCGCACATCGCCGATACGAGCCAAGAAGTGAAATACATTCAGAACATTCCAAAAGTACGCAACTTTTCAACCACAACGCCAAGTCGAGTTTCAGAATCGACTTAGTTCCAGGAACTACCCCAGTAGCCCAATCGCCTTATCGTCTAGCTCCAGCTGAGATACATAAACTTTCCAGTCACCTTAACGAGTTTCTCAGGAAGGGTTATCACCCCAGTGAAGGCAGACAAAAGAAACAAAGTCGTACCCGGATAGTGAAAGATTCGCTGGAATGCCATGCGAAGGCCTGAATACACTTGGGAGCACGAAGATCAGATGAAACAAAAATACCCGCATCTTTTTCCCTAATCCACAAATATTTACCTTACATTTAATTTCGGGACGAAATTCCCTCTAACGGGGGGATGATGTGACAACCCGAAATTTCAAGCCAATGTAACGAATTCCAGTCGAACCTTGTAACCCGTTTTAAGTTAATAAAATATCTTCAAAAATAAAATGTTCAAAAAGTCTCTATTGAGTTGCCTAAATGATAGATATCGTTTCAAGGGTTTCGGAAATATAAAGAACACTAAAAAAAACTGAGTTATAACGAAGAAGTTATGACCAATCTAAAATTCGCGGCAAAAACCGGCAATACTAGTAATCGTAAAACGCGAAGTTTCAATACAATGATCATTAGCCTTAGGTGTCTAAATGAAAGTCGTAGATATCATTAAACCACGAACATACATAAAAAGAACGCCCAAATCTGACTTCGTATGAGGAAGTTATGATTTTTCGAAGTTTCGAGATAGCGGTGGACAGCTAAAAACTCGAAATAGAGATCGAGCGTTTTCTAGCCGAAACAACCTAAATGAGAATCGAAGATCTCGACGATAGTAGTGCATCGGTAAAAAGTCTGACGAAAACGGACGTCGGATAAAGAAGTTATGGATTTTTAACGGAATTATCGTGTCCCGGTTTATTAAATAAAATATAATTAAAAATAAAGTCAAAATTAGCCGACGAAGCCTAAATGAAAGTTGTAGAGTATTTTCCCACCTTCGCGTGGATATAAAGAACGTAAAAATCGAAACTCGTATGCGAAAGTTACGGATTTTACAAGTTCGAGGCACACAAACCAAGAGGATTTACGCCCAGCGTACCCTCGTACGCCCAGCGTACTCGAGTGCTAGGCCTCGGTTCGTCCACGTCGCTCCGGGTCCCATCCAATGCTCCGTCCGAGGATGCGGTAAGGCATGACGCATGCGAACGCCCAGCGTAACCGAAATACGCCCCGCGTAACGAGTACGCCCAGCGTACTCCAAAATTACGCCCAGCGTAATCCGAGGATTCAGACCCTATAAAAGGGATGCGAGGGTTCCGGGGTTATTTGCTCATTTCTCCTCTTTCTCGTGCCAAGGCTCTGCGTTTAAACCCTCGGAGCCATCCCGAAGTCCCGGTTTTCATATCCAAGTTTGGAAGGAAGTTTTACGCTCCCGAGATTCCCGAGATTCCCGAGGATCCCGAGAAAATCCGCTTTCTCCGGTCAAAGTTCTTCCCGGTTTTCGTCTCGCTTCCTTCAATCTATCAAGTGAGTTCATACCCCTATAAACTACATTTTCAAATGCTTTCTAAATGCTTTTTATACACTTTAAAGGGGGGGGGGGGGGGGGGAATACAAGTAAACACACGGTTATCCTCGTGTGAAAGACATAAATCTTTTGTTATACTTTTTGTTATATAGTCAATCATATGAGATTTATAACTATCATACGAAGACGTTCTTATACAACATATCACGATAATACTTTGTCCTTTTGGAACAAAACATGTTGTTATATAAATATCAAACACTTTATTTATATTTTGAATATAAATGTTCAATAATATTATTATAAATGTTATACTTGCATACAAAGTCGATATTGCACTAGGGTTTACCATACAAACGAATCACACATTTGGAAAAGCTATAATAGGTATAGTTTACTAGATATTCATGAAATTTTACATACTGCTAGTACTATATCAAGGGAATACTTTCATATACAAGAACAAATGGACTTTTCATACGTAAATCTATTTAATACTAAGTTTTGTGAGACATTCAACTTCACGTACTTTCGAGTATGCAGTTAAAGTCCTGTATTATATACCATAATCTCTTGTAGGGAGAGCGTGATATTTTTGTATAGATCTATACGGGATTGACAATCCCGCACCTAAACTGTTAGCTACAGTTAGACCGGCAGGTCTGGGGTGACAAACGTCATAACATTCCAACGCCTAAAGAACGTTGTTACAGGCAGTCTGGGTCATTAGTATGGTTATAAAACTCACATGGAGTATTAAGAACACGTTGATTTACGGGGTTATCAAATGCCTTAGCAATTTTATACATACATAAATCTACTATTCTAGGCATGAAAAACACTATTGCATTTTAGTTTTGGAACTTTTAAACTACCACACACTTATGGACAAATATTGGATTTCTAAAGGTAAACATCCAAAAGAGCTGAGTCTTGGTAGAAGACTACTTTTAGTATACAAATGGATTTACTACACGTTTAGCTGTTTTACCAAACATATTACTTCAAATGACTTTCTCAAACGTTTTTACATGTTAAAACTCTTTATCAAACTGACTTACATACTGTATGTTTCCTTTCAAACGCTGTTACAATCGTGTTTCAAACAAAGGTTTTCTTATACTTAAAACTGTTCTTATCAAACAAACTGCTTTCAAATCATTTTAGAAACTGACATCAAATCATCATTTCTTAGTTATTAAACTTTTCAAAGGTTTTATCAAAACTTCTACTATGCTTTTATATTGTCAAATGCATGCCTATATATGTATAGTTATATAAGTAATGTTTAAAGGACTTAGGACGGCTAGCTCGCTTTATTTTGCTTTTCCTCGTTGGGATGTGGCCTTAGGACATCGGTTATTCGTCCGAATGTCGTCTAAATATTAGTTATATATCATGTATACATATATAGACATAAAAGTTCCATCAGTTGGTTCACTACCTTTGGGTAGCAAAGGCATACTTTGGTTATACATATACATTACTAGTAACTATAATAGGTATAGTTAGAAGATACTACTTACTATTCCAAGTACAAGGAATCACACAAGAGTCAGTTCGTTCATGAGTCTATACTAATACATTACATACTATATGAAATACGAACACGTTATATACTATATGAAGAGATACGATTACATACAATTACAAGACATACAATTACAAGAGATACGATTACATAGAAACGTTTACAATTACTTACAAACATGTTCATTGATACAAACTTTTCTTCAAACATTTACAGCCCTTTATTTACAGTCTTACAAATCAAAGTCACATAAATACTTATGAATTCACCAGCTTTATTGCTGATACTCGCTTTCAAAATAACTTGTATTCTCAGGTCACAAATAGACAGGTACGACGACCAGGTTTTGAGAAGACGAAGCTCATGTCAAGACCCGTCTTTTATTTTGATTATCCTGTTTATGTCATATTACTATGAAAGAACACATATGTATTAAACTATACTATTAATGCAATGGATGATGTTGTTGCTTGTTTACTACTTTACATTGTTATGATACTGTACATGACGTCCTCCGCCCCAGAACGTTTCCGCCGTTCTCGGTTTTGGGGTGTGACAGATTGGTATCAGAGCATTGTTTATAGTGAATTAAGTATATCAACCCATAAAAGATATACTAACTATAAATACAACGGGATTAAATATACTCTGACCAAGAGTTTATACTTTTAAATAATAAAATATTTAACTAAGTATACATACTTGCATTCATACTAAAATCAGTGTCATTTGGACAGAACAAAAGTATTACGATTGTTGGGCAGCACAAGTAGACTTAGAGACATATGGTCAACCCTGGGAAGATATAGCCTGATCAACTATATTATCCGAGGAGTGACTAGCATGTGCCTAAGTGTGGTTGTGAGGTTGCAACAAGTCTAAAAACTTACCCATAATACCACAATGAAAACAATAGAACATAAACTTAAAATACCATAGGGGTATTTTGTGTGACTATAAACTACTTATGTGTTAGATTCTTATACCCCAATTATCGCATAGATAACATGGCTGGACCCCATCCCCACGGCGACCCGTACTTCCCGAACGAAGGCAATGCTGCATGGTTTGGAGAAGAGCCAGAAAATGATCATCCAATCCCTTTGGACGATCACCATGCTGAAGGCTTTTCGGACGGTGCTAATTCCGAGCCCGAGGTTGAGAACTTATCCCCGGTGGTCCCAATCCAAATCCTAACCCTCGTCCGACTTTCCAAGGCCTGACACCTCCTTGGGTTGAGTGTTTAGAGACGTGGAGCGTAGAGCAAGACCAACCTATACCATTTAACAGAGACATAAGTTTCTATAACCTGAGCGAGGAAAGCTCGGCAGACAGGGTTCTGCCAATCCTGGTCCACAGAGTTGCCCGAAACAACATTCAGGGCAGGACATCACTCCACAAAATCACGAAAGTTGTCACCAATGTGAGAATGCATACCCTCTGTACCATTCGTCTGGAAGATGTTCGCGAGAGATCTAGGGGAGACCATGAGGCCCTACTGCAAACACTAGCTGAAACTCGAGCCGAAGTCATAGAGCTCCGAGTACGCCAGAGAGTGTACGAAAGTCACATGCTGGGTATGGAACGTCAATCGGCTGAACTGAGAGTTCACCAGAGGGATGACCGCCACCAGTAGGAAATGTTTTATTTCCTTCCTTGTTTAAAGGAATCGTTTTCCTGTCCTACGTAGCATTTTTTCTATGTAACTATCTTGTACTGTAAGTACTTTTAGTTAGGCCTTTATGCGGCCAAAACCTTTCTACTCCGGATATGATGTAAGACCTTCTTTAAGGTCAATTTTCCCAAACTTATTACGTCATGATTATCGATATTGAAAGTCGGCTCACTTCTGTGTCACTCTTTGTTCAAATACTTTCATCATACTTTCGTTGGGATCTATCTGA
Organism: Lactuca virosa; assembly: GCF_052849685.1. Taxonomy (NCBI): domain Eukaryota; kingdom Viridiplantae; phylum Streptophyta; class Magnoliopsida; order Asterales; family Asteraceae; genus Lactuca; species Lactuca virosa. The sequence goes on from NC_136427.1 coordinate 48,247,623, forward strand.
AACCCACTTTAGTCAAGTTATTGGACTAGGGTAATTTAGCTCAGGGATCATTCCCAATTCTCTTTAAAAGGTTGGATCATGTTACTTACCAACCGATGGTACCCTGGTTTGAACGTCAAACATCTTGAGACCATTCTATGAACTTACTTTTGCTCTGTACTAGGACTGCATCATAGGGATGTAGGTCAAACCCTCGAGAACATACTTCTACTCTTTACATGAACGATCGAAATATGTCTAAGTTCAATCAAAATAGCTCACGAACTCCTTTCCTTTCGTGTTACAGAATCATGTCATCATCCAGAAATAGTCAACCGAACAACGAAACCCCTATTCTTCCTATCAACGTCGCTACATTCCAAGCCGCGGTAGCAGCTGCCGTGACAGCTTTCCTTGCACACCTCAACTCTGTCAACGCAATCAATACTGGCAAAGGAGTTGACAATTCTGAAAGTTGTACCGATCCGGGAAGCCAACAAATGACAACAGTCACGGACTTGCAAAGCCTTAAAACCGAGAAGAGAAAACGAAATCGCCAAGCCTGAAGGGAGCGCAAGCGATCCCAAAGACTTGCCATGCAACAGCAACAAGTGGCAACTCCTGCCATTTCAGCACCGACACGACCCATTTCTCAACTCCCTAACATCGGGACCAGTCCTGCACACGATGGTGGTGGTAAAACCGGACCCTATAAAAGGAAATTTTCGAAGTGGATGAACAAGGAAAACACCCGTGTCTACATAACTCTGACTCGACACCTCACTCCCACCACCAATGCTAGTACAAGCCAGAGATGTCACCAATGCGTTGAAATTGGACACCTCAAGAAGGATTGTCCAATAAGAAGGAACTTCGGCGCAGACGGGAAGATACTGAGGATCACTGCCGCAGGAGAAACTACCTCGGACCCACGTTAAAGTATCTAAGGCGTTCGTTGTAACAAACTCATAAATTGTTTAAAACTAGTGCAACTCGAGCATTATCTTTTGCGAGATCCCGTCAGCTAAGGGACCCTCGTGCTGCGTATACTTGCCTTTTGTAGTATAGCTTGTTCGCAGCAGTATTCCTGTAGTAAATCTAAAGTACTGTAACTCTGTTAAAAGTTGCACTGTTGTGTTTTATCTGTAACACCTTTATGATCAAATCTAGTGCCTTTATTTTCCAAGTGATTCCGATATTATCATACAACTCGAGTCAATTCGATCCGCACAATACCAGTTTCGTGCGCATATCTCTCTCTCCATAAACGTCTGTCTAGCAAAGCCGTCATTTCAGAACTCCGAGGTACTCATGCATAGAGTACCTTATGTTTTGTATTCCTTCCGAAGAAACCACATGAAACCTCCTCGGAATACCACTCGTATAGTACGTCAAGTTCAATCCGAACGCCTATACGGTTAAATCTATCACTGAGGAATGTATACACAAGGGTGGTACATAATTAAGGTTCTACAGGTTTAGATTTGATGATTTCGCTTTAACTTCTTTTCCTTGTTTGGATGTGAGCTTAGGGAAGAACCATTCATTCGACCACCTTTTCAATCTTAATTATATACGACTCGTATACCCGAGACTGTGATTGATGAACCAGGTATGAGTTCTACTATGAACTTCAGGACGGAGACTGCCCAAGACTGCGAGTGATCATGCTTCCGTGAGAACAAACTTAGAAGTACCTATCCTTTTCCCTAATTCATGAGTAATCATACTTTCTTTTAAATCTTCACGACATCTAATCCACCCCAAGGTTTTGACGTCATAATCAGTATGAGTTGGTTAATTCTACATCGAGCCGACATCATGTGCTTTGATAAAGCAGTTCGTCCTAACCTCCCTAAACAACGAAACTCTAGTTATTTACAGCGACGAATCAAGTACGAACATTCTCATCATTTCGTGTATGCAAGATCAGAAGTGCTTACGAAAGGAATGGCATACATTCCTTGCGCACATCGCCGATACGAGCCAAGAAGTGAAATACATTCAGAACATTCCAAAAGTACGCAACTTTTCAACCACAACGCCAAGTCGAGTTTCAGAATCGACTTAGTTCCAGGAACTACCCCAGTAGCCAAATCGCCTTATCGTCTAGCTCCAGCTGAGATACATAAACTTTCCAGTCAGCTTAACGAGTTTCTCAGGAAGGGTTATCACCCCAGTGAAGGCAGACAAAAGAAACAAAGTCGTACCCCGATAGTGAAAGATTCGCTGGAATGCCATGCGAAGGCCTGAATACACTTGGGAGCACGAAGATCAGATGAAACAAAAATACCCGCATCTTTTTCCCTAATCCACAAATATTTACCTTACATTTAATTTCGGGACGAAATTCCCTCTAACGGGGGGATGATGTGACAACCCGAAATTTCAAGCCAATG